>NC_062564.1:87542422-88167422 GCF_022837055.1 Prionailurus viverrinus
TGGGCTGTGGGTTTAGCATGGCTGCAGAAAGGGGAGGAAAAAGCAGACGACTTTATCCTCTTGTGACATTAGCAAGTGCTGGTCTCTTTGCAGGTCAGATAAAAGGTCATGGCGAGGCAGGCTGTGGGGGCAGAGAAGGGGCTTTTGTAGGAGAGGTAGTTTCTGCAACAGAGACTGCTGGGGGCTGAAGAATAATTCCTCCGTGAGTGCCTCATGACCAATACCTGCCAGCAGAAGAGAGCTTTGCAAAGCTCTTGATCAAATCTTATTACTTCTTGGCTAGCTCTGTTGCACGGTCACAGAATAACAGGGCACCGTTTTTATTCTTCGGGAGACCCTATAGTAGAGGGTCTGATCACTTAGGTAGATTTACACTAGATCCCAATAAAGTGAAGGCTGATGTTCAGATACATCTCTTTGTGGACTGCTGGTATGACCTTACCTAGGGACTGCATTGAAAATCAGGGTTGAGCTCCTATAAGTGTGACTGTAATTCCTGAAGTGGTGGTAAGGGGAGTGTGAAGGGCCACCTTTTCATGAGATTCTTTTCATGGGGAAATTTAAAGGAGGTTGAGAGATGACATTGGTTGAGGATCTACTGTAAGTAGCGCTACGAATTTTTCATGTAGTATTTTAATTTAACCTCAAAATATCCCTGAAGGGTATTTCCTCATTTTCACATATAAGAGAAGTAATTTGTGCAAGGTTGCAAGAGTGAGGGAGATTCACACACACACACACACACACACACACGCACACACACAGTGTTGAACCTCCTCTTAGAGCCCTTCAGATAAACATTGGCTAAGTCTCTCGGTTCCCTGCAATAGCCTTGATTTGGGAAAGTCAGTTGGAGTCATCTGGCTAAATGCCACCTGCTGCTTTGCTAATGTACCTAAGGCTTTATAACTATGCACACGGCCCTTCCTCTACCCTCTTCCAGGGCTTCCCAGTGTAGAAAGCACGGTCCACACTGTTGATCAAGGCGATGGGGTTTTCCTTCTCCTCTCCTGAAGCCCTGAGGACTGAGACCAAATGGAATCACGTAGTGCTATTATTTGTACACTAACTGAAAAATTTATGACTCTTGTAAAAATATAGACGAATATGTTGTCTGCTGAGAACTGAAGATAAGAAATAAACCAAGTTATTGGCAACATTTCCCACGGGTTCCACTTGAGCGAGAATGAATCATTCATTGGATGTTCATGGCAACAACCACCACCAACCTCGCTGCTTTTAAAGACTAAAAAAAAAAAAAAGTCAGTTGTTTGTTGTACTGCCATTGCAGGAAATAATAAAGCAAATTAGCATTGAATTCACGCAATTCTCCTTTGCTATGGCTTAGAATCTTGAGTCTGTTTGAGGACAGGGCTTACTAACTTGTTGACTCTGACGCTTTGAACCTCTTGGAGGAAACTTCTGCCTGGCCAAGCTGATTTCAGGTTCTGTGTTTTATAATTTTTTTTTTTTTTGCCCCCAAAGCCTGACTCCACTTGGAGGGCTTTATGCAGAGTAGTTTGTTACAACCCCATCTAATAAAGCTGGCTATAAATTCGGTCAATTTTCACCTTGTCAACAGCCAGTATAAGGGTTCCATTGGAATTCGGTTTTGATCGTTAAAATGGATAGAAGATAAACTGCTTAGCAGCTCCTCACAACCACATAAATTGGATGTCTAACAGTGCAAAACTCCAAATTGCATCTTTGAAAAACCAGTGAAAAGAAGCACTAGAGGCAGAATTTAGAATTTGTTTCAATTGAGTTGACAGTAATCCCAGACACAAGGGACTGTCCTAGGTGCTATTCATTTCTTTGAAAATTGATATGTTATGGCTAAAACCAGCCAATAGCTCTGAAAGAAAAGCTAACACACTCATGAATTATCCTTGAGTTTTTGCGCTTTAATTTAAAACTTAAAGTCATACTTGAGTCCACCGTGAGCGTTTTGACTACTTTGGCTACCTGTAAAAATTCAATGAAGTAAAATATAAGTTACAAGCAGTTTTATACATTAATGCTAATTAATGATATTGATGTGTATGGTTAAGAAAACAATTTCTTCCTTACTATGTAAATATATTTTATAAGTTTGTAATTGTTGCTTCTTTGTTAGACGTTGAAGTTTCCTTTGTGGTAAGAGTCAAACTTCCAGGCGATTTCCTGCTCAACGATCTACAGTAGTTAACTGTACTCGAACTTTGGGAAAATACCCAAATTCCCTGTGTAGCTCAAGGACATACCTTGCCAACCTCATCAGCAGGACTCCTTTGAGCCGATATTTTCTTTTTTTTTTTTTTTTTTTTTTTAATTTTTTTTTCAACGTTTTTATTTATTTTTTTGGGACAGAGAGAGACAGAGCATGAACGGGGGAGGGGCAGAGAGAGAGGGAGACACAGGATCGGAAACAGGCTCCAGGCTCCGAGCCATCAGCCCAGAGCCCGACGCGGGGCTCGAACTCACGGACCGCGAGATCGTGACCTGGCTGAAGTCGGACGCTTAACCGACTGTGCCACCCAGGCGCCCCGAGCCGATATTTTCTATGTGGACCCAGACTCTTCCAGTCTAGAATGTTATTGCTTTTCATCTCTAATTTTGTACCCATCTTCCAAACTTCCGTCTCAGTTTGATCTCTTCCATGATGTTATTTTTTTCTCTCTCTTCTGGATGAATTCCTATTAGCAGATGTTTCTATCACTTCTGTGTCATACAGGATAAACTTCTCTAGGCTGATATCAAATTAGTAAAGAACATAAAGAAACATTAAGCAGGACTCTCAAACTTCCCCTATGGCTGTGTCCAAATGTACCCACTTGGTGGGTATTTGGGTAGGGAAGTTGAATAGACTCTCTATTTCTCTATACTGAAGGGTTTTCAGAGCCTGTCATGAGATAAAGTTGCATTCATTCCCCCACATTCTCCTTTCCTGGCTGATAAGTGGGATTGTTTCTGGGAGGGGAGGCAGGTACTCCAGTTCTGAAAATCCTCCTGAATGTCCTTCCCTCAGAGGTTTGGCTTTAAAGGAAAAATCCTGAAAGGAGTTTTAAAGGTGTCCTGGGTTCCTTCCACTGCAGTCTAAAGTACTGCTTCTTCTGTCTGCATCTAGAAGCTGGGTTATCTCTCCTGAAGTCTTGGCTGGCTGACATCCCCCTTGATCTGGTTATTTGGCCCGAGTGGCACGTAGTTACTTTAGAACTGCCTCTGTCTTCTTCCACCTAACCATGCTGAGCTCGGCTAAGTTTCCAGAGATTTCCTGTGGACCCTGCAAACTCTTTGGTGCCTGTTGCTGCTGCCTATTTTGTTGTCACATCACTTTGGCCTAGATGGGACACTTAACCTTCCTAGTTGAGAGTGTTACCTAATAACCTGATAGGACTTGTGACTCTTCTTTACCTTGGTTGTAGGCTTGCAGGGGTGAGAGTTGGGAGGGGAAGGACTAGCCCCCAAGAACTATTTTCTTTTCCTTTGTTTTTAATTTTTAAAAATGTTTTTATTTGAGAGAGAGAGAGAGAGAGAGCGCACAAGTTGGGGAGGGGCAGAGAGAGGGAGACCCAGAATCCGAAGCAGGCTCCAGGCTCCAAGCTGTCAGCACAGAGCCTGACACAGGGCTCGAACCCACAAACTGTGAGGTCATGACCTGAGCTGAAGTCGGTCGCTTAACCAACTGAGCCACCCAGGAGCGCCTGCAAGAGCTGTTTTCTTTTTGAGCAGATGGAACCTAGCAGCATCTCTGCCTTTTCCAACTTTTCTTCTCTTTTTGTGGGATCCCAGCAGGGATCTGTCATACCTTAGGCTTCTGTGAATGCCCTCCAAATTGCCCAGTTGTGTGTATCCATGTAGACTCATGAGTGTGTGCACTGGAGTAATCTCATCTAGGTGCTTCAACTGGATTTGTTCCATAGTTCCAGCCACTCAGGTGCTCATATAAAAATAACCCTAGGAGAGGTGCCTGGGTGGCTCAGTCAGTTAAGCATTCGACTTTCGATTTTGGCTCAGGTCATGATCTCATGGTTGTGAGAGTGAGCCCTATGTTGGGCTTTGCACTGAAAGTGTGGAGCCTTCTTTGAATTCTCTCTCTCCCTCTTTCTCTGCCCCTCCGTACCCCCCGCTTGTGCTCTCTTTCTCTCAAAATAAGTAAAAATAAACTTTTATAAAAAAAAAAAATCCCAGGACATTAGTGTGGTCTTTGGAAGCAAACCCAACTTGGGGTAGAATCCAATTCAATTACCTGCTAGTTATGTGTTCTTGGGCAAGTTCTTTAACCTTTTTTCTCTTCAGTACCTCATCTCTAAAAGAGGATTATGATTGTAGCCACCTCAGAAGTTTGTTATGGGATCATATGGGAGAAGGCAGATTATAGCTCATTGCAGTTTCTAGGATATATTATTTATTTATTTATTTATTTATTTATTTATTGACTCAGGTGTGTGTGTATGTGTTAATTCCTACAGGTATTTGTCATGAGAGAGAGTCATCACCCACTAGCCTGGTTTAGTCATTCAACAAATATTCATCAAATGCTTATCCTGTGATTTCTGTTCTAGGCCCTGGGACGATATTAAGCAAAATCAAATATGGTCTCTGTCTTCCTGGAGCTTATAGTCTAGTAGGAGGCACAGACATTAATCAACTAATCACAAACATACCAGTGTAACTAAAAACTGTGATATATTCTAAGAAATAAAAGTATATGATACTGAGGAGCATTTGGCCTAGCTTGAAGGATGATTAATAGCAAGTGAAGTGAAGGCAGAGGGATCTATATGTGCAAAGGTCATGTGGCAGAGATAACTATAGCTTATTCGAGGAATAATAAGAGTATCAGTGGAGCTGGGACCCATAGGAAAGTAGGGGATAATTCTATGAAATAAGACTGGTAAGGTAGGAGTAGTAGGTAAAATAATTGCTCCCAGAGCTATCCATCTCTTAATACCTGTGAATAAGTCCCTTTGCGTGGCAAAGGGACTTTATGGAAGTAATTAGGGTTATGAATCTTGAGATGGGGAGATTATCTTGGACTGTCTGGGTGGACCCAGTGTGATCATAAGGGTCCTTGTAAGTGAAAGAGGAGTCAGGAGTATTAGAATAAGGGAGAGAAAGGTGGAAAGAGAGAGAGGGAGAGATGGGGAGAGGGAGAGAGGGAGAGGGAGAAAGAGAGAGAGAGATTGGAAGATGCTACACTGCTGGTTTTAAAGATGGAGGAAGGAAGCTGCAAACCAAGAACTTCTAGAAGCTGGAAAAGGCAAGGAAACAGACTATCTTCTAGAACCTCTAAAAGGGGTGCAGCCTTGCTGAAGCCTTCATTTTAGCCCCATGAGACCATATCAGACTTCTGACCTTTCTATATATTTGTGTTGTTTGAAGCTACTAAGTTTGTGCTGATTTGTTCTACAGCAATAGGAAACTAATGTAGTAGGTAAGGCCCAGACTTGTAGGTCAAAAGTACTTCCACTTAGAGTACCCTTGGGGTGACCTAGAGGTAAAAGGATAGCTGGGTGAGTGTGGCAATCCTGAGATGTGGCTAGGGGTGGGTGACCCTGGGAACTGAGGCGAAGAGATGAATTTGAAAGGTTGTGAAGCATGGCAGGATCTAGAGCCCACCTGGTTGTGAAAGGCAGAGAAGCAGCTCCATCAGTAAAGATCTTCAGGGTTTTGAGGCTGGATGGTGAAAGGATAGTGATTCACTTCAACCAGAAAAGAAGATGAAAGGGAGCTAGAATGGACAACAGGTTGCATGAGAACAGGAAGGAGTGGTTGGGCTGGAACTAATGGTAAGCCTATTTTTATTGATGTTGAACCTAATGCGCTGATAGAAAAATTAAGCCCTGGGATTTGGGGAAACATGGAATGATAATAGAGGAACAGGTAATCTAATTAGGTTAATAGGATGGATAGTAGATGAAGAGTTGAGGTTGAAGATGTGCTTCTGGAAGATGACACTGAGATATGAGCTGAAGCAATGAATATAAGAGACTTCTCTGAAATAGTCTAAGGACGGCAGGCAAGAGGGAGGGTTGGTTAGCATTCACTGAGCACCTACTTTGACCAGGCATTAGAGGACCTTTTATTTTTAAAATATATGTTAACTAGTTTAACCCTCATAACACCCCTCCATTTTGTCCCTCTATTATGACATCATGTTAGCACCATTTTTATAGATGATAAATATAGAATTAGAGAAGTTAAGGTTGCCCATAATCCATCAGCCAGTAATGGTCTTTCACATCATGTGCACAGCTAGGGGAAGGGTAGCTGCTCCTGAAGGCAAAAGACAGAGCAGACAGAGAGAGAGAGAGAGAGAGAGAGAGAGAGAGAGAGAGAGTTTGCGTTATGTGGTATCATTGAAGCCAAGAAGCAGGAAAGATCTACAGTGTCAAATAGTCCTTGTAAAAGACTGGCCAATCAGAATTCAGAATTCAGAATCCTGATTGATGCTTTGTTGAAACCCAGCCTCTGGATGGCTGGGTATTAGGTAGCATTTTGTTTTGTTTTGTTTTGTTTTGTTTTTTTGAAGTACGTTTCCTTGTTGACTAGCTCTTTAGTTATATAAAGGCTTTTAATGATGTGTCTGTTTGATATTCATCAATGATCAACCTGTGTTTGTGTGTGTGTGTGTGAGTGAGAGAGAGAGAGAGAGAGAGAGAGAGGGAGAGAGAGAGACAGGGAAAGAGAGACAGGGACAGAGAGCGAGCGCAAGCGAGCAGAGGGAGATATGGTCAGAGAAATCATGGATCGCTAATCTTACAGGCACAATTTGGTCTTCCCAACTAGAAAGTGTAAGGTTATAGAAGAAGCTTCTGGTTTTAAAGATACCAGACCTTCCTAGAAGTATTGGTTATAATTTTAGTGACAACTATTGTGGGAAGTGTTTGACTTTTGGCTCGGAAGTTTCATGGTCCAGATGAATCAATAATATATGACACATCTTTTAAATTCCTCCCAATCATGTCTATAAAAGGCACTCTTTAAAATGGCCCACCCACATTCAGGCAGAATCAGATGGTCTATTAATTCAGATTTGAATTAAAAACTCTCACCTCTCTTGCCTTAGCTGTTCAGGATGCACTCTGTGCATAGTTATTAAAATGAACACTTACAGTGACCAGAGCCTTGAATCTAATACTCCATATGGCACCAGAGTGAGGACTCTCGACATGTGCACTTTTGTCTTTGGTCATTTCAGACTGAAAATACAATTAGACTTGGCTGTCAGACAGATGAAATCTGTCATATTTCCCCTATAGGACCTGCACTCGGTCCAGATCAATAAATACAAAGCCACTTGCACATAAATTGCAAACTAAGCTTGCAGCCTCAATACATGTGGGCTTAAATTCACTTGTATCTGGCATACACTACTTCCTGGCCAAACAGTCTGTTTCTGTGATTAGTGCAATTTCATAGCTGGACCAGAAAAACAAGGCTGAAAACCATCACTATAAAGCAGCAGATGGCTTTGCCACACCTTCCCTGTAAGGGCAGTTCCCCCAGAAAATGGGGTTTTAGCTGCTTGCTGTATAGAATGGAACTTTAAAATTGGGATGAGTTCAAGTCATTTCCTGAGTATAACTCCATAAACCTGTTGTTATTTTTCTCCTATTCCTTCTCGAGATTTTAAACTGAATTTGTAATAAGCTTTGCCTGGACACGACTTGTCACGCGGAAGAGATGTGATTTATACACGCAGATACAAGATTCTCTGTATATGCTTTACAGAGCCAGCTTTTGCTTGATGATACATCCATGTTGGATTGGCTTCATGAAGAGTGAGATGTACTTAACGTTTTCTCCAGAGATTGTTAACCAAGATAACATTTATTTGGGGAACAGGTAAACTCTACCACCTTACCTCCCCTCCATCCCTGGTTTGACGTTGGGGTCCAATTTCACACAAAGGGAATTTTTTTTTTTCTAGTGTAGCATTGAATTAGGCTGCAGAATATGCTGCTGTAGGATATTAAGAGAGACAATTAACCTCGGCTATTTAGAGGCAAGAATTAGACATTTGCTGTATCTGAATAAGAAGAACATCTCTATTTTCAGGAGCTGCTGTGGCATAGAAACCTCCAAACTTCCAAATATGGTGCTTGCTAAGCAAAGTGATTATAAAATCAGGTCAAGAAAAAAAATCCCCTGCAACACGCAATATAAAATGACATGTCAAGCAAGGGAATGTAACTTCCTCGAAGGCCAGTGCTGTTGGAGTTAGAATGTAGTCCAAGCTTGGTGATATCCACCTGGCTGTGTGCCCTTCCCTTGGCCATTCCTCTTTTGGGAATTCATGGAGGTTCAGTAACCTTGTCGGATGGTGCCTACTTAGAGGTGCTTACATTGTAACAGAAGCTTCCTGGGAAGGGCGAACGGACGGCTACTCTTTGAGGACGCTTTAAAATCAGTAATTCAAAATGGGTGAAGTGAACAATACATATGGTATCTTCAGGGCGTGTATTTGGGGGGAATCATATAATTTGGGTAAATTATTCCGAGTTCACGTTGGACTTTAGATGTGTTTTTAATTCTAGTATGTGAAATTTGATCGAGGTTTGGATTGGTATAGACCAAGGCTCACAATCTTTCAGAGGTTGTAGGAGGGTGAAGGGTACCAGGCTGGTCCGCGAATAGGCCAGAGACCAAGAATGAACTTTGATCTTAAAAAACCAACACAAAACTTCGCGCCACTTTTACTAACTAGAGATTAATTTACCTAAACAAGCCGGTTTTAAGGCATTCCTTCCCCCTCCCTGCTCCTCCAAACCCAGCCATACCAGTCTCTACATATCAGGGTCTTAACGGGAAACAGATGAAACACTCAAATTAGGGTAATTCAAGAAAAAAAATCTAAGGAGATTTATTAGCAAAGAGATAGGTTTGTGGAAACCAGAAAGGATAGTTTAGGAAACTAGAGTTACAAGAATTGAGCTCTTACCACCCCTGGGACTGAAAGGAGGTGAGGGAGGAGAGGTTACCCACCAGTTACCAAACCCTGTAAGAGGACACTGTTTTGGGGCGCCTGGGTGGCTCAGTCTGTCGAGTGTCTGACTCTTCATTTTGCCTCAGTTCATGATCCCAGGGTCACGCACACTCTCCCCGTCTCTCTCAAATAAAATTAAAAAATAAAATAAAATAAAACAAAATAAAATAAAATAAAATAAAATAAAATAAAATAAAAAAGAAGGGTTTCCTTAAGCGTGACCTTCAGTTATCAGGCATCACCAGGAAACCTTTTAGAGAAGCAGCCAGAGAGATAGTACCCTGACCTACCCTGAAGGTAGATAGCTCTTTTTTCTACCTTCCTCCGATTTCCTATTAGGACTTCTCATTGGCCAGAAGGCACAGGAACTCTGCTGATGTGGTCCCCAAAGGTAAGGATAGAGGGTAGAGAGTACATTTCTACCAAATGGGAGGCAGGCTGAACACTAACCTAATTTCCTGAGTGAGAAGAGAGTCAATCAAATAGACTTTCACTTTCCTCGTAACATTTAGCTGAGACCAGCTGCTCTGCAGGAAAAGGAGTTTGGAGCAGGTGGGCATTTCTGGAAGGAGAGGCTTATGTGTGAAGATTAGGTGCAATCGGAAGACAGCGTAAGGGGTCCAGGAGGACTTAGCACCCAGGAAAAAATCTTTGCCTGAATGGGTACAGGATAAAACTTGAGGTGGGAGAGCAGAAAGGATGCTGTCCTCAACATTTGTGGTTGGAAAAAGCACCACAGAGTTCACTCCCCTAATTGTACTATGGTAGAGGGTTAGCTCAAGGTCAGAGGTGAGCCACTGCAGGGTCAGAGTGCAAATTTTAGTCCCTTAACTTGCTGTTCACTCAACTTTTCTCTGTTCCATGTTGTCTCCTGGGCAAATATCACCAACTTAACATTTTGCCAAGGCTCCTATGTGCAGTGGCTACTCTTTGTGTAAGCCACATTTTGATTGCAATTTCCTGTGTTTCAGGCAGAAAAATATATGAAAGTGTACTTGGAGACTACTTAATGTTCGTTATATATAGTAGCTATTATCTATCTACCTATCTATTATCTATGTATGTATGTATGTATGTATGTATCTATCTATCCATCATCTATCTAACACCACTAGGTGTTAGGATAGTTATAAGGGAAATAATAGTCATGGGGTTGGCCCGCAAGTGATTTACCGACTAAACTGTTTGACACATGACCTTCATCATTACCCTCCTTTTTTTTTCCTGTGGTGTTTCTCTTAGTTTTAGTGAGGACCTATTCCTTATTCTTTTCCTGGTCCTCTGTCATGTGTTGCTCATGGAACCCTGTCCTCCTTGATTCTTTCCTTGGCTTCTGTGATGCCATTTCCTTATTTCTCCAGCTTTGCTTTTACTCTTGCTCACTGATCCTTTTCATTCCCTTTGTGGCTTTGAATGTTGGTGTTTCCTGACTCCTGTTCCCAGACCTTTTCTCTATGGGCTCATTGCACGAGAAGTGATTTTCCAGTAAGGAACGGAGCACGAAACCTCCAGTATGCTGAACTTACCACTGACTGATCTGTGATAGAAGAGATTGCCCATAGAAGAGTCAAGGATGCAGGGGAGTTAGACGTATATAAGTGATGCGTGCGCTTCTGCGATAACAACAGAAACCACAATAACATTAGGAGGCAAGAATATGTTGGGTGTTTTCCTCTAACTACCTGACAATTATTGCTGGAATGCACTGAAATCTCCCGTTGGATCAGAAATGCTCTCTTAAAAATATCATTATGGCCACAAAACCTTGGAACTCATGAAAGTTTGTACAGGAAATAGAGATATTGAAGAAACGAGCCAAGGTAAAGAAAACAGCTTAGACAAAATTATAAATGAGGCATTACCGTAAGTTAAATATGAAATTGAAGTTCCACCGTATTCCACCCTGAGCTGTGGGCATATACCGATAAGCTCAATAATACATGAGGATGTGTTTTTGCTACACCGTTTCTGTCATAGAGGCACATGTTTCCTCCTTTTTGACGTGTCAGAGTCCACACAGTGATCTGAATTCCAAGATATCTGCTACAAGAAGGTTGGTGGTGAGATTCACACAAAGAATCAAGCTCTGCAAAACTGAAATCTCACAATAAACCCACATCATCATTAATAACGTCACTGGGATCTTTAATAAGCGTGCAACTGTATGTTCAGGGTGGGAAGATCCGAGCAGACAATACCTCCCCCCAAGCCAGCTCCTTATGTTCATCTAGCTGGAACTGCACTTTTGTATCAGCCTCTTTGGGACCACAATTTTCCTGGATTTTACTTCTAAGAAAGGAGGCTGTCTCTGCCAAGCCATGAGACTTTAAAGAAGATTACAAAGCTTAGCTGCCATTTTAGGACTCAGACATTCGTTCCATGCTCTATTACCTAGAGAGAGGGAAAAAGTGAGAGAGACTTTTCATGTCCATAAAGTACAACAGGCATTAAAGCTAATGGACAGAAGGGGAGATCTTGGCGGTGTACTCGCCTCCCGCAGGATGGACGCCACACCTTTTGGTTGTGTCTTTGCTAATGGAGAGGCAGGGACCAGCTAAATGCTCCCAGGGGAGGGGGCGTGATTACCATCCACTGGCCTCATCTGGGGGTCAAGATATAAAAGTGGGTGCTTAGAAGAGTCAGCAGGTCTGATTAATATCCTCTAGGCAGTACTTATGAGGCATTTTTGGCCCATCAAATGGCTAATAATAAAGTACAGTGGTGCAATTTGTATTTTTACTGCAGGCCAATTAAGAAGGGGGAGAGAGAGTGGTAAGTAAAATGACATGTCCTTGCAAAGCAGAAACAACAGTCATAGCGGCAGGGGGGTGGGGTGGGGGAAGAAAGATACACGGAAAGGAAATAGCCAGCCACTTAAAGCAGTTAAAAGGGTCAGGCATCTCATGTCTTGTTGCCCACCTCCTGCCAGAAAATTCCCTTTTCCTGCTGGTTTGTAGGACAGTGGAGATTTTCAAAGGGGAATAATTGTGCGGTAACATATGTTCATCCAGACAGGGATTGGCGAGTTTAAAATCAAAGAGCATTAAAAAAAAAAAGAGCACGTAAGGCTTGCATTCCTGGGTTTAGACTTCTCTCCTGTCTCTGTTTCTGTTTTGCCTTTATAAAGCCAGGGAAAAAGCTTTTGGAAAACTTTTATCATTTGATTTATTCAATGATTCAAATTTGATTCAAATATCAAATGATTTATCATTTGATTATTATTTTTTCCAGTCTTCGTTGACGGCATGTTTTAGAGTGTGGGTTTATAAACCTTGCTCTTTCTGTTATGTTGAGGTGTACTAATCACTCCATGAAATTCTCTTGGGGCATCTCCTCACCAGGATGCTTCTTAACTTACTATTATTTTCCTTGGGCCCCTGGGACTGCTTGAGAAGAGGAGTAAGCAGACAGAGATGGAGGAGGGGAGGAGAAAGTAAGAGCGAGGGAAGGAAAGAGGGTGCCTGGGGAAATAAATCAGGGATTACTTTATGAAGTGAAAGGAAGAGAGAGAGAGAGAGAGAGGAAGGAAGAAAGGCAGAAGCGGGAATCAATGGAAAATGTTAGTAATTTCAACAACCAAGAATAACATCTTGCCACTTAAAACAGATGATAGGAAATAAATCCATAAATACCGCTGACTGTCTGTGGGGGAGGAGAGGAGAGCTGTATGGGCTGAACACGAGGAGCTCAATGCCTATCCAGATGCATTTGGTCAGTAGGACATGATGATAGATCCTGAGAGAGGGAAAAGCAAGTAGAACACATTTTGTAGGTACGTCAGGCCCTAAATGCTACTATTGAAAGACGTAGGGGTGTAGTGTAGGCAGGAGTGGGGGTGAAGCGTCAATTCCCAGTTGACTTTAAGTTGATGGACTTCCCTGGATATTTCTCACCCATCTCCTCTGCTTTGTATGTTCTATTTTGACTTCAGTTTTTACAAGATAATTTGAGCTTTGTGTTTTTGCTTGATTTGCAACCCAGTGTCAGTCTTTCCGATCCCAGTCCTGTGCTACCTGGGGAAGATGGTGTTTGTCTCACATCCCTTCCTGGGTCATCCCTCTGGGGGGACATGCACAGCTCTGGGGTTTTCCTGGGTGAAAAAGAGTAGTCCCGTGAAAAGTGAGACGGGTGAGTGTTGGCTGTTCCTCAAGATCTTGCTCTCAGGTTATCCATGAGAGGAAATCTTAGCTAGCTCTCCCACATATGCAGACCTTCAGCGAATAAACAATCATTAGCAGGCAAGAGCAAAATGACACAGTACATCTACCCTATTCCAGAAATTCACTGAAATTCTGTAATTTCTCCTCATAGGGGCTCCAAGCATAACTTCACGGAAACGTTCACTTGAAACCTGTAGACAACTTTCTCTTATCCTTAGTGTCAGCAATAGGCAACCAGAAATCTTTAAACTGGTGCATGGGGGCAGGACTGTTTAAGGATCCAGGCTCAGGGAACATTGCTGAAAATACAGCCCTCAGGCTTCTCTAGATTTTTTTTTTTTACTCTCCTCATGCAAGGGGAGGGGTGTCTCTGAAACATTTTAGCCAACTCACATTTCTTGAATTCCACAAATTTCACCATTGATTGCCCATTTCTAATATCCATTATGCTCATTAACAATCCATTAATTTCCCCTATGAAAACCCATTTCTGAAATTCACTATGCTAATTAGCTAAAGGTTTCTTGTTGATTGAAGATGTGGATTACAGGAGGGCTTTTAGTAATGGCCTCTGGAGTGGCCTTTCTGATAAAAGGCTAGCTGACCATGCCGGGGTGTGGATTCCTGATTAGAACAATTGTCTCCTAGGGTGTAGCCTAAACTAAAAAGAAGGAAAAAAGCAAACCCATGCACATCTCTATTATACTGTATTTCCTAAAGTCTTTAGTAAACTATGGATACCGTAGCACATATGAATATACATCTTTATACTGTAAATTTAAATGGCCATAGAGTACTAATTGTGTGTGTGCCATAAAAACTAATTCCCTTCTGTAGGACACCTAGGTTGTTTCTAGCTTTTAAAATAGTAATTAATAACATGAGCATCCTTATTTTTACTCACCTGCCTGGTTCCTTCCTTAAAACAAATTCCTAGAAATGGAATTGCTGAGTCAGAGGTATACATGTTTAAATCTTGGTACATCTTGGTTAAATCTTGTCACTCACAGAGTTTATCCTGGTTTAGGGCATATGAGAATGTGCATTTTCTTAGGCACCTGTCAATATTTGGTGTTGTCGATATTCTTTTTTTTTTTTAATGTTTATTTGTTTTTGAGAGAGAGAGAGAGTGAAAACAAGTGGGGGAGGGCAGAGAGAGAAGGAGACACAGCATCCAAAGCAGGCTGCAGGCTCTCAGCACAGAGCCCGACACGGGGCTGGAACTCAGGGACCGTGAGACCATGACCTGAGCTCAAGTCGGACGCTTAACCGACTGAGCCACCCAGGCGTCCATGTGTTGTCATATTCTTAACCTTTGCCAGTCTCTTGGTGGTCTCATTCAGTCACATGGCCTTAAATTCCATGTATATGCTGATGGCTTCCAAGTATACGTCTTCAGATGGAAGAGACCTGTGGAACTATTTGACGTCTCCATTTAGATTCTTAGTTGGTATCTTGAAACTAAATCCCTTAATTTCTCCCCATCTCCTAATTTGTTTCACTGGTGGCCTTTCCTTCACTGTTAATTGCTGCTCCATCCTTCCAGTTGCTCAGGCCAAAGTCTTGGTGCCGTTTTGACTAGTCTTTCAGATGTCAGTTGCATCCAGTCCCTTGCTACCACATGGCCAGAGTCACGGTCATCCCTCACCTGGGTTATTGGAATTGTCCGTTAACACATCGTCTGTTTCCGGGGGAGTCTAGTCTCAACACGGAAGCCAGAGTGCTTTCGATAATTTGTAAGATAATTTAGAATTCTGAATTTGTGGTCCTATTACCCTCCTCCCACCTATTTCCACTGTTAACCCCGATTTCCTCTTCCTCTGGTCACATGGGTTTCCTTGCTGTTCCTGGAGGACATCACGAAGCTCCTGTTCTTGAGGATTTCACACTGGCTCACAGCTCTGCCTGGGTCACTAGCAGACCTTCCCTGAATCACTAGCAGACCTTCCCTGATGACACTGTGTAATTATTAAAAGGTTTATTTATTTATTACGAGAGAGAGAGAGAGAGAGAGAGAGAGAGAGAGAAAGCAGAGGAGGGGCAGAGAGAGAGAGGGAGACAGAGAATTCCAAGCAGGCTTTGCACTGTCAGTCCAGAGCCTGATGCAGGGCTTTAATTCAGACTGTGAGATAATGACTTGAGCGGAAACCAAGAGTCAGACGTTTAACCGAATGAACCACCCAGGTGCCCTAGATGATGATCCTATTTAAAATGACTCCTGTCTCAAACGACAGATGCTGGGGAGGATGTGGAGACAAGGGAACCCTCTTGCACGGTTGGTGGGAATGCAAACTGGTGCAGCCGTTCTGGAAAACAGTTTGGAGATTCTTCAAAAAATTAAAAATAGAACTACCCTACGACCCAGCAATAGCACTACCAGGAATTTATCCAAAGGATACAGGAGTGCTGACTCATAGAGGCACACGTACCCCAATGTTTATAGCAGCACTTTCAACAATAGCCAAATTATGGAAAGAGCCCAAATGTCCATCAACAGTTGAATGGATGAAGATTTGGTTTATATATACAATGCAATACTACTTGGCAATGAGAAAGAATGAAATCCTGCCATTTGCAACGACGGGGATAGAACTGGAGGGTATTATGCTGAGTGAAATAAGTCTGTCAGAAAAGGACAGATATCATATGTTTTTACTCATATGTGAAACTTGAGAAACCTAACAGAAAACTGTGGGGGAAGGGTTGGGGAAAAAATAGTTACAAACAGAGAGGGAGGCAAACCATAAGAGGCTCTTAAATAAATAGGGTTGATGGGGGGTGGCAGGGAGACGGGAAAATGGGTGATGGGCATCGAGGAGGGCGCTTGCTGGGATGAGCTCTGGGTGTTGTATGTAAGCGATGAATCATGGGAATCTACCCCCAAAACCAAGAGCACACTTTGCACACTGTACGTTAGCCAACTTGACAATAAATTATATTAAAAAAAAATTCTTCCTGTCCCACCTTCCGGCATCCCTTATCCCCTTTTCCAGCTTTATTTTATTTCATAGCACTTCTCTAGTATATCACGTAGTTTGCCTATTTATCCTGCTTGTTGCTTTTCTGGACCCAAATGAATGTAAATGTCACAAGGAAAGAACTTTCCCCCCCTGCCTTGCCCCCCGTTTTCTTTATTTCTGGATCTCCAGCTCTTAGTACAATGTTTGTCACATAACGGACATTTGACAAACATAGGTTGAGGAAATGAATGAATCTGATAGGTAAAAACTTAATCACCTTTTACGTGCATTTTTTTGATTTTCAGCAGGTGGAAATTTTAATGATCTTGGCGTAGAGAGGCCTTTCTGAGCTTAAAAATAAATTCACAAAGCATGAAGGAAAAAATGATAAACCTGACTGACTACAAATTTAAAACTTCTGCCTAGAAAAAAATTACTATCGCAAACAAGATCGACAAATAGGAAATCTACTTGCAATACATATTTCAGAGAAAAGGTTAATAGACCTAATACACAAAGAGTGCTTACAAATCAATAAAAAAGATGAACACTGTAATGGAAAAATGACTGGAGGAGAACTGGCCACTCACAAACAAGAAATACATGGATGTATCTGAAAATGTTTACCATCATTGTACTTTTTCTTAAATGTGCCTTCCTTAAATCAAAGAGAATTTTCATTTCCTCTTGCTTTCAATTTCATCCTCCCTGAATTTAATTTCCAAGAAATACTTTCTTATTTTCTCTAACAACCATGGTGTGTTTCCAGCTGCTTTTCCCTTAGCAAATAGAGCCCCATATCCTGTCTCCCTCGGTTTTATAATTGCTTCCCCCTCCTTCTCCCTCTTTGCCCTCCAAAATACTCTATTATCATGGGCAAAACTCCCCAGAGCTATACTGCTGGGTATGATGCTCTCCCTCACCATCGAAAAGGAATTGGAATGTGAGGACCAGTGCCATGCTTATATATTTAGTAGCAGTTCTATTACAAATATTTCAAATCACACAAAATGTGCAGATTTGCTATTTCAACAACGATAAAGACCTGCTTGACTTGCATAGCATTTAATGAGCAGTGTGCCAGGAATGCTGATTGACAGTATTTGGCTGTAGAATCTCTTAAGCTTGTTTTGCACGAAGTTTGTAAACGTACGCTCTAAAATTACTTTTCTTTTGTGCATGCCAAATGCGGTACCCTTGTCTCATTTTGGAATGAGCATTGTGTCCTATGTGGAATCACTCCAAAGACAAGGAGAGATGAAATGGGAGAGAATCATTAAGCGGGAAACACAGGAGTGGAAATAAGTAGCAAGCAGAATGAACAGACACTACTAAGGCTGAGGATGTTTCTGAGACTTTGATAATGAGAGAACCCCCTGGCAGACACCCACTCTCCACTTTAATTGGGCTACCCCAGTGTTCCCAGATGAAAAGTGTGATAAACAGAATAATCCCACCATCTCCCTCCCCCACGTGTCCACGTTTAATCCCCAGAACCAGTGGGCGTGTTGCTTTCGATGGCAAACGTGATTAAATTAAGGATTATCAGATGGGGGAGATTATCCTGGGCTATCCTGGTGGGCCCAATGTAATCACAAGGGTCCTTTTAAGTAAAAGAGAAAGGCAGGAGAGTCAGAATCAGAGAAGCAGAGATTGGTGTGTGTTGTGGTTGCTGGCTGGGGAACACCTGCCAAGGCACACAGCCAGCCTCTAGAAGCTGAAGAAGGCAAGGGAACAGATTCTCCCTTTGAGCCTCTGGAAGGGACACAGGTCTGCCAACACCTCGGCTTTGGTCCCAGACGACCCATTTTGGACTTCTGACCTCCTGAACAATAAGATAATAAGTGCTTGTTGTTCCAAGCCACTAAGTTTGTTGTGCTTTGTTGCGGCAGGAAGAGGAAATTAACACAAAGAGAGTACATCCTGTTTTGTTACCTCACTGCTTTTGCTCATCTCTAATGTCAACTTGGAGAATCTGGAAGGTGCGATGGGAAGGGAAGCTCCTCTCAAACGTGCCTTCCGTTCGGGGTCACGCCCGAGACCCACAGGTGCCAAGTCTGGCTGCCCAGCAGAGGCACCTGTGGACGTTTTAGAAACTACCGTGCTCAGCTCTTCCCCATATCTGCGGAATCATCCTCTGGCACTGGGGGGTCTTGAATACTTTGCTCTTAGGTTCCCGAGGTGACAGTGGGATTTGGAAACAGGGTTTCTGGTAGCGGTCGCTGCAGCTGCTGGTGCCCGAGCTGTCTTACCTGCAGGCAGACCTTCCCCGAAGGAGCGTCCTTTGGATGCACAGGAAATCCACTGTCCTCGCCCCCATCACATCTGCAGAGCAGCCCAGGTGAAGCAGCTGGAGAACTTCAAGCCTAAACATCCCTCCACAACCCACTCAGATGAAGTGCATGTTGAGAGGGGTGCTGGTCTTACTGCCTTCAGGAAGATTTGAGGATGAAGTGTTTTTCCATCTCGGGTGCCTGGCTCTGCATTACATGTTTAGATTCTCTCCCTTCCTCCCTGCCTCCCTTCCTTCTTCCTTCCTTCCTTTTTAATTAGAAAGGACAGAAGAAAAGAGAGCGTGTAAGTACATAAAAATTATTATTTTATGTTATTATTTTGAGAGAGAGAGAGTGCTCACAAGCCGGGGAGAGACAGAGAGAATCTCAAGCAGGCTCCACACCGTCAGTGCAGAGCTCAGTGTGGGACATGAACTCACAAAGCGTGAGATCATGGCCTGAGCTGAAGTTGGATGCTTAGCCAACTAAGCCACCCCGGTGCCCTGTGGCAGTACTGTTATTTAAAAGGAGCAGTTCTCTTCAGGGTTGTCACTGGTCAGGCTCAGTCCAGGACAATGCAAGGGAAGGGTGGTCAGGAATCTGGCTCCATGCATACTCCTGTGTAACATCACCATGCTAAAAGAACTTAGTGATAGGGAAGAAAAATGGAGAGTTGCACAGATTATATTAAAATAAGTCCTGGATAAATTGACCCCTCCCTGTTTCAAAGATGCTGAGGTCAGATCTGCATGAGAAGAGCTCCTTGCCCTCTCTGTGCATGAAGCACAGGGCTTGGAAAGCACAGGGTGATTCTGTTGCTACTCCGTGGCTTCCAGGAGCACTGGGGAAATGAGAAGCCTTGTTTCCAGAGGGGAACCCAAGCACATAGAGTGGAGGCAGCACTCAGTGCCTTCCAGGGAGGGGACAGGAAGAAGGGTTTCCAGGATGAGTATAAGGGCTGGTTTTAGTGCCTGGCCAGGGACCTGCAGGGCTTACCAGCTTTACAGAATTGACCCAATCAGTGTAGATATGTTTAAGGATAGTTTAGAAACAAGGCACTGGGAAATTTAGGATGAGGAAAAATATTCCTAGGATTGTCTTTGGTTCAGGAAAAAGGCCAACTGAAATCCTTCTAGATTTGTAACCTATGTTTTCATTACACTGAAAGCTTGCCTACTTTTCCTTTATCCGAAGGACAGCTTTACTTTTCCTTTCTCCAAAACTTTAATTCTTGGGCGAGTCTTTGAAGAAGGATAGAAATGGGAAAAAAGTATGGATTTTATTGGAAGCTCCCTAGGTATGTTACTTATCAAAGTGGATGAACGTGTTATTATCATTTTCCACCTTGAGAACTATTTATTTGCAGGCGAGAAGGACACATTTGTTGGTTGATGGTTCTGTTACCATGGAAACATATAAATAAAAAATAAGAAAAATGTGTTAATCCATTAATTTTTAGGTCTCCTCCACCAACCTGCCATTCCCCCTGAGGTGTGGCACGGCAAAATGAAAACATAACCCTGACCCAGGTCATTGTTCCAAGCAGTGCTGTGTGGGGAGCAAGGCCAACCCCTCCTCTTCTCTCTCTGCTGCCTCACAGCTTGGCCGGATATGCATTTTAAATGCACACTTTTATTGTGAACAGTTTGCCCTGGGTACGTATGGAAAAAGCAAAGCACATCGCCTGTGGGACTTGGATGAATAGACATGGGAAAGAGACATCGTGCGGGATGGAATTGGTGACCAGTCCACAGTCCAGATTTCCAAATAGTTGCTTTATCCAACCCTTGAGATGTTATAATTAGCTATGCCCTGCCTTTCTTGTGGGTATAATTTAGTAGATATTGGGATGGCGGGAAGATACTTAAAAAGTTTCAAATAGTACCGATTCCAGGATTATTTCTGTGCTCCTATTTAATGTCCTACTTAATTCACTTACTTGGAGACACTGTATTATGTGGAAGAGGGAGTTTACCGTGGTGCTTAGGATAGGAACAGGCTTTGGAGCAAGGCACGCCTGGTTTTCCGTTCTTGTTCTACCTCTAACCAGTTAGGTGACTGCATCTCTGTAGGCCTTGACTTCACCGTCTGAAAAATGGGGATAATAATTCTTGCACCACTGTGATTTTAGGGACATTTAGTGAGATAATACTGCCTGTATGCCATGCTCAGCCTCCTGCTGGACTCTCAGCGAGTCCTTGGTACAGTGTGGCTATGATTCTAATCATGACTGAAATAGACCAAACGTGTCATTCAGCTTGCAACACTTCACGTGGAAGGGAGGAGTCTCCTTCCACAGCAGCAGGATTCACGGGGCCTCTATATTCCTCAGAGAAGGGCCCCCAAATCCATGCTCTTTTGTTTATAGCTTTATTGGAAGCCAGTTAAGCACCACCATATTTCACTTTAATGCCAATGTAAATTTGAAAATATTTCACTGAATTATCCTTGCATAAACGTTTGCTCTCTCTCTTTTTCGTTCGTTCAAGAAATATTTATTGCATGCCTGTTATATGCCAGGCCCTGTGCTAGGTGCTGGGGATCAGACAGTGAATAAGGTAGAAATGGCTGTGCATTTAGGAAGGTTACAATGTGGTGGGGACACACACACAAAAGACCAGCGGACAGGCAATTGCAAGGCAACACATTCAGTGCTGTGGCAGGAGTAAGGTGCTACTGGAGAATTTTGCTGGGGTGCTGAACCCAGGTTTTGGGGAGTTGACTCTGGAAGTGGGATCATTTTTAAAAATTTATTTATTCTTGAGAGAGAGAGAGAGAGAGCGAGCAGGGGAGGGGCAGAGAGAGGGGGGGAGAGAGAGAGAATCCCAAGCAGTCTCCACGCTGTCAGCGTGGAGCCTGATGCAGGGCTTGAACCCACAAACTGAGAGATCATGACCCGAACAGAAATCGAGTCGGATGCTTCACCGACTGAGCCACCCAGGCGTCTCTGGAAGTGGGACCATCTTTAGAGCCATTTCAGGGCTGGAGGTCTATTCTGGGCTGCCTTGAAGTGCTAAGAATCCATTCCTTTCAACCTTTACTCATTCATTCACTCACTCACTCACTCACTCATTCAGTGTTTATTGAGTGCCTATTAGTTCCCATGTCTGTGCCAAGCACTGGTGAAACTAGAGTGAAACAGACATGCACGGTCCCTTCCTTTATAGAGTGTTCAGTGGGTGCTGTAGAAATGAAGAGAAGAATTACCCAGGATGGAGAAGTGCGGGAAGCTCTGAGATGGGCCAGCAGGGGGAAGTCACCCCTCTGGGGGAGGGGCTTGCGTCTGAGCCAGGACCTGTGGGAGAACAGGAATCAGGTGAGGGAAGAGAAGGGCAGAGTGCTCCCGTGCAGGGCCCCAGCACAGCGTGCGGTGAGCGACAGCCTGGCCCTCACGAGGAAGGAGAAGGTCAGAATGGCTGGAGAGTAGAGGCAGACTAGGAGAGGCTAACCCTGGAATTAGCTAGAAGCCACAGGGCAGCCCTGGCTGGAGGGAGGCATGCCAGTCCTTCTGACCCGTTTTAGGCAGGGTGGACTTGAGACCTGATTCGCCCGTCCCACCCCACCACTGCTTCAGGGTTTCTTTGGTTTTCAGTACGGTTGGGATTAAGTGAGGCTTTCTCCAGGGATTTAAGAGTTTCCTTTGTGCGGGATGCTACAATGTGTTGGCAGACCCCTCTTGGGGACTGAAGGTCTTGCTCCCCACTTTGTAGGTGCTGCTGATGGGAGAGCTCTCGCTTCTAGTTCATCCTGGAGGTTGCATCAGTGGAGGAGAGCCACCCCAGCCCTTTCCCAGGGTGGTCCACAGCCACTGATGGAGGGGCCTAGGAGTGAGTACAAAGGTTCAACCACCTCACCCCGACTGCGCACAACTCTGCAGGGTCGTCCCAGCCCCCGCGCTCCCTGAGGGGTTGGCTGAGGTCTCCCCTGGCATTTCCTGGTTGCTCAGTGTCTCCCTCTGCTCACCCAGGCTGCCCTTCTGCAGGTGGTATGATCCCAAGGGCACCCCTTAACATATGTTCTATCTCAAAGTTAGCTTCCCAGAGAACCTAACCTGGGGCCCCCTTAAAATTCATCCCCTATGAGATCAGGGCACAGATATATGAACACCACTTAATAAAGACAGACTGATTTTCAGGAAAGCCAGGATTTGGTTATGACCTGACAGAATTTGCCGGTGAGAAGAGGGATCATTCAGTCACAGAGAGAGCAAAGTGGGTCACAGAAATCGCCCCTCCTCAAAATCTTGTCTAAGGAAGACTCGGCCAGTTGAAATCTGGTCTGATTCACAAGGCCATCCGTCCCTGTTGTGGACCTAGATTCCTTGATAAGCTACCATCATGAGATGCTATTAAACCTGCATCTAAGAGCATATATTCTGATTTCCTGTTCACCAACCCCCTTCTGATTATGGGCTGACTTCGTCTGCAGGGCAGCCTAAGGGAAGATTTAGGTAGATAAGTTTCCACTATGGTTCACATAGCAGGTCTAATTTTTGTTCGGAATTAACACTTTGGGATTCCGGTTTTATAAATCATCGTTATTCTTCATCTATCTCTGAGGTGGACTTGGGTCCAGTCTTGGTGTAGTGGAGAAATTGGGCCTCTGGCTGGAAGGATCTAGACTCTGTGGAGACAGGCAGTTGACCTTTCCCAGGAAGCAACACACTAAATCCCCGTGCTCTGAAAAACCCCCTGCATTTTTTTTTAAAGTCCACACCCATATTTTTGAGTCTCTTTGGACTGATTTTTTTTTTTTTTTTGCATTGTAGGCTTAAATTTAACTGACTGCTTTTCTTCAGCTCATAAATGAAAGGTATTTTAGCTGTTGTTTATATTCAGGGGATGTGGCTGTTACAATCTCATGGATCTCTTCTAGTACATATATATTTCTTAAAAAGAGGTTTAGAGCAAGAAACTGCATATCAGAGTGATGGGTGAAGGGTTGGGGGCCAGTGGACAGGATTTGAATTCGGGATCTGCCGTTGAGGTGCCCTATGGCTTGGGAAGGTTACTTGTCTGCCTGTGCTATACAATCTCCTTATCAAGTTGCTAGGGGGCGATGAAAGTGAAGTACTCACAACTGTGCCTGGCCCTTGGAAAACACTCAGTAAGTGAAAGCTACTATTCTAAATTTATTTATTTTTTAATGCTTATTTATTTTTGAGACAGAGAGAGACAGAGCATGAGCAGGGGAGGGGCAGAGAGAGGGAGATACGGACTCTGCAGCAGGCTCCAGGCTCTTCGCCGTCAGCACAGAGCCCGACGCGGGGCTCGAACCCACAGACCGTAAGATCATGACCTGAGCCGAAGTGGGAAGCTCAGCTGACTGAGACACCCAGGTGCCCCTGAAAGCTACTGTTCTAGAGAAGAGGTGTCACAATTATGCACGTAGCAGCCATTTCCACTGTGCTCCATAAGCTTTGCGTCCAGGGGTCTCGTATGCTTTTTAAGTGTTAAAACAAGTAAAACCTCAGTGCTCCCATCCCAAATAGGTTTCCAATTTCTCTTAATACAAAAGGCAGTACAACAGATTTCTCAGTTCGTCCCCACATCGGAGAGTCAGGTCAGACCCAAGGGCTGGAGCAGCAGAGCCTGTGAGCGTCGGTCGCCAGCAGCTGGGAGAACTCTCCAGCAAATGTGCAAACGTGGTAAGTTTGTGGCATGTGACATCCTTTTCCCTCTCCATCTCTCCCCAGTTGCATTTTTAAAAGTAATGCAGTTAATTTTCATGAGCATTTTAAGCTCAAATTAGATCTCATATTGTAAACACTGCAGAAGCTGGGAAAGATCTTGTTAACAAAAGCAAATTACTAAACTACCACAAATCTGAATCAGACCCATAGAATTCAAACTGAGACGAAGTACATGCCCACAAAATTCATGCCGGTTCATTTCTGCAGGATTAAAGTAAATGCTGGCGCTCTAAGCTGCCAGCAGATCTGTGACCATGGCATCTAATTGTAGCTTCCTTTAAACCTTGAACAGGTCAATGGAGGCACGATGATCTCAGGGATAATTTGTCTTTCATGTATTTCTGTGGTGTGATATATAATCCCTTGCTGAAAAGGGTCCTTGTGGGTGTCAGTTTCTGTTCCTACCTGTAATAGAATAAAGAACTGATAAATAGGTGATTCTTTATATCTATCCCTTTTGTCCTGCATAATGTGGGCTAAGAGATGAGTTCACCTCCATTAAAGGCAGCAATGGGGGCGTTCAACCCATAAATGATTCTGGGTTCCTCCATGTCGTGATTGGACTCAAAAGTGTGTGCAGATGCATTTGAAATCTTGCTACACTGTAACGACAGTGTTGACTAGCCAGAGAGCTGTTTTCCACTTTGCATCTTAAGCCCTGCTTTCTCTGTTTGCTCTTGAGGTACGTATGCACCTCCAAGGGGGTGGAGTAAAGGGATCTGAAAAAGCAGTTATGCTCTCTTGAGATGCAAAAGCCAGGGAGGGGGAAGAGCTCATTTTCTCTGTGTCTGAACATGTTAGAAGTCCCGTGCTGAAGTGCGGACAGTCAGACAGTCCTGTTTTCACAGGAAAACACGTAGCATAGCAGGTACAGAGCAACACCCTTCCCTGCAAATTTCATGTGTGCTAAGAATGGACCCAGTTTCTGTCCTCTTGACTTTATAGCCTGTCTTTGCCCACCTCGGCCCCAGGCTGGTCGTAGATGTGAAGTCCTGAGGGACTGGGATGCTCCCAATAGCAAAAGTGTGGGGAACCTTAGTCAGGTGTTGTGGTCTGGTGTCGTTTCGGGGAAAATCTCCCCTTAAGCCAGGAACATCTCCCCGTGCCCCTGCCCAGTACCCAGGGCTCCATCTCTGCAGGGCACCCATGGCAACTATTTGCTGGGACGCAGCGGAACCAAGCTTCACGAGCCTCTGAGCATGAATGTGCGTCTCCACGTGTCCTGGCTCCCTCCCCCGACAGGCAGGAGGCACTCTTTGGCTCTGGCTGCCTCACTCCTCAGCTCCCTGTATCCCTCTCAAGGCCTCTCAAGGCCGCATGGCACAAATACCTCCCCCTGTTCGGAAATCCATTTACCTCCATTTTCTCTTTCCGACCTCCCTCCCTCCAGTTTTCTTTCTCTTCTGACCATTCTATCATTCAGATAGACAAATAGCCCACATGTAAGCTATCATGTAAGTAAATATGAGAGACCGCTGGAAAGGTTCAGCGATTGTGGAGAAATAATAAATAAAACTTCAAGGTGCCGGTGGCCCTTGACTTCTTTTAATAAAGTGGGAGGGGTGGGCTTGGCTGATGGAAGGAGAAGGGAGGTACTGGGTTGAGGAAGATGGGTCCAGGGATGGGAGTTGTGGTCCAAGAAGCGTGGGGTTGCATGCTAGCCTCCAGGGTTATTTAGCCCTGTGACCTTGGGAAAGTCACGACAGCACTCTGGGACTCCAGCTTCTTACCTGTAAGATAGGGATAATCGTACCTGGCTTCCGTGGTTGTTATAAGGATTATAATCAATGAACTCAACAGATATTGATTATTGTGTGCTGATCACTGTGCTAGGTGCCAGAATGAAACAGTCCTAGTCTTTGCCTTCTAGGAACTTCCAGGGGGAGAGAGAGACAAATAAGTGAAGAAGTGTATAATGAAAACTGTATAGGGTTGTCTGGGTGGCTCGGTTGGTTAGGCATCCGACTTCTGCTCAGGTCGTGATCTCACAGTTTGTGAGTTCGAGCCCCACGTCAGGTTCTGTGCTGACAGCTCAGAGCCTGGAGCCTGCTTTGGAGGCTGTGTCTCCCTCTCTCTCTGCTTCTCCCTTGCTCACATTCTGTCTGTCTCTCTCAAAAATAAATAAACATTAAAAAAAAAAACCAACAACCCTGTATTATGAGCCATGGAGGATGCAACAGAATAATTGCATGGGTGGTTTTTACAGAGGGGACTGAGAAACTTCCTGAGGATGTGGTAATGTTTGTGTGGCACTCATCGGCACAGAGTAAAATGAGCTCTTTCTTGGTAGTTTATTGTATCTGGGGGACACCCACACGAGGACGGGAGAACTGGGGGGGGGCTGTGTGGGGGCAGCAGGGATTGTTGTACCAGTGGACCTTCCTGCTTTCCCAGCATGCCCTTTTCTTTCTAAGCGGATAAGTTCATGTGCAAGCTTCGGGAGGAGAGATCCGCTCTGGAGCTGCTGGTTCACTACGTGTCTGTCCTTGACCAGAACACTCTCTCTCTCTGCCCTTAGCCTGCGGTCTGCCATTGTGATGAGGCGAAGTGGGTGCCAGTAAAACATCTCAAAAACTTGGAAAGAATGCAGCAGTTGTGGAGGAGATATTAATAACATGGTTACCGGGCTTTGAATTAGGGAGGGCTTTTCCTCAAGTGCTCTGAGGAGAGGTGGTAGTGGGGTTTGGCATTATTTTCTCTCAGGAGAGGGAAAAAAAGAACACAGAAGCATTGCAGGTATTTGCTGGAAATTTCGTGGATAGAATCAGCCAGGCCTTCCACGGAGGTCCTGGTCACCAGTTCAGAATGTTAACTACCAGGCCATCAGAACCATCCTCCGGGATGCCAATACCCAAATATCTTCTCCTGTGGCTCCTTCCTCCTTGTGACCTCCAGGCATAGCCAGCCTGTGCCTCTGGAGGAGGTCCTGTCCGGGTTTCTTGTCGCCTCCCTACCGGGGTTAGACAGGGCTGCACTCTCTTCACGTGATAGTCAGAGGGCTGGAAAGAAAAACGGAGAGATTTTCTTGCCAGCCATGACTTCTTAATCATGACATTAATTTAATATAAGGAGGTCAGAGGCCGAATGTTTTAAAAGGCCAGTCTCTGGTGTAGCCCGGATTATAACCAAGGTAGGGGATTTTTTTTGTTGTTGTTTTGTTTTGTTTGAAGGTTTAGGGGGACCAGGACAGGAAAGGGTGAATGGCCAGGGTTTTCTGTGGAATTTTCCTGAGAGACCTTGCAAGCGGTGGATTAATGCCTTGGTCAAAAGTGGGTGTGGCAGAGGCAGGCCTCGGGAGCCTCAGGTGAAAGGTGGTAGGACAGATCAAAGGCTCACTCGGGATGATTATTATTTTTACATTTGGTTCAGAATGGACAAACTAACTGCTGAACCCATCGTCAGAAAGCTGGCAACCCATTAGGGATGATTAGAAGCAATCTCTCTCTATTATTCCTAATGAGATGGACACAGCCTCATCTTCTGTATTTATTGCTCAGAGAGAACTGAGGGTTGTCTCCCTCTCTCTCACTCAGAGCCGGGGAGCGTCTGCCACACTGGGCCCGCTCTGGGCTGCTGCACAGGATGCAGGGCCTTTCCCTCCTTCCCGACCTGAGCCCAGAAGACAGATGATTTGTTTGTCTGACTGCCCGAGTTAGTCCCTTGCTGCCTCTTCATTTTCCACCTTCTCTCCCTTCCAAACACCCTTCCTCCTCCTGGCCGGCTCCCAAGATATCGTTAATCTAAAAAACAAGAAAACAAACTTGAATGGAAAAACAAAACCGAAACTCTTTGGGAAGTGAAACTTTTACGGAAAGCCGAAGCTTCCGGAAGTGTAGTCTTTCCGTGAGGCTTGGGGAAGACCGAAATAGTCTTTACAAACCATTTGCAGCGCTTCCCCCTTTCAAGTATCAGAGTAAGTGCTTGCGTATCAGGGGCCCGCCCAGGATCTTGACGGTAAAAGAGAAAGGTGTCTGATACCCCTTTCACACTGGGGCATCGCACCCCCCTGTGCTCTTCCGGAGCTAGCCTGGAAAGAGTTGCTATTTACGAGTCCGGTTCAAAGGCAGGGTTTCCTGCAGTGTCAGGCCCCTAGGGTCCCGTCTCGGTGAGGGCCTGGACACGGTCTTCCCTCTGTGGGGGGAGGTCTGTGCTCTGTGATGGCTCCCCCTCATGCTTATTTCCCCCACGGTCTTCCACGACTGGGAGGCACCTGCCTCCTCCCATTTGAGAGGAATCCAAAGATCAGAGGAAATGGTGACACAGTTAAAATGGCCGCCAAGTCAGTCTACGTGAGCATTTTCCATCATTACAGTGCGCTGGGTGATGAATCCTTAATAAGTTTTCTATAAAAAAATACAATGTCCACCATTACTTGTTTTTGCTTTTGTTTTTGTTTTGCTGGTAATTGGCACCCATCGCTATAAAGTATGGGTCAGATTTTAATTATGCCTGGGCAAATCATCAGCTTGGAGTGTTTGCCCCCATCTGGTGTATTGTCAGTCTTTGAGACATGGAAAATGGTAGACATAATTCCTCCCAGGAGAGACTTGGTGACTGTACTGGTGTCTTATTGCTGCTGTAGTAAATTATCACAACCTTAGTGGCTTGAAAAACCCACAGATCTATTATCGTAGAGTGTTGGAGGTCTGAGGTCCAAAATGGGTCTCATAGACTTAAAATCAAGGTGCGTTCCCTGGAGGCTTGAGAGGAGAAGCTGCTTCCCTGTCTTTCCAGCTGCTGGAGGCTTCCTCAGTGCCTTGGATGGAGGCCAGCGGTCTCTTCACTCTTGCTTCCGCTTCCACCAGGGCCTCTCCTCTGAGTGACTCTCCTGCCTCCCTCTTAGAGGGACCCCTGTGATTCTAACGAACCCACCAGATAATCTAGGATAATCTTCCTATCTCAAGGTCCTTGACTTAACCACATCTCCAAAAGTCCCTTTTACCATAGACGATAACATAGTCACAGATTCCAGGGGTAAGGATGTGGACATTTTAGGGGGAACTTTATTCTGCCTATCACAGGAACAAAGGGCAAAAGCGGCCTAGGAAATCAGTTTTTATAAATAAGCAATAACCATCACGTGTTTGGATTCCCCTTTCCCTCTCTTTTCTTGAAACAATTGTTTTCGGTCCCATATGGGCTTGGAAATGGCAAAAGCATTAATTGAATTCCTGTTCAACTATACCCTGTGATTTATTTCATGTGTATGAAAGTATAGTAGTTTTGTAGGATGAAAAATTTACTTTCTAATCTTTTAAAGGTCAAGTGGCAAAGAGAACTAGTTTTAAATGCAAGTTACCCACATGGAGCTGTTGCAGAGAGCTATAAAGTGGTATGGATTTTCAGATGTGACATGGGCCAGATGCAAATGGAGGAGAATTGACTAAGATATTAGCTGATTTAGGAAAATTCAAATCCTACCTGTGGGAGAGCACTTACATTCATATATATTTATTGTAATTCATTAAAAGAACCCTTGTCTTCTAAACTGTTTTGTCATTAAGTTTGCAATTTGCTTCTCTTTGCACCCAGACATAAATGCCGAGAGCCAACCTCTGTGGTAAATTCTGGTCCTGGGCTTCTCTTTGCTGTCAGTGGGCACTGGTGACTTAGAGCCCACTTTCCCAGATGTATTGAAATTCTATATTAAGTTAAAGGATGCTCTGTAATATTCGATCTCTCCCAGAACAAACAGACCTGACGTGGTCCCGGTATCCCTCTTCAGAATAACCCAAAAGGTGCTTCTCTTGATGTCATTCAAGATTTTAGATCATCCTCTACAGACGTTGCTCTTGGTTATCAGCTTGACCTCGCGGCATTTCTAGATTCCCACGCCAGTCTGCTCTTCCTGTGGTGTGGGCGTGAGGGAAATTTCTTTTTGTGACTGGTTTCTCTGGAGAGCCCAGCCTGATACAGCTGAGTCACGGTCTTCCCCGAGGATGGGCTGCGAAACAGAGATCTGCCTCCTTTGGCTCTTTCTGCAGGTGACCCAGTGATAGCTGAGTGGCTGGTCAGCAGAGCTGGTAGACCCTCTTTAAGCTTCCTGCTGATTCCTTGAGGCAAAAACATAACCCTTTTCCAAGCCTTGCTGTTTCCTCTGGTGGCTTAGTCAAGCAATAATGGGAAACAATGAAATACAACCTGTTGGTGCTGGCACCCGCTCAGTCGCTTCAGCCTGTGTGGAGACCATCTGCTCTGGCACCTTAGCCCGGGCTTGGCAAGACCAGCAAACCCTTCATTCTCACCACGGCTGGGACAGACCTGATGACAAGTAGCCCTAAAATGATGACAGAGAGAGGCAGAGAAGAATGGCTTGGGGAAAGGAGCGGGGGGGGGGGGGGGGGGGGGAGAAGCAGGAGGCAAGACCAGGAACAGCCGTGCGGTTCAGAAGGGGTAAAAAAATAGGGAAGTGCCTTGGATTATTGGTTTTGTTTTTTATTTTTTGCTCACTTCTGTCAGATCCTTCTCTATGAGTGCAGAGAGCTCTGTGCTCTCAAGACCGTCAAATCTTCTGGTTTAGTGAATGTTTCTGCTTAGTGCATCATTCCATGCTACTGACTGAACAGAGCTTTTCGAAAAAAAAAATGGCTTTGGGGTAAGAAGTACAATTAGAAGTAATTGCCAGCAATGGCCAAGTGGTATTTATGATTTTGGTTGGCCATTATCACTGTTTACTGGTTGGAGAGGGCCTTGCGCTGCCTAATGCTATCCTTTAATTTTGTAGAAAATCAAGGAAATGTGTTAATTGGTACATCGAAATTTTTTGTGGTTCTGTAGCCTCGCGATGTTTGAGAATGCCTGAGTAGGAAAATCTTCCACATGCAAATTGAAATTTTTTAAAATTAAATTTGACTCAGTGATTCTCAAAATTTAGTGTGCACAGGATTACCCAAGGCACGTGGTAAGATGCAGACTGCTAGGTCCTGTACTCGGAGTTTCAGATATGAAGGACCTGGATCGGGCCCCCAGATTTGCATTTTTAACAAACTCCCAGGTTATTCTGATGCAGGTGGTTGGGCTGATGGCTTGAAGAAAATGAGATCAGGCACTTGGCCTTCGCTAATCATGGCCTGAGGAGTTCTCTCACTCAGTCCATCCTTGTGTGTTTTCACATGATACAATTTTCTCTAAGATAGCAGTTGTGTTTTTGTGCAACACAGGAAGGGGCTTCTGCTAGTGCAGTGTATCACCTGCATTATTTTCAGAGCTTTTGGTCTCAGGTTTATTCCCGGTGCAAAGATTGAGGGATGATGTGAAATCAAATACATTTGTCTGGGAGTTGAATGTCTGTCAGACCCAGGCATTGATTTCCTGGAGCTTGAGTTCTCAGTAAATGTCTTTCCAGTGAGAATTCCAATCAGGATTCTAAAGGTTATATGCAATAGGCCTGATTTCTGAGCTTTCTCTGGGGAGATTGCTTAATTTATAAGCAAAAGGGGGAGAAATCCGCTCACTACCGATGCTTATTTTATAATCAGCACACAGTTCATATTTTAGAATAAAATGCTATGTTGATTAGTGGCGTGAACTAGGCTGAGTCATAAAATATCTCTGTGCAGAGAATCTTTAAGGATGAAATATTTGCACTTTCGAGGATGAAAAGAGAGCAAAGTGAAATCCAGGCCGAAGTGTAAGGAAGAGAAGCTTGGAAAGAAGCTTGATTTCTGCAGGTGCTCTTCCATAATCCCGTCACTAGGGGGCAGCATTGCACTTTGTTGGAAAATGCTCTCCGCGGCCAACAGCCCTTTAAAAGAAAATACATCCAAGTGAGCACAACTAAAAACCAGAACATTAGCGAGAACCAGAAAACCAACAACACAGAACCCAAACTCTCTTTGTTATACTGTGCCATCTTTGCTTTTCTTGGTGCACAGAGTTTAATATTGTAGTGTTAAGACTCTCCAGGGCATACTTTATCGGTCCATTAATACACACTTAGGGGTGGTGGATAGTGCGGGGAGATTATTTTTTTTTTTTGCCACTTTTTGTTTGGCTCTCTGATCTCTTCTCACTGTTCTTGCCTTGCTGCCAAGCGGCTACTCTCCTGTCTACTTCCCTCCAGGAAGAGACAGATTGGCAGCTGGCCGTACCTAGGTAATGTTGGTCATTTTGGGAAGCCTGGGTGATGTGTATAGAGCTGGCTGGAAAGCCCCCTCCCTTCTTGCTATGAAATCAGGCTCACAATGGGCATGATTCTGGGAGAGTCCTGGGGATTATAGTTACTTTTATGCACCCATACAAACACTTTCACGAGAGGCAAACCATCATTTTATGGAGAGTGATACAAAATGAATGGATGCTAAAATTTTACATCTTGAAAATGCACTCATATCGAGAAGGTGTGGGTGGGTTAAAAAGAAACGCAACCGTCAGCTTTAGGAATGTGATTTCTGCCCGTGCAGGGATTGTGTGTTTGTTCACCAATGTATCCCAACTTCTTAGGATAGTACATGGTGTAGAAGGCCCTCAATAAATTTGTTGAGTGAATGAATGAATTTAAACACATGTGTGATGATGGGGCCCTCCCCCTGCCTTGGTTTTGCTTTTGAGCACTTATTCTCTCTCTGATCTTTTTGGGGACTGAGGCAAGGCTGGACACCTGAAATGTCCTTATCTCAGTCTTTGTGTCATTTCTGGGCTTGTGAGATTACAACCGCCGATAGTTTCTCAAAGGAAAGTTCTAAAGCTCAGCTTCCGAGATCAACTATAAGCCCCCAATATTCTTGTTTCTCTGCAATTTGCATTTAAAGTTGCATACAATTGCAGCGTTAATTACCCCATTTTTTGAGGGGGGACACATGAAGATCAGATCTGAAAATAACTTCCTATTAATGTCCTTCTATAAGGAAGTCTTTCCATTTTGCTTCCTCCTCTCCTTTCTTCTCTTGGAAGAAACAGGTTGGGAAACTTGACTTTGAACAGCAGCAAAAGTATGCACAGGGCAGGGAATAACAGGCACGATGAAGATTAATTACCCTCATTGGAATCTAGCTTGACTGGGCAAGGTGAGACAGTTCAATTATTTAATCATGTTGTAGCTACCGGCTTCCGAGGCCTTGAGTGCTGGGATAAACCTCCCTTCTCACTCAATTTATATGAGGAATCGGTCCTCAACTCACTGCTCCCAGCTGGACCCTCAGGCGGAGGGAGAGGAGCTATCGACTTGGGAAGGAGATGTTCCCATCTCTGCCTCCTCCCCGGCTGTGTCTGCAGCAAGGTCTCAGTGCTTTTGCTGGAGCCTTGCTACGAGGCTGCTCCCCTCTGTGCTTTTTCCTCCCCACACAGCTTTTTTGGCAAGAGATAGCTGCCCACTGAGCTGTGCGACAGAGCCCGCCATCAGACCAGAATATACCAGAGCAGTGAGCGCCATAGGACTTGCTGTGATGAAAGAGATGTTCTGTGTCTGCCCCATCCCATGTGGCAGGCATCACTGATCCAATGGGGCTACTAGCACTTGAGATTCAAGAACTAATTTATTTATTATTTTATTTATTATTTTATTATTTATTAATTTAATAAAGTAAATTAAAATTTCAATTTAAAGTTAAATAGTTACCTATGGTGAGTGGATACTGTTTTGCACTGGAAGACTAGGCTGTACCCATAATACCAGGGGAGAGGTCTCTTTTTCATGAATTATTACTATTTTTAATGTTTTTATTTATTTTTGAGAGAGAGAGAGAGACAGAGTGTGAGTGAGGGAGGGACAGGGAGAGGGAGAGACACAGAATCCGAAACAGGCTCCAGGCTCTGAGCTGTCAGCACAGAGCCCCATGCGGGGCTCAAACCCACGGACCGTGAGATCATGACCTGAGCCGAAGTCGGATGCTTACCCCACTGAGCCACCCAGGCGCCCCAATTATTATTTTTTTAATGGAGCTTACCATTGTATTATAGGGAGAGGCTGGTCTGCATCACAGTCCCGCTGTTGTTAATGTCGTGTTTTTCCTTTTTTTCCCCTTAATCTCATCTTACCATGCCCTCTTGTTTCTCCATGTTCCTCTGCTGCTTTTGCGTTGGTCATGTCACTCCTCATTAGCATCTGAGGAGGGACAGGAGAATGGAATGGGACATATTCTGCCTTGGTTCCTTGTTTCCTGGGGGCGGTGGGAAGTCTTAATCACAACGGAAACTACGTTCGAAACCAAATGAGTTAGGTGGGCTCATCTTCTCCGGGCGCTTGAGTATTGTTTTCTCCATGGACTTGGCCATGGTGATGCCACCTCCTTAGCATTACACAGCATGGCACTCGAATGCTATTTCGTACAGATTGTCAGAGTTGTTCAGAGACCTGTTGAGAGTTTATCTATCAAAACGAGCCCCTTAAAAAAATGACCTTATGAACCAAAGGTCAACAGTCACAAGCAGACACAATAAGAAAGGGAGAGAACATGAACTGTCACATATGTAGCAATGAAAGACAATCCCTAAGCTATTCTCCCAGTCATCCAGGTTGCGTGATGGAATAATAATGACTTCTGATCTTCTCTATTCTCCCACCTCCAACCTGCCCCCAAGCTGATCAGCTCAATATTCTCCTGCTGCCTCCACCACGCTGACGCTTGGGCCTGTGTACCTCATGCCCTAGTTACTGAAACTATACAAATTAGAAGAAAAAAGAATGAGTCTGTGAAATCACTCTCTTGGTTCCTGCAGTTTATACTGGCTAGTTAATTTGAGACTTAGCTTTGGTCTCTCAGAGTGACAGAAACAGCAGCCAGTCTGCTGTTGTACAAGCAAGTGCATATAGCCTCATTGCTAACACCCTTGAAAAATGTCCCCAGAAATGCAGCTCACAGAGAGAGTTCTTTAAATTAAGCGAGATTTGTAAAGAGCCCATTTACTGCCTGACTTAGAGTCAAATCCTGTGGCAGAATGGAATTTGAGGCTAGCTGCCAGTGAGCAGAAAACAGCTTGGGTACCAAACCGTGAGCCTGGGAGTGGCAGGGAAAGGAATGATGTTAGAACAGAAGGCATCCTGAAGTCTGAAAGGAAAGAAAAATCAAAACAGAAGGAAGTGTCTAGGATCCAAGTACAGATAGGTTGTCCAAGAAAGTTGAGATGCGGAGCGTGAAGACAGAGAGAGAGAGAAAAAAAGAATTAAGAAAGGAGAGTTCACGGAAGAAGAGATGGAGTTAGAGGAAGAGAAAGAGAAATTATCTGGGAAGAGAGAAGTTGTTTTCCTGCCTTATATCATTAAAGAGACATGGCTAAGAATCAGGTTGTTTCAGTAGGCAACCAGGCAGTAGCGAGTCACCGGGCAAAATTGCTTCCCTATGTAGGTGTCAAGTTCTGAGTTTATAAGTGCAAATAAGCAAGCCATCAAACAACCAAACAAACCCTATCCTTATACTCTGCTCTCTCTAGGTTACCGTTGCTTTTAATAGAATTTTTTGGATATTCCAGTACAGTTGATTTTGAATCTCTTAGAGAAGAATTTAAATAGTGATGAGAATTTAAATTCTTAGAGGAGAATTTAAATAGTGATGGGTTTCTCTATAGCCAGCTTACTTCTCATGGCCTCCCGTCCAAAAGCTATACCTCCTCATTTTCTCCACGAATGAAGACACCATGAAAAAAACCACAAAGACACTATGACTGATTGATATCCAACTGCAAAATGTTAACTTGCTTTACATCTCAGGACTCTTGTGTTGGGAGCTCTAAAACCTCCTGTGAAGCTTAGTGAGAATATAGTTGCCTGGACCCCATCCCCGGGGATTTGGATTCTCAAGAGAAGGCGACATCTCTAAGAGAAACTCAGGTTGGGGAAAGTGGGAACATGGGATCAAGCTGTAACACATACAAATTTTAGGGCTTAGAGGATGAGGCAATCTGATTTGATGCCAGTTACAAATCCTCCCCAAAAGACAGTCTCATGGAGGGACATCGGTTTGATTGAAAATTAAGGATCAAGGAAATAGAGGATGGTCCATTTTTTTCCCACCGTAGTTCTTGGCTAGTACAGCCCTCTTTTTCTTTCCACTTAGTTACTGAAGCAAGAGCAAACCCCACGCTTTGAACACGTTTTAGGGATGGTCCAGCTGGGACTATATCTGTGCTCCAGATCTCTGTGGAATCTGGCTTATGGTTCCATTGATCCTCTTAGCCAGGACCCTTTCTGAGTCCTGAAAGCCCCCTTGTCAGCTTCTGTGACACTCCATGTTTCTGGAGGGATGGTCTCTGCCCTGAACCAATGTAGAAGGGGAGTAATATGTAATATGAGAGTCAGACAGACGTGGTTTCCATCCTGCTCAGCCGCTTACTCTATGGGAAAATGGCTCTCTGAGCTTCAGAGGCCTCTGCTGTGAAAATGGGTGCAATCATTATTCTTCACTGAGTTGCAATTCTTAAAGAATTAAAGTATAACAAACGCTTGGCAGAATAAGCATTCAATAAATGTGACCACCACTTGGGGGTCTCTGTCTTCTTATCTAGCAGAGAATCATCTGCCCTCCACAATGCCCGAGTTTCCTCTGCACCTTCGATTGTGTTCTTAGCAGTAAGCCTTACCATAAACCCTACCCCAGGTGGCTGTTCACGTTTGTAAGCCTTGATAGCCTTTAGATACTGAAAGTTTTGTTGTTCTTGTCATGTTTTCTGGCAAGCCTTGAGAAACCACAAGGTGCTACCCCTATGAGCTGAGGCTGGGAGGTGGCAGGTCAGCCTGGCTATGTCACCACGTGCAGAGTTGTAAGTCCTGCTAGACAAAAGAACACCAGGAGCTCTCTGGATTGCTTTGGCCGGGAAGCACAATCACTTACTTGCTGAGCGGTATTTATACCACAATTTCAAGGATTGACATGTAAAATTTTCAACTGCGCCTTGTCCTTGATCCCTCCTGGGCAATATACAAGATGGAGAGTCTGACACCCTTGTGGGAATTCAAACATGTCATAGTCAGTGACAGGCAATCATGATTCTAATGAGGGCAGAAGAATTTAATTCAATAAAAAACCTATCAGAATTGACAGTAGAAATGTAAACAGGTCCCCGATGAATAATTTTGCTGGGCCTTCTCCGCTGCTGCATTTGTTGACATAGACCATAACCAAATGTGTGAGGCAGATTCTCAAGCCTACTCCCACAGGCTGACGGGATGCCTCCACGTTAACCAGCGACATGGCGGAACTCAGCATTTTGCACCCCACCTGCTGGGGGTGGTCTCATAAAAATGGCGTTGATAGGGGTGGACAGGAGGTGTTGTTGGGGGGTGTTTATTTATTTGTCATTTTCAAGGCATTCAGGCAGTAAAAAGGAGGCTTCAGTTAGCTGCTTTGGTTTTTCCTCAAGACTCTTAGCCTATCATGCCAAATAATTGTCTGAATGTCTGCAGTTTTTTCCTTCTGTTTTAACAACCGGATTTTAAAGACTTTTCATTCAGTGAGTTTATGAGCTCTTGCCTGTTATGGCAAATTTAAATTTCATCCAACAATACACAGCTCCACTTTTAACAGCCACAATTAATAATAAGAATTAATCAGCATTATTTCTCAAGAGGACTCTGAGACACAGCTATGTCACCGTACCAATAATTCCTTGTAAAAACTGTTTTTTTTTCCACTGTTGTTTTGTAGCGCTTCAAAGTGGAGATATTGGGATGTTTGATCTGTTCCTTAAAAAAAGACAAAGAGGGAGAAAAGAAGCCTTAGGCGAATATCCCTTACCTTCCCCCAAGTTAGGATACAGTGAAGGCACTGGTTATGAACTAGGAAGAGAGCTTCTCATTAGGCCATGGCAGCACCCTTCCGGCCTCCAAAACTGTGAGAAATAAATCTCAGTTGTTTATAAGCAACGTTTTATTCATTAATTCAGTATTACATTAGGGATAAATTTACTCTCAATACTTGCTGTTCTCTCCAGCTTTCTATTTTTAAAAGTTGGCTTCAAAATTGACCAAATCATTATTCATCTTCAGCTTTTTTGATGGAGATTTATATAAAAGAAGCAAGAGGCTCAGTGCCCCGGGGAAGGTAGTTCCTCATCTGTGGGCTTTGCACCCCCAGGAGGAGGGAGGTTGTGTCTATTACACTGTTGCAATGCATCCAGAAAGCTGTATTCTCACCAAGTATCCTCTGTTGTGGGATCAATGCTACTTTACACACAAGTGTCATGACTATTTTTCGATATATGTAGATACCATGGGGCTAAATCTAATGTACATTTAGAGTAGTTTTTTGAGATTATGGATTTTCTTAATTGACAGGAACTAAAAGGGCAGCTCCGGTCTGTGATATTCTGTTAAAAAAATTTTTTTTTTAATGTTTATTATTTATTTTTGAGAGAGAGAGAGAGAGAGAGAGCATGAGCGAGCGCACAAGTGGGGGAGGGGCAGAGAGAGAGAGAGAGAGGGAGACACAGAATCTGAAGCAGCCTCCAGGCTCTGAACTGTCTGCATGAGAGCCGGATGTGGGGCTCGAACTCACAAACTGTGAGATCATGCTCCGAGCTGAAGTCAGATGCTTAACTGACTGAGCCACCGAGGTGCCCCATGGTCGGTGACGTTTTGACGTTGCAAAAGAGACTGTTTTCATATTTAATTTTTTGTAAAGTTTATTTTTTTATTTTGAGAGAGAGAGCAAGTGGGGTAGGAGAGAGAGAGAATCCAACGCAGGCTCTGCCCTGTCAGCACAGAGCTCGATGTGGGGCTCGAACTCACAAATGGTGAGCTCATGACCTGGGCTGAAATCAAGAGTCGGTTGCTTAACCAACTGAGCCATCCAGGCTCTCCAGCTTTCATATTTTTAAATATTAGGAACTCCTGCCCTATAGTAAAGTTGGATGACCAAGTACGTGTTCGGAGAGGAAACCTAGAGTTATACCGTGAACTCTTTGGTTATGATGATGATGTCCCTGATTCAGTTTCTACACTGAAAGGAAAGATGATCTAGGTCAGTGCCTCCGGAGCCAAGGTGAGCGATGATGCCTCCTCAGAGGTCACTGGCCTTGCAAGGGCCCCCTTAGTAAGCTCTCAGTGCATCTGTGGGCATTTGCTCTGCCCACAGTGAGAGGACAGAACTAAATATTTATTGTGATTTTGTAGTGACGGAGAACAATTATCCATTTCTTGGGATTACTTTCCTGTTGCCTCATTTTTACTCATTAGTTCATTTCTCTTTTCTTGCTCCTGACTGCCTCTGACTCCACAAACTGAAGTTCAAGACCTTATAAAAAGAATTCAGTGTTGTTTCCCCAAAGCCATTCTGAAGGAAGAAGGGACAAACTCATATTTCCTCTGTGCTTGCTGTATTCTAGGTTTAAACCTTTATGCCTCTGAGCTATTGTGGTCTCCGTGATCACAGAGAGGGACTTGGGGCTTGGGGAGGGGGAACAGAACGCTGGTGGCTGCTGCAAAGGAGGTGGCGGGTCCGGGAATGAGTCTGAGGTCTGGAGATTTCTAAGACCCATGCTTTCTTTCCCTTCCTCCCTCCCTCCCCTCCTTCCTGCCGTCTTATCTCCATGACACTTCAGTACTTATTAACCACTTTGGGTTTTTGGATGGATTTACATTTGTCATGGATACGTGAGCTTTATTTTCCACTCAGGATTTCATTTACATTCTCAAAAAGGTGCCAATCTCTTGTCTTTGATTTTTTTTTTTCCTAGCTAGGAAAATCCAAATATAGGAACTGATATTGTCAGGTTTGTGTCTTAGAAATCTACTGATGAGCTGTACTACACATATTAAAAGGTAGTGTTCTTTGCTTTGTGTTCCTAGGAAAGAGCGTGCTCCTATGAACAAGAGAAATAAACCCCAAATGCAGACTCCATCAACCAACAGCTCACCTTTTGCTGATAAGATTTACCTGTGCTTTTAAAAAAAATTTTTTTAGAGTTTATTATTGAGAGAGAGAGAGAGAGAGAGAGCGAGCAAGCGTGAGCAGGGGAGGCACAGAGAGAAAGGGAGACACAGAATCCGAAGCAGGCTCCAGGCTCCGAGCTGTCAGCACAGAGCCCGACGCGGGGCTTGAACTCACGACCAGTGAGATCATGACCTGATCCAAAGTCAGACACTTCACCGACTGAGCCACCCAGGGGCCCCCAAATTCACCTGTGTTTTAATATTATCGTCCAAGGGACTAAAGTGTTGGATGCATTTACCAGGGCACCTTTTCTCTGTTCTGATCCCCCTTCCGTCTTGGAGCCCCTCTGTATGGACAGCAATGAGCAGTATATCTAAACACACTGTCAACCCCTGCTTGTGTGTCATTTCCCCTTTATTCTGTCTCTTGGTTCATCATTAATTCTGTCATTTTCCTATTCCTCGTCCACTTCGAGCCATGAACAGTAACGGACAGCTCACAAATCTGACCTTTTCTGTGTACCACATTCTTTTGCAGAAGCACTTAAAATAGTAAACAGCCACGTCCAGAATGCCCACTGGCAGCGGGGGGCTCTGTGGCTTCCTCTCACATGCCTGCGGGCCTGTTCACTGGCTGCGCGGCCTTGACTGCACATGCCCCTCACTGAGCCCCCTGCCTGGGAGGCACCCCAGCCACATTAGTGGCCTTGGTTTTGAGCGCCTTGCACCTGCGCTGCCTGTGTGTGGTGATTTCCTGTGACCTTGCCCTCTTAGCCACTTTGCAGAGGGCGAAACTTTTGTGCTTCATAGGACAAAAATCCAGTGTCTTCCAAAGAGAAGAAGTGCACCTAAGAGGAAGGACGTGGTGTGGAGGTCAAAGTTGGGAACACCGATGTCTTTTGAGTCTCTTTGTGAGAGTCAGCGGAGCCTCTGAAGGCTGAAGGCTTTCTCTGAATAAACACTCATGAGTGTAGAGTTACTGACCACAGATTCCCCAAAACCTCTGGCCCGGAAGCTCCATGGTCCCTACTCTGCACCTCCCAGGACATACCGTGTTTCCCTGCCCTGTGAGGGGCCTGTTGACCCTCTTCTCTCTGTGTTTTTCTGTTTCGTTGTCCTGGTGGCTTGGAGAAATTAGACCTTCAGCTGCCCAGGATCATTCTAGTAGCTCAGGAAAGTGAAAACTAGGAGGAAATTGGATGCCACATTTAGGAAATTGTGACCTGCCTCATTGGCTGCAGCTGTGGAGATGAGGCTGGCTGGTGCCTCGGGGTGGGAGTCAAGAGTTCATTGGAACCCAGAGAAGCTCTTGGATGTCTTGGACTAATTAGCCAACCATTTCCCCCCATTTTTACCAAGGTTATTCCCTTGGATTTGTCACTATAGGGTCCCATTCTCTTTGCCTTTGGCTTCTTCTCCAGGTCCTGAAGGAGGTATAAGAACAAAGTTACGCAGGGCACCTGGGTGGCTCCGTCGGTTAAACGTCTGACTTAGTCTCAGGCCATGAGCTCATGTTTCGTGGGTTCGAGTGCCGCATCAGACTCTGTACTGACAGCTTGGAACCTGGAGCCTGCTTCAGATTCTGTGCCTCCCTCTCTCTCTGCCCCTCCCCCATTCATGCTCTCTCTCTCTCTCTCTCTCTCTCTCTCTCTCTCTCTCTCTGAAAAATGAATAAACGTTAGAAAAAATTAAAAAAAAAAAGAACAAAGTTACTAAAGGAAAGAAAAACAGGATGGAACTGGCAGGAAGAACAAAGATGATGCACCCGCACCTGCTAGCATCATCTTTCTCTGGGTGCTTCTCTGGCTTGGGCTCCCCTTCATTGCTGCCCCTCTTTTCTTTCTTTTTTTTTTTTTTTAAAGGTGTAGTGTGGCCCGGAGCAGGCAGGGGAATTTATTTTTTTTTTTTCTACGTTTATTTACTTTTGGGACAGAGAGAGACAGAGCATGAACGGGGGAGGGGCAGAGAGAGAGGGAGACACAGAATCGGAAACAGGCTCCAGGCTCCAAGCCATCAGCCCAGAGCCTGATGTGGGGCTCGAACTCAGGGACCGTGAGATCGTGACCTGAGCCAAAGTCGGACGCTTAACCGACTGAGCCACCCAGGCGCCCCCCGCTGCCCCTCTTTTCTACCTACGTTTGCTGCATGCCTGTCTGTGCTCTGGCTGGCCCCAAAGCACAAATACATTTTCTTCCTTCATTCCCCAAGGCTGCTATTGGGATATAGAGAGGAACAGATGACAGTGATATCCTAGAAGTCATTGTGAAAGAATTACAACATAGAAAAGGAAAGATAAGTGAGAGATTCGCTATCACTGCTCCTAAAGCGTGTCCTGCAGCTCTCTTGCTGTTGGGATCCACGGTCACCCATTTCGCTTTTCCTTTCCCTAGCCTCAGCCTCCTCACTGGGGAAGGACAGGGGGACTATTGTAGCAGCCAGGTAATGTCTCCCTGGGGGCTTACCGGACCACCCAAAGGCTGGATTTTAACAATGTTTGATTCCTTGTTGTCTTAGTCTCTCTTTTCATATCAGGCTTCGGGCATTTCCTTTGTAAATTAAAAAGGACACCACGATGTTCCCCCCCTCCCCTCCCCCCAAAAAACCCCCTCCAAATCTTCCCCAAAGAGAAACATGTTGCACCACCTGGAACGCAGACATAGCTATAGGCAGCTTTTAAGTAGCATTTGACAAGGCCACTGCCTACACCCTGAGCATAGTAGGGGAGACAAGAATGAAGCAGCTTTGCAGCAGAACATTATGAGCAGTGTGTGTGTGTGTTGGTGGGGGGGTGCTGCTTTAGGACCACACGGAAGGAAGCATTTAATTCCACGCATCGGTCCCTGGAAGGCTTTTTGGGCTCACTTGAGCTAGGAGTCTCCCAGGAAGATAATGGGAAGACAGCATTCCAAGCAGCTAGAAGAGGATGTGAAAATCGTAGAGGCATGTAAAAGCCTGGCAGGTTGGGGGGAACGATAGGTGTTGGCAGGACAGGACCATGGGATGGAAAGACGGGCAAGGACCACGTGGCCTGCTCAGGAGTTGATAAGTTCTCTTTCATTTGTGCTGTGAAGACTGTGGTGCATCAGGGCAGAGGATGGACCGGGCAGGAGGGAGGCAGGGGCACAGATCTGGAGTCTGCTGGGCACTGAACTCCAGTGATGAAGGCCTGATCTCCAGCAGGGCATGGAGGTGAGACAAACAGGAAGCCAAGAGACTTCATCTCTAACGCGGGGAGCTGGGGCTACCCAGCACACGCACCCGCGCTTGCCAATTTGCCCAGAACAGCGTCTGTGTCCAGCACAGAGAAGTCACCAGCGAATATGGGCTGAGTGAACGGTGCAGGTGGACAGTGATGTCCAAAGATGTCCGTAACGGAGGTCGTCTCCTGTAAATGTGGCTGAGGAGTCTTCGCTGTGCATGGTGTGAGTGTTTGAATAAATGTGACACCTTTTTTCCTGTGCCCTTTTAAAGGGATGATGGGAGGGTGGTTTGAGACACAAGTGACAAAGGCGTGGGTAGAGCGTAGGGAAAGTTTACATGATAGTAAAGTGCCGAGTGGCTGTCATCCCTCTAAGCCCCGAGAGACGCAGGGGAGGTGGTGTTTCCGGGGCCCGAAAGGAGGGAGTTAGGTACGGTGGGCTGCTTCGGCAGGACCTATAACCTTCGGTGAAGCTTTGCAGTCAGCTGGGAGAAGCTGAGGGAATGCATGCCTTGCCATTGCTTTCCTTTCTCCCGTGGTCTTCTAGCAAGCCTTCCTCTGGGCTGAATTCGACCAGAAGCCGAAGGCTAGGGGGGCCCGTGGCCCCTCCCAGACAGAGGACGGAGCTTCCTTGCCACTTCCTACCGTTCTGCCTTTTTTTTTTTTTTACTTCAGGTCAGAATGCATGTGGAGGCAAATAGATTAGACACCAGCCTGCCCTAATCTTCTGCTTCAGCTGCTGCCTCAAAGCTACCCAGGCTTCAAATAGACTTGAGGCAGTTATGTGTCCCTTTTCTCTATAGTTGCAGCCCACTTTCTGACCTCTACATAACTGAGTGGTAACCACCTGACTGACAAGCCCAGATCAGTAGCCAAGAGAGAGTCAATTTAGTTGGGTGCTTTATTCATACAGTCGCAAAGCAGAAGTATCTCCTTATTCGAAAGTTGGTCAGAAAACACCAAGTCTCTGACGTAACTAAGAGCTTTATATAAAAATCCGCGTCATGGTTGAACAGAAGCCCACAGTGTGGTCAGCTTGAATGGCAAGGGAAGCGATATTTGTTGGATGTCCTCCATGTTCAGATTCCAGGTCAGGTGCTTTACAAGACTGAAGCTCCCAGGTAATTGAACTTGGGGGGTCCACGTCAGTCATTACCGGTTAGTCATAGTTTTGTAAAAATGACCTTGATAAAACTTCCCGTCTCTGTACATTACCTCTGGTAAAGTACAGCGGACTTGTAGAACTTTGAAAAATTAAACTAATGTAAAACCTCTGTGGCGATTGTTGCCACAGCTGGAGAGAACGCATCTACTCTTCAATAATAACACTTCACGGGGCAGCCACGCTTAGAGCAGGGCTCATGTGTCCCACTTCAGTGTCCCACTGAAGCTACAGAGAAATCTAAATACAATGCAGAGGCTCAACAGGAGTTTGACTAGGCTAATAATATTTCCTGGATATATAAACCTGTAATTTAGCCTCAGGGTTTCTGCCCTTTGTTATCCCTCTCTGCTTGGTTTTCTCGTGTACTTTCTGACAAGGAAAATAAGGTTGTCATAAATCTTCCACCTTGGATGGTGGATTCATTGCAAACCGCACAGACTTTCACTACAAACCACAATTAGGCGACCACGGGGGTCAATGTCACAACAGGATTTTATGCAATTGAACTGGGCAGCCGCTTGATTTGTTGGAAGTCTCTTGATGTTCATATGTCCCCTCTTCTGGGAATTTCGCTTTTCCAAATGAAGCCGACCAAAGAGAGTCTAACTTTGAGCACTTTTCTTCAATAAAAATCACAATAGTGTCGGTGAATGAAATAATGTGTCTCTTTGCTAGACTTTCCTAACCCTCAATTCCATTGCCCAAGTGAAGATGACAGCCTACCAGTGTTCGAAGAGACAGAAGTGTGCATCTCTTTAACACGGTGTGATTGGAAGAACTATAATGACCAGATGCTAACATTCAATTATAACCTTTCTGACTTAGATAAGGCCAGATTGAAATTGAATTCCAATCAATCGGAAGCTCCTCTGTTAAAAATATCACTTTTCTAGAAATCCTTTCTCCAACTGTGATTTTGGAAGCTCTAGTTATCCAGTCAGGTGCGCATGCACGCACGCACGCACACACATACACACACACACACACACACAATCATTATTTTTTAAGGACAATTTGTATTTGCTAACTTTTGCTCTTACCTGCTATCATATGTACCCTGGCTCCTCATGAAATCACTCCCACCTCCCCCAGTAATGTCTGAACATTTCCATGATGTGACCTAAGCATTGTCATGAACCAGGGCAGGCACCTACCGCTTGATATCTGCTGGGCACCATACTTCCTGCTCCTGCTTTTTCTGGGCATAACTGTATTCACCAGATGCTGCTACTTAGGTCACATCTAGTCGAGGTACTGGAGCACTTTGTCATCAAAGCTTTAATGCATTTTCTGAGTGATCAGTGTACGCAGCTATGCTATTTTAGGCTGGGAAATAAGGATAATGTTATTCTCTACTAGCCTGGTAATAAGGCAGCATTGGTTATGCTACAAAAACTAAATACATTTAAAAAATAAAATCAGCTCCTTCAGTTTTAATTTGAAGTCTATCTTTTTCCCCGAGGGATATGAATTTACGAGGATCGGAAAGAATATCCAGGTGACAGACACCGTGTTCTTTCCCGCTGGCCACTTGTCCTCCTGTCCTCTTCTGTGTCCATTTACTCGGCCAGGTTACTCAGTCTCTCAGGTGAAAATAAGCTCTTGGCAATTCTGCCTCATCAGACTTTTCAGACACACTCATATATGAGGCTTAGCAGTGGATACTGTTTGGATTTCCTCATTAGAGGAGTCGGGTTGAGTTGAAAATCACTGCTTTTAGACTCTCTCAAGTTCACCCTAAGTAGACAGTGGGCATCTGTTATGAGTGTTATGTACCCCCCACCCCTGCTGCCATTCATTTGTTGAGACCCTAATGTCTCAGTACCTTAGAATGTGACTGTATTTGAGATGGGGTCTTTACAGAGGTAATTAAATTACAATGTGGTCGTTAATGTGGGCCCTAATCCAATACAACTGGTACCCTTATAGGAAGAGGAAATTTGGGCAAAGGGACACAGAGAGGGAAAATGCTATGAAGATACAGGGGGAAGATGGCCATCTATAAACCATGGAAGAGAGGCTTGGAACAGATCCTTCCCTCATGGCCCTTAGAAGGAACCAATACTGGGGTGTCTGGGTGGCTCAGTTGGTTAAGTGTCGGACTTCAGCTCAGGTCATGATCTCGTGGTTTGTGGGCTTGAGCCCTGCATTGGGCTCTGTGCTGACAGCTCGGAGCCGGGAGCCTGCTTCAGATTCTGTGTCTCCCTCTCTCTCTGCCCCTCCCTTGCTCACACTCTGTCTCTCTCAAAAATAAATAAACAATAAAAAAAATTAAAAAAAAAAAGGAACCAATACTGCCAACACCTTGATCTTGGACTTCAGCTTCTGGAACTACGAGACAATGCATTTCTGCTGTGTAAGCCACCTGGTCTGTGGTACCTGGTTGTGGCAGCCCCAGCAGCCCTACAGCGTCCTCAGAACAGTTTATACCCTTGTGGTGGGACAGGTCCTGAGAGGCTGAGTCTGCCTGCAGGTGTAGGGGCAAACCACCATGCATGTTATATGTGGTTTCTGAAAAGTGTGGTGGCAGATTGGAGAAGTGCCAGTGTCAAGACGGGCCAGCAAGAGGTGACAGGTGGTATCCTTGCAAGGAGGTGGAGTCCAGCGGTGAGGAGTCTGGAAAAAGGCAAGACGCTTGGACTCAGAACGGCACACATCATTTTAGAGAGACTGTCAGAGCCCAGGCTGAATGATGAAATGATGATAAGGGCTCAGGTTTTGAGGAAACTGAGGACAAAGTAGAGAGCAGGCTGAGACTCAGTGGCTGGAAACAGGAGGAACGTGGGTGCCTGGTCATGGGAGAAGGGTCATGTCCAGTTACTAGAATCTGGTCATGAAGTCAGACTGGGATTACCAAGGTCATTTTTCATCCCAGACACTCACGTTTCTGACTCACATATGTCCCTAAATCACCCCTGACTGGGGACATATGGGGTCCTAGTGTCTAAAGCAAGCCCAAACCTCTAAGAAATAATGTCAAATGGCTTCAGCGGTGAGCAGTAGTAGCTCAGGGAGGCAGGGAGGTCATTACGCTGACAATACAATTCTGCTGAATGAACAAGAGGATACATCTTCCACAGGAGCCATTTGCTTGGTATGCTTATTAATTTCCAATGTGCCATTCTGGGATCTTTCCCAAAATGTCATCCGTGACTCCTGGGAAGAATTTTTCCAAGCAGGTGTCACTGCTTTGCTGCTTACAGAGGGAACTTCTGAACGCAATAGGAGTTGCCTTTCATGTACCAGGTATCCCAGGCAGAAGCAAAAATACCCAACATAGGAGAGATTGGGGAAAATGTAACTAGGGTTTCAGTCTAGTTTTGCCTGTGAATGGAAAACAACTTAAGCAGTTGTTCCACTGATTCGTGAAAATAATCGGAGCCATAAGCAGAGCACACAGCCTCGGATTTGCTGGGCCTAATACTCTAGAACAGCACTTTTCAAATATTTCACAGCTATAGAATCCTTTGTTCAAAGAGATTCTTGAGGGGAACTCAGAATATAATAGCCGAAGGAAAAGGAGCAGCTGTAGTTGAAGCGCGGGCAAGAGGCCCACATCCTTCTCAGTCTCACCCTCCAGCCAGAGAGAGTTTTTGGTGGAGTGCAGTTTGTATACCGTGAAAGCTTGTAATTCACTCCAGAAGAGTAGCCTGTTCATTAACTGACCAAGATGATGTGTTATGGATATTGAAACATCTAGGAAGCGTTTAGGATTTTAACATGTGGGACTTGTAATCTTAAAAGACAAAAAGGACGTTAGCTAAGTGGTTGTCCCAACTGTTTACTGCTCTTAAACCACCCCAATGCGTAATGGTTGATAAAGCAACATCCATCTTATTTGCTTGCGAATTGCAGTTGGGTGGCGTTTATAAGGGGTGACTCTGTTCCACTGGCCTCAGGTTGGGGTGGCTCAACAAGGACTGGAGCTCTACTTCCAAGATGGTTTACTCATATGGTTGGCAAGTTGGTGCGACTGTCCACTGAGACCTGTCAGAGCCTTGATTCATTTTCTTTTTTTTTATTTATTTATTTATTTTTTTATAAATTTTTTTTTCAACATTTATTTATTTTGGGGACAGAGAGAGACAGCATGAACGGGGGAGGGGCAGAGAGAGAGGGAGACACAGATACTGAAACAGGCTCCAGGCTCTGAGCCATCAGCCCAGAGCCTGACGCGGGGCTCGAACTCCCGGACCGCGAGATCGTGACCTGGCTGAAGTCGGACGCTTAACCGACTGCGCCACCCAGGCGCCCCCTTGATTCATTTTCGAATAGGCCTCTCTTTGGGCTTCTTGTACTTCCCCAGTATGGCAACCAGAATTCGTGTTCCAGGATGGGCAGGGGAAGCTAGTCTTGTAAGAACTTGACTTGGAAGCTAGCACAGTGCCATTTTTACTTGATTTAATTGGTCAAGCCTACCCACATTTAAGGGGAGGGAACATAGATCACACCTCTTTATAGGAGGAGTGTCAAAAAATCTGTGGCCGCTCTGTACCACTGTAATGGTCGTTTCTTTTTTATCTTCCCTTTCTTTTTTCATATCAATATCCTTTTCCTCAACGATGACGAATTATTACTATGTACCAGGCACTCTGTTCAGTGTTCCAGCAACACAAAAAGGAGAAGAGATAATCACATATTTATAAGAGAAGCTTTATTGCTTCTGTTACTTCTATTATCTATCACTGAAGAGAGAGTTGCTACAATTCCTTACATTTAACAAATACTTAAATATTGCATATTATATGTGCTGGATCCTAGAGGGAAAAACAGGATCATTAAGACCCAGGACCTACCTTCAGTGAGTTTATAGTCAATGGCTATTGTGCAAGACAGAATTTAGCTGATTGTATTATGGGTCCATAAGCAGTGTGTCAGGAAAGCATGCTGAAGAGGAGGTAGATTTTGGCTGGAGGGGGCTGGAGAAGGATTCATGGGGAGGCAGCAGTTGAAAGAGTCCCAAATGAGGGCTGAGAATGAAGAACATTCCAAGACAGAGGAATCCGGTGAGCAGATGCTCAGGGGTTAGAAAATGCCAGGTTTGTTTAGGAAACAACTCTTTAGGGCGCTTGGGTGGCTCAGCTGGTTAAGCATCAGACTCTTGATTTCGTCTCAGATCATGATCTCAGTCATGGGATGGAGCCCTGCACTGGGCTCTGTGCTGACAGCATGGAGTCTGCTTGGGTCTCTCATTCCCCACTCATTCCCTCTCTGCCCCATCCCCAGCTTGCTCTCTCTCTCTCTCAACATAAATACATAAACATAAAAAAAGGGAAACAATGGGGGTGGGTGGGGGAGAGGGAACAATGGGTGATGGGCGTTGAGGAGGGCACTCGTTGGGATGAGCACTGGTTGTTGTATGTAAGCCAATTAGACAATAAATTATATTCATAAAAAATAAATGAAAAAAAGGGAAACAATGCTTCAGGTGTTTTGGCAGTTTTTATTTTTGTTTTTTAAACTTTTAAAAAATGTTTATTTTTAAAGAGAGGACGGGACAAGCAGGGGAGGAGTAGAGAGAGAGGGGGACAAAGGATCCAAAGTAGGCTCTGTGCTGACAGCAGCGAGCCCGATGCAGGACTGGAACTCAAGAAATGTGAGATCATGACTTGAGCTGAAGTCAGATGCTCAACTGACTGAATCACCCAGGTGCCCCTGACAGGAGTTTTTATACACATGAAGGGGAGTTAAGGAAGATAATGTTGGAAGGATGGGTTGGGGCCTCGTCAGGAAGGTCCCAGAATTCTTTTCAAAATTTTAAAGCTCTGGTTTGGAATACTTACAATTTCTCATATTTTATTTGAGAAAAAAATTTTGTTCTGAGCTCACAGAGATTCAAAGTTCTGGAATGCTGTCCACAGCTACCAAGAAAGGCAATATTGCCTCACAGAGGAGGCTAGCTGGAGATGTGGGGCAGTTCTTCCTGAGTCTTTGTCCAACGCTGGTGTGGCTGAATGCTTTTGGAGATCTTCCATTTCCTGCTGAAAGCTTTGAGTGAGGATTATCGCCTTTTCCTATGCTTTTCTGTTAGAATCTCAAAGGCCTGCCTGCTGGTGTGGAAAAGGCTTCCAGAAGAGCTATTGCTCACTTTGGGTGAGATGCCTATGGTCAGCTGGAGAAAAGTGAGCGCCATATGGACCTGAGGATCTATGAAAGTGGCTGCTGTCGACTGCCAGCAGGATCTTGGAGAAGAACAAAGAAGCTGGGGATGAACTAAGAAAGTATTTTTCACATTAGAGGTCAAGGTAGCTGGGGGTCCTTTGTGGCTTAGGGGCTGAGAGGAGGGCAAGAGTGTCAGTGATTCTTCTGAGTTAGAAGATACTACCATGGCCAGAAAAGCGGCCATAAGGATATAAGAAATCACCTCAAAGGGAAAGGAGAGGGTCGGCGTCAGGTGGTGAGTAGGCGATAGCAAGGCCTGCAAACATTTGGAAGGAAAAGAAAATGCCTCGAGAGCTCTAAAGACATAGAGAACCAAGGAAAAAGGAAACAGTTCTTCCAAACTTTATTGATATTCTTAAATTTGGATAGAAAAATTGAGGTAGGTCTTTAGGAGTGAGGATAGAATCATGGAAGCCAGATGAATAATGCATTTTTTATTTTTATGACTTTCTTGGTCCATATGCTTGGGAGTGAACAGAAATGTAATTAGAATAATGCATTAAACCTCACTTTTCGGCATTTTACATACAAAGAGAGAGGTCATTTCATTTGCCAGGGGAACTTCCCACTCATTGGATGATGTGATCACAAGAGGACATCCCTCTGCCCATCAGAAGGGAACCCACTTAAAGTCACTTTTCAAGGAGCAGACCAGTCACTGCGGGGGACCATGGAATGTGTTATGTGTGTGTTGCTGTTGCTCCTTCCCCAAAGTTGTGACCTATTTGGGGCTTACGTCACAAGTCTACATATAGGGATCATCACAGGGTGTGGTTACCTGGTTTATTTTCCTTTCCTTTTCTACTCTATTTCCCTCCTGTCCTCCCCTCAAATTAGGATGTAAATTGCCTAAGAGCAGGGACCTTGCCTGTGTCATCCACTGCTGAAGATCAAGTGTATCGCACGGTGACTGGCTCACAGCACCCACTCTGCAGAAAGTGGTTTAATGAATGAATGGAACTGCCTTCACATAGAGCTAATTTTTTCATAAATTTTGGAGGAAATACTCCCCCCCGGCCCCGCTAGTGATGTGGTGTAATTTTATAGCCATTGTGTCTCAATTTAGAAACATACACAAGGCCAGAGAATGCAGAGGAAGGGGAGTGTAGCTGTGGATGGCCACAGAGCCATAAACGTCCAGGATGAAATGGTAGTTGGACACCAGGGTGAAAGGTATTGTCTTCATAAGGGGGACAAATCCGAGGGGATAAAAGGATTGGGAACCCCATACTTTTGCATGATGTTGCACACCTTTCAGAGTCCCTAGAAGGAAAACAGGACAGGACTGACACCAGTGCCAATCAGTACAGGAGAACAGGCTGCCCACAGTCAACAGAGGCTTCTGGTGGAGCTTGAGTCCGGACTCTCCCCTTCAATTATGATGTATGCGAGGGGCTGACATTCTTTCCTAGTGTATGACACCCTTGTGTCTACAAGATGAACAGTGAGAATTTGAAGGAATTGCTTCATGGAAGATGGGAGGATATTCCTGCAGTCTGTGTGATGGGACAGTTAGTGGTTATCAAGGTAGAGTGCCAGAAGGGTGAATAAAGGTTTAAAGGCAATTCCTAGTGTTCAGACTTTCTGAGCTCAATTCAGACAGGTGAGTAGTTGCTCTGAATCAGTTTCTTTACGGCTTCCCCCCACCCCCCCCCTTTTTTTTTTAACTCTAAAAACTATGTCCACAGAGCTGAGTGTCTAGGAGGCATGGGGCCATTTTGTTTGTCGTCGTTTAAGGCCATTTCCTTTCAAACATGTAAAACCCAGGCGGGGTGTATGTCTATCATATTCCTCTGTTGAAAGCTGGCCATTTCTCTGGGATTAAGAACCGAGGAGGGGCGCCTGGGTGGCGCAGTCGGTTAAGCTTCCGACTTCAGCCAGGTTATGATCTCGCGGTCCGTGAGTTCGAGCCCCGCGTCAGGCTCTGGGCTGATGGCTCAGAGCCTGGAGCCTGTTTCCGATTCTGTGTCTCCCTCTCTCTCTGCCCCTCCCCCGTTCATGCTCTGTCTCTCTCTGTCCCAAAAATAAATAAACGTTGAAAAAAAAATATTAAAAATAAAAAAAAAAGAACCGAGGGTTTACTTAGTATTCCTTGCGCCTGGTAGATGAGTCTTCTCTCTAGGCTCTGAGCACGGGGGTGTGACCAGGCCTGGTGTGAAAAGCAGAGGAGAGCGAGGCACCTGGGTGGCTCAGTCAGTTATGTGTCCAACTCTTGGTTTCAGCTCAGGTCATGATCTCATGGCTTCCTGGGTTTGAGCCCTGCATTGGACCCCTGGCCGTGCAGAGCCTGCTTGGGATTCTCTTTCTCTCTCCCTTTCTCTCTGCCCCTCCCCTACTTGCATTATCTCTGACTCCCTCTCAAAATAAATAAATAAACTTAAAAAAAATTAATTAAAAAAAAACAAAAGCAGAGGAAAGCTCTGTGTCTTTGCTGTCTGTGCAAAGGCCATACCTTTGCCCACTTGGAGAAGCCACTGTAAATATAAACACATAAACTGCGAGACCATGGTAATACAGTAGACTCAAGGTCATGGTGTTAGAGGACGTGGAGAAGTGTTCCCCTTGGTTCACACACACCCAGCAAATGTGTGTGAAGACGGTTTCTCTTCCCTACCACTAATAGCCTAGACGGATCCTTTGCCGGAACGTGAAAATAGCTAATTTATGCAAGGAAATGCGATACAGTGGTAGCATGCTAACAAGTTGGACTTTTATTTTTAAAAGTTGTGTGGCATTTTAACTTATTAACAAAACAATTTCAGTCAAGATGAGGTCTTTTGAATTACTGTTGATTTGCATGGTTTCTTTTTGCCACATTCTCATATGAAATATAGCAGGGCATTCTCTGTTCCACAGTTTAATTAATCTTTCAACTCTATTTATCTGTTAGAGAGCAGAGATTTTCAATTGCCTTAAATAGAAGACAACATTAAAACCCAGAGCAGGCCAGAAAAGTCCAAGCTAAGTGAGTATTTCTCTTTGAATGAGGTTGTTTAGGATTTTAAAGTCCTCTAACTTCTGATCTTCAAATGTCTTTTGAAGATGAATTGTGGGCATGCCAGTATAATAGGGTCAGTCCTCAACTGACTGTGGGTAATTGAAGTGCACAGACAATAACACCATCTCCTCTCCATCCAGCGGGTGTAATCCCTCCACACGCCCACCCCTCACCTACTATTTGTTGGAACTCTTAACAGGAAGCAAAATGACATTGTTCAAGTTTCCTGATTAAGTTGTCTTAGTCTGTTTTAGGCTGCTATAACAGAACACCATGGACTGGGTGCCATGTAAACAACATAAATTTAATCTCTCGCAGTTCTGGAGGCTGGAAAGTTCAAGATTGAGGTGTCGGCAGATTTGGTTGTTGGTGAGGGCCCACTTTCCGGTTCATAGCGAAATTCTCGCTTCGACCTCAATGGTGGAAGGGACAAGGGGGCCCTGTGGGGTCTCTTTTAAAGGCACTAAACCCATGTATAGCAGGCTCTGCCTTCATGACCTAATCCCCTCCCAAAGACGTCACCTCCAAATTCCCTCACCTTGGGGATCAGGTTTCAATATATGAATTTCGGGGGTGAAGAGACACAAATTCAGTCCAAAATTTGTTCTCTGATGTGTGGTGAAGTAGAGGACTGGGTAAATAACAGGAAGGAAGAGAGAAAAGGAGGACAGTGAGATATAAAGTAGACGGCTGAACTGTCTACAATGCCCTGGTCACTACATTGTTCAATCCTGAATGGAGCTACCCAGACCCTACTTTCCCTGCCTGGCTCATAGGCTCATCAGCCGAGAGGGGCTTCTGCTTGTCCGGGCAGGAGCAAGCCCTGAGCACCCCAATTTGGCCGCTCAGTTGTCAAATGGACACACGCAAATATTGCTTGCTCTTTGGTATTCTGGAGACTCTCGGCTTTTGTCCCAGGTTTGGACCTTTTGTGGCATCTGAGGAATCAATCTACCTTCTCCCTGGTGCCTGCCAAGCCAACCTCTCCACCGCTCCTTTCTCTGGTAGGAAAGATAAACGAAAATCCCATTATTCAGCTCCTAGTATTGCGGTGGCAGTTTCCTTTGAGCTTCTTTGCAAAACCCTGCTCGCTTTAGAACTGTACATCATATTGGATCCATTGAGAGCCATTATTTATCTGACAGGATATTTATAAAAGCCAGCATTAGCTGCAGCTCCAAGTCAATATGTTTCTCTCTTGCTGACACACATCACACCAACAGGCTTGAAATATTTAAATACAATAGTCCCTTCAAGAAATCATTAATTTTTCTATCACCGCTAGAAGTGATAATTTGATGAAAATGGATTTAGTTGAAATAGTTGAGCTGACGGGAGTGGATACTTTCAAGCGTCTGGACTTCAGAGACGCCTGAGACCCAGCGAGGGTCCAGTGAGGACCAGAACCCGGAGCCCCAGGCTCACCCCCCTGGTGCCATCCCACCCACTTCAGTCAGGAGACCCTGAGCTCTCGAGGAAAATGTTTAAATATCAAGGGGAGGAAATGAAACGGGGGACGAACCACCTCGTTACTGCCCTGCCTGTCTCTTTCTGTCCCAGCCTGTCTCCCTCCTGCTTCTCTTCTCCCTCACTCTCCTTTGCCCTCCTCTCTCTTTTATCCCCCCTCTCTATTTTTGTCTGCTTCTTCCCCTGGCTTCGTCTTTTGCTCTTTGATCTTCCTCTTCCCTTATTCATGTACCCTGCTGTGTGTGGCTGCACTGAAATTGAGGGCAGTCTTAAGTGTCTGCCCCACTGTCACCACTCTGGAGAGGGGAGGGACCAGGGAACAGTGTGTGTGCATCTGGCCATTGGCTCAATCCTTCCCCAGGGTTCTTCATGCATAATTAATGCAGAAAGTTTCCCTGACCCTTCACATCATGGGACAGGGAGTCAAACTTTGAAACCTTCTGGACGGATGAAGGACTTGGACTTTGACAAGACGTACAGTACCTCATGTTCCTGGATATGTTTCCTGACCGGAGGAAAGAGGTCTGTGCAATCCTCAAGCTAGCATTATGTCCTCTACCAAACCAGCTTCATAGACTTTCTGTACCAGAAATTGCTCATCATTGCTTTGAAGGTGAGGCCAGCGATAAGATAGGAGACACGTTTTGCTGTAGTTCTTGATGACAAATCCTTATTGAGGCAGGAAAAGGAAAAAAAAAAAAAACCCAAACAATTCACCACAGAGTTAAATGATCATGTTGGGTCAGCCTTGGCATTTTTCTCTCGACCAAGTTTATAGTGAAGGAAACCAGAAGCCCGGGGGAGCTGTTGGCAGGATGATGAGAAGGGCCCTCTGTTTCCTTCCTCAACGGTGTCCACTCTCAGCAGTGCTCCCAGGACGACCAGCCCTGGTCCTCCCCTTTTGCTCCCTTATCAAAACAATCTTCTTCTGTATCCCATTCCTTATGTTCTTTCTTCTGACCTAGCGTCAACTACAGTTGTAATTAACTCTTAGCTCTAGGCCATTCAAGAAAAAAAAAAGAAAAAAAGGCAGATAACTACTTAAATTCTGGGTTCAAACATTTTACAACATCCTTGGGATTTAGCTGGAGAGAGAGAAAAACGCGAACAGCTACAAGCAATATATGATTAAAAGTGTAAAGAGTAAGCAAAGAGAGAAGTTCACACCCAGCTGTACTGGAAAAAGGTACCAGTAGGAGGTAGGCATTTGAGTAGAAACTTGGAAGGTGAAAGTGAGTGGAAACTACAGTAAGTGGAAGGGAGAGAGGAGAGTATCTTGGGGGAAGGATAGAGAGGCAACAGAGCATCAGTAAGGGCTTGGCATTAGGATAGAAAATAGTTTTTGAGGGGCGCCTGGGTGGCTCAGTCGGTTGGGCGTCCGACTTCAGCTCAGGTCATGATCTCACCACTTGTGGGTTCGAGCCCCGTGTCGGGCTCTGTGCTGTCAGCTCAGAGTCTGGAGCCTGCTTCGGATTCTGTGTCTCCCTCTCTCTCTGTCCCTCCCCTGCTCATGCTTTGTCTCTCTCTGTCTCAAAAATAAATTAATAAAAACATTAAAAAATTAAAAAAAAAAAGAAAATAGTTTTTGAAAATGTAACCCCTCTCCTGAGTATTTGCTCGCAAGGAAGAATTGGAAATGGAATAATCAAACCATTGCTGGTGTGGCCTTCAGGCTCCAGGACAGGTGGGTAGGAACTATGTGCATGGGCCAGTGGTCCTCATTTCAATGTGTAGATGGGTGATTGTGCACCCGTGCCTACAGTGAATTCTACAGAGGAGCCTATCTGTTTAGCCACTTACCATGGCTTCTTATCAATGAAGTCTGATAAATACAATGTTCCTCCGTCTCATTGTCTTGGGAAATATCATTGTTAAACTCCACGGGGCTTACTTGGTGCTAGTTGTGAGATGTATCTCCTGTTATTCTTGCTGAGAAAGCCATTTAATCTCTTGTTTCAACCTCAGAGTCCATGAACAAAGAAGCGCTTTAAGGTTTAAGAGTGCCGATGGTAGCATTCAGGCGTCAAACCATCTTTCTGGGTTGACTTAGCTCAGTTCACTCAGAGGCATAGAACATCTGAACTGACAAGGACCTTAGAGATCATTTAAATCAGTTTCTCAAACTAGTCAGACGGTCTTGGAGATTTGTGAGTTATCCACAGAATTCTTAAGCTTTGGGTTTTGACTTAGACAATCTAAAAAATAATCAGGCGGTGTTTTAAGTGACCACCTTATTACCAAGTCTTCCTCTTTCAGTGCCCGATGGTATGGATGACCAAGTTGGCAATAAGCATTCCAACTTTAATTATGCTGGCTGGTGAATGAAGAAGAGAGGTAGCCTTCATATAGAGAAAATACATTTGAACCAGTTGAAGGGCAGATGGTATTCTGAAGCTACATGTGAACAAGGATTTCATGACATTTCAATATGAATGCCTCTCCCCAGTATCCTCAGGTAAACTTTGGAGACACTTGTTTGATGTCACCCACACCTTGCCTTCCATTCCATAGATTAGGCTAGTCAGCTGGGGGTAGTGAACAATTTTGAAACAGAGGATTTGCCCCGGAGAGAGCCCCGATTGGTCTCACGAAGGGAAGGAAAGGGGACGAGGGTAGAAGGAACAGAGAAAGTAAATGAAGTCTTTGGAGCCTCCGAGAGGGTTGGGTAGGAAATTGAGGATGAAGAAGAGGGAAGCAGAGGATTTAGGCCAATTTTGACACGAGAAGTCGGAAAATAAAAGGAAGAAAGGAAATGGGATTTTAAAGAGAGCTATTCACAGTGATAAATGGGATCTTCTTACATATTCTGGGACCCCAGAAGAATTAAAACTCTCAGCTAGAAGCTCAGCGCCACCAGGAATTAAGTGGTGATGGTGTGGGTTCACATCTTTCTCTTGTACTATCTGTGTGAAATTTTAATGAAGGTTGAGGGAGTTTTAAAGCTTTTGAGGGGCTCTGGATAGTTTCGTTGCATGGCGGACGAACAGAGGTGGGGTGAGGAGGGGTGAGGTAGAGGAGCAGGTTGCACACCAGCAAAGTATGTGGCAGGGCACAACTCACGGACATTTATCCAAGGAAAAGATTAAGATATCGCTCAAATAGAAAGAAAAGTCTGTTTAGCTTGGGGGGATTTTGAACATGGATCGGGGCTCATTAAGCAGATGACCCTTAGATGGAAAAGTCTGCCATTTCAAGTTCATTTTGAAGCCGGTGCTTGTCATGTTCCTGCTGCTAGTGGCTAGTTCTTCATATAATGGCATTTTTCATTTTTAGGGGCTTTAAATAGAAGAGTGTTCAAAACCACCGAAACTGCTCCAGGAGGCTATAGAGCTTTCAAAGAATGGCTTTCTCCAAGGGGAGGGAATCAAAGAAAACCCTTCTTTCCTGGATTTTTAAAAAATTGGAGCCACTATGCTTTGTACTTTGGGGGACTCCGCAACTGTCCGTTGTTATATGATTGTTTTGTCATCAAGGCAGGTTGACAGGGCTAGTTCGATTCCACAAGCTATCTCAGTCAGAGTGATAAAATCCTTGGCCCTGATGCCTCTACCAGTTCTGTTTACCACGGAATGGAAAGATGCTCTGCAACTGGGCAAAGACTCAGCAGCAATGCAATGCCATACATCTTGGAGAGCAAGATGGAAGCTTATCAAATTTCTCAGCCAGTTATGAAGTGCCTTTGGAATTGGTGATTTTTTTAAAACGATGGTTTATAGTTCCGGCGAGTGCTTTTTCTGAAAAGCGACCATAAGACTGTATGAAAAAGCCACAGAAGAAACCAGTTCTTGCTAGACACAGTTATGTGGCTATGCCCAGCGTTTCTTTTCTTTCTTTTCGCAAGCTTCTGGATTTTCATGTTTTTTGGAACAGTAACCCACGTTTGTTAATGAAACGCCTAAACTAGGTTATTGGTATTTTCTTTATTTAAAAAAAATTTTTTTTTTAATGTTTATTTATTTTTGAGACAGAGAGAGACAGAGCATGAACGGGGGAGGGGCAGAGAGAGAGGGAGACACAGAATCTGAAACAGGCTCCAGGCTCTGAGCCATCAGCACAGAGCCCAACGCGGGGCTCGAACTCATGGACCGTGAGATCGTGACCTGAGCCGAAGTCGGACGCTTAACCGACTGAGCCACCCAGGCGCCCCTGGTATTTTCTTTAAATGCGTGACTCTTCACTACCTGGATTCCAAACACTGGAAGCAATGAAGAAACTGTTTCAAACACCTCTTTGTCATTGCCTGGAAGTGTACATTTTCAAGATATTGGCCAAAGGCAAAGCCTTATCTAATGGTGTTGTAGACTACTTTGTCTGCTTTTTCTAACATTACAGCATGCTGTGATGTCATTTGATCTTTTCCTTCTCCGAGCATATCATTTATGCACTGTCTGCCTCCTGTTTTCTTTTTTTTCCCCCACTTTTCTCATTAGCCCATGACAAAGAGTAAGGCATTTGGCATCATTTCCATCATAAATACAGATTTGAACCTGGTCAACTAAATCACAAACCACTTCTTGCTCAAATAAGTATAATATGCCATCTAGCTCAATATAGAGCCCTTGCAAACCATTGAAAATATATCTGTAAAACCCAATGTTAGCTGCTAACCCCAAATCCATTCTACCCCTTTTCCTTAGAGATCTCAGTTTTTAAAGATTCACCTACCCAGATTACTTTACCTCAAGGGGTACATATTGGTATGGTTCTGACTACTGAGACTCAGGCAGAAAACTATTAGAGATTTCAGGGAAAGTTTTGCATTTCTTTTCTCCTTCATTCCCTCTTTTCCTCTTGTCTGGAATCTGGATGTGATGACTGGAGGTGCAGTAGCCACCTTGCATCCACAAGGCAACACGCGTGAGAAGGCCCGCATGCTAGGATGGCAGAGTGGGAACATGGATGAGCTTGGTCCCTGATGACATCGTTGAGCCGCTTTATCAGCCCTGGATTGTCTACTCCTGGATTCTAGTTGTCAAGACATCTGGTTGTTTACGTTACTATAGCAGGGTTTTCTGTTATTTGCAGCAGAATACATTCCTAAGTGACATTCCCAGATTGTTTGAATTTATTCGCAGTTGTTTTTTCTTCAGTAACGCAAGGAAACGATCGACGGCTTCTGTATTTGACCTTCCCATAAAGTTACTTATTATTATTAGAGAACCTCAGCACCACTTCTCCGAGTTAACTGATTCTGGTAGCCTTGTGGTTTCCTCCTCTTTGGCCCAGGACCACATAATGTCTTCAGACTATGTGTAACGAGAGTCAGGATTCAGGTTAGGAGCTATGTGAAGCTAAGCATAATGGATGGTTCTAATTTCAACATGCTAACAGTGTAATTGGACACCTGGAGTCATTGTTATTTTATTAAAAGAAGCGTTCTGTGGCTGATTGTACATAGCTAAATTATTTTATGGCATGTCCATATGTCATGCTCCATTTGATTTGCATATCATATTTTTTCTCCATTAGTATAGTCATTATTTATACGTTTCCTATTTTATTAATCTGTCCTCGAACCTGAATGGATGTAAATACTGACAAAAGTTACATAATAGCGATTTAATCTTAGTGATTTAGGATTACAGCGGTTCCATTGTGAATGAACTATGATTGTGTTCCTTTGGTTATATTAATTATTAGAAATATTAAACATTCTTATGGCTATCACATGATAATTCTCTTATTTTTCCTGTTTTAAATTGTCTAAGAAGTTGAGATAAACTTCTTGGAAGTGCATATCTTTAACCTACAACATATTTCATTTTAATACAAGATGTTGTTATTCAGCTAAAAACCCCCATAAAACTTAGAAGTCAAATCTGATGGTTGTCATTCCCCCCCTGCCCTTAAAAAAATCTTTTTTTTAAAACATCTGTTTATTTTTGAGAAACAGATAGAGACAGAGTACAAGCAGGGGAGGGGCAGAGAGAGAGGGAGATGCAGCATCTGAAGCAGGCACCAGGCTCTGAGCTGTCAGCATAGAGCATAGAATCTGATGCGGGGCTCGAACCCATGCACCATGAGATCATGACCTGAGTGGAAGTCAGACACTTAACTGACTGAGCCACCCAGGTGCCCCTGTCGTTTCCCCCTTTTGAAAAGGGAACATATCAATGACAGTTGGGGTCTAAGGATGCTTCCAGCAGAATGCTTATTTTGTCATTAGAGTACATGATAAGGAGGGACTTGGAACTGAGGCAGGGGGGCAGGAACTGGAGAAAGTGGATTGGCTCTCCATAAAAAAGCAAGGGGAATTATTTTCCTGTTGCTATGGGGGAAAAAGAAAGGGAAAGAATGAGGACTGAGCAAATTAGTGCGTGTCTGGAGGGTAGCTTGTGAAAATATCTGAAAGCTTTTTTTTTTTTTAAATAGAACAGCTTTATTGAGATGTAATTCACATACTATAAAATCCAGTCTTTTAAAGCATGCGATTCAGTGTTTTTACTATATTTATCGTGCTATGCAACCGTCACCACTGTGTAATTTTAGAACATTTTCATTACCCTCAAAGGAAACGCTGTACCCATTGTGGTCACTCCCCACGCACTCTCCCTCCTGCCGCTGGCAACCATGCATTTCGCTTTTGTTTCTACGGATTTGCCTTTTCTGCACATCTCATATAAGAAGAATCATACAAATGTGGTCTTTTGTACCTGGCTTTTTTCGCTTAGCATCATGTTTCCAGGTTTGCTCATGTTGTTGCATGTATCAATACTTCATCCTTTCTTATTGTGGAATAATATTCTGTTGTATGAATAAATCATATTTTGTTCATCCTCTCATCAGTTGATGGACATTTGGGTGTTTCTACTTTTTGGCTATTATGAATAAGGCTGCTGCAGACACCTGTGTGCTAGTTTCTGTGCAGACTGGCTCCTCTGAGTCCTCTTCTTGATTTGGCCTTGATCTTGGCTCTGTCCTTGCCAAGCCTGCATAGCCCGGTGGTAGCCAGAATCCCGCTAGGTTACTGTGGCAAGAATCTCTCCACCTTTGACATCTAATTACCCCTGGTAACTGCTCAAATTCCTCAAATATTCCACTTTCAGAATAATTCTGTTAAATTAGTTTAGCAAGAATCCCTCTACCCTTGATGTCTCCTCCTAATTTCCAACCACTGACTCCCTCACTCTGCTCATTGGCTGTAATCTCCCAGCCGTCCTTGCTGGGTTTGGAGTTGAGCCCCATCTCTCTCCCTGTTGTGACAGTTCTTGACAGTTATAGCAACAGTCCTGAATCAAGTCTTCCTCACCATTTTAGCAAGTGTCAGAATAATTTGTTCTTCAATGGGACATATATTTGATTTCTCTGGGGAATACAAGCAGGAGTGGAATTGTTGGGTCATAGAGCAACTCTATATTTAACATTCGAAACTGTTTTTCCAGACGGGCTGTATCATTTTACATTCTTGCCAGCAGTGTATGAAAGGTCCAGCTTCTCTACATCCACGCTAATGCCACTTATTATCTGCTGAGAAATGTTTTAAGGGAAGAAAAGTATAATAATTTATCTGGAGTTTGGTTGCTTTTCTGTGATACGATTTCCTCTGACCACGTGAAACTTCAGTGAAGTCATCTATATCATGAGTGGTATGTGCGGTGGGCTTAGGGAAAGTGTTGGCTGGTCAGATCCTGGTTCTGTGGAGACTGGGTCCCGGGAGAAGAAAATGAGGCTCCATCACAAACAGGCGCTCCGAGAACAGATCCCAGAGGAAGGGCGCTCAGAGACCAAGGGAGAATTGGGATGGGCTGTTTCAGTTGGTATCTGGGCGGCACATTTAAGACCTGGGTAAATACACATAGAAGAGTCGCTGTGAGTCCCAGCTGCCCAGTGATTCACTTCTTCCTTTTGCCTTTCTGTTACAAAGAAAAACATCTTATAATAATATCCTACTTGCAAAAAAACCCACATGTGCAATTATCCTTAAAACAAAGACCCTCTTCCTGAGAAAGGTATGGGGCACACACGTATTTTAAATAAAATGACTTCAATTTTGCTTTGGTAGGTTTTGTATATTTTGTTATATTGTTGGAATGATTAAATTTGCTACAGGAAGTAGCAAAACCGAGATTAAGAATGGCTGTTTTGCGCAATATTCGGGCACAATCTGCTCTCAATCCTGTTTACCTCCTAAGTCTCCAGTTGCCTGTTCTGTTCTCAAAGGACAGAGAAGGAAATAAGAGAGGAACAAAGCCCTGTAAGAATAGGAGTTAGTGTCTTCCCTTCCAAACATTTGCTTTACCAAATGTGCTTGTGTGTGTGTGTGTGTGTGTGTGTGTGTGTGTGTGCAGGCACTGAAATGTGCTCTCTAAGCACCGTGTGGGCAAGATTATAAAAACTCTTCACAACCTCCACTATGCTCTCCACTGCTGTGGGGTTGGACACAACAAACACAGTTGATCGATTCTCCCAGCTTCTGCTCAGTCTGTTGTTAAAAAGCCTCAATACCTACACAGCTTTCTTTCTGTAATGTATGTTTTTTCATAAGTCAGATACGGAACATTTATTTTCTTTTGAAATAGGCTCTTTTATGGGCAAAATGTTGTAGATCAATTACTTCATTTAAAAAGATTTGTCTTTCCAGAAGTTGAAGAAGAGGAACAACAAAAGAACCTATAATCTTATTGATTAAAATTTTTAACTGAAGCGAATTTTTTGTAGCACGGAGACTCAGTGCCTTTGAAGTAGGAAGTAGATGGTTTTCCATGAAGACACAAAGCTTTTAATTAATATTCAGAACAATTGATATGTATAATTTTGGTCACTGGAGGACTACTACAGTTTCCCATTGATGCAATAGAAATATATTGAGGACAACGAAAAAGTAATTAACAACTGAATATGAGGGTCATAAAGTTAAATTATTCCCTAGTTCATAGTAAGCTCTACATGCATACAGAATTATTTTCTGGAAGTAAGACAATACCGAATGTCATGTTTTTCTTCTCTAAATTGTGTATTTAATGCTTTTCTTGAACACAGATGACTCTGGGTGCAATAAGGATTATTAAATGCTGAGCAGATCAAGCTCGGGTATTGAGAGGCATTTAGGAATAATGATAAGAGATATAATAATAGATAAAAGAAAAACTGCTCTATTTAAACTTCCTACTTCTGAAATGTAGATAGTGTTATGTCAACTCGGAAATCTGGAGCACTTTAGTGTTTGAAAGAGTCACGTGGAAATCTCTGGTCCCATTCAAAGAAATCAGAAACCTCTGATCCTTTTTCTGTAACCGACTTAAGTGGTGAAAATCGATAAGCTCTTTATGTGTTTGTGGGCCAGCAAATAAAAACTCATTCATTTCAATTTACTTCAGTTCAGCATAGCCATAGAGCACCTTGTTTTGTTTGAGATTCCTGGTGGTACTAAAAGACTCTGTCCTTTTCCTCAAGAAGCTTGGGAAGAAGCCTGTGTATGTGACTGGGGAAAGCTCCGGTTTACGGTGCCAACGAGTACTTGACATCTTTTCTCCTTTTGGTTTCCGCAATTTTAATATGCTTTTCAGACTAGTTTTTTTGGATAACAAGGATGACAGATAAAATATAACTTGCGGCATATGACAACGCCCATTTGAGAACATGTTCTCGTTTTAGATGCAGTCCTAACTTTTCTGTCCCTGTGATTTGCTAATTACATAATCAAAAAAGCAAAAAGCCATGATTCTCCGAGGCACTAGATGCCCCTCTAGAGGCTGGCTAGGCAGAGATGTTCTTTCACAGACTGTAATGTGCTGAGAGTCAAACTACAGCTTTTGAAGCATAATACGTAAGAGAACTTACAAGAGTAGGGACTTGTGTTTCGCGGTGTGTTTATTTTCATGATCCTAATCTCTCTCTCCAAGAGATGGCCTAAACTCTGTGTCTGCTGCCTAAGTGAGTAGTAATGTAGGCTTTGAGTGAGAAGGGGAGGAGGAGACGTGGAACTGAAAGAAGTCTATATATTTTAATTTTGAAAACTCAGCATGCTTGTCGGGAGATGGGGCGGATTGCAGGGGGATGGTGATGGGTTGAAGTCGAAGGGGCAGAAACCACTCAAAAGACCAACATTTCTCACCTCCGTCCCCATCAACTGCATGTTCTACTGATTAGAGTGTCAGTTTAGTTATTCAGCTTCCCTAACATGCTATTTATCCTAGGACAGCCAAAGCTAGTTATTCCAATAATCATGTAATCAAAAAAGGGCGATAAGAGACATATAGAGCATGAGTTTTAGAAATGAGAGATAGGTGATTGAGCCTTTCCAGGTGTGGAAAGTGGACAGTGAGCTTTGAACATGGAGAGAAGAGGGTGTTGGGTTGAGTGTCTTGGGGTTTGAGATAGGGTATTATAATCTGAACTGTATTTCCCCCAAATTCATATATTGAAGTCCTAATCCCCCAGTACCTCAGAATGTGGCTAGATTTGGAGATAGGGCCTTTAGAGATGTAATCAAGGTAAATTGAGGTCATATGGGTAAACCCCCATCCAATATGACTGGGGTCCTTATTAGAAGAGGCAATTAGGACACAGACATGCACAGAGAGAAGACCGTGTGAAGATAGAGGAAGAAAATGCCAAATGCAAGCCCAGGAGAGAGGCCTCTGGAGAAATCAAACCTACTAGCCCCTAAGTCTCGCACTTCTAGCCTCCAAAACTGTGAGATAATAAAATTTCATTGTTTAAGCCATGCTGTCTGGGGTATTTTATAATGTCAGCCCTAGGAAACTAATACAATAGGGGACCAAGGAACGGAGACAAGTTCATAAGGAAAGCAATTCATCTAAGGCTTAGGTTAGGGTTAGGGTTAGGTGTGAACGCTGAGGCTGCCAGACTAATGTGGAAGGCTGTGGAAACTCATCCCTGACTTCTCAGGTTTGGCTACTCTAGCTGTGTTCTCCAGGAGAGCCTTGATTCTCCCTGTTCTATACCTGCTCTTTGTCTCTTAGAAGGAAGTGGGGAGAGGTTATAACACAATGGAAAAAGGGGGAAGGAGATATTTCCTATGGTCTCCATTGGGGCGGCAATAAAGAGATATATTTTGAGGCACTCGGGTGGCTCAGTCGGTTAAGTGACCGACTTCAGCCCGGGTTATGATCTCACGGTTAGTGAGTTGAAGCCCTGCAATGGGCTCTGTGCTGACAGTGTGTGAGTGTGGGCCCCGCACTGGGCTCCCTGGTGTCAGTGCAGAGCCCGCTTTGGATCCTCTGTACCCCTCTGCACCACCACCCTCCCCCCCCCCCACCGGACCCCTTCCCCCCTTGTGCTCTCTCTGTCTCTCAAAAAAATAAACATTAAAAAAAAAAAGGATGTATTGCCTATGGAGAATTTAAAACCAATAATAACACTGATTATGAGTTGGGCATACCTCTTATCGTCACCATGCCCTCGCCGTTTTAAACCATGTCAGTGGTAAAATATTGCCCCTTCCCCTAACGTAAAATATTTGGTTGGTTGAAATACTCAACAATTGCTGTGGTTACTGTCAGTTTTACGAATGTGTATCTTGGCATCCAATTGAGCATGTTTATATTACCTCTCTTTTAATAAAAATTGCATTCTCCATGGAAGTTAATTTGAAGCCCCAGCTACTTGTAGGCCCCGACACAGGCTGAGTCAGCTGTAGGCGTCGTTCGGGGAGTAGGTTTGTTAGGATTTGGAACTGATTGACCTCCCCTGGAGCCCAGTTTTTGCCTCCCGGTCTGATGGTACTTCATATTCTTGCTTTTAAACAGTAGGTTAGAAAGTAAAAGGATAGCATACCATTGTAAAGATGAAGAAAAGGAACTTGAGTTACCTGAATTCTGTCATGCTTTGTGACCAGCTGGAACTTTTGTGTTTAATATTTTAAAGGGGAAACGGAGTATGAATTGCGAGGTATAATATTTTTGTTTGGTAAGCGCACCTTTTCATTCATACGTGCAGTAATTTACTGAATGTGAATAGTGTCACGGACATTAAAAAAAATGATTCTTCATTTTAAGTTGGTAATTTCCTAAAGGTACAGAACGCCGTGAGAAAATAATGATTATTACAGAAGAGAATTTTCTGGTATGGAGAAAAAGGATATTAAGAAATGATCTGCTCCAAGTGTTAAATACACGGGCTGCCCCACTGGACCCTCCTTGCTTCCATTCCTTTCTAGCCTCTCTGAGGAGAGTAGAACATTGATATTGTGCCTGTGTTCGAGGTGATGTTTAGACCTCGTGCCCTTGGAGCTTAGATGCTAGCCAACTAGAAGAATGTAAATCATATTTCTTCACATTAGCATTATACAGACATTCAAACAAAGGGTGCGCTAAGGCCCAAATTTATGTGAGATTAATTCACTCCTTCCGGCTCATTCAACAAGCGCTGCTTGAGGGCTGACCGTGTGTCTGTCATTTTGCTTGGTACTGAGAATGCAAAGATGATTGAACCTAATCCCTGTTTTGAGAACTCCTAGTCTAGTAAGGGAGACAGATACTTGAAGCAAATAATTGCAACACCAAGTATAAACAAAGAGTATAGGATAATGTGCAAGTAACTTGCCATGGCGGGCGGAGACTGGATGACGGTTTTTAAGCTGTTTTGTTTTGTTTTCGTTTTTGTTTTTAAGGAGCGAGTGTTTGCTAGTAAAGACAGGACAGAAAGTTCCAAGGAGGAGGTAGAGATAGGGAGACAGGGAGGCATGGAAGCACACAGGGAGGTTGCAGGAGAGTGAGTAGTTAGTTCTCTGTTCCGTGGACAGTGCGTGAGCAGGCTCCAAAGGCAAGGTTGGATGGGGGGGGTGGGGGGGGGGTGGGGACGAGGTGCCATTCAGAAGTAGGAGAGGCCAGAGGAAGGGAGGCAAGTTCTCTGCCTGAAAACAAGGCCAGTCAGGCGGCAGGCACCGGGGCCACTGAGGAAGTTCCAGTGGATGGGCCCCAGAGTGACGCCCTGTTTCTAAGACATCCTTTCCACAGTGACAAACCATCAAGTGAACTCTGTCAAGCACATGTGATTCTGCCCTCACTGGGCTGACTCAGCCTGAACGGTCTACGTTGCGTATGCCGTGCTGAGTAAATTTTATTGTATTCCCCATCCATTAAATTAATCTGGTTTAGCTAATAAAATAAAAAGTGGGGGGCACGTATTGACATATATTTTCTGTAATATAGTCTATTAGTCTATACTCCAGTTTCTTTGAAAAGCGAGTCTTTAAAACAATTCATTTTTCTTTCAAGGCAACAAAGAGAAGTGACTGACGCTTTAGTATTTTAAGGGTTTTTCTGATGATGTCGGAGCTCCCAGCCCCACGGGGCAGCCACTTTTAATATTTTTGGCTGTTCTCCTGGCATCTACTGCCATATTTCTAAATCATCGAGGAGTACGCCGGCAGGGCTTGCTTCCTGTTTGTCTTCATGGTGTATGTCGGGCAGTCAGGACTTTTTGCTTTGGAGCGGGAGGGAAACCTCAATGTTGGATATTTAGGCCGATGCGTGACTCTTGATTTCTATTCGGTGTGTGTTTATACTATGCCTGTGCACTGAGAGGAGAGGACTGCAGGAGGCCTAACTGTTCCTGCTTCTCAGCCTTCCCACTAATGCCCTGAGCCCCCCCTCTTCCCCCCCCCCCCCCCCGAGATAATGGATGTCTGAAGTTCTTTCCTGGTTTGGGGGTCTGAATTGATTTTGTCTCTGGGCACTCGGCACTCAGCTTTCTCCTCACTCTGCTTCCTTGACTAGCTTTACATGTTCCGAACACTCGCTGGTATTTCTCATTCCCTGCTGCTCCTTTGACTTTGTGATTTGTGGATTTGTATCTGTTCAACGTTTGTTATTCTTACTTTGGTGTGGTTTTTAGGGAGCACAGGGAAATGCGTGTAGTAATGCCACCAGGGTGAGCTGGAAATCACCAAAAAGCAAATCTGCTAACGATAACAACAGCCACGACAATCAATTACTGGTGTGAACTGTTGAAGGAACTTTCACATCGTTCCTTTCATTCGATGCTTAAAAATCCCCGTGGGGGTGTAGGAAGAGGTTAGTGTGCCTGTTTCATGGGTTCCGACAAATGGGTAAAAGAACTGGTCCAATTTCACAGCATGAGTCGGTGGAAGAATTAGGACCGTAACCTGGTTTTCTGAGTCTCAGCCAAGGCTCCTTCCAGTAGCCTGGGAGGTTTCCTGGAGGTTCGTATTTTGAATAAGGCACGGTTTATCTCTTTTAGACATGAAACTGTAGATAATTTTTTTACAAGAAATAGGTCAGTTCTTTTCCTCCACGACTATTATAACTTTACATCATTGCATATTTCTAAAGATAAGCATCTTTGCAGCATTTGTAATGTACTACTTGCTGAATAGATCCTAAAAGCACAAATTTTCCCTGTGGGCTTATGATCTAATGAGACAGAGAAGACCATAAAGGCAGAAAATGAATAAGGAGAAGTTGAGTAATTGTCCTCGGGTAGACATATTTGGCATCTGGCATCATGTATGGAGGCATTTTGTGGTTGTTGAATCTTCAGGCCCTCCTCCACAGCCGTTCGTTATGGGGAAGACATTTAAGGGGAAGGAGGAAAGGACTTTTGAGGAGCAATTTAAAGGAGGGGAGAAAAAGGAATCGCCGTAGATTTGGGTATGAAGCAAGAGATTAGGCACAGGTTATGTGAAATAAAGCGTAAACCCTTCTCGGTTTACGTAAGACAGAATAACCCACCTAGAAAGGAAAGCTCAATTAGCACAAGGCAGGTGTTTCCAAATGTTACATGAATGTTTGCTTCCAAACATTTCTTCTCTATTTATTCTCTCGAGTGTTATTCTGAAGACATCTCCCATACAGCACAGAAACGTTTTTAAACAAAGATGGAAAAACAGTGGGAAGCTGGTTGCCACTTTGAGAGATTCATGAAATAATCACACTAATTTTGCATCTGTTTTCCCAGTCTCTCATTTGAATGTGCACTTTAATATCAGGATAAAATTGCCACAATGGGTATAGGCTCCAATGCCTTTTTCAGGGCAGCGTTCAAGGTTTATCGAGGTAAGGGACCAAGGAAGAGGTTGGGGCTTCAACATGCCCCATGTTGAGGGGGCATGCCCCATGTTGAGGCATGCTGGGTAGGAAGGGACAGATTTTATCACACAAGTATTCCAAACTGTCATAACTTTGCAAACTGCAATGGTTTTCTTGTACTACCAAATACTGGTTACATAATGGCTGTCCCAAAATTTCCCCTTGCCTTTACTCCCTATTTCTAATTAACATGCAATGTTTTTCTTGGAACATTCTGGGGCACAGCCTCTAGCGTCAGCCCATTCCGGTCTAGTTCCTTTTTCAGAGTCCTAGCCTCGTCATCATTGTTCTCCCTGGAAGCAGTTAATGAGGACACAATGGGGCAGAGTTGAGTGAGTGTGATCTCAAGTATGAGACAAATTTGGCTTTGATGCCTGGAGGTTCCTCATAGCTCTATGATTTGTATGGTCTGGGGCTAATTACTTGGGGAAGACTCAGTTTCTTTATATGCAAAATGGTTATAAAATAGTATTTGTGGGGTGCCTGCGTGGCTCAGTCGGTTAGGCATCTGCCTCTTGATTTCTGCTCAGGTTATGATCCTGTGGTTTGTGGGATAGAGCCCTGTGTCAGGCTCTGCACTGACAGCATGGAGCCTGCTTGGGATTCTCTCTCTCTCTCTCTCTCTCTCTCTCTGCCCCTCCCCTGCTCACATGCACGAACACTCTCTCTCTCTCTGAAAAGTAAACAAACTTAAAAAAGTAAAATAGTATTTGCTGCACTGCACAGCTTTCTTTAGGAGATTAAATGATCTAATGAATGCCTAATGCTAAATCAGTGCCTGGCATATAGTAGCTACTCAACAAAAGGCAATTTTATTGTTACCATTAAACATGTCACTCCTAAGAGCCAAATTTATGGACAAAATTTTATTCTCCTTTTCCTCTTAAGTGAAAAACAAAGCTCAAAAATATGCTTAAGGCTTTTAATTGTAAGACTTTTGTGTAAAGCTTGAGAACTAAAACAGTTAAAACAGAAAACAGTGCTAAGTTCATATCAGATAGTAACTTCATTGCTGATGTGGGTTATTTTATCAAACTCACAATACACATTTACTCAACAGCTTGTATATGACATATATTATGTATGTAGAAAGAATGTAAACATGAATAAAGTTAGTCTCTGCCTTTGACAAACTCATCTTGAGGACTGTAAGGCTTTATACGTAGCTATGCTACAGTGTGATAAGTTCAATATTTTGGAGAGAAGGTACCATTAGACTACAAAAGAGGAATGGCTTGGGGCTCCTGGGTGGCCCAGTCTATTAAGTGTCCTACTCTTGGTTTCAGCTCAGGTCATAATCTCATGGTTTGTGAGATCCAAGCCCTGTGTGGGGGTCTGTGCTGACAGTGCATGGCCTGCTTGGGATTCTCTCTCTCTCTGCCACTCCCCTGCTCTCTGCACCCCCCACCTTTTAAAATAAACAAACAAACAGACATTAAAAAAAAAAACAAAGAAAGAATGGATCATTCTAATGAATGGCACGAGTGAAGCCTCATAAGGTGTAGGTGTCGTTTGGATGAGTAGGGTTTGGATTTAGTCAGAGATGGAGGGTGAAGGGAATGCCAGCTCTAGGAAGAAGCACTAACGGAGAGTGGAAGTGACAGACGCTCAAGTTCAAAGGTGAGGCCTGGGCTGGCTACAGTGAAGTTCTACGGCGGGGATATACAGACATGAAAAGGCTGGAATAAAGGTGTTTAGGTCATGTTCTGAAGACTTCCAATAACTTGTGAGAAGTTCCTACTTTAGTTAGGAGGTAATGGGAAACTACCGAAGGTACTTGAGGCTGATGATGACATCCAGTTAGAGTTTAGAAGAGACAGCTTTCTGGAAGTGTTGCAAAGTGCTGACATAGGGTTAAGAAGTTCCATCAGTCAACAGTTAATATCTGAGAAGTCCTGGCCAAGGACAAGAGTGAGGACAGTAGTAGGGAATGGCTGGATTCGAACATCATTTTGGAAGTTGAATCCGTAATGTTGGATGGATATAGGTGAAGAATTGTTGACATTCAAAAATTCTTATAGTTTTTCTTAGAAAAGTCAGGTATCCTGAATGGAAAGATTCAAGTATCATCAAATATAAAATGAGGGAGATGATAGACCCCCTGGATCTTTGCACATATTTTGGTATATGTGCTGCCGAAGCGAGCACACTTTGCACATATTTTGGGAGAGAAACCCCTGAAAAGGTATCTTTTTAAGATTGTAGGCCTGTATGTTGTGTGACGGTTGTATCTATATGGATTGTGAGCCTGTTGTGTGTATCTGGACTGTGGGCCTGTGTGCTGCGTGAAGGTTGTGTGTATCTGGAAGCGTGGGCCTGTATGTTGTGTGAGAGTTGTTCTAAGGTACATTTTCAGAAATGAAATCACTGGACTAAAGACTTACTTGCATTTGGTGAAGAAGCAGGCTGAGGACAAGGAGGAGGAGAGAGGCAGCACCGAGATAGTTTGGAAAAGAAAAATGGATGGACTGATGCCACCTGATCTTGGGTGAGCCGGGAAGGGCTAGGGCTGTGACACAGAGGACCCGGTCACCTGGGGAAGGAGTGGGGCCACTGCTTCCTCTAAAGCCAACAAGAAGGTGGCAATGGTGGACGGAGGGATGGAAGCATTGTGAGGACCAAGAGATGCAAAGTGAGGGATTCAGATATTACCTATTCTCTCAGTGATTAACGGCCAAGGTGCTTGGCTAAGAATCAGTAGGGTTAGAAATGTAGGGAGGGGGAAGGAAGGGCTTAAAAAACTCATTTTGGAGGCTAGAAAAGAGAATCTGTTGGGAGCGAAGTGAAATATTTTCAAGCAACAGTTAGTTGGGGCCCACCTGAGGTTGTAATGCGTGAATTTGTAGAACATCCGATATGCATGTAAATTGGGAATAGAAATAGGCTATCATTTTCAATCCTAGCCCACAAAGCCTTGAAAAGTAATTCAGGCTTCTCCTGAAGATCTCTTGAGAAGGTAGAGAGGGAGAAATTATATCGTACAACAGACAGTAAAATTTTCTAAAAATAAATTTTAGGTGTTTTTTTTTTTTTTCCTCTTCAGTGTTACTTATTATGGCAGCTGCTACCCCATGTCTCTTTTCTCTTATAAAACCCCACCTCGCTTTGCTCTTGTCCTCATTTTCTGCTGTCCCTTCTTTCCCACTGCCTCCTGGAGCCTCTTAGATTTTTTACTTTACTTTTGAGGATCATTCCATGGCCTATTTTGTAGAAATCGATTTTATCTTTCTGGACTTTGTCCAGATCCCTTCTCTATTCATTACCTTGATCATTTCAGCAAATGCCCGGGATCTGGGCATCGCAAGCAGAGAATTCTCCTGAGAAGGCAGGACGGAGAGAGATTGTGGACAGTTAGTTTGTTAATATTTTTGCCTGTCCTACAGAAGTTCTCAGCAACTGTGGAGTAGCAACAGAGGCCCGGTGTTTGAGTTGATCCAATGGGACATGATCAAACAGCACAACTATTAAACACGTAATTATTTGAAGCTATAGAATCATATGTGATCCTTATTCTATTCTAGTAACTATAATTGATGTATATGAATAAATAGGCCAAGGGTACAGCCTATATGAACTACTTTATGTGACCTTTTTCTCGAATGTTTTCTTTACTATGCTTTTATTTTATATCACCTTCTCTGGCACATCTCTAGGCGTGTTACGGAATTTCCAGAATCTCAGACTGCTGAACTTTTACTTTACTCTCTAAACAGGTGTGCTTTGACTGATGGCCCTTGTTCCTTTGGTCTTTGGGATGTTGCCCTTGACCACCCTTTCCCTGAATTGCTGTTTCCCCAGATCACAACATGGCTGGATAATTCTTATCCTTTAGATTCTAATTCACATATCACCTTGCCAGAGGGCCTTCTCTGACTAGCTTATCTAAAAGAATACCATCCTTTCTCCCAATCTGTTTACTTTGATGGTTTATTTGTTTGCTGGTTATGGCATGTCTTTTCACTAGAATATAAACTCCATGAGGAAAGGAATCTTTCTTGTCTCATTTACCGCTGTAATCCCCACACAGTCTAGCCCTGCGCGGAGGACAAACATATTGCTATTTCCCTGTGAATGTGATTTCAATTTGATGGATTCTTTATGGATGCTGAGGTTGTTTATTTGGTAGTTGTGACTTTCCTCAGGTGAGTTTTGATACTTTCTACATTAATATGCACATAAACTTAACGTTCCTTTGGTTCCTCTTTTTTTTCTTTATTCTTTTTTTTTTTAATTTTTTTTCAAGGTTTTTTATTTATTTTTTGGGACAGAGAGAGACAGAGCATGAACGGGGGTGGGGCAGAGAGAGAGGGAGACACAGAATGGGAAACAGGCTCCAGGCTCCGAGCCATCAGCCCAGAGCCTGACGCGGGGCTCGAACTCACGGACCGCGAGATCGTGACCTGGCTGAAGTCGGACGCTTAACTGACTGTGCCACCCAGGTGCCCCGCTTTGGTTCCCCTTTTTAACTGAAAGCCAGTGGATAGATTTGTAGTTAATAACAACTTACAGTAACATTTGAAATTACTTTTTTTAAAAATCTATTTATTTTGAGAGAGAGAGAGAGAGAGAGGGAATAAGTGGGGGAGGGGCAGAAAGAGAAAGAGAAAGAAAATCCCAAGCAGGCTCTGTGCTGTCAGCCCGGAGCCCAACATGGGCCTGGATCCCACAAACTGTGAAATCATGACCTGAGCTGACCAAGAGTCTGATGCTTAACCGACTGAGCCACCCAGGTGTCCTGGAAGTGACTTTTATACTACTGCTCTTAAAAAAGTTTTCCTTGAATTCTATGATTCTGTGATAATAGTCTTTAGTAAGGCAAAAAGCCTAGATATGATATCAACCAGGTAATTGTTTTGTAGGAGAAATATGCCTCCAGAAGGGAAAACAGTTGAAGAGGGAAGGGCTCTAGAGAGGCAGTTTGGAATGCCCACATATGGAAAGTATGGGCACGCAAGCTGTCCTGTGACCACAGAGTTTAAAGGAGACCATGTAGTAAAGAAGAGAAAAATATGCCGATGAGGCACAAATCACGGAAAATAACCACCAAGTCTTATGGGAGATGTGAAAGACAGCAAGGAGATTCTTTTGGAGTTGTGATAACATGAAAATAAATAATGAAGAATTTCCTGCTTATTATAGATGGTATGATACAAACGGAAGAAAGGCAGAAGGGAGAGACCGTTCAAATGCTATTTTGATTTTCTTCTCTCTCAAGGAGAATGTGCTAGACTGGGAAAACTAGAGCAAAAATATTTAACAGGTAGTTGCAACCTGAGGTAGAAGAAAAATAATTTGATCTGACTACTCAAAAATAGAACCTTGAGTTTTATTATTTATTATTATTTACTATCCCAGGCCACTTAAAAAACCTAGCCCACGTAATAGTGGATTTTTGTTTTGGGTGATTATTTTAAAACCATGGAGAAATAAAGAAGATCCAAAAGATTAAACATGGGAAAATGACATCTGTATTTACAAAGTGGGAAAACCCGTCAGAGATGTGGATGTTCAACACAGTTCTAGAAATACACCATGAAAGTAGGGAGATTCATGGCTAGTTGATATCTATTCCCAAAGAATTTTGTCTAATGAGTAACTCATTCACCTGGAAAGCAGTGTTTAGAAACTTTCTAAAAGAGCTTTAAATCTGTTTAAGTTTTGTTTAAAATCTGTCCTGAACATTAAAAAAAAGAACCTCTATGACTTGTATTAAGACATAGAAGTTTTGCTTATCAAATTTGTGGATGACAGAACCTGGGAGAGACAGATAATATGATGGATGAGAATCATCATTCAAAATGATTTTATCAGATTGGAAAGCTAGGCAGAACTCAACAAAGTAATATTTCAAGAGCATAAAAGGTTTTAAGGCTTAACACAAAAAGAATTTTGTAAGTATCGTTGGGCAAACACACATGATGAAAACACCTGGGACACTCAGTCCGCACCAACAAAAGGCAACGGAAGTTTGCATTTCATGCAGTTACGTAATGTAGATCAAAGTTGACAGTAATACCTGTGATATCTGGAGTATTGCATCCACTTTAAGTGTGGCACTGACTAAACTGAGTGAAAAGACAGAAGATAAAAGTCTTCTTCTAAATCGCATCCCGTGAGGAATAATTGGGGGAACTCTGCACATTTAGCCAAGAGAAGAGAAGGCCTACTAGAACCTGAAGACTCTTTCCCGACGTGTGAAAGGCTGTCCCGTGAAATATAGGGTAGTAGGTATGACCCCATAGACTGATAGCTTATGGCTATAATTAATGTAATATTTCAGTTCCCAGGAAAGACTCATTACTTATGACTCCCTCGGTACATTTGCACCCCATTTTTGCTTCTTACTCCATTTTTAGTATATCATCATCATACTGCCTCACACTGTATAGGGTTTTATAGGTGCGGAGCACATTATATTCATTTGATTTTTATAACGAATGTGGGAGATAGTGAGGGCATAGTTATAATTCCCATTTTCACAGGGAGAAATTGAGTATAAAGAAGGTGATGGTGCTTTTTCTCCAAGGAGAGATGGCTCTTGAGCGATGGAAGTCTGGCCAGAATTTGGGATTTCTGATTCCTGGGGTTAGTGCTATTTCCACCAACATTTACTTCTTCTAAAAATAAAACCTTTCCATTTAGTTAGGACTTAGAACAGTATTTTATTATTTTATTTATTTATTTATTTATTTATTTATTTATTTATTTATTTTTAACGTTTATTTATTTTTGAGACAGAGAGAGACAGAGCATGAGCAGGGGAGGGTCAGAAAGAGAGGGAGACACAGAATCTGAAACGGGCTCCAGGCTCTGAGCCGTCAGCACAGAGCCCGACGCGGGGCTCGAACTCACAGACCGTGAGATCATGACCTGAGCTGAAGTCGGCCGCTTAACCGACTGAGCCACCCAGGTGCCCCAGTATTTTATTATTATTATTATTATTATTTTTTTTTTTACCAGAAAAACGATCAGTTCGTGCTCTTTCCAACAATTCTTTCAGTTGGTTACCTTGGGCATGTGGCATGGCAGACACCATTAACAGTTATTGATGGAGGGGACACAATGCCTTGGGTGAAATGTACAAGAAAACAATGAGATAGCATAGAATTAAAAAAAAAAAAAACGGGAAAGGCTCCCTCTTAAAAAAAAAAAAAATCCAGGTCAGTTTTGAGAGCAAAAAGAGCTTGAGAATGACTGAATTAGCATGTTTTTCCTATTAGCACTTTTTGTTTCAGCCCCTTTTCCCTTCTTTCAGCAAATTGACCTCTTTTTAAAGATGAATCACTTTAGAGCATGTAAATCCTCTTAGAACATGTAAACACTGTAGCAAAGATGGAGAGGAATGTTCAAGTTGTTGCCAGTTGCCTAGGTTTTATAAATTGTAACTCATGCTGTTGTCCAGTGTCCAAAATGTTCACAGTCACTTATACTGTGGTGGTGAAGAGAGTGGTCTCTGACATTTTGTTGGGTGATTGATCCCTCCGGTTCCTATCTGCGCGACTGTGAGCAAGCCGCTTAACCCCTCCAAGTCACAGTTTCCTGATCTGTAGTATGGGTATGATAACGTTTCTAGAATAGAGATCTTGTGAAGATTAAATGAGATAACTCTTATAAGATGCCTCAACAGAGTAAGTGGTCTATACCTATTAGCTATTTTTTATTGCTTGCTAGTTCTTTGAAATAAAAAACAAAGTGTTTTAAAAGTTTATTTATTTTGAGAGAGCGAGAGAGTACAAGGAGGGGAGGCGCAGAGAGAGACCAGAGAGAATCCCAAGCAGGCTGTGCACTTTCAGCTTAAGACCTAAGAACTGTGAGATCATGAGGAGAGACCGAACTCAAGAGTCTGACGCTTAAGCCACCCAGGTGCCCTAAATTTTTTTTTTTTTTTAAATTTGAGTATAGCTGACACACAATGTTACGTTAGTTTCAGGTGCACAGCAGAGCGATTTGACAAGTTTATACATTGTGTTACATTCACTACAAGTGTAACTACCGTCTGTCCTATTGTTTACTAGTTCTTGATTCAGATTGGGGCAACAGAGAGGAAAAATAATGATGAAGGAGTTTGCTCATTTTTTGTATGTGGGGACCCCGAAGACCGGTGATACTAGAGAGGCACTCTGGACCTGTCAGTTGGTGTTTGTTTATTTCTCTGGCACAGGCAGAACACGTGCAAAGTTCACTTGGTGCATACTGTGGTTTGTGCACTCTGCGGAAGGGGCCGGACCACCAACAGAAGTGCATATTCCTAATCCGTTTTGAAGCAGGGAGCGGTGGATTCCCCCGTTATGGGATTTCATAGCGACTTACTTTTCCAGAATGCCCTGATATTATTTATGACTTTATTTGTTCCTCATAAAAGGTAGGCTGGTACAATGACTTAGATTTAAATAAAGGCAAAGAGCTGAAGACAGCCCTCTGTTCCCTGACTCGCTAGAAAATCCGTCTCCACAGCGTTACCCAGGAACTTTTTCAAGTTATGAGCATTCTCATCATAGAGGAAACTATGAAAAACAGAGCTACCCTGAGTGCCATTAGTGAAAGCAGAGCAAGAACCATCCTGAAATGTCAGGTATTAGTGATGAAAAATCGTTCTGTTTTGTTTTAGAATAGAGTTCTACTTTATTATTTATTTATTTATTTTCAACGTTTATTTATTTTTGGGACAGAGAGAGACAGAGCATGAACGGGGGTGGGGCAGAGAGAGAGGGAGACACAGAATCGGAAACAGGCTCCAGGCTCTGAGCCATCAGCCCAGAGCCCCACACGGGGCTCGAACTCACGGACCGCGAGATCGTGACCTGGCTGAAGTCGGACGCTTAACCGACTGCGCCACCCAGGCGCCCCTAGAGTTCTACTTTAGACATGGCCTTTGTAAATGAGCTCCCAGCGCCAGTGACTGGTGACATAGTTTTCCTCTGAATCGTGATTTTTCTGAGAGCACACACTGATACCCAGGGATATGCTTGTTCTTTAGCTTCTGACACAGTGACATGGTATAGTTTAGTCTTGGACCGGATCTTCCTTTTCCATTTGCACGGGCCCACCGCCATTGCTCCTTGGTTGCCTATGATCCGTGGCTACTCGCCTCGTGGGACAGTGAGACACCGTCCTCCAGAAGGCACCGGAGTTTAAAAGGTCGTAACAATTTGTGATGGAGTTTGTGTCCACGTGCTCGCACACTTCCTTGCTTTCCTAAATAAAATATGCGGAGTCCAATTTGAACACGTGCCAGGAAAGCCAGAATCCTTGGAAACCGAGTCAGCGTGTGGCACGTGTGTGGAGGGTGGTCTTGGGGTTCATTGGTTGGCACCCGTGGCAAGCCTGTGGCACAACTGGCCCCGCTTTGCTGAGGTTTGCTTTGACCATCTGTCTGTCTGTTCCTTTTTCTGCTGCTGCCCAGTCCTGTTGCTCAGGTTGCTAACTGCGTGACTATCTTTAGCAGTTTCTCCTTTCTAATTTGCTCTTTTCAATCACCTGTGGGGTTTTGAAGACAAGCGAGTATTTTAGAGCATAAAATACAGGACGCTGGGCACCAAATGAAGGCACAGGAGGCCCTCCTACCTGCAAAACACTCGAGTTTCAGCGTCCACGACTTGTTACATATCTTTTGATCATGAGGCTTATTTTCCCTTTTTCTGTTTCTCTTTCTGGCTCGTGAGTGTGTTTTGAATAACAGTTCCCTGGGTTTTTGAGAGGGGCCGTGTTCCTGTATTGCTGTCGCTTTGAGAGATTTTGTTCTCTGTCACTTTTTTTTTTGTGGCTCTGTTAGAGAACTTGTGGTTCTGTCTTGCGTTATAGTTAAGCGTGTGTCTGATGTAAGCTATGGGTGCAGTATTGGTGGAATGAATGAACGTTTCTCCTATCCTGTGCCGTCTTAGATTGTGAATTCTTTCAACGGGGAGACTGTTTTATTCGTCCCTGCGTCTCCTCAGTGCCATGTACACGTTCCAGGTTTGCTGAGCGGCTGACTGAACAAAATTGTTAGACTTACACAGTACTGGTGGTCATACATAACTCCCAAAGATTCCCAAACATGTTTTCACTGTAGAACTTCATCACTAACGGTAGAAAGATATAGGAGATAGGAGTAGGTGGAGAAGCATCACAAATGGGAGTGTTGATGGTAAAAAGAAAAACGTTAAATGCCTATTAAGTACTATTGAATATTCTAGAAATATTTCTCTTCTCTTGAATCAGAAGGGTGCGAACGGTTGAGGCTGGAAATTTGGGGAGCAGAAGGAGTCTGGACTTGAGCTAAAAGGGAGCATGAAGTGGAAATAGATCTGACAGGTGGAGCCATCCTGGGACAGGGTAGACTCCAGGTCCCAGAAGAGTCGCTGTTATGTCATTCCAGCCCATTTTTTTCTTACCATCTGTAGCTGCTAGAGAATCGGAGGGCTTTCACAAATCATTCTATGTGAGTACTCGCCCTTTTTGGGAGTAACAGCTGTCTCATTTCCTAGGGCTACTGTACCAAACAAATTACCACACATTTAGTGACTTAAAATAACGTAAATGTATTACCTTATAGACCTGTAGGTGAGAAGAATAATTTGAGTCTCGCTGGGCTCTAATCAAGGCGTTGGTTGGGCTATATTCCTCTGTGGAGACTCTGAGGGCAAATCTGTTTCTTTGCCTTTTCTAGCATTCCAGACTTGTAGTCTCCTTCCATTTTCAGAGGCAACAATGGCGTATCAATTCTTTCACACATAGTATCATTTAGACACGAGTCTTCTACCTACCTCTTCCACATTCAAAGGACTCTTGTGTTTACACAAGGTGTCCCCACCTACACAACCGACATGATGCCTTTAGATCAAGGTGGGCGGATGAGCAACTTTAATTCCAGAGTGCCATTTTGCTATATAATGTTACGTATCATAGGTTCCGGGACTTAGGACACGAACATCTTTGGGGAGCCAATATCCTATCTGCCACCATCACCAAACAAAATCCAAAGAGCTGAAGGTAAGGAGAATTGACATAATTATAGATTGTGAGGATGGAGCAAAGGAGAGGACAGAGAGATTTGAGCATCTGGGTTTGGAGTAGGGCTCAAAAGTAAAGTGACCCATTGTTGGAAAGTCAGAGGGCCAGTGATTAGCAGGCACGTGACCAGCAGATCAGGCTTACATTCTTTTGTCTCTCAGATCTGTAAAGCTACCTGCTGGCCATCCAACCTCCCCTTCCTTCCTTCCTTCCTTCCTTCCTTCCTTTTTCTTTCTTTCTTTCTTTCTTTCTTCCTTCCTTCCTTCCTTCCTTCCTTCCTTCCTTCCTTTCTTTCTCTTTCTTTCTTTCTTTCTTTCTTTCTTTCTTTCTTTCTTTCTTCTTTCTTGTTTATTTCATTTTGAGGGAGAGAGAGACAGAGTGCAAGCAGGGGAGGAGCAGAGAGGGAGGGAGACACAGATTCTGAAGCAGGCTCCAGGCTCTGAGCTGTCAGCACAGGACCCAACACTGGGCTCGAATTCATGAACTGCGAGATCATGACCTGAGCCGAAGTCAGACACTTACTCGACTAAACCACCCAGGCGTCCCCAGCCAAACTTTTCTAATGATTTGGGCGGAAAGAGTTCCAAGTGAGACGCAGCAGCATCTTGAAGTGAGAAGGTGGCATATTTTCGAGCAGGAATTTGAAATGAAAAAAAACAAGGGTTTCTTATCCATAAACAATACCATTTACTTTGTTAATATTAAGGAGAAACTGAGAATGTCCGACAGGAGCTAACCAAAAGTGATTGGTGACGAATTGAGATACAGAACCTAAGAATCCTATCTCCCAGCTGCTATCCAGGTATCATTCCACGATAAGTGGAAGAGAAGGAGTCACTTCCGCAGGCTTGATTCGAATAGAAGGATGAATTACAGTATAGATAGGGGCTGACGCAATGCCAGACCTCTCTCAGGAACTGTAGAGATTTCAGATCAATATGTAGTCAAAGAGTACATGGTGATGACTTTCTGAGAACTTGATCAATAAGTATACATCACCAAGATCAGAATTTATTTAAAATTATGAACAGCCTGGAAGGCTGCCAGTGCCTGAGTAATAACTCCAGGCAGTCCAAATGCATGCCAGCTTCCTCCGTTTGTATAAATTGCTGGAATCTCTCATGCCTGACCCCTCTGAAGTATCAGCTTTGTTATGTCAGTTTAGATATAGGTAAATTTCCTCTGGGCATTTATTAGCTTTATTAAAAAAGAGGCAATTGTCCAAAGGCCTCTGGGTGTATGCACCCAAAACATAAAATAAAAGAATGAAATTAAATACTCAGGCTGCCAAACACCTCATAAAATAGCCAGGCCAGTTCAGCCCACTGAGGCATGCCAGATTGGCAGGCCTGAGCTTGTGTTTTTTTCCCCTGAAGGTTCACAAACCCTTCTGCAGTCTGGTTGGACCGAGAAATGAATTGCAAAGGCAAAGAACGTCAGTAACCTTGTTTTGGGGATTCGTATCTGGCATTCTTTATTAGAAGTAGAAAGGCTGAAATTAATATATTTGAATGAACCAGTGGGTAGGAGAAACCCTCAGAGGGATTCTGTTTCTTTATTAAAATGCATCCACCCAACATTCTCGGACTTAACGTACCCCTTAATGATACGCTTTCACCCCTCGACTTCTCCAAGCTGTCACTTTTACAAAGCCTGACACTATTCCCAGTCTGCCTTCTAAAACAAGTACGCAGAGACCATCCTGCTCTAAATCAGTGACTTCCAGCCCAGAATGATTCTGCACCACCCTCCACCCCCACGGGGGACATTTGGAAATATCTGGAGCCATTTTTGGATGTCACAGTAGTGGGGAGCAGGGGAACTATGGGCATCTAGTACATAGAGGCCAGTGGGCATTGCCATATTTACCAAACTTCAGGTACCATCTACCGCGTTCACTATTTTTGTCAAACCCACAGAGCACCTGCATTATTTTTCACTGAACAGTTTTTCCCCCTAAAAAAAATCTAAAAAAAATTAAATATAGTTAAGGAGAAACTTCATATTGCTGTCATAACCAGAACAATAATCATAGCTACCATAAATGTAAAGCCACTGTGAAAGTACATACGATGAAGACAAAACAGGTTATTAAGTTACAAGTTGATACCTGATGGCTGCTATCTTTTGATAAAATGAGAGATTAGCAAGTTTTAAAGAAGTATGAAAGAGAAGCCCCAAACTGAGACTCTGTTTTTTGTTTTTGAAGTTTTTTTTTTAAAGTTCATTTATTCATTTTGAATGAGAGAGAGAGAGCACAAGCGGGTGAGGGGCTGAGAGGCCATTAGCACAGAGCCCAAAGGGGGGCTTGACCTCAGGAACTGTGAGATCATGACCTGAGCCGAGATCAAGAGTTGGATGCTTAACCTACTGGGCCACCCAGGTGCCCCGGACTCTGTCCTTTGTTACGTACAGTGGGTTCATGGATGGAAAACAAACAAACAAACAAACAAACAACCCCCCCCCCCCCCCAAAAAAAAAACCCGAACCAGCTTTCTCATTTTGTGATTCATTGATATTTAGGTCCTTGTCTTACATCTATTTACTCCTGAAAACTATCTTCTACCTTAGTTAAGGCTATTGTGAATACATATCCTATATTTTAGGAAACACTCATACAAATACTCTTCTGCCTAGATTCTTGATTTTCTGTTAGGTTGCCACAGATTTGAACAACTGTTCCAGAGCTATTTTTAGGGTGTGGATTTCACAAGGATGCATCCAGGTAATAGCTACCTATGCCCAGGGCTGTTCCTCTGAATCCAAGAAAATCAGAGAAATCTTAGGTGGCAAAATAAAAACCTAGAGTCTGTTATTGCCGAAGAATGACAGATGCTCTCAAGGAGCTTTATTGCCCACTCCCACGCCATTAACAAGACCATCTCAAATGTACTCATAATCCTTTCTTGTAGCAGTGAAGTGAGCCTGCTTCAGGATGTTTGTTAATGTAATTATTCTGGTTCATCATATTCTAAAGAGAAGGACAAAATTCTTGGATATTTAACTGATTGCACATTAAGTGTTCCAGTGCACGTTGATGAGTCAGTATCATCATTCACAATATCTACTTTTGGTTCTATGTTGTTACATTGTGAACAATCCACAGGTAACATCGCCTTTGTAAAATGCAACATACACTGAAGGGGTCTGATACTTTTACTGTCTATTTGCTGCTGGTGAATCTGCTGTACAATAAGGTATGCCACATCCTGGCTGCCTTGGCAAAAGGATGGAAAATTGTTAACAGGCACTTGAGGGTTTTGAGTTCCCACTTGCTGCCTGATGCCCTAAGTCGGAGTCTCTTAGTCCAGGAGACTGACATTGAGAATTTTCCCCCTCGGGGAAAAGCTGTTAATGTTTCACGTTAAGAGGGAGCTATGCCGCATTATGAAAACAGTCTGGGCTTGGCTGAATTTTTTTCTCTCCCTGGAATTGGTTTCTATCCCTATAATTATCTTCAAGCACCGCCATAAAAGCCCTCCAATCTTTACCTCATGTTGTACTTCCTTTGGGGCACTGATTCTGGACCCATGAACTTTTATACCAAGCCATAATTAGTAGAATTATATTTAATAATTCCCCCTCATTCTGAAGGGAGCAGAGGCAGCATTGAGCGAGTACAGCAGCAGATAATGAGGGCTACAGAGGTTCTCCCTGAATTGTATCATCACGGTTCAGCAAGCAATATGCTGCCACTGTCAGCCAGGATCAGCCTCAATGGCTCTGCCTTGGTGACAGTTAGAAGCAAGGGAGACACACACACTACCCCATGCTTTCCTCTCCTTCTGACTTGAAAAGCCACATACTTGAAAGAACGTGCACACTGCCGCCCTGTCCCACAGCTGCAGGATTTTTCTAGGTGTGGAACATGGCATTTCCACATTTCCTTCCTTCAATCAGGTGTTGCATTATCGATTCATTTTATCGGTGGGATTCGGGGCTCAATAAAAGATACAAGGTTTAGAGTAAGATGAATTAAACAAGATCTCAGTCACCTGCGAGTTTATTATGCCGCTCTTAGTGTTAGCCATCATGTCTGTTACTCTGAATGCTTATTACAATCTATCTTTGTAGGAAATCAAGAGTATGAAATAATTTCCCCAACAGTAAAAATTATATGTTTAAGAGAGCTGATACTTCCATTTCTCCATTCTCACAGCAAAAGGAACATATTTAGGTACTTTTTTCCTGTATTTGTTCTAAAAGGATTCCAACTAAAATGGCTTTGCTTTTAGATTTAGAGGGTGTCCCACCCGACAGAAGCTCGGATGAAAGAAGAACATTTATGTGTAATCTCTGGCAGATAGTGAAACTGGTTCTCACCTAGAGCCATAAATTTGACTGCTGGAAAGGACCTTAAGGAACATTTAGTTCAGCCCCTTGTGGGTGGTAAATGGAGGCAACCACATGATATCTTCAAGACTGAAGTTAAAATTACTTTCTGAAGACGTTGGGAGAAGCAAAATGAACAACCAAAACCTGTAATAAATGTGACCATTCGTTTATAGGAGCACTTGACCAAAAGAGATAATGTGTAAATGGGCAGCTGAAGACCAGTCCTTAAATCCGATTCTTCTTATATGAAGCGTGTGTGGTGTGGAATATTAAACCTAACGCGTTGTATCGTGTCACAGACTGGGGTAGTGCATGGGACCTGGGCAGCTTGTGACGGAGATAAAGAGGAGTTGAGGAATGTATCCACTATAGTTATAGCTGAAGTTAATAGGCCCACATAATGAGAAGATATAATACCACCTAGTGAGGGTCCAGAGGCAGAGCGGGCCTCAGACACAGGATCTCAGGCTCCAGGCCTCCTGTCTTCTCTTACCTTTCACTCTCTTCTCTAGGTGGCTTCATCCTGGGGCTAGACGCCAAGAAGGGCACAGCTGCCTCACATGAATATCTTACGGCAATTTTGTTTGTTTTCGGTGAAAACCAGGAAAAGTTAACCATGCCACAGGTTGGTGAGGTTATCCATAGAGTGCAGTAGACGTAAAAACTTGGAACCAAGATTTGCTGTGAAATGTCCCGAGATGTTGCGGCTAATCATAGGGAGGCTTCCTCTGAAGGAGTAATGTAGGCTCGAACCTAGTTTGTGGATTTTATTCTTATCCAAGGGGTGCGGTGATGATCTGATGCTCCAAATGACATCTGGGATACAAGGGAAAATAAAATTCATCCAGTAGCTTTCTTTGGGGACTTAAGACAATGTCTTTTGCTATCCTGTGAACATTAGTCTTCCACTTTTTGTCTCAAGATGAGATGTAAGTGATATTTGGTAGCAGGTAAGATACAGAGAGCTTGTAGAATATAAAGTGTGGCTTAGGGTCAAGGCTTAGGATCTAAGTTTAAGTGAAGGATAATGACCTAGAACAAGTTCTTTAGAACATGATTTTCTCCAGATTCTCAGGTCAGGGACCTGCCCGAGCAGGATGAGAAATTCTGCGGAGCTTGTGTAAGAGCAGATTTCCAGCATGTGCTAATGGTTTACAAAAACTGAAATCTGTAGTGGCTGAGAAGATCAGTGGAGGGAGGTGCCTGATGCATGTTCGATATATTACCATTTTAGGCTTAGCAGAAGTGTGAATGAAACATGCTGGAGTTACAGAAATAGGGGCTGACAGAACTGGAAAGGAGCATAGGAGGGATGCTTTAAAAGGACAATACAAAAGAGGGAAGGAAGGTTAATTAACCAACAACTAAAAAAAAGTGTCAGGAAATGTAATGTTAGGAAAATGTAGTGCTAGGAAAGCTGAATTTCAGAAAGACAGAGAACAATTCCAAATAAAGTTTGTAGAATAGGTACAAGTGAGAAGCCTGCTCCAAAGTAGCCTGAACCAAATGTTGAGTTAATCCAGACACACACACACACACACACACACACACACACACACACTAGCAGACTGTTCCACTTTGCCCGGAGCAAGGACAGCGAGGTTGGGCAGTCACAACGCCTGGGGCAAATGGTTCAATGTTGATCTGATGACCAAATGGAATTCACAGGGCACAATTCTGAATTTTCTCCTCTCCATCCTATGAAGGTAATCAGTGTTGAAACTGAGAAGAGTGGGAAAATGCCGGGGGAAGAGGGAACTAAGAGACAGCAAGAGGATCTCTGTGCTAAATGAGTTTCAAGGTATTGACCCAGAGGACCCACATCCCACCATGCTGACCGTTCTTGAAGAAATGGTCATGGAGCATACTACTGGTGACCTCAGAGGAGGGGTTGCAGAAGAGGAAAAATGTGCTGACTTTTAGAAAGTGGGAAGACGTGGGCTCTCAGGGCATCAGCGGGTAAACTTGATGTTAACCTCCAAACAGTTTTAGAGATGAACACATGGATGGGTGTCTCAGTTTGCCAAAAACAAGTGATGTTAAACTAACCTTGAATACCATTTGATAGAACTAAGGGAATAGATAAGAGAAATGCTACAGGCAAACCATTTTTTTATGTTTACTTATTTATTTTGAGAGAGAGAGAGAGAGAAGGGGAGGGGCATAGGGAGAGGGAGAGACAGAGAAGCCCAAGCAGGCTCCACACTATTAGCATGGAGCCCAACGTGGGGTTCAAACTTACGAAACGTGAATTCATGACTTGAGCCAAAATCAAGAGTTGGACACTTAACCAGCTGAGCCACCCAGGCACCTCCAGGCAAACCATCTTAGAGGGTTTTTCAGGATACCCACTGCTAGTGGGCTGTAACCAGGAGATGAAAGAATTTTACCCCAAGAAATAGGATTAGTGGGTTAACGTGTAAACCTGGAGGTAGTTATTTAGTGGCATCCTTCAAGATTCTGTTTCTTGGTTTTGTTTTATTTTGTTTTTGTTTTCCTAACAACTTGGATTAGTACGTAAAAAAAAATGGTTGCCCAATATGCAAATGTCTTAACTTCGAGATTAGCAATACCAGATTCAGAATCTAAGTAGAATTATTGGTCTAAATGAGTAAGGTTTACTAATGGAATAAAAGTATCAAACGTAAAAAGAAAAAAAAAAGGTCATAAACAGGAGAGTGAAAAAAAATGGTGTTTATAAATTTATTACCAAGAATACAAACCAAATCAAAGAAAACCTGGGATTTTATTTGACAGTAAGATAAATGCAAGCCTTGTGTTGCGGATCTTGAATATTGACCCACAAAGGGTCAGTGAATGTGACTGGTTGGACTAACTCTATAATGTTATGTTTAATCCTCAGCACACATTTTCGTGGGGAGATGACATATCTCATAGGCTACAACAAGCAAGAGAAAGCCAGAGTGTGAAAACCATGTAGATGAAGAATAGTGTATTTGTTTAGTCATTATCTTGGCAAGCATTTATCGAGTGCCTGATATGTGCCAGTTACTGTGCTAGGCATAAGTTAATACATATTGCTTGCGGGCTAAGGAAAGCATCAGGACAGCTGACATGTAGGCCAACAACAAAGTACACAGGTCCCAAGGGGAGGGGACAGCACAGAGAAGGGGTTATCCCTTGGGTACATCCTTTCTTTTTTTTTTTTTTTTTAAGTTTATTTGTTTTGAGAAAGAGAGAGAGAGCATGAGTAGGGGAGGGACAAAGAGAGAGGGAGAGAGAATTCCAAGCAGGTTCTGTGCTGTCAGCACAGAGCCTGACTCAGGACTTGATCCCACGAACCGTGAGATCATGACCTGAGCTGAAATCAAGAGTCAGAGGCTCAAATGACTGAGCTACCCAGGCACCCGCCTTGGGTACATTCTTGGTGTACAATAATAAAAAAACCAGGTAGAAGCAGAGAGAGGAGTGGCTTCCATGTAGAGGAAAAAGCTTGTGGGAAAACACAGAGGCCTAAAAGATCTTGGCTCACTCAGGAGTGGCAAGTAGTTTGGTGTGGCTGGAGTGTGGGGAGTTTGTGAGGATGGCATGAGCTAATGCTAGAAGTGAACGGGGGCCACCATTCACCAAACTATGGGCTTTGCCTTCATCTTGAAGGCATGGACAACCAATAAAGATGTTTCAGTAGGTGATGAGATGAGTAATGTCATTTAGAAGGATCACTCTGGCTTCCGTAAGGAAGACAGACTGGGAATGGTGAGACATGGAGACTGGTGAATGGATGACACAGTTGTTTGGGTGAACAGGGGTGATGGCCTGATGTAAGGTGGTGACAGTAAAGACAGGAAGGTGGGGTCAGATTCTCCACTTATTATGGAACTAGCACCAACCGAACTTTGGGATGGATGGAGAAAGAAGGAGGAATCCAGTCCCATTTCCAGATTGTTACCATTGTGACTTGGCAGATAATTGTTTGACGAGAGAGGAAATTTAGGAGCAATAGATTTGAGAAACATGTTCCGTTTGAGCTTCCTTGGGAAGAAATCTATTGATGGCCAATGGGCCGTTGGATGTGTGGGTCCAAAGCCGCAGAAGGGGCCTGTGATACAGCTCTAAGAGTGAAGGTAAGACTGTGTAGGTCATCCTGGGATGATGTCTGGAAGTTAGGAGAGAAGCAGTCAGACAGAATAGTGAAAACAACAACATTGACATGATAGAGAAAGAGTAGCAATAAAAGGCTCGTAACAGCCAAAGGGAAGAGAAAGCAAAATTTCAAGAAAGTATAAGATGAGAAATTGCACTAGAAATATGAGAAATACAGGATATTGCCATAGTATGCCAAGTAGGTTCTTGCCATAGAATGTGAGAACCTGGAGGTCCCGGGGGCTGAGAACAGATTGACTGTGTGGTTGGGCTTGAGTCTCTTCGGAAGGAGGAGAAGTGAAAGAGCTGAAGAAAGGGGCACCAGAGGCTGACCGCTCAGAAGCTGGAAATGAACCCAGAGCAGGGGTGGCTGGATTGGTTCGGGCTCTGCTCGGGCTGTTTCTTTCACTGCTCCCGCTCCTTGACCTGGCCATTTCTGCCCGTTCAACTCCCATTGTCTTCAAAGCTCAGATGACAGAGAAGAGTAAATTTTGGCTAGTGTGTCCATCTGAAGGTGTCCTTGAATGTTGCATTTTCTTTTATGTCTTACATTTGGAGACAGTCACAGACAAACCCAGAGTGTGAAAAGTGACCCTGAACAGATCCTTGCTCCAAGCTCCTTCAGCGCTGTGCTGCCTTGGGTGAGCCCACCTCATTGCCTCAGTTTCTCTTCCTGTCTTTCTGCCCGAGGCCACTGGGAAGGTCTTGGGTGCCAAGGATCATGCTTTTATTGTTTTGTTGTTGTTATTACTATTTACATGTTGAGCACCTTGTTTATTGGCCAGCCCCAATATTTCTCAAGTGCACCAATGTGTCTTTAAGCCATGTTATGTAAAGAACCGTTGAAGCAACTGCGATGTTTATTCTGGAAAATGCAAACACATGCGGTGCCACACCATGAATACATTCTTCCACGGTAGTACTTTTTCAGATTATGAAAACAGGAAGTGAGATGTGCACAGAAGACCATCTGAAAGTGGCATCTTTTAACTGAACTGGTCGATCTTGATTTCGCTCATGGCCTTTGCCTTACAGTATTTGATGTTACTACCCGAGCATGGTTTATACATCCTACATCCTATACAGTAAGCTTATTGGAGGCAGGGGCCACCTTCCACAAATTTGCAAATCTCTCTATTCTTCATAGTGCTTACCAATTTACCCATATAGCATGTGGTTGATAAATAATTGTTGGGTTGAATCTGCATGGGCTGTGTTTAGCTTTATTATAATGCAATGTGTTTAGCTTTATTATAATTAGGAGTGAAATCACACTCTAGGATGAAAAAATAAAATACTGCAAGAATCCAAATATCTTGTTCTTGCTCTCAACAATTTGTATCTTACTTTTGATATTTATTTTCTCAGGGGACTCAGGCAGTCTCTTCGTGGTGCCCTGGCCAGGGCACATGGGAAATGGGGAGGCGATCTCTCCCAAGAGGAGTAGCTCAGGTGGCCCAGGGCCTGGCTCTGGCACCAACATGTTTTTTGACTTTGTAGAATGTGGAGATTAAGTTGTCCTCCTCCTCCTCTTCTTCCTCCTCTTCTTCTGTTGTTTCACAGCAAAAGGATTTTCATCAATAGGGAGCCTGATACACCTGAGTTGGCCAATTCTTCAACTTTGGACCTCTTGACTGGATTTTTGAAGATGTACTGAAGAAATTTAGATTTGGAATTTGAAGGATTTAGATCAGTTTCTGGAGCTGTAAGTCCAGCTCTATAGTTAACGTAAGGCTTTGAAATGGTTATCGTTAACCATGGCTGGAGTCTGCACGGTAGCTTTTATTATAATTAGGAGTAAAATCACACTCTAGGATGAAAAATGGCTGCAGTATTATTAGCAACTTAACTAGGAGCCTCAGTTTCTTCATCCATAAATGCACTGATAATGATGCCTGTTTCCAGCTGGGAGGATTAAGTGCGATGATACATTTACTAGGCTTATCAGAGATATAACATACGGTAAGCACCCAATAATACCATTTTTGTTATTATGAGGGGATGTCAAGGAATCTACCTCAGTCTGTAGACTTGCACGGACCAGCACGAGGATCTGACATATCTCAGGCACAGCCTGTGGGAGCCAGATCTGCAGAGATAATTTCCGACTAATGAGTTTCCACGTTTTGCTGCCTCTCCTCCTGCATGCCTCACGTCCCACCTGCCCTTGCCTTTTCTTGCATGCTCTCGTGACCTCATCCAGCCCCTAATAACCCCTTGCTCTTAAGAGATTTTGTAACCGTGATTCCCTTCAGTCACTCCTTTCTGTCAGAGGAATCTTCCGCAAGCATAGATCCGATGTTTGCACTCCTTTGTCGGAAATCTCCAATGGCTTTCCATTATCTATTTAATCTCCATAAACAGTCATTTGAGGTGTTCAGGGCTTCTCTGTCTGTGGCTTACTGAGACAAATTTGGGCTTTGGTATTAGATGGGCTCTTGTTTAAACATGACTCTGGCACAAGTATTTGACCTTGGTCCTTCTCTAAATTGCCCGAGCCTCTATTTTCTCATTAATAAAATGGGGATTATGATATTTGCCTTGCAGGTTGATGTAAGGCTCAGAGATGATGAAAGTACAGTTGTTAGTGCGATGCTTCAAAATGACAGTGATCATCCTGCCGAACTGCTTTTGGCCCTCCTTGTCCCTTCTCACCCTGGTGTCTCTTCTCATGCCTCAAACGTAGATTCTCCCTCTTTACCTATTGTATGCTTTCCCCACTCCTGCCTTTTTTTTTTCAATGTTTATTTATTTTTGAGAGAGAGAGAGAGAGAGACAGAGTGTGAGTGGGGTAGGGTAGAGAGAGAGGGAGAACAGAACCTGCAACAGGCTCCAGGCTCTGAGCTGTCAGCACAGGGCCCGACGTGGGGCTCGAACCCATGAACTGTGACATCACGACCAGAGCTAAAGTTGGACACTTAACTGGCTGAGCCACTCAGGTGCCCCTCCCCACTCCTGCCTTGTAAGCATCCCAAATTTTAAGAATTGAGCATAATTCTCCTTGATGATTTCTACCCAGATCAATATCAAATTTAAACATGACATAATGATAAAGTCATAGTCTTAGGTTTTAATGTAGTCAACAGCAAGATTTAACAGTTGTTTTCATTTGCTTTGATTTTTAATGGGTGTACTCCTCATAACAGAGATCTGTAAGAGGTTTGAAAACAGGGAGTATAATATGCTGGATTTAGGAAAAGTAAACACAGACAGGGATTCCTCCTATAATGATTGCCAAGAAGATGACAGAGGATCAATTTTTCTGTCTCTCTGGCTTGACTTTTCAGCCTACCAGGTGTTCTTTTAACTTAGTAAATATTAATATTTACTGATTCTACTGCACATTTGATCTCCCTCAGAATCATGTCCAGAATATATCTGAAGTGAATACATTATCAGCAAGAATGTTGGATTTAACAAAATACCTGAGGTGTAACAAATATACCTTAATTTAAAAAGTTTCAAATGGTTTGTTTTGACAACTGGAGAAGACATGAATTCATTCTAGAATTGAATGTCTGAATCCTCTCATTTAGTCTTTTCAATTATTGAGGGACTAAAGTGTGTTTATAAAAAAGAGGGTAGAGGAGTGTTTGGGTTTAGGCTCTTTCTTTCTTTCTTTCTTTCTTTCTTTCTTTCTTTCTTTCTCTTTCCTTCTTCCTCCTCCCTTCCTCTTTTTTCTTTCTTTCTTTCTTTCTTTCTTTCTTTCTTTCTTTCTTTCTTTCTTTTCTTTCTTTCTTCTTCCTTTGTTTCTGAAAGTTTATTTATTTATTTTGAGAGAGAGGAGAGAGAGAACAAGTAGGGGAAGGGCAGAGAGGAGAGACAGATCCCAAGCAGGCATCACACCATTAGTGCAGAGACTGAAGTGGGCCTCAAACTCATGGACTGTGAGATCATGACATCAGCTGAGAGCAAGAGTCAGACACTTAAGCTTTTTCTTTCTGAGAGGTCCTGGCAGGACGAATGTGTCGACATTTGGGTAGGCAATATTTCCATCTATAGAGTCAAATACAACTAAATGGCATTTAAAAAACCCAGCGGGCAGATGATTAGTTTCATATAACAATGGAACGGGCGATGGGTTTTTCCCCTTACTCACCTGTGTTCAATCCACAGGCAATGATTGAGTTTAGGTGTAACCGTAATGCTCAACTTACTTTTTAGCTCCACTGCTGGGTCAAGACTTGTCACCCAGCAGGTGATATGGCATTGATGATCAACACGAAGGCATGAGAGTTGGTTCTGCTGCTAATTCAAAACTGGCATTTTGTCTGGGGAAGAATACAGGTGTTCCCAGGTTCTTAGGATACATTGGCCTTCTAGTATGTAGCTTCCTCTATATTTTCAACATGGGGATAGTCATAACAATACAATGTCCTATTTTGTGGAATTTCAAACAACCCCAAATTTCTGTCCATGATGCACTTTCCTCCCAAATGCACACAGGATCATCGTGGTGTGGTGTGATGCTGCAAAACGTTCATCTTGAATGTTCAGATGATTCAATTATGTCTTACTCTACTAACATAGGGCCCTTGCGCTCACTGTAGTCTATTTTGAAAATTGACAAGCTGCCTTTGTTACATACGGTAACGCTTACTATTCTCAACAAATCTGAGTTAGCTGTACCTGCTAATGTTGGTAATGTATTTGGGGAGGCATCAAAGGAGATTTCAAAATTTATTTTTCACTAGTGTTCCCCTGAATATATCCTTGGTGGTGGTGGTCTTTCTTTTAGTCTGCTGGTTTAGATGTTCACAAGGGTGAGTTACTTGTGCAGTATTCTTCTCAGGTTAGGAATCAGGATAAATAATTGCTGGGTCAAAACCAATCAGTTCTAGAGGGAACTAAAACTCTTCAGCTTACACTGGATATTAGTGGGACTGTGTTTATACAGATCATGAAGTTGATTTGAGAGCCTTTCAAGACAAACTGCAGCTCAAACTGATCTTCCATCCAAATTTATTCACTTCTTGCACTTTGTCTCCAAATCCTCCACTGAAATTTAGCATCCTCTTTTGTCTGGTTGTAGTAGACAGAATTAATAACAGTATGAATTCACTTAACAGACACATCATTCTCTCTTTTCCGTTTCTTATGGCTTGTATCTAAAGTTAAGATGCCCAAATTTATCTCCCGTTCCATCTCGACCAAATTCAGAACATGGGGATCTCATGCTTCCACTCTGCTTTTGCCCCTAACCTGGACCATAGCTAGCTGCTGCTACTGTTTCATATCCTACCCTTGCCTTCACTCCCAATTTATTCAGTTTTAGATGGAACTATAGACGTTTGGATCATAAAACAGGAGGAAATAAACTGTATCTATATGAACCAGAGGTACTGCTTTTGAATATTTATGCATTTAACTTTTCTTGTGACACTTCACCCATGCACAGACTTTCCTCAAAACGTAACTTGACAAAAATCTTTGAATAAGCTAAGCGATATTCAGTAATCTAGCATGATAAAACAATGTAATTTGGTTAGCTGATAGTTCTTTATGAGAGAAATGGAGTGGCAAGGAAAATAGAATGAGCTTAAAATATTATTTTCCCTTAAATTTACCTTTGTAGCAATCTGTTTTTATACATACAGGCTTTTATTTGGAATACAGCTTGGAGTCACTGAAGCAAACATTGCTTTATATACACTATGATACCAGATCAATAATGCGACTGGTGCACTGAGCAAAAGGAGCTCCAGATTATGTTGCTGTTTTCTTTTACTGCTCAGTCAACAGAAAAATAGCCAAAAGAAAAGAAATAAAATACGAAGAAAGACATTTTCATTTTCCATTTGCAGAACTTCCATTCTCTTTTAACTCCCAGGGAACTAGTGTGCACCGATTGTGTAATTACCATTTAAAAAGGCAATTATAGAACTTAAAAAAAAAAAGCATTCAAGATGTTATGCTTTCACATATGTAAATAAAAAGGGCTTCTTTAACAAAGTTTCAGTTAGGCTGTAAATAATATTTGACTCGCATTAGCATAGTGTGTCTTTTTCCATTCTTTTAGACTGTGTTCTTTTTTTTTTTTTTAAGTTTATTTATTTTGAGAGAGACAGAGCTTGAGTGGAGGGAGGGGCAAAGAGAGGGAGATTCCCAAGCAGATTCCACATGGTCAGTGCAGAGCCTGATGTGGGGAGAACTCATGAAAGCATGAGATCATGACCTGAGCCAAAATCAAGAGTTGCATGCTTAACTGACTGAGCCACCCAGGCGCCCCAATGTGTTCTTATTTTTAAACTGTGTTTCTTCTAATGATCATGTAGTTGAATTTTACTTCTTTTAATCCACTCTGAATACTTCTGCTTTTAAGTTGGGGTCTTTACACCATTTACATTTAATGTGATTATTGATATACGTGACTGAAAATCAGCTATTTTGCTATTTGTTTTCTATATGTTCCGTTTTTTCTTTTTTCTTTGCAGGCTTCTTTTGGATCGCTTTTAATTATTCCATTTCACTCTTTTGTTGGCTAGTATACTAGCTCTATTTGTTCTTCATTTTAAGTGGTCATTAAATGTGGTCATCATAGTTTATAACATACATTTTGAGCTTCTCTTAGTCTATGTTCAAACGATATACCACTTCATGTGTATATAAGACCTTACAACAACATAATTCAATTTCCCACATCCTAGCCTTTGGATCATTATTGTTATACATTTTACTTTCACACATATTATGAACTCCACAAAACATTGTTACTATTTCTGCTTTAACAAGTCACTCTTTTAAAGATATATAAAAACTAAGAACAAAGGTTCTTTATATTTACCTACATATTTCCCATTTCTGACACTCTTCATTCCTTTGTGTACATCTGGATTTTCACCTGGTTTTCCTTCTGTCTGAATGACTTTCTTAAATATTTCATGTAGAACAGATCTTCTGGTGAAGAACTCTTTCAGGCCTTGTATGTCCGAAAAGTCTTTATTTTGACTTTATTTTTTGGTGGGGAATTCAAGGTTGACATTTTTTTATCTCAGTGTTTTAAATATGTTGCTCTTCTGGCTTGCATTGTTTCCAAAGAGAGGTCTATTCTCATTCTCATTTTGTTTCTCTGTTCATAATGTTTCTTTTTTACTCTGGCTGCTTTTAATATTTTTTTCTTTATCACTAGTTTTAAGCAATTCAATTATGAGAAATAAAAATGAGTGGCACTCATTTTTTTTTTCTTTTGAAGGATTTTTTTTCCTTCTCAAAAATATCACTCATTTTTTTTCTTCTGCAATGTCTAGTCTGTTGTTAATGCCACCCAAGGTATTTTTTGTTTTGGTCTTTTTTTTTAATTTTATTTTTTCTCTCTAGAAGTTTGATTTAGTTTTTTAAAAAATTCTTACATATCTTTATTTAACATGTTCAATTTTTCAGCTAGCTTTTTGAAAATACAGAATTATAATAAACATTTTTATATCTTTGTCCACTAATTCTACCAATTGTGTCATTTCTGGGTTAGTTTTGCTTGATTTATTTTAATCCTCATTAGGGTCATATTTTCCTACCTCTTTGTATGCCTGGTAATTTTTGATTAGACACAAGACATTGTGAGGGGCGCCTGGGTGGTGCAGTCGGTTAAGTGTCCGACTTCAGCCAGGTCACGATCTCGCGGTCCGGGAGTTCGAGCCCCGCGTCAGGCTCTGGGCTGATGGCTCGGAGCCTGGAGCCTGTTTCCGATTCTGTGTCTCCCTCTCTCTCTGCCCCTCCCCCGTTCATGCTCTGTCTCTCTCTGTCTCAAAAATAAATAAAACGTTAAAAAAAAAAATTTAAGACATTGTGACCTTGCCTTGTTTTGCATTGGGTATTTTTGAAATCTTTGTAGCTATTCTTGAGCTTTGTTTTGGAATGCAGTTAAATAACTTGTAAAATTTAATCTTTCTGGGCCTGCTTTCAAGCCTTGTTAGGTAAGATCAGACTAGAATTTAGATTGCATCAAATATTGTCCCCATACTGAGGTAATACCTTCTGGACCCTGTACCTGATATGAATTTGGTGATTTTCTACTCTCACTGGTGGGAACAGATACAATTTCTGATCTGTGTGAGCTCCAAAGATTGTTCTCTCTTCTTTTTTGGGAGTTGTGCTTCTTTCCTCAGTCTCAGGCAGTTTCCTTACACATATGTGGTGACCAATATTACTGTGAAATTTTAAGTGGGATCTTCTGTAGATTTCTTTTGTTGTCTATCTCTGTAGCTGTTTTCTCTCTGGTACTCTGTCCCCCAGACTCTAGAAGTCTTATCCTCCCTGGTCTCTAGTCAATTCTGTTTCTTCAACTCAGATATACCTCTCAGTTTCTCCTGGCTTTTTCTTCCATATGCTTCATCCTGGAAACTTTCTGTAGTCAGTTAGCTGGGGGTATTATAGGGCTTTCCTCATTTATTTTCCCTTTCTCAGTAGTCACTGTCCTGTGCTGCTTGATGTTCAATGTCTTACAACTGTTGTTTTCATATATTTAGCCTGTTCCTTTTAGTTGATTTAAGTGGGAGGATAAATCAGTTCTCTAATCTCCATCATGATTGATAGCAGAAATCTCTGTTAATCGTGTTTGATTTAAAGCTTGTTGACCTACAAAAGTACATTTCTAGAACTGGAAAAGTTTCACCTGCCTTTTCAGGAAGCATTTTGAATCTGATTAAGTTTTTCCATTATCTGGGCTCACATCTGTTAATCTGTCATCTGTTTGCAAGAATGTATCAATAAGTATTCTATCATTAATTTATTAGCTTAAAAAAATCTTCTTATAGTTCATTTATTTATTTTGAGAGAGACAGAGAGAGCGTGAGTGGGGTAGGGGCAGAGAGAGAGGGAGAATCTCAAGCAGGCTACATGTTGTCAGAGCAGAGCCTGATGCGGGGCTGGCACTCATGGAACTGTGAGATAATGACCTGAACCGAAATCAAGAGTTGGACACTTAACCAACTGAGCTACCCAGGCACCCAGTCAGGTTTTTTTAAATGTAAAATTGGTACAATTATATCAGCCTTCAACTTTTATAAAGGTATACCACATATAAATAAACATCAGGCAATGGTTTAAAAATCTTTGGAAATAAAACTTTATGAATGCAAGCTATAGTAGTATATGTTTCATGGCTCAAAATTGAAATAGTATTAGATCCTTCCATTGCTAGGATTCTATAATTTTGTTTTTATGATATCCTCAAAATGGGACAAACAAATTTAGAATTATTATCTTTTTAATGCTTGCTTAGAAAAGAAGTCTTCAAAAAAGAAGTCTAACATGTTCAGCATTAATGGTATATCAAAGGCTTTTGCTAAAATGAAATAAAAGATTTAGGAATATATTATTTCTTGAATAATTAACTTTGAGAATAAAAAACCAAGAAAAAGAACAAAAATTAAATTCTTTAATTGTTCTCTTCTCTAAGGCACTGTTGGTTTTTGTGAATTCTTTCTCTCGGTCAGCACGTATGTTTGCATGTATGTATATCTATGTGTATGCATGTGTGGATATAATAATTAGAAGAACTGTACAAATCATCTACTGCCACTCTGATCACTTAGAGAAACCTCTACTTAGTATGTTGTTCTGCAAGTTCCTGGCCAGAATAGGACTAGAAAGCATATTTCCTAACTTTAAGTATGATAAAGTTTTCTCTCTGCTTGTTTCTGGATTTCTCCTTTTTACAATAGAGAGGTAGAGAAAAAAATATCTGGAAAGATTTTTTATGTCACACTGTAGCTCACTTTATCCCATTGAAATTATTTTATCCTACCTATTTAAAAAAATCTATATGAGAAACAGGTTATTTGACAGTTAGGTATGGCTAATTAGAGTTAATATGGGTTCATCATATCATATATTCAATGTTGAATTACAAAACCATTATATCTTAGAGTTACATTGGCATCATATTTGTTAATCCACCAACTTACAATAGTCATTAAAAATAGAGATAACAGGGGTGCCTGGGTGGCTCAGTCAATTAGGTGTTTGACTTCAGCTTAGGTCATGATTTTGCGGTTCGTGGGTTTGAGACCCCGCTTCAGGCTCTGTGCTGACAGCTCAGAGCCTGGATCCTGCTTTGGATTCTGTGTCTCCCTCTGTCTCTCTGCCCCTCCCCCACATAAACATTAAAAAATTAAAAAAAAAATTGATATAACAGTTTCTTATACTTTTGGTACTTCTTACCAAAAAAATTTACCTAATGGACACATAGTATATCAAACATTCCATCTGTCTTTCTGCCCCTCCTATTCCCAACAAAATACAATAGCTCAACGAACGGTTACAAACTACATTTATCCAGTAATCACTCTTTGGTGTTCAGGTCAATAGTCTAAATGAGGTGTAGTCTCTTCTCTACAAAAATAGTTTTGTGTTACATGAATTATAGTTTTGCAGAATATTATCTTTAGTAGATGAAAATGCCCACAAATATTTGGCAATTTCTTCCATCAAGAAGTAGAGTCCATTTTCACATTCTTTGTGTCTGGGCTCTCTTGTGACTTGCATTATCATAAGGCAGAGGTAACATGAGATCTGAGCCAACACTTTATAAAGTTTTGAAGGTTTTTTAATAGTCCTCTTGGAGCTCTGTCTCCTGGAGGCTGAGAGACCATGTGGAGAGAGACCCAGATACCTCAGTCGTCTTAGCCATTCTAATTGTCCCAGCAGAGATCACAGATGTGAGTGAGCCCAGTAGACATCACATGGAGAAAAGATGAAATTGTTCCCACTGAATCCATTCCCAACTTCTGACCCACAAGAGAATAGTTACTTTAAGCTGCTAAATTTTGTGGTAGTTTCTTACACAGCAAGAAACAACTAGATATTGTATAGATGAATAGTCCCTCCATCTCTGCCTTTTTTTTTCCCACTAAGTTTTAGAGTGGTTTTCTTTTCTTTTTTTTAAAAAAAAATATTTTTTAATTTACATCCAAATTAGCATATAGTGCAACAATGATTTCAGGAGTAGATTCCTTAGTGCTCCTTACTCATTTAGCCCATCCCCCCTCCCACAACCCCTCCAGTAACCCTCTGTTCTCCATATTTAAGAGTCTCTTTTGTCCCCTTCCCTGTTTTTATATTATTTTTGCTTCCCTTCCCTTATGTTTATCTGTTCTGTGTCTTAAAGTCCTCATATGAGTGAAGTCATATGATACTTGTCTTTCTCTGACTAATTTCGCTTAGCATAATACCCTCTAGTTTCATCCATGTAGTTGCAAATGGCAAGATTTCATTCTTTTTGATTGCTGAATAATAGTCCATTGTATGTATATATGCCACATCTTCTTTATCCATTCATCCATCGATGGACATTTGGGCTCTTTCCATACTTTGGCTATTGTTGATAGTGTTGCTATAAACATTGGGGTGCATGTGTCCCTTCAAAACAGCACACCTGTATCCCTTGGATAAATACCTAGTAGTGCAATTGCTGGGTCATAGGGTAGTTCTATTTTTAGTTTTTTGAGGAACCTCCATACTGTTTTCCAGAGTGGCTGCACCAGCTTGCATTCCCACCAGCAGTGCAAGAGGGTTCCTTTTTCTCCACATCCTCGCCAGCATCTATAGTCTCCTGATTTGTTCATTTTAGCCACTCTGACCCGTGTGAGGTGGTATCTGAGTATGGTTTTGAATTGTATTTCCCTGATGATGAGTAATGTTGAGCATCTTTTCATGTTGACTATCTGAATGTCTTCCTTGGAGAAGTGTCTATTCATGTCTTTTGCCCGTTTCTTCACTGGATTATTTGTTTCTTGGGTGTTGAGTTTGGTAAGTTCTTTATAGATTTTGGATACTAAGCCTTTATCTGCTATGTCATTTGCAAATATCTTCTCACATTCTGTCAGTTGTCTTTTTGCTGATTGTTTCCTTCACTGTGCAGAAGCTTTTTATTTTGATGAGGTCCCAATTGTTCATTTTTGCTTTTGTTTCCCTTGCCTCTGGAGACGTGTTGAGTAAGGAGTTGCTGCTGCCAAGATCAAAGAGGTTTTTGCCTGCTTTCTCCTTGAGGATTTTGATGGCTTCCTGTCTTACATTTAGGTTTTTCATCCGTTTTGAGCTTATTTCTGCTTTCCTTTTTCTTTCCTTTTAATCAGCTCTTCTAACAACTTCAGTTTCTCTTCTCTGGGCCCTTTAAAAGTGTTTTATTTGTTATAATATCCTTTATGCAATCATGTTCTATACAATCCATTTGCTATTAGCCACTTATAAAATATGTTATATAGTATGGACAAAGTGTTTTTTAAATCTCAGTTTACTTAATTCTTCTAGAGCTCTTATGAAATAAATAGATGGCAAATAAATGGATACTCAATTTTAAGATGATGAAGCGATGCAGCAATATAATACCTTTCTTTGCATTAATATAATACCTTTCTTTTTAGAGAGGTTCACTTTGCTTTGAAGACATGATCTCGGCATTCCTTTAATTGTGCAATCAGAGAGATAAAATGTGATGGGCAGACCTATCTTCATGGAATTTCTAGTACTGGTTGGACCTTGCTAATGTACTTCTTTTGCCTTGAATTATTATATTAGACATACTGGAGGGGGGCATGATGGAAATAGTCACCAAGAGAGAGCCAAAGGACAGGCAAAATTAGAGACTTCTGGGTTTATTTGAGGAAGATAAAAACATTTCACCCCCTTGTATTCCACTCCTAACATTTTCCTTTCTAAATTCCTGTACTTTAGCTCTTAAAATTATCTGCTTTGGCTATTTTTATGGATTGTATGAATTGGTTCACTGTTAAACTTTATTCTACCTTTGAAAGTTTGGAAGTGGTATGTTCACCATGTGTTTTATTTCTTGGAATCAGAAGACCTGTCTCTCATTTCAACAACATATTTAGTTATCACCAGCACCTCACCATAGAACATACTGTCTTTATATTCCTAAACTCAAAGGAAGATTTGTCCTTACTCTTGTGACCTAGTTTAGGATGGAAATCTCTATCCTAAGGTCTATGAAAGTAGTTCAATGGAATACAGTTTGTGTGGATATGCCCTTTTTCTTGGAAAAGAGAGCATAGCTTTTCAACAAACCTGTTGCCCATCCCCCCCCCCCCCCCCCCCCCGCTCCCACCGCACCCCAAATTGTTTAACCAATATCCTAGGAGCTTGGATTTTATGACATTTCTTTATTCCTGCTTCAGTTCCACCAAGAATTATGGTCCATAGCATCATTCAGATAATCTAAACATGTAATTTTCTTCAAAAGAGCAGTCTTTTCAAGGGCACATAAAGATTAATAGTCAATCCCAGGAAATGACCAATGAAATTACATCAGGGAGGAAATTTGTATATATACTATTGTCTTGGTTAGTTTGGTGACTGTAACAAAATACCATAGAGTGGCTAGTTTAAAGAGGCATTTTTTTTTTCTTAAAGTTTTAGAGTTTGGAAGTCCATGATTAGGGTGCCAACATGGTTGGGTTCTTAGTGAAGGCCTTCTTTCTGGTTTGTATTTTAATATCTAAGCTAGCTGTCTTTCTTTTCTTGTAAGAATGCTAATCCCATCATGGGGGATCTACATTCCTGACCCATTTACCTCCCAAAGACCCCACTTCCAAATACCATCACATTTAGGCTTCAAGATATAAATTTTGGGAGATGCAAACATTCAATCCATACCAGATATTAAGCCATGTAGCGTTTCTCAAATCATGGTATAGGAAAATCAGAATTACCTGGACCCTTTACCAGACAACATGAATAGGAATTTTGAAGAACAATGCTTAGGAATCTGTATTTAGTCAAATTTCTTTGGTGGTTTTAACATACACTGAAGTTTGAGAACTACCAATACTATTTTAGAAAACTACAATCTGTTTTTTTTTCTTTTATTGACAAGTGAAATGCAATACACAAAGAATGTACAACTTTTTCAAAATATAGCAAGAGTTAGGACCAGCTAGTCACTTGATCAATTAAATGTAATTAATTTCATGCTGGATTTGGTTATGGTTATTATTAAGTTTTGTTTTTTGTTTTTTTCTTTTGAAAAGTGACGTTGTGCTTGCACCGTAAAGGGAAAACTGACATCCCTTTGTTGAGACTGTTTATGAGATGCTATCTTTTGAGAGAACACTTAGATGGCACTGTGTCTGTCTGGTGGGAAAAGGTTTTCAGCTCTTGTCTGTTGATCTTGAGGTTTGGTTGCACTAGGGAATGAAACACTCAGTGTGTTATATCCACAGAAGCAGAAAGTGCTTTCTTTTCCCCTAGCCCCTTCTTTCTAAGATGTCATATCTTGAAGAAAAACAAAACAGAAAAGGAACAAATTTATTCTCAGGGAGCTTGGAGGAGCATGAATTATTTATTCTCAGAAATCCTCTACTATCTCTGCATGAAAGAGAGCCCTATTATTAAAAGTGAATGTTTCTTTTTCTGCATGTCAATAGCTGGGAGATCAGAACGGACTGGCTGTTAGATAGCTTCCTCCTTGGAGACTGAGCTCCCCAAGGCAGCCTCTGCAGCAGCTAAGTTATTTTTAAGACAATAAAATCATTGGAATTGATATATTAACACCCAAAATTGATGTGACAGGGGTCTGCCACTGAGGCAGTCTAAAAGGAAGAAAAGGCCACTAAAATGATCCCAATTACCTTTTAATTATGAATTAACACATTTGCATAAATCACGGCACAGAGAATTTCTGGGTGCATGTGCATGTGTGTGTTTAAATTGCCTGGGTTTATGAGGCTCCTTATTTTCTTCCAGCTAGGTTGAGCAGTAAATTCTCCACTACCTTCATCCTGGGGCACAGGAAGTCAATTCTTCTTGCCTGGGGAAAAATTTAAATTTTCCCTTGATGCCAGTAATCTCATTTTCTTTCCAAGCAGTCGTGCAAATGAGAACAATCGTTTTGTCTTTTTCCAGTTCGTACCGGGCTTCTCTAGAGCTGAAAGAACATGGTGCTTTCTTGATAAAATAAATTTTTGTTAGGAAGAGGCAGCTGGGCATTTCAATCCTGGAGGGATAGAAAATAAAGGAGAATTACAAATTGGGCTTGTCATTCTGCTGGACAGTGGCTTTGGGAGTCACAGCCTCTGGGGGCCCACCTAGCAACCGGATTCTCTTTGCTCTAGGGTAAATGGTAAGCTGGAGACTGTTGGCATTTTATTCCTGGAACTAAAATCCTAGCTGTTTGAAAATGGCTCATTTTGTCCTTTTCAGAGTTGCGGGAGCCCCCAGTATTTGACTCATTGTTATACAGACCCCTCTATGTCCCGTATATGCATATTATCCAGCCTTACTAGAGAAAAGGCAGTGTTTGTTGACTTCCCATTGTTAGAATAGGTAACCTTTTAAAGAAAAATATCAAGACTGGAGGAAGGCAAAACGCTAAAGGAAAAGAGTCGAACTGTGGTGTCACCGCTACCCACCCCCGTCTTCAACATTTCCATCCCCACGCGTGTTCAAGGGCCCTTGTGTAGCTGACAACCCTTTCCCACTCTAATTGCCATGCCTCTTTCCTTTCTCCCTTCCTGCCTTTTTCTTATTATTATCTAGGAGCCTGATATATTTCTATGAGGCAAAAGATTAGAGACAACCCAAATGCCCATCAATAGAGAGGGCTGGCTAAATAAAGTGTGGCACATCCATTTAATGAAATACAATGGAGCTGTAATAAAGAATGGGGGAGCTCCATGTACTGATAAGAAGAGATCTCCAAGATTCGTTGTTAAGAGAAAAATAAAAGACTCTAGGACAGTGTGTGTATCGTATCTTTTATGCTTTCTTTTGTGCAAAAAAAAGTGGTGGGGGAATACGAGTCTGTATCCTTATTTACTTGTATATGCTTACATATACAAGGAGGTGGTCAGCTGGGGAGAGAGATGTCATTGTTTACCTTTTGGCTATTTATTTAATTGTATCTTTTTAAATTTAAATTGAACTTTTCATTTAAGTATGACGTACATTCAGAAAACTGCAAAGAGCCTTCTACAGCTCGAAGTGTTCATCTGTGCAGTCAGCAACCATATCTAGAAATAGAACATGCTACCACGTCAACAGCCCCATTGATTCCAGGAAGCTTATTTGCCTCAGGTGCCCTCCAGTCATTATCTGCTCCCACTATCACTCCTGTTAAAAATTCATCTTTAAAAAGAAGTAAAATCATGACTCTCCCACAAATATAAAATGCATATGGGCCAATGGTTTTAACTCATTAATTAATGAGGACACTGGCAAAATATATTTAAAAAAAAACCCAGAAAACTAAAAATCAAAAAACCCCAGAACAGTTCAAAGACAATCTGAAGAACAGACACATGTATAGGTAATTAGGAATGTTGAAATGAATTAGCTAATGGATGGGAAATTAGCCAATATCCACAGGGCCATAATCAATTACATCTTCACTTGACAAAATTGGTGTATGATTAAACTAGAATAATTTGCATTACTATCCATTGCCTACAACTTACATTGCTGTAAAGTAGCTCAAAGACAATGAAAGGTACAGGCACATAAAGTCAGATAACTCAGAAGGGTGTGTTGGACAATGTAGATTTTTTCATGTATATTACTTTCAAAAGACACTCAGTAATCTTATTTGCCTATTTCAAAATCTTTCATTATTTTTTCTGACACATGCATTAATTTTGTCTGTTTTTGAGTATTGTATAAATAGACTCATACATAAAAATTCTGACCTCTTCCTCTCAATATTGTGTTTATTAGATTCATTTATTTAATCATATGCAGTTTTTGTAAATTCATTTTCATTGTGTGGCTGTACCACAACTTATTTATTAATTCCATTGTTCATGGGCATTCAGATTGTTTTCTGTTTTGAGTTGAGAAACTAAACCAGGGGTCAGCAAAATTTTTCTATAAAGGGACAGATAATAAATATTCTTGACTTTATAGGCCTGTAAGTTTTAGTTGCAACCTCTCAAGTCTCCTATTGTGTCAGGAAAGCAGCCTTAGTCTACCTGTAGTTGAATGGATGTAACTGTGTTCCAATAAATCTTAATTTACAAAGACAAATAGAGGACTGGATTTGGCCAACAGACTATAGTTTGCTGACCTCCGATCTAACATATGTACAATTTCCCATCCATTTTAGCATAACTTAACTATTTCAGGAAATGTTTGACCACGTAAGTATAAGTTGCAAATAACAGTATGGTTTAAGGAACTTAACAGAAGTCCCACTGAAACAAAAATCAGCAAATAGCACCAAAAGGCGGTTTACTTTTCAAGACTCTTTGAAAACTTCACTTCAAAGTACTTGCCTTCCTGTGTCCATCAGTCCTGAACTATTATACCTGATACTTAACAAATCCTAATCAAGCTTCTTACATTGAAAGATCCACCTTAGGGGTGCCTGGGTGGCTCAGTTGGTTAAGCCTCCGACTTCAGCTCAGGTCACGATCTCACGGTCTGTGAGTTCGAGCCCCATGTCGGGCTCTGGGCTGATGGCTCAGAGCCTGGAGCCTGCTTCCGATTCTGTGTCTCCCTCTCTCTGCCCCTCCCCCGTTCATGCTCTATCTCTCTCTGTCTCAAAAATAAATAAACGTTAAAAAAAAATTAAAAAAAAAAGAAAGATCCACCTTAAATCTAAGCAAAAGCATCATAAATATCCCTCTCCTGAATGAAGTGCTAGTAAGACTCTGGCAAGATAATGCTCTCCTTTACTGTGGGTAAGCAATAGACTCAACTTGGTTCAATCAATAGATTGTGTGGAGGTATTTTCGGGGAGCCAGCATCTGATGGGGCTCTTATGAGTAGTGCTGTGATAAACATCCTTGTGGGTGTCTTTTGGTAACATATGCAGACATTCCTGCTGGGAATGTATCTAGGGGAGGAACTGCTGTTGGATCATGGGATATGTGTATGTTCAGGTTCAGTAGATACTGCTAAACAGTTTTCTAAAACAGCTGTTGTTAGACTTTTTGATCTTTGAGTGCATCACCTATTAAAAAAATAACGAAAAATGCAAGAAACAAGGATACAAAAAAAAGTGGATTCAGTATAGCCAAGGTGTGTGATGATCTAGCAATCAATAAAGAAAAAAAACCTGTATTTTATGGGAAAAAATATCCTGGTCTTTAGAAATACATATGCTACACCGAAGCAAATCTGATTCTTCAAGGTCTGTTGAAGCTAGGACCAAATATACCACAAGACGTTTCAGGTCTTTCTGCTCTAATTCTACATTCACTGAACACACTTCCAATAATGAACTGGTTTCCTGAGACACCTTGTGTGCCTGATACCCCTTGCATTTTGCCTCACATCCTTTTGCACTCACTTCTGATTTTAACTATAGCTAAAGGAATGAGCTATGATCTGTATAGGCTTTGACTCATATTGTGCTGACAGTATCATGCCCTAAGCACGCATTGTGTGACTTTTGCTTTTGGCCCGAGGGCTTCTCCAATGACACAGCATGAGAGCTGAAGGGAGCCCTGAAGTGGGAGTTTTGGGAATTAGCATTTCCTGGGGCAATGCTCAACCAATGGGGAATAATGGCAAATACCTCTCCAAAGTGAGGGATCAGTGCCTGAGCTGACCCCCATCCTAGCTCCTGAATTAATTCCAGGAGGATTTGTCTTAAACAGTGTAAAAGTTGAGTTCTTTTATCATTTAACCACAGCACAAATATGGTATTTGTGGTACATACTAAGTTGCATGCATATAACTTCTGGGAAAATGTTGTGCATTCTGTGTGAAGTTTGGAACCAGAGGGCTGGGCCATTGAGAACTGAGTCTATAGTCCTTCTGATTATATCATAAGTAAAAGTGACTACAAGTACTCTCTAGAGTTTGGAAGGTCCTATGGGAAATGCTGCAGTCTAAGCCCACATATTATCCCTGAACACTAGCCCCTGGCCAGTAGTCATGAAGAATAACCGTATACTAGTGCAATAACACAGATGCTCTCCTTTCTATTTTCAGGGCAATGAGGTTGTTGACCTCCATGGGACTCCATCTTCTAATACCAGCTTATTTCTCAAACCTTCACACAAAATAAGCACCTCATACAGTTGTAGTTTTAATTTCCACAGTGGCCCCATGTTATTTAATGGACATTTCCCCACATTAGCTGACCCCGGTCTCAAAGACTTCCATATCCTGCCCTTTGTGGGGCAGAACAAAGCCAGCTGTAGAGCCATGGCTTGGAAATAGCACCCTGTGGGGAAGGGATCTAGGTGGAAGATGGGTTTGGTTCCTCTCATGCCATAGCCATACTCTGAGCGTAAAGCTGAGAAGGTTCCTGGAAACTTCTCAAATATTTCAGGTCATAAACAGGGAGATATCCCTTCTCTTGCTTCCCTCTTGCGGATGTGCATTGGAAGATCCCATGTGGACCCTGCCTTCTACCCCATTCAGCATGCCCTTCTCAAGGGTTACCAAAAATGCAGCCTCTGGTGGGATATGAGGTCTGTGCACTGAACACAGAGGCTCAAAGCCCATGTTTCGTCTTAAGCATACAAATGTGATGTAGAAGAAGCCACACCCATATGTAGAATAGAATTCTACATTTCAAATGCTTAAACACAATGGGGGCAGCTTTGACTGTAATATAGTTTGTGGGACATTTTTTCCACCATATGAAAGTGTGTGCTCCTGGCTAGGCAGCTCCGTGGTCTTAGGGGAAGTGAGTTTTGTTGTGGGCAGAACAAAATCACCTGGGGGCAAGCTCATTCAGTAGGAGGGTTCTGATCCCATCACTGCTACTCCTATTGCCAGAATGCTACTTTTCTTAGTGTGACAGGTGGAAACTGTCCCGTTACTTTAGGGTTGTATCAGTGTCCCAGGAGGATAAAGATGGCACACTTGAAATAGGTTTATTCAACGAGGGTTCTAATTAGAAAGGTCTGGTATAGAAGAATCACAAGGAATGGTGGTGTAACCCAGTGCTAGAAGAAGCAGAGGTGTTACTACCCTCAGGCCTGAAGAACTTGGAGAGAGTGGTGTTGCTTTAGCTTCCTGGGGGAAAAGCAGCAACTTTTGGGGGTGCATATCCAGCTTGACGTGACCTTGCTGGGATTGGGAGCCTCTAGTCTCCTTCACAGATCTGGTTAACTATTAATCAGACTCCGTTTCAAGCCAGAGGACTTGGGAGCCTGTTTGTACTATCCTCAAGGTAGCTGTAGAGGAGCAGAAACCAAGATAGCAAAGAAAAGAGAGTGGGTCTGGAGGGAAAAACAGGAGGCATTGGGCCCAAGGATTGGGATATACAAGTCTTTTTTCATCTAAGTCATGATCAGATATCACGTAAGCCTCACCGCTATGGGTAGGAAACCCAGTATTCATCCGTTTTTGGGTCTCCGTATTTTGGATTACACACGGAACAACTTCTGTGGTTTTGACAAGATGTCCTCGGCAGTCATTTCTGGCTCCACATGATGCCTCGTGGAGCGGGGTCTTCCCCTGCCTTTCTAGAATTGCTGCCCAGGTCAGGAGGGCAGCACATTGCTGCACCATGTGCTGAGGATTCCTTCCCACAGTTCACAGGTCCTCTTCTTGGAACCTATGAGCCTTCTCATATTTCTCCTACAGAGGTCCCTTCACCTACACTTGAAGCACAAGGTCTCCTTTACTTCCCCCTTTTGACAATCTGGCTGCATCTCTTAGGGGGCTTGGATCCACTTACATGTGTTTTAATACATCTCTGCGGGGGCCAGATAGGCGCATCAAATGGGTGTATAGGGTAGAGCTGGAGTCCAAGGAGTGTTTCACATTCCTCTTACTCTATAGTCGGGTAAATCACAGGGCAAGCATGACACGAAATGACAGCTAAAGTCTGAATTCAAGAAATAGTGACGACTGGTTTCTCTGCTTTAGCTGTTTGCTGTCATTTGGGGGATGTAGGCTATTTTAAGATACACTGGTATTCAGATTTTCATGTAAAACCTCTCAATGTTTAAATGCTGGCTCTGGGGGGCTATGACAAGGTGTGGAGACAAACACTACAGTGTCACATGGAGGGGATTAACAAAGAAGCTTTTTAAGGGGGGCGGGTTACAAAGCTGAGCACTGAGAAGAACAGGAGCTTAATCCCCTGTCCTTTCACCGCCACACAGGGGAGCAGGCTGGGGTCTGGTGAAGCTGCCGCACATGCGCTTTCCCTGGGGAGGACGGCCCACACCTGCTACTTTACGTTCTAATGATGCCAAGTGTGAGAAAACCACCCGTGGGGCGGGGATAACGTTTTGAGTTTAGGGATCAAGCAGCCAACTTCAGCTTATCAAGAGTAAACTCTTATTTACCAAGAGTAAACACCAACTATGCAGAGAGTTGTTTGGGAATGTTGGCTGCCACCTGGCAAAGCTGTAAGAAGTTGGATTTGGCCTTCTGAGAGAGGCCACCCCTGGTCTTGTGGAATGTCGGGTTCGCCCTATGCTGGTCAGCTCATTGCTAAGAACTTGAGCTCTGTTGTCCTTCATTGGATAATCCTGTTTGTTTCTCTCCAGTGCAGCTACTTCACAAATTTTCGAATACAGAATATTCTAAACAAAACAAAGCAAAACGAAACAAAACATGTCTTTGGGCCACCAGTGTGAGATCTCGAGGAGACACTGGACACCAAAAATGCCTACTTAGGGCTTCTCTACAAGGGCGAAGACCTGCCCGGTGTCTCCTTTTCAACCCTTACACTCAAAAGGTGTCTTCCTGTTCCCTGGGGTCAGGGAAAATCCAAATATTAGGAGGAAAAATTAAATAACTTACTATTCTCCTGAGGAAGGGAGGGATACATTTAACTTATTCCTGATAAATCTGTAGGAGATTAAAATAAAACATAGGTAATTTTCCAAAACCCTGATACAGTAGATTTTTAACGAATGGCTTTTCTACATTAGCAGGAAAATTAGAATCTTTAAAATTGACCAGAGGAAGAGAATGCCTTCATGGGAGGAAATGACTGGACTGTAGGATCCTTTCCTTTTTTGCTATGAACTTGTCCTTTTCTGGAGTACTTGCTCATGACTGCTGTGCTGCCCACCCTAACTAGCTCAGGGCTAGCGAGTGGGCAGCATTAATGCTCTAGACCAAATGGGGGTTCAAATCCCTTTCCTTTGTCTTCATAGCGCAAGACTACACAAGGCTGTCCTGTTTATATTAGACTTGGGTAATGCCATGAGAAAATATTTGTTCATGTATGATTTAACAAGCATTTATTGGTTCTTCCTATATACCAGGGTTTGTGCTAGCATTAGAGGTTTATCAGTGAACAAAATAGACACAGTCCCTGACTTCCTGGCACTATTCCAGGGCTCATCAATACAGGATGATATAAATTGGATAATCGTAATTACAATACACGTCTTGCTCACCATCCTGTGTTCTATTATACAGATCTTTCTTTGCTCCTGGCCTTCTTCTAGGTGGTAGAACCTGTCTTACTTATCCTCGACTATGTGGATATCCACTGTCCTTAAAATATTCCAGGCCTCAGAGAGAAGATGCCAGACTTGTTCTTCCGGCAGCCTCTATGAGTCAGTCTTATTGGGTCTGGTTTCCTCTTTGAAGACATTTTTCTTCCCCAGGTGGCCTTTCTCTACTCACAGGCGTCTGGCATTGTCGTAGCCTATTTCCAAAGAATAAATGTATTGGAATGCAACGTTAACAAACCTAGATATATATAACACAGAAATGGGGTTGTGGTGAGGTGTCACTTCACAATTATGTACTTGAAATTTCCTGCTTTTAAAAAGAAGAATAAGAGTTGATAGGGTATTGCAGAAAAACAATACAGTTGATCAGGTCTGGAATCTATCATCTCTGAATATTACTTTTAATAAGCATATTATATTTAGTTCTAAATTTGAAAATTGAATTTAAAAGCCTTTTGATGTTTGCTGTCATTTCCCAGAATGACCGAACTTTAACTTTGTTGGGTGGAAAAATATTTGTAAGTGATCTAAAAATTAACTTGCCATCCATTTTGCGTTAGACAAATATTGAGCACGCATTTTGTATGTAGGTATTGTGCTAGTATGGAGGATATAGCAAATGACTCAGGAACTTATATATAAGAACTATATCATATGTAAGAAATAAAATGAATTATTATATATGCGTGTATATATGCACGTATACAGTATGTATAATTGTTATCAGTCAGAATTTATTTGCAAAAGCAGCGTCAGCCTATATAGTATGGAATGGAGACTAAATTATGGGAATAAGTCCCTACACAACTGTGAGACGAGCTGGGGAGTTGAAGATCTGGAAGTAGAGTCAGATCAGGGAAGAGTCCTTCACCTGCTCAGAGCCCTGGCATGGGCAGAAAAACCAGAGCTGCCACATCAGGCCCTGGCACTGGGGGAGCTCATGCAGAGGCCTTTGAGAAGCTACTGGTTCTGAGGGTCCACAGCTTCACGTCTGGTGGTGGGCCTGGGGCTGCCATTAGGCAGCAAGCCCAGCAGTCAAGAAGAAGAGCTGGGGGCAGGGGTGCTTGGGTGGCCCAGTTGTTTAAGCGTCTTACTCTTGATTTTGGCTCAGATCATGATCTCATGGCTCATGAGATCGAGCACTGCCTGGGCCTCTGCGGTGACAGCATGGAGCCTGCTTGGGATTCTCTCATCCCTCTTTCTCTGCCCCTCCCCTGCTTGCTCTCTCTCTCCCTTAATAAATAAATAAACTTAAAAAAAAAAAGAAGACAACAAAGAGCTAGATGCAGAAAAGAGTAGAGTGAGGGAGGGCTGGTACCCACAGGGCACTTTGCCTCTGACCATGACCACATCTGCCAATGTTTACTGTTTTGCTTCTGCATTCCAAAACTGCATACAAAAATGCCTTTATTTTGGCCAACCCTAACCTGGAACCATACAGAGAAGGATATTTTGAGAAGCATAGTTTCCATTTTTAATCAAGTTGATACTGCACAATCCAACAAACTAATTATACAAGTGAAGGGTGGCAGAATATGCCACTCTAAAATCTTTGGCATGAGGATTATTTTGAGCTGAAGGCACTTGAACAACAGCAAATGGCAGGTGAGGCTTTTGCTGAATTCCACTTATCTGCCTACAGACAGATCCTCCAAAAGGAATGTAATTGTCATAAATCCCCTCTCTGGGAATTTCATCAAGTAGGAAACATTGACTCTTACCACAGGAAAGGAGTCTAGAAATCACACCATTCTGACTTTGTCACAAACTGACAGACTTTGCCACAAACTATCAAACTTCCCATCTGTTCCTTTAAGGGTCCGTTTATTTTTCCTAAAAATCATTTACTCCCCCTTAACGGGCTCACATGTCCCTTGTCCTTCCCCTATTAAAGCAGAATATAAGCTCTCAAATGTTACCACTTCTTTGGGTAGTCACTTTTTTTTTCCTAGTCATGCTCCCATTCACATAATATTACAAAGGAATGAATTTGTATACCTGAATCTGCTTGTTGTCAGTTTATTTCATAGACACAGTTATGGGACCTAGGAGTGTGGCAGGAAAGCCTTTCCTCCCCTATGTAAAACCCCCCATAGGCATGATATTGGCCTGTTCTGATTGATTATGCAACTTTTCCGAAATGGCCCCATGAATACATTTACACGTATGCTATAATTTCTAAGAAGTGGTTACTCTTTTCAGTGATAACTTATCTTAAAGTAATGCAAAATAGGAGTATTTAAAGCAACCAAAAAGTCTGATAGATTTTCATCTCTCGTGGGTGCATCGTATTTGGCAGAAAATCTCCTTCATCACAAGTGCTTAAAATAGCACCTATAACCCTATGACAGATACTGCACAATTTCCTCCATTTCAGAGCCTGTGTGGTTGTCAACAGACTTCCCATCAGTTAGAAACTCCCATAAATCACAAGTTCTTGTTGTCTTGTTAGGTGTTCAGTTATTGTAGAGTAAAATCTATTTAAAGAACATACTCACATACCTTATTTAACTCTAACAGCTCCCGGAGAACTGGAAACAAACATTGGTGTTCTCCAATGACAAACAAAAGGTTTTACTTGGCAAGGGCTATGGAATCTGAGGCAAAAGCAATCATCAGGGATGTTCCTTAATGATTCCTGTGGATTCATGCCTGCAGAATCTTCAAAATTCTTGAGTAAATACTGCTAAAACTAACCCATGATTACGACCAAAGGAATTACATATCTTTTCATTCACAATTTCTTTTCTTGTATTGACACAAGGTCCCTTAACTCCTATTCTGAAAAGTTTACTCCAATACTCCTTTCACATTATTTGATGAGAAAAATCTTTAGGTGATACAGGGACACAAACTTGAGGGAAGGGAGAACTGGGTGTCTATCCATAGGTTTGACCATCTGTGGCCTTGGGCTATGAACTATTATGGGCTCATTTTGTCTGTCTGTCTGTTTGTTTGTTTGTTTCCAAATGGGCACCTTTAAAGGATTTTTTTGAGGACTAAATGAGATGACTAATTTAAGTACTTAGCTAATTGTAAGTAATCCATAAATATTAATCTTTACAATTCTAACTCAATACAAAATTATTTTATCATGGTAATAATATACCATTCTCTCATAGTGCTTTCATTAAGAGTCTTTTGTGGGCCTTAATCAATCTTATTGATCTTCCTCATAAATAAGGACTGAGGGGAGCCTGGGTGGCTTAGTCGGTTAAGCTTCTGACTTTGGCTTAGGTCATGATCTCACAGTTCGTGGGTTCGAGCCCCTTGTTGGGCTCTGTGCTGACAGCTTGGAGCCTGGAGCCTGCTTGGATCCTGTGTCTCCCTCTCTCTCTGCTCCTCCCCCTCTCATGCTCTGTTATTCTCTCAAAAATATATAAACATTAAAAAAAAATAAAAACAAGGACTGATGCTTCCCATATAGGTAATAATAGATTTGCCATAAGGCTGATCATGAGCCTTCTCTTCTGCTTTTTGTATTGGATAAACAAAAAGTGGATTGAAGAGGAATGAGAGCTAATAAAGATGATCAGAAGAGGACATACTGAAGTCACTTCTAGGCCGGAGGTGGAGCTGCTCTTGCCTGGGTGCCATGTCAACCAACTGAACTATCACGTTTTTGTAAGCGTTCTGACTAGAAATTAAGCATATCTGTTCAGCCAATCCCTAAACACCAAGCAAGCTCTGGGCTTTGTACATATTTCCTTGATCTTTCTAAGTAAAGTCAAATGCACAGCCTTAGCTGAGCATGGCCCGTTTCTGCATTGCCCCTTCTAAGACCCTATGAAACTGGCTCCCGTCCCAGATCCCTCGGGATCAGGGCTCCGCTGCTAGTGAGACACTGTACTCTGCTCAGTCATTATTTCCTTTGAATAAAAGACATCAAATTCATTGCTAGATTGTTTTAGCTTTGCCATTTGACAGAAGCTACTGGAGAAATGGAAAACAACTCTCTGTCTCATCTTGTTCTGGAAGATATTTTACTTTTTTTTTTTTAATTTTTTTTTCAACGTTTTATTTTATTTTTGGGACAGAGAGAGACAGAGCATGAACGGGGGAGGGGCAGAGAGAGAGGGAGACACAGAATCGGAAACAGGCTCCAGGCTCCGAGCCATCAGCCCAGAGCCTGACGCGGGGCTCGAACTCACGGACCGTGAGATCGTGACCTGGCTGAAGTCGGAGGCTTAACCGAGTGCTCCACCCAGGCGCCCCTACTTTTTTTTTTTTAATGGGGTGAGTGGAATTTTGTTTTGCTTAATAGCAAGAAGAAAGTCTAACGTCAATATATTCAGATCTCAGACAACCAGCCATTGGATTGATTCAGTAATTTGTACGTGGAGATACTGTCATGGAAAACAACGATTGATGGACGAGATTTCTCACCAGGCATCTTCGTGGTTTTTTCACTCTAGGTAGAGGTCAGACATCTTGATGTTTTCCTCCTGTTCTTGAAACTCATAAAAATATTACTTGACTGGAAATCTCATATTCCTCTTAAAAACAAAGGAGCTAATGGATGAACGTTGAAAAAAAAAAAAAAAAAAAAAAAAAAAAAAAAAAAAAAAAAAAGAAAGAAAAGAAAAACAAAGGAGCTTGGGGAAAAAAAAACCAAAACAACCAACAACACTTGAATCCTATAGTGCCTGAAATAAAATATTTTCCTTATGTTTATGTAGATGAGTAACAGTTTCTACCTAGGATATTTCATTGCTAGATTATTCTTCCCAATCCCAGGGGGAACTCAGATATGAGTCAAACCCCAGAATTAAGTTCAGTCTCTTTGGAAATTATTTAAATAAGATGTAATATAATGTACCACTGAGGCTATAATTTACCTTAGTGTTAGGTTCTTATTGTAAAAGAGTTGAATACCTTCTGAGCATAGCTTATGAGTTAGGAGAACTTGTCTCTATAGATAATCATTAAATTTTATTCAAATGTATATATAAAATTATATCGTTATCACAAATCACATACATTAGCATATCAAATGTATCAAATGTATCTATTTTAACTTTTACTAGAACTGGAATTATTTAGAAGTTCCTTAACTGAGATGGCAACCCCTTAGTAAAATGACTTGGACTGTGGTTTGGCTATAAGCCATTTGGACAAGGAGCAGAGGACCTGGGCATGGGTGTCACCACCATGGCCACAGTAGATTTGCCCCTAAAACAAGCAGGCTCTTCTGATGGCCTCCCAGCCCTTTATGTTGTTGCTGCTGTAGGAAATTCCTTAAGCGCTCATTACTGGAAGATATCCCTACTGGTTAGGTTTTCTCAAAATAGGATGCAATCCTCCCCCCTTATATTATTAAATTGATTTTACCATGCAACCCCCCAAATCTTCTGTTTAGTCTCTTTTCTCCCACTTAATAATGGTTCACTTGTTAGCCCTTGTGACAGGTACTAGGGTAAAAATAAAAAAATCACGAAATAAATGGAGTTGGAAGGGACTGTGACAGATCGTCTGGCCCAGCCATCTGCAATTGCAGCATGTTTTAGTGTTCACTTGCTCTATAAATAACTGGGACTATCCAGCCAAGTCCATCCCACCCTAACATGGCCTTAAGTGCTGGGTAAACTTAGAAACTTTTTCCTTTATTTATCCTTGGAACTCTTTTGCTTTACTTGGCTAAGGTTTTTTGGAAGGCCATATGATTCCAGAATAGAGTCTGCAGTGAATAAGTGTAGAAATTTGGGCTCTACAGGAAAGGCAGAATCCAGATAATTTTGTATAAATCTTCTCCATTTCTACCTCTGTCGTGAGGGCAGTCCCATCTCTGCCTCCAACCTCTTGTTTCATCCCCATTTCTTTGGGGCTTAAAGAGATAATGCACAGAGCTTAGCATAGTGTTAAGCATGGAGGAGGAGCCCAAGATCTCTTTGCACAAATTCTACAATATGGGTTTTTTGTGTCTTGTTTATTGCTATTTCTGCACACCTACAATGGTGCTTGGTGCATAGTATGTAGTTGGTAAATATTTAGTGAACTTATTGTTCATGTATTCTCTCCTTCTCTGTCTCTTTGAGTCCCTCTGTCTCCTCACTGTCTTTCTGAGTTTCTACCTCTCTCTCTCTCTCATTTCAAGAGACTCATGCTAATGGAAAAAGGGAAAAAGATTAATACAGGGGCCCTTCTTCAGTCACTGGTCATTGACCAAAAAAATGGAAAATTTTGGTGATGGTGTATTCTAGACAAGACGAAGGAGCTTCTGGGAGAGGTATTTCTCCAACAAATCTATATGGTTATTTGTGAGCAAGGATTCCTAGAGAAAAAAAAAGCTTACATAAACTATTTTAATTCCAACCACAAATCCCACCTTGGGATGTTTCAGAGGATGCCTGAGGGGGTCTGATAAGGAGCAGCTGGAGTTTAGCAGGTAACTCCCATGTCCAAGTTCCCCCCAAAGGACCCAGTCACCCTGTGGGCACATGGTTCTCTGCAGAAGAGGCCTGCTTGGCTTTTTGGTGCAGGACAACCTGAGTCCTTGCAATGGTTTTCTGTATCCTTCATGTTCCTTAAGGGCTATGTTTTCCTGTCTCTCATGTCCCAGAGCAGTTTCTTGTGCTGGGTGATGCTTGGGGTCTTCTCAGGAGCATTCAAGCTCTCTTATGCAGTTCTTTAAATTGCAAGGGAAGAAGCCATAATATCCTATCATAGGCATTTCTTCCTCCATCCAGCTATCTCCCTCTCTACTCCCAACTTGCAACCAACACCGGGGCCACATTAAACTCGTTGCTCTCTCTAAAGCCCCTATGCTCTCCCATTGCTGAGCCTTTGCACGTGTTTCACATTCGACCTGGAGTGCCACTCTCTCAGCTCTTCAACTGAAGGTTGAAAAGTGGTTCCCCCTGAGATCTCCATGTTCTAATCCTTGAACCTATGACTGTTCTCTTCTATAGAAAAAGAAGTAAAGGATCTCTGGATATGTGATGAAGTTAAGGATATTAAAATGGGGAGATTAATGTGGATTATCTGGGTGGGTCCTAAATGCACTCAGATGTATCCTCTTACGAGAGAGGCAGAAAAAGATTTGACCCACTCATAGGAGAAGGCGTTGTGAAGGTGGAGGCAGAGGTTGGAGCCATATGGCAGCCTCAGAAGAGGCTCTCTAAAAGCGTCAAGGAACGGCTTCTCCTGGAAGCATCCGGAGGAAGCATGGCTCTGCCAACTTCGGTCCAGTGATGCTGATTTCAGACTTCTAGCCCTCAGAACCGTGAGAGAATATGTTTTTGTTTCTTTAGGCCACCAACCTTATGGTAATTTGTTGCAGTAGCCAAAAGAAACCAATGCACCTCTTTCTTACTGGGCTAGCACCTACTTAATCTTGACATCTCTTGTTAACTTTTCCATGAAATTCTCCTGTATCCACTTTGGGTTCCAGTTAGATGGACGCCTCGTAGGTTCCCACAGCAGCTTGTGCTCACTTTTACTAGAGAACCCATTCACTTTTTACAAGTTAAGCTCTCTTAACTTGTTTATATCACCCCTAAGTCTTGGCAACCTGGCTTTCACTTCTCCCTCCTCTATACTGCCTGAGGGACTGGCATACAGCAGGTTTTCCATAAATACTGGTTGAATACATGATTACATGTGACTTCTGTCATCCTATTAGCTACCCACATTCCACCTGGAATACAATGTTACCATGTCATACTTTCTTTTCAACTTCTGACTGGGGAGATCAATCCCATACTCTGTTTTCAGGATTCCGAGGCAAATTTATGCTGCATCCCACCGAGGGGGTGTAGGGGGTGTGGAGTGCTGAGGCCTGGTTCTTAGCTAAGGCAGCTGAAACTTGGTAGGTTTTCCTGGTAGGTTTGAGGACAGCCCTCCCCTGCACGTCCCTATACTGCTCACTGATGGGGGCTCTTGTTCTGGCTTTCCTTCCTGCTGGTGTCATTGGACAGAGATGTTGAGGTCTATTGCTACTCTCTCCCTCTCGAGTGAGGGTCTCAGCCCAGGTATTTGGTTAATTCCTTCATGTTCTTCAAAGTCTGTTTCCCTGCTTCTTGTCCTTGGCGTCATTGTTGCTGACCCAGGATGTGGAATTTTGTGCCATTGCATATCATTTCTGTGGGTGGGGCAGCCCTGTGGTGAAGTCACTGTTGTCTGACGGTTAACCTCATGGTGTTGTTCAGGCCACATGACAGGAAGGATGGGCTTCTGACTCCTAGTCAGGAGGTAAGCACGGGAATCTGGACTCTGAGCCACAGTGATGATGGTGCTGGGAACAGAGTGGGAAGTGATGAGCTCAAAAGCTCTTCTATCGTTTCTTGCATTTCCAGCCCATAGCAGTCAGAATTTTCTATCTAAACGTAAATAGCCATTGATGTTGAGTGAGCAGGTGCTGTGATTTTTGGGTGTTAGAGCCTCTCAGAGTCACCCTTCTCCTTTTCCTGTGAAAGTCCTATCTTCTGTCTGCTTGGTGGTTCATCTCTCCAGCTCTTCTACTCCAGGCTCCTTGTCAAACAACCCGGCCAGGGCCTCCGTCTGTTACCTTCTTCAGTTCTAATCCCCTCTTACAATCTGTTCTGGGCCTGGTTTTTCTTTCAGCCCATCATTCCCAATTAAGTTATGATCTTCACCTAACTCTCTACACAGGGTTGACACCACACCATGAATTCTATTAAGACTTTACTGACAGTTCAGGGATAATGGGGGAAAACACCATGGGAATTAATATATGACCCGCTATGAAACTTCCACATCTCACAATCCCAGCATGGCCTCTGGCCTGAACCCCTCACCTGACGCCATCCTGTTCCCCTTCCGGTGCTCTGAGCAAGCTGCTTCAGAACCTAAGCCCAATGACCATGCCACTCAGACAGGGAGAGGAGCTCCTCAGACTATTTTCTGGTTCAACACTATTGGATATAGGAATGTCCTCTCCCTTCAGAGGAAACCACGCAAGGTCTTGTAGAATAGCACACAGCAGGCCAACATCTGTGCATTCTGGCTTTGTTGCCTTTTGAAAAACCACAGCAGGAGAGCTAACAACAGTGCAGCATAGCTCCTTTTTACAACCTCTGCTCCAATGTGAATTGAAGACAAAGTCTGCAAGTTTTTCTGGCAAGCTTTTCAATGCCACATCTCTACTGATTGTAAAAAGGGAGTGAAACAACCACAACACACACAAAAAAAACAAAAAAACAAGCAAAAAAGACATCCCCACCCCCCCCAAGGTAATAAGAAATAATTTGAAATACAGTACACTGCATCAGTCATACGGAAACCGAACTAATATCTTCTCTGGCCCCTTGCCTCTCTATTTTCTCTCCTACCCAGAGCAGGGGTAGGTACCCGCCTCGTAGGCAGAGTCCTACTTGCATTTTTTAAACAACACACTCAACTTGTCTAAAAACATCTTTTCTAAAGCATTAAGCAGGTTGATGATGACTTGAAAGTTTCCCTCAGGATCAGCGGATCAATTATTTACATTTGTGTAGTAAAGAACCCATTCTGTTGACTTCTCCCAAAGAAATTGTGTGCTACAGGCGCTTCACCACTCAGGAGGCTTAAAAAGACCTTGAGGCTTTGGAATAACAGTTTTTGGCTTCTGCTCATTAAGGCTTCAAAAACCCTGGTATCCAGGCCTAGGTAGTAGAATCAATCCTTTCCCATACGTAAGTTGTGAGAGAACATGTGGCTGCCTGATATAGTAATTAAAGTGGGAGAAAGATTAAAGTTCTCAGACCTGGGTAGATGACAGACTAGTGGTGTAGGCTGTTGATGGACATGTGGTGCTACGAAGGGAGAATGGTTTTGGATGATAACAAAACTTGGGGTTCAGATATTATTTGATAACTGGTTTTTTTTTTTTTTTTTTGCCAACTCCAGTTCCCAGATGTGGAATTGGAAAATCTAGCTTTGATTGTTTCCAAAGCTAGCAGCAGACCTGAAGAGTCATGCAGTGTTTTCTTGTCATTAGTATGTAACATACATAAAATGCCTTTTCATTTTAGGCTAGGGAGGTAAGAAACTAGATCAAATTTTGTAGTCCAGTGTTGCCCTCAACATAGGAATCATTCTGTAGGACTATTTTTTTTTTTTAAAGTAGAATCCTCATTTAAAGTGGGATTTTTCAGAACTTACAGCTTTTAAAGCAGTCCAGGGTAGACAGGTTAGCAGATGGTTTTAGTGCAATTTTAAAAACTATATTAACATTCTCATTAATACAAAGTGACAATATCTATTAAAATTATTACCTTATTGCCCAGTGTTTTTCTAGAATTTGGTAATGTGAAGCAAGGTCTCACCAGTAACACTTTATTCCATTTTCATCATTATGCTTGATTGTATTGCTGCTTTATCTGCATATGTACAGAATCTAATCCATTGATTCTGATTCCAGTTTCATTTTAATTACTAAAGTGCTTTATTTTTGAAACTACCCTGGAGGGTTATTTTGTTTTCTTAGGTAATAAGCAAATACCCGTTCCTCACTCTTACTAAGATGACGTGTTTTTCTTATCAGTTTTTTTTTTTAAATTTTGTGATAGTGGTAATTTTTCTTCAGATTTACTTAGTATATGGAGCTATGATCTCCTGTTTGTTAATAAAAGGTTTTTCTTTCTCCTAGTTTTTCTTGTTTCTAGGCCTTTCTCTTATTTAGAGACAAATACTTAGCTCATTAACAGTACTCATTAATCTTTCTGAAATGTATTCCTTGATGTCTTTCTTAATCTTTAAATAAGCTTCTCTTTCAATTTCAATACACTGGAAATAAGTCCCTTTAGCTTATTAATGGCTTATTTATTGACATCTATTTTCTTCTTGGATTAAAAAAATAATTATATTGGCATATGCTTGATAAACTTCTTAGTAAATCACCTTGATGTTCTTATCCTTCTGTCTTCAATTTAAGGTAATGAAAATTAATCAATCTGCTGTAGGTGCACTAAAATGTAACTTTGCCCCACTGGGTCTCAATAACCTTCATGCATCTGCTACCTAAAATGCAATAATAATTTCTCATCATTTCAGAAAAAGTTGGGAAATGACTATTAATGATAGTCTTTTAAAGTATCCCCAATTTTTCAACATCTCCATTCAAACTCACTTGAATTTGTGACAACCTTAGGTGTTCTTTGATAAACTCTTTTGGGGATTAATAATAAGAGTAGTGGGAGAAAATATTTGCAAAGCATATATCCAACAAAGAACTTGGAGCCAGAATATATAAGGGACTCTCAAAACTCAAAAGTAAAGAAAAAAAAAGATTCATTAGAACATGGACAAAAGACATCAACAGACATTTCGCCAAAGAGAATATATGAAAGGCAAATAAACACATACGTGAAAAGTTGTTCAACATCATTAGCCATTAGGGAAATGCAAATTAAAACCACAATGAGATCTCACCACACACCTATTCGAGCAGTTAAAATTAAAACTAATGACTGTCAAATGCTGGCAAGGACATGGAGAAACTGAATCAGTCACACATTACTGATAGAAATGTAAATTGATGCAGCCATTCTGGAAAATTGTCTGGTGATTTCTTATAAAACTAAACATGTATTTAGCATAAGCCCCAGGAATTGCACTCTTGACATTTATGCCAGAGAAATAAAAACCTGTAAATGATTGTTTACAGCAGCATTATTTGTAATAGCTCCAAACTGTAAACAACCCAAAGGTCCTTCAGTGAGTGAATGGTTAAACAGATTTGGTACATCCACACTGATACATACAACAACTTGAATGCGTCTGAAGGGCATCATGCTTAGTGAAAATAAAAGCCAATTCCAAGGTTACATACTGCGTGATTACATTTATATAACATTCTTGAAATGATAAACCTATAGTGATAGAGAACAATGGTTGCTCCCGGACCAGGACAGGGTTGAGAAGAAGTAGGTGCAAATGCAAAGGAGTTGCATGAGTGAGTTCTTCTGTGGTGATGGAACAGGTCTGTTCCTGATGGTGGTTGTGGTTACGTGAATCTTTACGTGGGACCAAATGACATACATATGCACATGCATGCATGAATGCATTAAAAGCTGCATTAAATTTAAAAACATGTCAAAATGAAAACTGGGTAAGTTCTGTGGTCTAGTTGACAGTACTACTCCAATGTAAATTTCCTGATTTTGATAATGTACTACAGTTATATAAGATGTCACCATTAGGGAAGCTGGGGAAAGGTTTCAGGGAACTCTATGTACTAATTTTATAAACTGTTTTTGTAACTTTTCATGAATCTACAATCATTTTAAGATAAAAACTTTTAAAAATGAGTACTAGGTATCTTAAAATATTAGCTAGCCATTTCAATAGTATGCCGCATAGAAAATTCTTTAGAATAGTAGTTGTTAAAGAAAATTTGTGAAATACAATCATTCTCCCTGTGTCTGCCTTAAATCACAATAGAGTATTACTTATAACTATATCATGGCTTAATTTGATGAAATGAAACTGACAATCAAAATATATTCGACTCTTATATTTGCCTTGCCACATGAAGCAGAACCATATTTTCAGTATCTGTCCTCTTGGGAGGAAGAGAAAAGGAGTAGGAGTAGGGTTTAATGTGGAAGGGAGTTGCCACTTGATAGATCCATGGATTAGTGGGAACTTCAATCTTCTGGAAAATGGGAGATCTATTAATCTGGGTAATTAGTGTTACCTACTGCAATAGTCAAACTCATGAAATCTCGGTGGCTTTCCATGGTAAGGGTGGTATCCTTTCATCACCTCGACCAACATGCCACTGTCTAGAACCTTGTCAACTGGCAACTAACTTCAAGAGAAACTGAGAAATGTAAGGGAACACATGAATATTTTGTGAGCACTAATGGTCTCTGCCATAAAGAGGATGCTCTTTGATGTGTCTGTTATAGGGATACTGAGGTAATCCCTCTGCCTTGAATATACTTGAAATAAGGTACGTTACTCTAAAAATTTTAAACGTATTGCTGTTGATTGAGTATATGGTCAATTATTGTCTCAAATTTTCTTTCTTCTGCTAATTAACTTTTTTCTTTACCAAGTGAGACTCTCATTGAACAAATAATCTGTGTTAGGTTGTTTTTTTTTTTTTTTTAAATCCAATTTTGTAGGTGTAAGCTATAGACTTTTGGAGTCAGTTGTCACCTGGCTACTATTTCTTGATGCTCCTTGCCTGCTATAAGTAAATGAAAATAGAAATTTAGAGTCATAAGGATGTACATTTCATTAAGACCAAACTCCCTAGTCAATAGTTAGCCAGTTGTCCAGTGTCAGTGAGGGTGCCAGAACCTAAGTCTGGGGCTTGTAAGTCCAGTGCTCCTTCCATTCCCACATGGTCTTACCAACAACACAGTGCGTGTGGATGAATGCATGAAGCCTAATGATTCCACACTTGCCTCTGAAAGTCAGGTGACATAGACAGCTAACCTTGGAGACTGAGTTGAAGACTGATTAGGCCCAAGGCTTTTCCTTCAGACCATCATCACCCTTGGTGTTTCCTTTATGTCTACACTGATCCCTAGAGATTCAGGGAAACTTGTGGGGGACTAGGAATGGTGAGGCATTGTGTGGCCCACAAGGGAAACTAAGAGGAGATTGGTTGAGGTTCCTACTCTCTCTCTCTCTCTCTGTTACCATTCTTTAGGTTAATGCTGTCCCAGAAGTGAGTGATAAATAAACAAAGGAAATTAGCAAAGCACCTAAGGATAGAGCCACTAGGTAGAGAAAGAACATGCAGTACTGGTGATAATCCTTCACAAACCGGCTCATCTCTTTTGTTTCCATTTTAGTAAAGGCAGTGGTGAGCTGCTAAACATTTAACAATTGCCTTTCTGGAAAAAGAAGTATGTACACACCTTTATTATACATTTTAATGACAGCCAATTGATTCTCACCGAATGTTTTTGTTGATGTTTGACAAACCCTTCCATTTGTAGCCAACCTATGGTTGCAGTTGATGAACAAGCATAGTCCCAACATGAATGTTGGTTCTTTTTATTTACTTTGGTAAGATGAAAGTGAAACAACAAATGTGTGTTAGAACTTCACTCATTTGTCAATGACATAGAGACTTTGCTGAATCAGATGAATGTTTTGAATACTGAAAAAATATTTCTCCCACTTTTTGTGTTTTCACAGTGTGGCAGTCACTATCTACTTTTAATATACAATATTGACATTTTCTCTATCACTTTCTTAATTCTAGACAAGCAATGAGACAATAAATTAAGCTCTGATTTTTAGCATTTTCCAATTTCTGTGGTGTGAATACTCCTATCATGGCTGATTTCAAGCTACCAATGTGACGTCACTAAATGTACGATTGTGGAGAGATACACAGTCACACACCAACGGACAGTATTTACATCATATAGGTAGAATAGATGTAAATAACCTAAAGAACATCAATATGGTAAAAACACAGTAAGCTAGTCAGTGTTGAATATGCATCATTTTTGTTTTTAATATTTTTGTTTTTAATATGTATTAATTTTGTTTTTAATATTTTATTTGATTGGAAGTTTATATAATTTAATTTTTAATAATGGCTGTATTTAACGACTGGCTTACTGAGTCACTGGAAATTTAACAATTGGCTCTCATGAGCTAGTATGAGCCAGCTTTATATCCAGCCTAGATATGGCAACTCCATTTTTCCCATTGTTCATGCCAAAAAACCTGGAGTCAGGTTTATTTCTCTCTTTTTTGTGTACTCCACACCCAGTTGTTGAGCAAATCCTGTTGACTTAGTGCCTTGCTTTTCTATGTTAGAAAAGGAAAGAAATTAGAAGAAAACTTGCACATACTCAAAGTACTACATTAATTTACTACCAGTATCTGTAACTATATACTCTGCTGCCTTTCCTGTTACAACATGATCATGGGTGAACAATTCATGCTCCCATCTAAAGCTAATTCTCGTTTGTGGAATAGATCAAATTCCTTCTCAATTACTCAAGGGCACTGCTTCAGCAATGATTCTCATTGCCTAAATCTACTGAATCAATCCCTCCAACATATAAACATGCTGTTTTTAACACCTTGAACATTTTTTTTAATCTCTCTTTCTTGCCAGCTTCTGCTCATTTTTTTTCTTTCACTTTGGAGTGATGATCCTTGAACAAATTGTCTACATTGACTGTCTCCAATTCTATTTCTCCCATTATTTTGCGTGACTGTGCTTCCATGTCATGACTTATTGTTCCTTACTCTCCTTTGCTGGTTGTTTCTCTTCTTCCCAGTTCATTGATGTTGAATGTCCCAGGACTCCATGCTTGGCCTTTTTCTCTATCCACACTCTTTTTTTTTTTTTTTTTGATCATCTCATACAGTCTCAGTGCTTTAAATACCATTTATATTCCATGACTCTATACCCCCAGCACAGAGCTCTAGTCTGATCTCTAGACAAAACTGTACCCCATATCTACTTGGATGTCTTGGGGACATCCCAAACTCAAGTCCAAAACTGAATTCATGATCTCTAGACTTCTTTTCATCCATCTCATTTCTCAGCAGCTTCATTCTTTTAGTTTCTCAGGACCCAAATCCTGGAGCCATTCTGGTCTACTCCTTCTCACACCCCGCATCCAATCATTTAAGAGATTCTGCTGGTTCCACCTGCAACGTATTTCTAAAATCTGACAACTTTTTACCACTTCTGATATCACCCTGATCTGAACTACTGTTAATTTCTCATCTGGATTATTGTAATGGTTTTCCAACAAGTTAGAATCTTCCCTTGCTACAGTTGATTTTCTATACAGCATGAATCCTGTTAAACAGCCATATATGACTCCTCCATTCAAATCTCTACAATGGCTCCCATTTCACTTAGTAAAATTCAAAGTGCTTCAGTGGCCAACAAAGTCCTATAGTATCTGTCCCCTTGCCCCCCCCGGGCCCCCTCCAACATGGTTCCTCTTCATCTACTGTCTCCTTTGCTTAAGCTACTCTTGGAACATAGTGGGAACATTCCCATCATAGGTTCTTTTTCCAGCTCCTCCTAAGGAGCCTCATTTTCTGGGCATTCCTTCATTAAACCCCTTACTTCCTTTAAGTATTTTCAGACACCTCACCCTCTCAACAAGGCCTATCTTGACTACACCATTAAATCATGTAATTTGAGCTCTGCACCTCCCAAGTTCCTTTACCAGCTTCTTTTTTCTCTACAGCACCAATAAACTTCAAACACACTAACTAATTGGCCTATTATTATGCTTATTGTCCATTATCTGCTTCATTCATGTAAACACCATGAGAGTAATTCTTCTGTTTTCTTCTTTCCTGATGTAATGACAGATCCTATAATAATACAGGCTTAATAAATATTTGCTGCATACAGGATTGGCTACATGATTTGTGGGTCTAGTGTGAAGTGAAAATTTAGATCTCCTTGTTTAAAATTATTAAGAATTTCAACTGGTTACAGCCAAGCATCAAACTAAGCTTGGGGCCCTGCTCAGCATAGGGACCTCTGCTCCCAAACAGGTTGCATGTCCATGAAGCAACATGGTTGCTCTGGTTGAATGAATGAATGAATGAATGGATAGGTGGCTTATTTTCAAGATACAAGTAGAATCTGATTATTGTTCATCACCACTACTACTACCAACTTGGTACAATTTGCTCAAATATTGCAATAGCTTACTTTAAAAAAATATGTTTATTTATTTATTGAGAGGGAGAGAGAGAGAGAGAGAGAGAGAGAGAGAAAGAGAATCCCAAGCAGGCAAATCAAGAGTCAGTGCAAATCAAGAGTCAGATACTTAACTGATTGAGCCACCCAGGTGCCCCTGCAATGGCTTCCTAATTGGCCTGTTTGTGTCCATACATTCTTATGCAACAGGCATTCTTATTTACATAGACTCTAATATAAATACTTCTCTAGAGTTGTATAAGGTGGCGAGACTCAGATAGGCTTATGTGACTCTACTCTAACCACCCTGACCTTGAGTAGCCTCTGTCCAGGACACTCCTCTTCCAAGGCTTTCACTTCCTATAAGTCTTTGCTCTACTTATACTTCTGTCCTTTCTTCTTCTTTTCTTCTTCTTCTTCTTCTTCTTCTTGTTTTTTTTTGTTTTGTTTTTATTCTTTATCCTAAATTTCTTATTCCACTTTCTTACTTTATTTCCTTTAGGTCATTTACCACTCTGATACACTATATATTCCATGTATCTATTTCATCTTTCTATGACGGAAGAGGTCTTTTTCTGTTCTTTGTTTTCTTTTTTTTTTCTATCACTCTATCCCCAGCATTTATAAAAGTGTCTAGAACGTAGTGGGCATACGACACCTTTGTTGAGTAGATCAGTGAATAAATAAGTGAATGCACACCAAGAACAAAAATCTCCTAATGAAGCAGAACTTCTGAAAGAGACAGATAATGACATGAACTAAAATGTATTAGAGCATTAGATTCAGTTATTGAATAAAGAGACACATTTGATCTAAGACAAATAAGCAAAGCATGATTTCTCAATTTAGAATTTGGTAGATAAATGAAAGGAAATTAGTGAAACCAGAACTTCAGGTCTGGAAGATCAAGTGGAAGAAATAATCTGAATACCAGAGTAAAAATAAAAAGAGCTGGAGATCATAAGGGAAAATATAAGCAATTTAGCTGACATATTTGTATTTCCCAACAATCAAGTTATAGGACTTCAGAAGGAGAAAACAAAACAGATGAAAGGAGGTAAACAATAAATCAAAATTCCCCTGATCTGAAAAAAGATGGAGTCTGCATACTAAAGGAGTTTACAAAGTTGAAGATAAAACTTGTACCGATATCCTGGGAATATTCTTAAACTTCCAGAATAAAAATAATATTTTCTGATCTTCTAGGCAGAAAGAACAAGCTACTTCTGAAATAAGAAAGAATTAGACTAACATCAGACTTCACATCAGCAAATTGAAAACTAAAACATGTGAGATGCCTGAAGGAAAAGCACTGATAATCATCTGTTAGGATGAAAGAAATCTATTCAGAGACATAGAAGGATTTTGATTATGTGCTGTCCACTTGCCCATCTACTCCAACAGCAAAAACATAGAAGACAAACTTCAATATAGGGAAGGTGAAGAGGCAAATGGTGTCAATGAAACTTGCAAGATACATAGCTAAATTTAATACGATGGAATAACTGAAAATAAATTATAAAACAAAAATTATTGAAACACAAGAGTCATGTTGCAATGGAACCAGTAATAATGTCAAATGATAATACTAAATGAAGTAAAGCTTAGGAATTTGTTAGGTATGGGGAGACCAGTGGAGTAAAATCAGTCGAGAGATTTCATTGGTTGGGAGAATAGATGAGACAAAATATTCTAAAAATCTAATATAATTGAGTTAAGGTGGAAATACTCGGGACATAGAACATCTCTCTCACTGGTGCAAATACGTGGCATATTATGAGTTTCACGAAGGAAAGTTCCCTGGTAGAGGTAAAGAGCAAGTAAAATGTCTAAATAAAAAGAATGAACGAATAGCAATGTCATTAAACTAGCTCAACATCACGGAAAGAAAAGAAGCAACAAAATTGAGTACTAAATGGTATGGAAAAAATAAAACCTAGCAAATTAAATGTAAATAGGCTGTCAAAGATAGTTGTATCAGGTTAAAAAACAAAATCCTAAAATATATTGTCTTTATAAGAAACGCTTAAAGCAGAATGATAGAAAAACCGTTTGAAATGTAAGTTAGATAAAGGAAAAAACAAAGCAGTAGTGGCAATGTTAATATTAGACCATAATTAATAAAACTAAAGTTTAACACACTAAACAAGATTAAAAAAAACAGTAACAGGATAAATAGGGATATTATGCAATTATGGAAGGAAACATTTATGAGTAAACTATACACCTGTATGCACTCAGCATCAGAATAATTAAGTAAAATTAAGCAAAAACTGTTAGAAATGCAGGGAAAACTTGATAAATACGTAATTATAATGGTAAGTTTCCATACACCTCATGAAAACAGGCTGAATCTAATGGCCCCAAAATAAGCAAGAAAATACAAAATAGAAACAAAGTAATTAACAAATTTGATTTTATCTTTTATCGTTATGTACTACACAGAAATTTATTTTCTCACAGTTCTGGAGTCTGTAAGTCCAACATTAAGATGTTGGCAGGTTGCTTTCTCTACAGGCTTCTCTCCTTGTTGCAGACAATTGCTTTCTTGCTATGTCCTCACATAGTCTCTTCTCTGTTTCCGTGGGCTATCTCTTCCTCAAGGACACTAGTCCTGTTAGATTAGGGTCCCACCCTTATGACCTTATTTAACCTTAATTGCCTCCTTAAAGTCCTTATCTCCAAATATAGTCACACTGGGGGTTAGGACTTTAACCTATGAAACTTAGGGGAACACAGTTCAGCCCATATATTCTCACATTTTCAATCTACATACGGAATATCCAAATTTTTATTTTCATGGAACATTTATAAAAATTGTGTACTGCTCTGTCTCTCTCTGTCCCAAAAATAAAAATAAACGTTGAAAAAACAAATTTAAAAAAAAAGGGGCGCCTGGGTGGCGCAGTCGGTTAAGCGTCCGACTTCAGCCAGGTCACGATCTTGCGGTCCGTGAGTTCGAGCCCCGCGTCGGGCTCTGGGCTGATGGCTCAGAGCCTGGAGCCTGTTTCCGATTCTGTGTCTCCCTCTCTCTCTGCCCTTCCCCCGTTCATGCTCTGTCTCTCTCTGTCCCAAAAATAAAAATAAACGTTGAAAAAAAGAAAAAAAAATTGTGTACTTGACTGCCAAAGAAAAATTTAACACATTCAAAGGCAAAAAAGGAGAGAGCCAAAAATGTTAATGATCATTTGATTAAAGGAATAAGATGACCAGAAAGTATTAACTACTTGAAATTAAGAAATATTCCCATAATTAACTCTGAGATCAAAAAGGAATTTCAAAATGATGTTAAAAACTGTCTTGAAATAAACAAAAATTAACTTTATATACAAATCTGTTTACAGTTCAAGTTATATTAAGAGGAAAACAGGACACTAAATGGCATCATTATTAAAGAATGCTAAAAATAAAAGAACTTGGTACACAGTTCTATGAATTAGACAAAGGAGCAATGAAACTAACTGAAAGATATTGGGGAGAAACATAATAAATACAGAAGCTGAAACTGATGTTGAAACAACAAAAAGAGTGGAAAGTAGAAATAAATCCAAGGGCTTGTTTGTTCTTTGGAAAGACTAGCCAAATAGATAAAACCCTCCAGAAGTTAAGTAAGAGAGAAAATATAAAGAGTATAACAAATACAGATATGGAAGGGCTTTAAAAATTATTAAATAATACTTAGTGATGCTCTTTGGTAATACACTTGAAAATCTACACAAAATGGCTATTTTTCATCAAAAGGTATATTATGCCATGGAATAAAAAGTTTGAATGATGGGGTACCTGGAGGGCTCAGTCGGTGAAGCATCCAACTTCAGTTTAGGTCATGATCTCTTGGCTTGTGAGTTTGAGCCCCACGTTGGGCTCTGTGCTGACAGCCCAGAGGCTGGAGCTTTCTTCAGATTCTCTCCTCTCTTTCTGTCCTCTCCTGCTTGTACTCTCTCTCTCTCTCTCAAAAACAAATAAACAATAAAAAAAGTTAAAAAAAAAGTCTGAATGAACACATTGCCATAGAGAGGATTAGAAGGGCAATTAAAGATCTACCTTTAAAACAGGCACCCAGGTCCAGATGGTTTCACAGCTGAATTTCTAGCCAACCTTTAACGAACAGATGACTCCAATGTTATTTATCCTATTCCAGACTTCAGAATTAGAGTGAAAATTCTTTGGTTAATTTTACGTATATAGAAAAACATTAATAGCAAAAGCTGATGAACATAACGCAAAAATAATCCCTCAACTAAAGACTACTATCGCTGATTAATATAGATGTAAGCATTCTAAATAAGCAAATTCACCACATCAAATTCACTACATCAAAAGCACTATATCAAAATAATATGCCCCCTGACCAAGTAAGGTTTATTCCATAATAAAAATATAGTTGAATATCAGGAAATCTGTCAAAATAACCACATCATATAATACTAACTTTGCTAGTTGTTAAGCTGCATGAGGGAAAGAATTTTGCATATTTTCTTCACTGTTGTATTCCCAGTACTTAGAACAACACCCTATATATAGTGTCTGCCCAATGAGCGTTTGTTGAATGATGGATTATGCTAATTGAATCAAAGGAGAATATATGAGTATATCCAGTGGTGTGTAGTAAATGTTTAACAATTGACTTTCCAAAAATTAAAACAACCCTGATTTGTTGTATTTGCTGATTTCCAGGTGCATATACTCCCACCATTGCCATTTAAAAAAAAATTTTTTTTTGACGTTTATTTATTTTTGAGACAGAGACAGAGCACGAACAGTGGAGGGGCAGAGAGAGAGGGAGACACAGAATCGGAAGCAGGCTCCAGGCTCCGAGCCATCAGCCCAGAGCCCGACGCGGGGCTCCAACTCACCGACCGTGAGATCCTGACCTGAGCTGAAGTCAGACGCGTAACCGACTGAGCCACCCAGGCGCCCCACCACCACTGCCATTTTAAAACACTTCAGCCATTAACCAACATGATACCACTGAATGGAGTTGAAAGAGATTTCACAATCGGGTCTCCCCAACCTGGGTGAGCTGGCTCAGGCACACCACTGATAGATAGATGCTGAAAAGGGATTTAGAAAGTCAGTGGTCATTTATAAACAAGTAATGGAGGACTATTACTTAACTATGATAAACCATTTTGCTGAAACCTCCAAGTAACATGGAGCCACAAAACCATTTCAACCAAAATCAAGAACAGTTTGCTGCCATTCTCATGTTATCCAACAGTGCTTTGGAGAGGCTTGCAAATGTAGACAAATAATAGTGTAAAAAGTGAGTATAAATTAGAAAATAAAAGACATCTCTTTGGGTAAATAATACATCTGGAGAAATCAAGTATTCTGTTGAAAAAAAAAAAAAAATCCAAAACCAAGTATAAACAGTATAACAATAACAAAATAAGGCAAAACCAAACCACACCTAAGTAAAAGTTGCTAGCATTAATAAGAAAATTTGATGTAGCATTTGGATACAAAATGAAAAGTTGATACTTTTTCTGTATTAGCACTACATAACTAGAAATGGAAATGGAAAGAAAGAAATGGAAATGGTCACAAAGACCTCATTTTCTATTGTTGACTACATCCATACTCAGACAAGTTGCTTTTCATAAAAGTTGGTGTCGTGATTTGGGCTAATCAAAGGCAGTATATGAAAGGGTGTGCCTGGGTGGCTCAGTCGGTTAAGCATCCAACTCTTGGATTTTTGACTCAGGTCATGACCTCATGGTTCATAGAACTGAGCCCCACATCAGGCTCCGTGCTGACGCTGTGGAGCCTGTTTGGGATTCTCTCTCTTCCTCTCTCTGCCCCTCTCCTGCTCTCTCTCTCTCTCTCAAAATAAATAAATAAACTTTTTTTTTTTAAAGGAAGTGTATGAAGGATAAGGTGGAGGTCAAAGACATATAACCAGGTAAGGGAGAGAAGCATAGAGAATATATTTGTGGTCTCATTATTTAGCAGTATTTAAAAAAAAATCAAAATTTATTGTTTTTAGGGTCACAAAGCAGGAACAAATTTTTTGTTTTTTCTGCTATTGCCAAATATTGTATTTATACCTATCTTTCATTCTTACTTGGGTCCTCTTATAGTGGCTGTTATGGCCTTTTAAAGTTCTGAACAGTACAGAGAAGACATGGCTGGTCTGGCTCATAGACTTTAAGAGAGTTCATTGCCCTCATGACAGCTGGTGCACCAAGTGATCAGCATATATCATGTTCTTGGTTTGTGTCAAAGGAGGAAACATTCACCAAGATGCCATACATCCTAATATTTCAGTATCTTCTCTGACATTCTTCTACTTTACTTCCTCTCATCATCATAACCTGCCATGGGCCAACATGTTCAGGGGATGGGAAACACTTAAGATTTATATTGCTGGGCTTTGACTTGTTTTTGTTGATCCTGGTCTATAGTACTTTCAATGAGTAAGTCGTACATTAACAGTGATTCTAGATTTCCTGGTACCCTATGGTATATTAAATCTTTGATTTGTATATAAAAATTCCTCTATTTCATAAATTTCATGCAACAAATAGTGGAAAACAAAATCTTTATCCAGGGATCCATAAAAATAGAAAAGGTTGGGGTGGGGTGGGTGGTACAGGGAAAGTATTCAAAAGCACATTGTTTCTGTGCCTGGCTGTGCTTTTGAATCACACGTGGAAGTATGGTTAGAATTAAAATAAAGTTTGGGCACTTTAGTAGCTTGGAAGGTTTCCTTACAGAAGAGGGCTTATGCATTGTGTATTTACATATTGAAATAAATTGTGATGGTTTTCAAACTGTGTTCTAACACATTGTTTGGTGATGTTCAGTGGGAGATAAAGATGATTTTACAGCTTGTGAGCATATATTATTAACCCTAGACAAATAATCTTCGTATTTTCCAAATGTGAACATCATCAAGTGTATCCTCATGGAAGAAAAGATTTGGCAATGTTGATATATAAGATTTTACCAATATGCCTTTGTGCAGAGAATATCAAACGTGCAAAGAAATGAATATATGTTTGTGAGAATGCATCCGGCTCCTGGCTACATCTCAGACTACTCTATTTTTTATGATTTTAAGGTTATGTAGATATTTGGCTTATTTTGCTTGGCATTGCTTTAAAAGACCATTCTATCAATTTGAAAACATCTTAACACATATGTAGGCAATATTACAGTGAAAATAATATAAAAATGGAAATTGTGTCTGGGCTGGTGAAACGTAGACTAATAACGCATTCTGGTGAGCAATCGGGTAGTAGTGAGATTAGAATATTTGAACACTGCTTTTTGGCATAGATCCCAAAGGGTCACACATGGGTCCATAAGCAGAGTGACCACACAACGTGGCTTTCCTGACCAGGTCAGGTGATACTGCCTCTGTTCGCTGTCAGAAATGACCGACCTTGGACAATATGGTCACCTAACCCGTAAGTGTACATGTGTGAGGATGTTCATTGCAGTGGTAGAGAGGGTTCTTCACGGGGACAGGGAGTAGGGAAAACATGATAGAACCACACACACAGAGTAAATTTTAAGCGGCAGTCAGAATCAAATGTTTCTTAACATAGGTTAATCTGTTGCTTAGTCAGAAAGGAGCTAGCCAGACTGAAATGCATAGTATTTTATAAAATGAAATACATGCAAAAAAAAAAAAAGACGAACAGTGTGCATGTTGCAAGCACATGCAAACAGAAAGATACACATCAAACACATTACAATTGTTGGCTAAGGGGAGAAAGAGGAATGTGAGTGGGTTATAGAATTAAAAGGGAGTGAAACAAAACAAGGTAGTGCCTTGTATAGACCAGTGCTGTTTAATAATGTGCTGTGAACTGAACAGTATGATTAAGACAAAACCCTGCACCTGATGTCCAAAATAGCACCCTCTAGTCTGTAATTATATTACGCATGATACAGGTATAAAGAATGTATGTTTGAAAAAAATTTTTTACAAGCCAGAATTAAAACATTATGCGTAACTTAGCCAGGTATGAGAAATTAGACCATAAAATAATATTAATAAATCCTTGCCAAAATAGAAGCTTCCGTTTTAAGACTCTCTAATTTAAGAATTTTTAAAGCTATGGGCGGGTGAGGTGGCTGAAAGAATTAAATAACCTCTGGTTAGAAAAACTTATCTTAGCCTTTCATCCACACTCACTGCCAGCCTCTGAACACCAGTAATTTTTCACAATTTATGTAATTAAAAATGCAACCTTTCATCCTCAGTACTCAGGCATCTCACACCTAAACTGCTTAAAGAAAATAAATACCTTAAATTTGAATCTCTCCTCTGGAGCCTTAATGATACACCTGGAGGATTTCACAAAGCAAAAGAAACTGTACTGATCTTCCTTATGGACTTTCTGGGGTTCCCTGGCAAGAGGCTGACAATTTTAGTTAGATTTGGGGACAACCTGGGCTTGACAGTTGTTACCTACGATGGTTGATGGAAGCTCGAAAGAAGGGTGTTCCCTCCTTTTTCCTGTTTGTTCCTCTGTGTGTGTGTTTTTTTTTTAACGTTTATTTTTGAGAGAGAGAGACAGAGACAGAGCACAAGTGGGGGAAGGAACAGAGAGAGAGGGAGACACAGAATCCAAAGCAGGCTCCAGGCTCTGAGCTGTCAGCACAGAGCCCGACAGCAGGGCTTGAACTCAGGAACAGTGAGATCATGACCTGAGCCAAAGTCAGACACTTAATCGACTGAGCCACCCAGGCGCCCCACTTTTTTCTTTTTAAAATAATTATTTATTTATTTTGAGAGAGAAATAGAGAGCGAACAGTGAAGGGGCAGAGAGAGGAAGAGAGAGAATCCTAAGCAGGCTTTGCACTGTCAGCCTGGAGCCCGATGAGGGGCTCAAATTCATGAACCGTGAGATCATGACCTGAGCCAAAATCGAGAGTCAGACGCTTAACCCATTGAGCCACTCAGGCACCCTTGTCCCTCTGGTTCTGAATGTTTGGTAAGAGAATGTGGCTTTTTCTAAAAAGAAGGACCAGCCTTCACTACAAAGAATATATGTCCCTGAGCTTCCTATTGAAGAATAAAGTCTCAATTCTGGTTGGCCCAAACATGCCGGCTTACTAGAAAAATGGTCTCTTTTATGTCATTGATAATTGTGTCTCATGAGGAAGATGGAGAGATCATTGGAGAGCTGCAGGGGACTTTTCAGGAAGGCAGTTCTCTTTGCACTCAGTATTTTTGAACCACAGGGAAATGACTGAATTATTTAGTAACTTTTTAGGAATGCTATAGTTCCATTACATGTGACTGAAGGAGTAAAAGAATGTTGACTATCATTGTTATAAAAGACTAGCTTTTATCAAACTGGCATGTGTGTATTTGAGTGGATTCTTGGGTATCTGAGTTATGTTGGAGATACTTTAAATTTTGTGTTTTATTTGGATTATAACCTAAAATTTAGTATAAACATTCTGGATGAAATGCATTTCAGATGATTTTGGTGCCTGTGTGTATATTTATGATTCTGTTTCATACTATGCGAAGGCTAAATAGTGTCATTGTACACACGGAGGTTTTGCACAGTTGTTCAGATACAGAAAAACAGTGGACAAACACAGCTGACCCTTGAACAATGCTAGAGTTAGAGGCACTGACCCCCTGCACAGTTGGAAATCTGTGTACAACTTTTGAATCCCCCAAATCTTTACTAATAGCCTACTGTTGACTGGAAGCCTTACCAATAACATAAACAGCCTATTAACATGTATTTTGTATGTTACATATATATATTATATGCTGTATTCTTAAGGTAAGCTAAAGAAAATAAAATGTCATTTAAGAGGCCATAAGGAAGAGAAAATACATTTTTAGTACTATAAAAAAATGCATATGCAAATGGATTGCAGAGTTCCAACCCATTCATTGAAGGGTCAACTATGTTTATAATGTGGCAGGTTTCAATACAGGTATGCAAAATTCAAAAGCATCTGTGCCATAGAAATCAGTGACACATTATTATGATTTGAGGTAAGGGATTATGTGGATCCTACCTTTGTTCACACCATTTTGCAACAATATATTAAAAGTTAAGTATGGTAGTATACACACACACACACACACACACACGCACACATACAAAATGAGGAAATTTCTTTTCCTGGTTCCTGCCATAATTGGACCAGACGCCAATTATAATTCAGATTTTAATAATGCCACAAGTATAATCTTATGTTTAAGGAAACAAGATGTCTGCAGAATTATCAAGAGAAACCTCTTTTCTTAGTTGATAGTTTGTATAAAGGTGTGATCTGAATATCCTGGAATAGGACACAAAGATTTGAGGTTATTAACAACTTTTTTTTTTTTTGAAAAACACCTATGTGAAAGTCATTCTTTGCATTATTGTCATTGAAGTTAAATTGTAGATACAATAAATGGGAACCAGATCTGAAATGTATCTTTCTCGTTAAAACTGCAATTTAGTTTCAGCAAAACGACACCATTTGTCATTTGAAACTAGTGTGATTTTTATATTATGTAAGAACAGTAAGATTTGTCTATACATTTTATTTACATTTAATTTTCAGTGTGCATCTTAAATTGACATTGGAACAAAATAAAGACCATGTTGTGAGCACATGAGAACCTTTTCTTTTGAAAGAACTACATATATTATTCATTGAAACATTCACTATGCAAAGAATATGCCCATTAAAATATTTTATTATTCAGACCATAAATATGTAAGCATTTCTAGCTGAAGAATTTAGTGGTCTAATCATACAAGTCATTCAAACTGAGCTGTATAAGATATTCCTGAGGGACAATATTTACAGGAATATATTTTCAGGCCTTTTACCAAACATCTACACCTTGTACTTATGCATGTATTAGCACTCATGTGTCTATGGAGAACTAAGAAATTACACATGTTTGAAAATTTTGCCTGGCAAAAATCTGAAAGCAATCATAGTGTAAAATAAATTGATAATACCTCTGAGTCTCCATAGCGTTTTAGCTGGATTTTTACCCAAAGTTTATTTTATCCAATGAAGGCTGCTTCATGATCTGCTGTTTCCTAAAAAGGAGCTCCTGGAACCCATCTCCAGTTATGCTATGATTTTTTTTTTTTTCATTTTAAATCTAGGCTACCTTTGACTTTCTTACATAAAGGCATGAAAGGAGGATGATGGACATAGGGATTCAATGGTGATTATACATGAGTCTTTCCTTAATCTGCTTTGCAATTTTAAACTATTCTGCAGCTTGAAGCATTGTCTCCTCTTCTATAGTATATATCTAATCTGGAGCAAAAAATTGAGAAATAAATGAGGTAAAAATAAAGCATTGCTCAAACCAACCTTTTTACTGCCTTAAAGTTTGAGAAGGATTGCTCTCTACATTGGCATTTGAGAGAAAAATTTGGCTATTATGGTTTTTCTTGTTATTTTTATTAAGCGAATGAAAAAGGATGGTAGCAGTTCAGCCACTGGGGTGTTAGAACAGCAAATTGAGGGGCCCCCAAAGACCTTGATACCCATTTTTGAAGTTCAATTCCAGTCACTAAGATTAGAGCAGCCCTTCCAAAATGAGGGTCACAAATGCATTTGTGATTTAGAGTATTTGTCTAGATGCTGTCAGGGAAACAATTGGCTATTATTGAACAGAACTGCTGATTTTCTCTTTGTACCATTTTTTTCCCTTTTGTTTTGGTCGTCTCTGAATGGTAAAGTCTGACAGCAAGTAAAAAAAAAATACTAGTTATGTGGAAGAGAAAGGAACACAGATAGGGGAAGGGAACAGATTAAGAGAGATAAGGGAGGAAAGAGACAGACTTTCAATTTCCTATGGCATTGATTTGAGTCCTGAGTAATTTAGTTGAATTGAAAATATATTTATTGAGCATGTACTATGTAATAGACATTGTTAATTGATACACGGGTACAAATTAGACAAGATGAAAATCTATGTTATCGAGAAGCTCATTCTCTAGTGTGGGAGGTTGAATAGAGGGAATGTAATCAATATTTGTCTTGGAGTTTGCCTCATCCACAGGTTCTCCAAGGGTGAGCCCTCACTCTGTCCCTGGTGCCCATCCCTGATCACCACTGGGGTAGAGTCCAGAGGAAGCCAATCCATTGACTAAGGAGTGACTTGAATGACTGAGGCTCTTATCAGAATCTCTCCAATCTAGCAGCAATGTTCTTCATTTTCCCTCCAAAGTACATCTCACACCTGCTCACTTCTCTGCCACCATGCTATCCTTACCAACATATTGCCATAGTCCTACTTGGTTTCTTCATGTGCAGCATGTCGTCTGTTCAGTTCATTCTCTAGTTAGAGCGATGTTTTTCTTTTCAACGTTTATTTTTTTTGGGACAGAGAGAGACAGAGCATGAACAGGGGAGGGGCAGAGAGAGAGGGAGACACAGAATCGGAAACAGGCTCCAGGCTCTGAGCCATCAGCCCAGAGCCCGACGCGGGGCTCAAACTCACGGACCGCGAGATCGTGACCTGGCTGAAGTCGGACGCTTAACCGACTGCGCCACCCAGGCGTCCCTAGAGCGATGTTTTAAAAACATGATCAGATCATGTCATCCTTAAAGAATTTCCATGCTTTCCCACCGTACTTGAAAACAACGTCACAACATGACCATCCCTCCATCCATCACATGCCCCATGATTAGCCCCTGGACTCCGCCTCTGTCCTCTTCGATTGACTTCCTCTCTATCCTCCAGCCACTCTGGCCTTGTTTCACTTCCTCCAGTGTGCTAAGGTGGTTTCTACATTGAGGCCTCTACACATGATGCCCTCTGCACATAATGTGTTACTCTTCTGTTCACTCCACACGCTGGCTTCTTTGGATACTTTCAGTCCCAGCATAAATTTTTTATCTCCTAGCAGACGCCTTTCCACAGCATCCTTGCTAAGGTAGGTTCAACTTACGAGTCTCACTTCAGCCTATGGTTTTCTTCACAAAAATTTTTATTTATTTATTTTTTTACATTGTCAAGTACACACACACACACACACACACACACATTCTTACTTAGGTATTGTCTGATCGTCTCACTAGATTGCAAATAACGTTATCCCCTACTATAATTCCTGTACCTTACACAATGCTTACATCTGTGTAAGAAGCACAATAAATCTGTTTAGTAAATAAATGAACTTACATTAAGATCCACAGAAATTGTCATCAGTGGGGAATCCTGGAATTAGAAGATAATAATGCTCTTGCTCGAGGGTGAACATTCTGGGGTCCTAAGTAAACTTGGCAAAATCATGGAGAGGCTGACCATGTAAGCTTTGGAGTCAAAGACATCTTATCCTCTTAAATACTTAACCTCTTATTAGCACTGTTACCTTAGGCAAACTGCTTAACCTGTGTGAACTCTCTTTCCCAATATGTCACATGGAGGTAATATCTTTTACAAGATTGTTTTAAGGATATATCGTAATGCACGTGAGGTAATTAGCCTAAGTGATAATGCATAACATTTATTTAGTACTTCTCTGTGCCAGGCCCTAGGCTATGAGTTTTACAGTGCTATCTCACTGGATCTCTTCATCAATTCTGTTAGCTACAAATGATCATTCTCCTGTTACACATGAGGAACTTAAAAAAGAGGGTAAATTTAAGGTCATGTACCCAGTAAATGGCAGGATCAAGATGAACTCAGGACTTTTAGGTGCAGAATATAATATTACAAGCATTAAGCTATCCTGCCTTCCATATGGCATATGGAAGAATACTTTCAAATGGAAGTAAGAGGTTATTTATGATGTGAGTATAGTATTTAGGATGTAAGTGGATAAAGGTAATCTGAAAAAAACAGAATTAAAGAAATGTACAGTAAGAAGCCTTATTAAGGTGGTCTGTGGCTCCTAAAAGAGACACTTTTGCAAAGAGCAGTTGTTTTTGTTGATAATGTTTGGTTTCCTAGACTAGTCCCTTGAGGCCCAGTTGAACTCTGTATCCTCTCCTTCCAAAGTTTATCAGATCATTCTACTATCAGCAGTGTTTAGTAGCTGCTCTCTTGTTTGTTGTATCTTCTCTGGGTCATGGTGGGTTGTTTTTTTCTTGGGGTCCGTAATTTTTTATTTGTATCTTCCGTGGGTGTTTGTGTGCGTGTGTGTGTGTGTGTGTGTGTGTGCGTGTGTGTGTTCTGGGAACTCTCCATGTGGTGCAGATGTGGAAGCTTCTGCACTAAATAGATTTCCTTTTGCAACTGCCTGGGACCAATGGATTTAACAGCATAGACCAATTTTTATTTTGGAGTTTCTTTATAAAATAGGTAATACAAATTTAGACGCAAAGCCATTCTGGCATGAGCCTCAGGTTTTGAGTTCTGAGTAGAACCTTTCTGTCTCTACCTCCACTCCTGCCCATTCTCCCAATAGACCCATCACATGGAGGTCTTCCCTGAAGCTTTCTCTGGTTAAATGTCAGAGGTCTCACTTTCATTGATGGGCCAGATCTTTGAGGCTGTTGGATTCGTTCAGGGTTTTAGCCAGTTTCCTTTTAAACAGGCCAAAAGCTACATGGTTTTCCCACAGGCAGATGTTAGAACCAAAGCCTCCACCTTCTCAAGCCCTTCTCTGGAGCTGAAATTCTTCTGGGCATCATCCTTTGCTTATAGTTTCTATGACCTAGACCTTACTTTGCTTTCTATTGAGGTAGCCATGTATGTGAATTTTTTGGTGTGTTTTATTGTATTCAGAATTTCCATGAGTTTATTGTGAGAAGTGGGCCCATTTATATCATCTCAATCCATCATGTTACCTGAAGTTCCAAAGCATAGATGCCCAGATTGAATGATTTCTTGTGTGTGAATGGAACATGTTATGTAAGCAGGTAGAGAGGATTATGTGGCTACAAAGGTAGAGTGGTTCTAGAGAAGCCATGTGAACAGATTGGCTTTATTCTGTAGGCCAAAGTGGGAGGCCACAAAAGATTTTGAATAAGTATATAGCATAATAAATTCTGTATGTTTAAGGAACGAAGTTGGTAGCACTGTAAATAAAAATAAATGGAAAAGTGAGAAATCAATGACATGGAAACAAATAAGAATACTGTTGGAAATGTTTAAGACAAAGATAGTTGAGAGATTGGCCCAAGCATTGGAAACAGAAGGGAGAGGATAGACCCAAAAGGAAACTAGAAGATACACTTTACAGGACCTGGACAATTGCTGCACAGGAGAGAAGAGGGAAAAGGAATCAAAGATACGCTTCTGACCTGGATGACTAGAAGGCTATTTTGATGGATTTATAATACTTTCTGACCTGGGTGGGTCAGTTGGTTTGGCTTCCAACTCTTGGTTTTGGATCAGGTCATGATCTCATGGTTTGTGGTTTCGAGCCCCACATCAGGTTCTGGGCTGGCAGCACGGAGCCTGCTTGGGATTCTTTCTCTCCCTCTGCCCCTCCCCTTCTCTCTCTCTCTCTCAAAGTAAATAAATAAACTTAAAAAATAGAATACTTTTTGGAAATGTGGGTTATCACTACAAGCATGGCATTATTCCATTCCCATGCTGTAAATATCCCAATTAACAGTAGTATCTAGGAGAACTGAAGATTGTGGCATGGCTGGGTAAGTAGGCAGTGGAGTGGGCTGGTGGACTTCCTTCTGGCTCAAACGTAATGCTTACCAATCCTATTTAGTAGATTACATTCAGTGCATCCATGCTAGTTAGAAATCTTCTAATGTGAATTCCATACCTATCCTTAGACTGTCAGGAAGTAGGGTTTGAATCCTTTAGTTATACTCATGTTAGCTGTGTTCTGTGATCTCCCAATTTTTTCATGTGATGGGAGGATAGTGGGTTTCAAAGGTGAGTAGTTTTTTCTTTCCTCTGTCTGGAAATGAAATATTTGGTCTATAGGTGGAGAAAAGTGAAATTAAATGAAACCATACAAATAGACTGAAAAAAAAAAAGACCGTATGTTAGCAGTTTATAAACATTTTATGCTGACAAAGCTCAGCAAGCCTGGACAGAAATACTTGCACAAATCTGATTATAAGGCTCCCCTCACTGCAGCAGGAACTGGCTCAGCAAAGGAAATCAAAAGAATAACCTGATATAATTTATCCTTTTCCTTTTTCTTTTAAGGAGAGATGCTTGGTAGGAAACGCACAGAGATTTCCCCATACTGCACCAGTGCAAACTCACAGGATTTCTTTGTTTTATAGAACTGCTTCTGCATTCTAGAGATGGGGGGAGAGGGAACGCTCCAGTCAAGCTAGCTGAGACTTCATCAGAAATTATCTCCACCAACAAAGGCTCTTTGCTTGCTTCCCCTAATTCTTTCTTCCAACTGCTTTTATTTCCTTCAGGGTTAAAACCCATAAACTCCAGCAAACATTAAGAGACTTGACTCTTTGGCTTGAAAGGTATGATTACAAGCCAGTGTCTGAGTTTTCAAAGACCGGGTCTCCAATTTAGCCCTGAGCTCTGAGGACAGTCACAGCTGCATTGCAGAGCACCATGGGAAGCTTCGGGGTTGAATACAGTGGCATTTTAAGTTGAGAACGCTTTGAAGATCAAGATTTTTTTTTAAAAAACAATCCTACTGAGAGTCAACCATTTATGAATTGTGATCAAAGAAAGCTGAACTGGGAGTCAGAAGAGCCGGATTCTGGTCTTTTCTCTGCCACTACCTATCAGTGCGACCTTAAGCAAGTCCCTTAACCTCTCAGGGCCTCAGTTTCTTCATTTATAAAATGAGGGCGACAGAACAGATTAATGGGTCTCCAATGCTGGTCAGTGGAGGAGATGCATTCAAACCCCTGAAAACGTGGAAAACCTACTGGGCAGAACTCTCAGAGTTGGCTTGTAAGATTGGAGTGTGTATGTCAAGAATCTTTAGTTTGTAAAACTCCCCTGGGGATTCAGCTATGCAGCTAAGATTGAGAACCATGGTCCCCATGATTTTTATTTTGTTTTATTTTTAAAGTTCTTTTGGAAAAAATCTCAAGCCTAAAGAAATTGCAAAAGAGTACAATGAATTCTCACGTATTCGTCATCTAGACGCCCCCATTGTTAACGCTGTCACACTTATGCTCTCACTCTCTCTGTGTGTGCAGTTTTATTTTTAATATTTTTTTGTGAACTGTTGGAGATTAATTTCAAATATCATGATCCTTTATCTCAAAATACTTCTGTGTGAATCTTCTTAGAAAAAGGACATTCTCTTTTATAATCAGAGTATAGACATCAAATTCAGGAAATTTAACGTTGGGTCAATAATATCTACCGTATAATCTGAGAATTTGCCAATTTTCCCTATACTGTCCTTTAAATGTTGGTTTTTAAATAAATTTTTAAAAGTTTGAAATATTCACAAACTCACAGAGGAGTTGAAAGTACAGTACGAAGAATTATGTTCCCAAACCATTTGAGAATAAGTTGCCTATCGATGCTCTATTTTTCCCTTAATGCTCTGCTCTGTGTTTCCTACAAAGACTTTCTCCTCCGTTACCACAGGACAATCATATAATATTGATACATGACTCTTATCTAGTCCTCAGCTTTGCCAATTATCTCAATAGTATCCTGATAGAAATAACGCCGTTTAGAACCATGTGTTACATTTAGTTGTCATATCTCTTCGTCTCTCTCAGTCTGACATGGTTTCTCAGACTTTCCTTGACTTTCATGACCTTGATATTTTCAAAGATTGCAGGGCTCTTATTTTGTAGAGTGCCCTTCAATATGGGTTTGTTGGATGTTCCCTCATGATTCAGGTTATGCATGTTTGTCAGAGATATTGCAGATGTGATACTGTGTTCTTCTCACTGGAGCTTATTAGGTGGTGCACAATTTTGATCTTCTTACCTGATGAGGGTGGTGCCTTCCAGGCATGTCCACTGCAAAATTGCTCTCTCCCTCTTTGTAATGAATGACTATTTTGAGGGGAGCTTCTCTGAAACTATACAAATGTCTCATTCATCATCAGACATTCAATTTACTCATTCATGGGCTTATGGTTTCCCATTTTGTTTAATGGGTTATACTCCATTACCATCATCATTTATTTTGAGACTCAAAACTTCTGATTTGGCAGCAGAAGCTGCTTCAAGCTTTGACATATGTCCCTATCATTCTTTGAGTACTTCCTTGTTCCCTGTTATTAAAGGATGTTCTAGGATCATCTTGTACTTATTCTTTCCAGTCCTGGATCCAGATAGCAATTTAAGCACTGTCGGTTCCTTTAATTGGAGAATAATATTCAGGAGCCCAGATTATGGGCTGTAGGTGTGCTCATTGCTATTGACATATCACTGCTACCAGTCCTAAGGAGTGTGTGTGTGTGTGTGTGTGTGTGTGTTATATGATATAAAACACATATATATATTTATGTATATGTATGTATCATGTATGTATGTATCGATATATAAGCACAAATACCAACTCACCAACACCTCACACACGTATTCAAATATCCAGACACACATTTACACCTATATTTACTTCTCTTTCTATCTATATGTTGAAAAACACAAGTTCATACCGATACCTTCAGTTCTTACTCAATACAACAATACCACAGGGTCATTCCAGTTTTCTTACTTTCCATATTTGTGACCCACTTGTCCAATAGTGAGAAACCTGTACATACTATCCTATCTATTTACATATTTGGCTATTCCCTGTATTAGCCAATTTGCCATCTCTGCTGCCATTTCTTCTCACACATTGAAACCCTCCTCACCCTGCTTAGGCTCTGACACCTTACACTGTGCCACTCTTTCTTTCTTCCACCTGGTAGAAGCCCTTATCACCCTACTCATGGTCTACACCAGGCCATCCCCCATATGGATCCCATCCTCTCTTGGCTGGGGTTCAGATGTTCATCATGGCATCAACTCCCAACGTGGACACCCTCTTCACACTTCTCAGGCCCTGAACCCCTGTTCCAGGCTGATCCTCACTTGAGGCTCAGCTCACCCTGCTTGAGCTCAGACACCGCAGAGAGACTGCCCCTCATGGGAATACCTCTTTGCCCTGCTTAGGCTCTGACACCCTTCTCTGGCCCATGGAGGCTGCTCCTACCTCAACATGGGTGCCTACTTGTTCTGCCAAAAAGGAAAAGGTACCCTTTTTTGCTTTTTCACTGTAACATAGAAAAAGGTAAATTAGGTAATATAGGCTTCATTCGCCACCAATTGAGGATTTGGGGTATGGGACCTTAAATAAGGGCTTTTTAAAAAGTGAATCCAAATATCAAATAATCTGGAGAAATAATAATACTTAAAATTATGTATGAGTTTGAATAGTCAATGCTTGATAGGCAAAATTTCATTATATTTGAGCAATATTTTTAAGTTTATCGTAACTCCAAAAAGAGCACGTTTGATTTAGGATTACAGAGAAAACATTTCTGAAGAGAAGTATTGGGGCAGGAGATATTTCGTAATATCAGATTTCCTTAAAGAAGACTTAAAATTTGGGAGTGTGAATTACTTATATTAACAAGAAAAACCCTCCTTATCTGCTCTAAGAATCCGCCTTCAGAAAATGCCTTTGTTGGTAAAAGGATGGGTTTTGTTAGAGAACACGATGAAATTGTTACTCTAAGAACATAATTATTAGAATGGGTCACCACAGAAGGAGAAGATCTTCCTTCTGTGGAGGTTTTTGAAAAGAGATAGCGCTCAGAGGATAAGCTGGAGGCCTAAGGAGCCCTCTGGTATTTTGTGTTACTAAAGTGGACACCAGTTTCGTAATATAAACAAAAAATCTGGTTTATTTTAAACACTGGAAGCCTCATATATGTTATCCATGAAGTTATTTGCTATATACATAACTAATAAATTTTGATAAAGATGATAATTCTAAAACTATAGTTGTAGTAATTGTGAGCTATTTATTCGTTTGTAGGTTATATTAGTTGTGGTATTATCAAAGAGTCCAAATGAATGTCCTTGTTACAAAGAATCCTTTCAAGACCTTGCCTTGGTTCCAGTCACAGGGACCAGAGCTGCCATTTAGGGCCTCAGGGATTGTGCCTCCATAATTCCTAGGGGCACTGTTTACACAGAGTGGAATGTGAAAAGTGTCCCTGGAGGTGGGTGAGGAAGCAGCTCTGAAAGGGGTACATAATCTACCGTCACCTGGCCGGCTTTCCACATTCCCAAACTGCAGACGAAAAGGGCTTGGACCCAGGAAAAGGAGAGACATATTGCCATTGGCTGTGGATTGCCAATACCGACAGGCTCCTTCTCCAGTCTAAAGCACAAATCAGGATCCTTTGAGTAGATGTGGGCGCACTGCCCCTGGATACGGGCGTGAATACCCTGACATGTAAGCATTTAAATTGCAAAACCTTTGTATATCAGTAAGAGGAATTCAAAAGGAACCAGCTTTCTGCGGTGTAATTATGTTTTACTGAATTAGCAAGGGAGCACGACCTTCGAGCTAGTCTTTAGGTTTCCAGGAGAATTGTGTCTTTGCCAGCCGGCCCGCCCGCCCTGCTGATGCAGCATCTGCGAACCCCGGGGAGTCCATTTTGAACGTGTTAAGAAGGAACTCCACGAGATTAAGTTCCTTTTTCCATTAACAGAAAGGGTACACTTTCTGCAAAGCCAGTCTTAACCAGCAGAGGGATTTGAAACATTTGGCAAGATCATTTCTGAAAAATAGGCTGAATCCTGAGTCTTGCTCCACTGAGGCCACAGCCAGCCATAGGCCACAGCTACCTAAGCGTTACAAAAGCTATTTCAAATGGCTTTCTCTCTTCACTCTGATGCTTGCATTTTTGACATGGATTAGGAGAATTAAGTAATTCATGTGTTGATCTGTTTAGTGACAAGTAGATATTGATAGTACGACATTAATAATAGTTAACCGGTTGTCGAGGGCTTATTTTGTGCTATGCACTGCTCTAGGCTCTTTCCAGGCATTAGATCCCCTCTGCTCTCTGAGATAGTTATCACATCTAAGATGTCTTCAATTGTCAAGTCACAAGGTAGGAGGCCTTCATGTAAAGCTGGGACCTGCACTCCAGGATAAGGGTAAATGAGAATAAATTCATCATCCAGAAGAGTAAAGAAAGAAAATTTGCATGGCTTGGTCATGGCACCGGGTGGAGGGAGGGTAGAAAATTCTCCTGGCAGGAACACGTGAAGATCTTCAGAGCTCAACTTCCCTTTGGCCCGACAGCAACTGTAAGATATTTTTGGATTTCAAAAATGTTAAAATGTGAGAGCATTTGTCTTCCAGTTAATGAAATAGGGTATTTTTATCAGCTCCATTTTTAAAGATGAGAAAAATGAGGCAGAGAGGTGAACTTACTTGTCTGAATTTATTAAGTGAATAAGCAGCTGGGATACTGAGCCTGTATTCTCAACCCCTAAACTTGACTCCTTCCAGAAGTTTATGATAGTCTGGCATATAGACGATATGTGTGAGGAAATGATTATGTATATTTGTTATTTCAGGAAGGAAATTCCATATATAAGGATAGAGAATCAAAATCAGAATGGATTTGTTAGGTATAAAAAGAAGGAATGAGAGTATCAGAAACTCTGTGTCCTATGTTAGGCTCCTCTCATCATGCTTTTGCCAGAAACATTTTCAAATATTTTAGAATCTTATTTTTCCCTGAAGAAAAGGGTTTTTTCTTTGATGCTCTTGTGGCTGTTTAATTAGAAGATAAAGCCATAAAGGAATGACATTTTCCTCCACTTTTTCTTTATCCCTGTTTATCAAAAAACATACTCTATATTTCTTAGACTCAAAATATTCCATCTTGTGTGGTAGTCACACTGTGACTATGTGAAGAATATCCTTAGTACTCCGAATTCATGGCTAGATAATACAGCACAGGCTTTTCTCATAGAAAAGATTTGAAATTGAAATAACTAACAGAAAGGTAATTTTTGAAAACAAAATTTTATCTTCTTAAGGTGTTTTTCTAGACCCTAATTTTCTTTGTTTTCCTTTCCTTGTTCCTTTCCTTTCCTTTCCTTTCCTTTCCTTTCCTTTCCTTTCCTTTCCTTTCCTTTCTTTTTCCCTTCCCTTCTCTTCCCTTCCCTTCCCTTCCCTTCCCTCTCTTCTCCTCTCTTCTCGTCTCCTTTTCCTTTTCCTTTTCCTTTTTCTCCTTCCTTCCTTCCTTCCTTCCTTCCTTCCTTCCTTCTATATTGTTATATTGAAAGATGATAACAGTGTATATCTTTTGGCTTGCTTTGGGTTGTTCTCACATGGGTATTTAAATACCATTTTCAACAAATAATATGGTTATGGAACCATATGATGAAATCGGCCCATGTAAGGATTGAGATGCTTCTTAGTCATCCAAATTCACAGGATTATTGCTTTTAGTTTAGATAAACTCCTGTTGAATAGGAAGAGTTTCTGCAGTTTTCTTTTTAAACCCATCAAAGGATAGAGGCCCACTGGTGTCATACATTTGTGTTTTTGGGCTCTTCATGACAGTATATATTTTTATATTTGCTTTATCAGTAATTTTTTTCAAAAGACAGACTCACATTACTGGCTCTTAAATATTTCCTAACATGTCTTCCTAAGAGGTCTGTAATTGTGGGCATAAACTACTGATTGCTTTTAGTTTTCTTCTTTGCACAGAGTCAAGTACTTATTTAGCTGGGCGTTGGATATGCATACTGCTGACTATATATACCTTGCTCTAAAATATCTTACATGCTAGGGTGGAGACATAGGTACATAATTAACACTAATGTGATACATGCTAAATAGGGTTTTTATGAAGTTAGATGTTACCTGCAGGATAGGAAATGACCTGCAGTTCAAGTAGGGTTGATGGAAAAGTTATTTAAACAAAGCCATGACAGACAGAGACATTTGCCAAATGGAGTGGATGAGCCAAGTGTGTCTTTGCAATGATGTGCAGCTGGCTGGGGATGAAGTTCATGGCTTGGGGTCGGGGAGTGGGTGCTGTGGTTGGTACAGGGAGGTGATGAGTCTGCAAAGCAACTGGGATCAGATGAGCAGGACTTTTGTACCTGATACCCATTAAGACAGTAATTGTAATCTCAGATACCTTTCTAGCCCTTTTCAAACTGTTTTCCTTTTTCTATCCCTTATCTTAGTTTTGTAAGCTTTAGAATTTTCACTAGTGTTCCTGCTTTATGATAGGAAAACCAGATACAGAGGAATTTTCTAGTGAAGGGTTTGTCCTGGGGCCAGCTGGGGTGGGCAAAGCTCATTAAGCTCATGTTTTTGAAAGCACACACATGATTTAATAGTTAAGAAATGTGCCCAGGACTACAATGCTGAGGGATGGTTGCTGAAGTCTTTTTTTTTTTTTTTTTTTTTTTGGTGCCTGTGCTCCTGGGACATTTGCTGTGCTGAGATATGGTGACGAAAGTGCTAATGAAGGATGCCAGCGGAACCCTCCATTTCGGGCTGTCATCCCAGAGAAGGTCTGCAGAGTGTAATGAGGCGAACAATCAAGTTGCTATAGTCTGAAAAGGTTAAAGCAGCTTCAGGGATCACTATTTGTGCTTCTTGGGTACTGGAATGTCATGCCAGTAATAAGCAATATGCAATCCAGGGAAAAGAAGCAATTAGTTTTCCACGTTAGTGAAAGGCTGCCTCGCTTCAGAGAGGATGGTGAAGACTGAATTCTTTTCCTTTGAGGTGGAACTGAGTCACAAAGACTCAAGCCAGGGGTGAGTGAATCTTGTCAGTCTGTCAGCAACATTAATGGAGTTCCCACCATGTGCATACCATGTAATTAGGTTTCAACAAGCCCTCAAAAGTTTAGAATATGTACTCCATGATGTCAGAGAGTAGCTTTGAGTCACTATCTTAACCAAGCTCGACTCTGCTTTTGTTGAGATTTAGATTCAAAATAGATGATAAATTCCATTGAATAATAGTTTTGACTTGGTCAGAAGCAATGAAAACTAGGAGGGGAGGTAATCTCATGTTGGCGACACCAAGAAGTCTCATTCACGTTGTTGAAATGTTTATATATTTCATTAATGATTTTGATGCTCTTTAGATTCCATCTGCAATTAAAAATTTTTTTAAAAAATATTTATTTATTTATTTTATTTTATTTTTTATAAATATTTTTATTTATTTTTGAGACAGAGAGAGACAGAGCATGAGCAGGGGAGGGGCAGAGAGAGGGACACAGAATTTGAAGCAGGCTCCAGGCTCTGAGCTGTCAGCACAGAGCCCGACGTGCGGCTCGAACTCACGGACTGTGAGATCATGACCTGAGCTGAAATCAGACGCTTAACCGACTGAGCCACCCAGGCGCCCCTAAAAATATTTATTTTTGAGAGAGAGAGAGAGAGAGAGAGAGAGAGAGGGAATGAATGAATGAGTGGGCAGGGGCGGGGCTGAGAGAGAGGGAGACACAGAATCCAAACCAGATTCCAGGCTCTGAGCTGTCAGCACAGAGCCAGACGCGGGGCTGGAACCCATGAACCGTAAGATCATGACCTCAGCTAAAATCGGATGCTTAACTGACTGAGCCACCCAGGTGCCCCTCCATTTGCAATTTATTAGTTAACACCTATTATATGCCAGGCACTACCTTCTGCACTGGAGAAATAATGGTTGAGAACAGCTAGTTGTTTCTCTAGAATTTTACTATCTGTGTGGCCTGCCTTTGAGTACTAAAGGATACCCTAATACTCTTACCACTAGGAAAAAACATGGGAGAAACATCCCCAGTACATCTTCCACTCATCCACAGAGGGCAGTCTCTTAAGGCATGGCTGAATCTGAATCCTGGGAGCAATGTGAGCTAGATGTGCACAAACAATACCATCCCTGATGGTTCTGATTCTCTCTTGCTCCTCTCTTGGCTAAGAATTGCTCTTCAAACTTTAAAGCATGTACTGTTAAAAAATTATTAAAGAATGCAGTTTAGGTAATACAAACAAACTTTATTTAATACTTCGTGAAGTGAGGGGCACGTGGGTAGCTCAGTTGGTTAAGGTTCCGACTTCGGCTCAGGTCATGATCTCACGGTTCGTGTGTTCTGTGCTGATGGCTCAGAGCCTGGAGCCTGCTTCAGATTCGGTGTCTCCCTCTCTCTCTGCCCTTCTCCCACTTATGCTCTGTCTCTCTCTGTCTCAAAAAGAAATAAACATTAAAACGATTTAATACTTCGGAAAGTGGACAGTCTCCAGAGAACTGAAAAATGGGGTGAAAGGCAGGAAGTTTTATAGAATAAAGAACAAGGAAGAGGAAATAGGAAAATATCTGATTGGCTAGGGTCATATACCTTGGTTTGGGGTGAGAAGGAACAAGAAAGTAAGTACAGAGCCCAGAGTTCTTCGTGTTTGGGATTGGCTGGTTGGATACACATCGTTTCTGGTCAAGCAGAGTATTTGCTGGGACATGAAAGTTACCTAAGTTTTGGTTTGCTGATGTGGCACCGTGAGCAGGAGTAGTTCCATTTTGGGCCTAGAATTTATTTCAAACGTAAGAATCACCTTGGGATCTTATTAAAATGAAGATTTAGATTCCTTAGGTCTGGGATGGGTGTTGAGATTCTGCATTGCTCAGAAGCTTCCCATTGTATGGAAGTATCCTTAAGCAAGCACTTGATTCCCCCATATAACACTTCAAACCAGTTCTTTTCTAGAGAGCTATTGATTTTTATTGGTAAGACAGAATGTGGTAAAACACACACACACACACACACACACACACACACGGAAAAATATCATGAGAGGGTAGAAAGATATAGGCTCAGATATAAGTAATTATGGTGCAGAACTGACTTTCCTGAGGAAATAGATCTTGGGGAGGACACCAAGATGAAAGAGGCAAGTGGTATTTGAATCAGTATTGAAACCCGAATGCAGATGTACCATGTGGCCTGGACAATGAGAGTGGATAAGCAGCAGTTTTTACTCTGGGGATGTGAATTATCTTCCAGGCCAGCAAATTTCAGTGTTTTCCTGGGTTTCTTGGCTAACATGGTTTACTCAAAGGGCAACATTGAACTTGTAAGCTTTTAAAAAGTAGCAGAAATTGTGAGAGTTGCAAATACTTACTAATATTTGTGCTACTCAGCAAGTTTATTATTTGATTCACCCATCCCAAGTTGACACCCTTGGGGGAGGGGAGAGCAGAGTTTTTGCAGAGGTATGTTTCCTAAAGATTTTTAAAAATGGATTTACCTTTGGGAATGTGAGGCCTAATTGTAAATAAACTCTTGCTGCATTCACATCAGCAGTCCTGGATTAGTTAAGAGCTTTAGTTTTGTGTGCCAAAACCAACTTTTTAAAAATGGCTGAAACTATGTATTCAGCAACTTTGAGTTTGACAGAAAACTACACAGAAATCAGGACCTGTTTCTCTGTGCTCAACTAAATGATGACTCTTCCTCCTATACTTCTATTTTCTAAATGTTTACAGATTGTTATCATGCTTGTACTTGGCATACTCAACATATTTGCCTCTGTTCTCTTGTATTCCTTTTTTTCCCCATTTTAAATCAGATCAATACTTCTAGTTCCTGTGATTCCTTTTTTAAAAATTTTTTTCTTAGAAGCCACAGTAGATACTTTTCATGAAAACAAAATATAACAAAGTTTTAACACTGCTTGAATGAAATCTGGGACTGGCTAAAAATATGTCCTTGTACAATAATCTGAACTTGGTTGACTGCAACACTCACGTCTACTGGGGGTTGGTACGTTTAGAACTGAATATGAACTCAACTCCCCAAAGACATCTAAGAACAGTCTCACACCAAGTGCTGCTTTAAAATATAGATCATATCTGTGTGCAGTTGTGATCCTGTACCCTTTAAAAACATTTCCTTTAGGAGTAGATGTCAGTGAACACCAATGAATGGAACAACAAAGAAAATATTTTTCAGACACCTAGAGCAAATATATGTCATTGGAAAAAAAAATCACATTAAAGAGAACACTTGTCTAAAAAATATACTATTATCCTATTTGTTCGCCTTTCAGAATGGTAAGAGCCTACTGCTGTAAATCAATGAAGTTTATGTCATCATTTCACTTTGCTGTGGTGTTTTCCAAAGTGTGGTCCACCAGCTCGGGATATTTGTTAAAAATGCAGATCCCTGGACCTAACTTCAGATCTTGTGAATGCAGAATAGGGTTCTGCATTTTCAATGAGCATCTCTAATTAAGTATTTGCAACTGAAGTTTGAAAGCTACTGGCAAATTAGGTTGAAGGGAAGACTACTTGAAGGTTTCCCCGGGATTAGAAAGGAAGCTCTTTCAAGAATGATAGGTAAAAATTAGGTGAAAGTGTCACCTCTCTATCCTTCCCACCCTAAATTCCCAGAAACTCTCCCCGTACCCAGGTATACCATGAGGGTTTTCTTCTAAAATTTATCAGTTAGTTAAGAAAGGAAATAATGGCCCTGAAACTTATTTTCATGCTGAAGTCATAAGCAACTTATTCAGAGCGCATGGACATCCCACGGGTCTTAGAATTTTCCAGTACTCGTAAGTATATAAATAATGAAAACATAGGCAATTTTTTTCTCTTCGAAATTAAAAAGGATTTATATTTAACAAGAGAGAATAGATGTCATTTTACATTTAATGAGTAATTCTTCGAGCATTACTGTCACTTGAGTCTTGACTTAATTCTAAAAACAGTAGTAGAGGGGCGCCTGGGTGGCGCAGTCGGTTAAGCGTCCAGGTCACGATTTCGCGGTCTGTGAGTTCGAGCCCCGCGTCAGGCTCTGGGCTGATGGCTCGGAGCCTGGAGCCTGTTTCTGATTCTGTGTCTCCCTCTCTCTCTGCCCCTCCCCCGTTCATGCTCTGTCTCTCTCTGTCCCAAAAATAAAATAAAATGTTGAAAAAAAAATTAAAAAAAAATAAAAATAAAAATAAAAACAGTAGTAGAATTTAGTTATTTATTTTTTTTGAGAGAGAGAGAGAGAGTGTATGCGTGCACACATGCAAGAGGAGGAAGAGCAGAGAGAGAAGGGGACAGAGGACCTGAAGCAGGCTTTGCACTGACAGCCATGAGCCCAATGTGGGGCTCAAACTCACGAACTGCCAGATTGTGACCTGAACCAAAGTTGGGCACTTAGCCAACTGAGCCACTCAGGTGCCCCAAAGATATATATTTTTATGATAATCTTTATTGAAATAGTTTTCAAAGTTTTATTTATGTTTTTCAGAAGTAAAAGTAGTTTTAAGCAATATCTCACATGGGAATTCAATTTGCAACGTAAGATAAAAACAAAGCTCCTTGGTTGAAGTGCGTGTGTGTATGTGTGTGTGTGTGTGTGTGTGTGTGTGTGTTGGGGATAGTGAGGCCCAGAGCCTACTCACTCAGTTATTTCATTCTCCTAGAGTAAAAGTCAGCAAACTATGGTCCATGGGCTAAATCCCACCGCTTCTTGTTCTTGCAAATCACATTTTATTGAATACAAATAGCCATGCCCGTGTTTTAAATGTATTGTCTATGGCTGCTTTTCTGCTGCAACAGCAGAGTTGAGAAGTTCAGATAGAAACCTATTTAGGCAAAGTCTAAACAGAATCTTTTCTGTCTGGCCCCTTCCAGGTAGAAGTTTGCGGATCCCTCTTCTAGAAGGGACAGTGTTTGAAATGCACATCTCCTTGGCCTTGAGATCTCAATGCCTGCAGGTTACCTCTGTCCAAAGTAAGTATTTACCAAAATAAGTATGCTTTACAGGTATTGTTATTAGTATTATTTATATTATTTTCTGCATGTCTCATGCCATGAAAAGGTGAAAAAGCCCAGAACATGATTCCACTATTGTAGAGCTGGCCTTGAATTTCCTAGTATATTAATGACAGTAAATGATGTAATTCTTTTGGAATATTTTGGGAGTATTTCTTCTCAGTTTTTTTTAAGTCTATGTTATTTGATTTTATCTTTTCCCTGGGAAAGATTTTTTTGACACAACTTTATATTTAAACAGTATTAACTATTTCCTTTTTTTTTTTTTTTATTGGCCATTAGCTAGTGGAGGTGGATCCCTCTAATCAGTGGCCAGAATAGTCTGAGATTTTGAGGACAAGGTGGAAGAAGACTACTCTCTCTTTCACGTCCTTTTTCATATGTGAAGAACAGGCAGACAAAATACGTGAACTGTCTTTCCAGTAATGGGTCCTAGTGACAAGAAGTTATTAGACCCTCGTGATTTATATCTTACAAGATTGGTTTAAACCAAACTACCATCAAGCACACTTCTTCATACCCATGAAATACATTTGTTGCATCAATGACGTTATGATTTAGCTATGATTTTCCATCTGGTCCTGTGTATAAAGGAGAGCCAAACTGCCTTTGAAATGTTGTTTCTTAAAGGTGACAATTTCAATCACCCCTGATGTAGGTGGAGGGCACAGCCTATTTCTTTTCTAATTAAGTGCATCATTCCTTTCTAACAAGGTCACACAAAGCAGGATCATATGCAGGGAGATACACTAGACTGTTGAATGTCTAGTCTCTTTTAAGAAGTTCATCCGATTTTATTTTATTTAATAAGTACTTTTGGATTGCTAACGATAAGACACTAAGCTTGGTGGTGCAAGGATAATAAAGTCCTGTGTGACTGTTTTGTTTGATGGTCTAAAATTATGATGTAGAACAAGAGAAAATCTGGAGTTAGGTTTAATCAAAATCTTTGTTGTATAGACTAAAAAAACATTATAGATGTCTCCGTGTGATACCAATAACAAAACCCAATTCCAGCCTGATTTCTATGTCCTGGGCACTACTGCTGGTGTCCTGAATGTCAAAGATATTACTGCTCATAGTTGCTTTTGATGGTACCCAGGAGAGCACTATCTTTTCCTTCTTGGGACTTTCCACCGCACTATGACTTCTAGATCTTGACCTGGACCCGTAAGAAGGCCCATTTTAGTAGAGAAGTAGCTCATTGTAGTGCCTCACCTGTCAGGAGAGAAAATGGAATTAGTTACTCCTTATAGTACTTAGACTTTTAAAGCAGAGGCCCATTTTGGGGGCATATGGTGGACCAAGATTAAATTAGAGGTGCCAACCACTTACCCCCTTAACAGTCACCTGTAGGCCCAAGACAAGATATGTTCACTTTCCAGATGTTGTTCTCTGGGCTGAGACTGGCTGGCAGTGGGCCCCATATCAGTCGTGTCCTGGCACTTCAGCTGGTCTACTCTGGACTCCTGTCCAAAGGACAAGGTGTTGAATTGATTTTCAGAGCATCCTCCACAGGAGCCAAGTGTGTGCTTCAGACCAGTTTCTGGTCCTCTCACCGTGATTTTTCAGTCCCTCCAATATCAGGGTGAGAGTCTGATCTTTGCTAATCCACCTCTCTCAAGGTGGCCACATCAAAAAGTGGCTAACTCCTTCCCTGGCTTATTCCTTCCATCTGAGAACATTCTAGAAGCCAAGGCACTTCTTATTGCATGCTTTGTCTTTCTTAGCAAAGCAAAATGTAGTGAACGCTCACATACAAAGAGCAAATATCGATTGCCGTTCATTTCCTTCTCTCAAATGCATTACAAACCTAAACATTTTCAAAAATTTCAAGGTGCTTATTTTCCCTTTTCCTAAGGTAAGACAATCAAAACAGTATGAAGAAATTCCCGTGTCCCTGAAATAGATCAGGATCTGTTAAGGGAGATGGCACTATGATGATCAACACTTGATGAACGGTGCTGTCAGGAAATGACAAGTGGCCGCTAGTCGGCCACTCCTCTTACGGAGGATCAGGACTTTTTCTCTTCCTCAGGGATGCGCTTGGGGGTTCCTTAGGGGGCACAAGACACAAGGTAGGGTTAAAAACATACCAAGTAGTTTTCAATTTCCACATTTTATTAAAATGGAATTTCACTGTGAAATAAGAAAGGGGAATGAAAAATATAATTTTAGCAGATTTTTTTATCAAAATTGAAAAAAAAGTTTCTTTTCAAATTGGAAACCTCCTGGCTCTCCTGCCCTCCCTAACACAGCTGAGGAATTTACTACTCTCAGTCTCTGTGTTACTTGTGTAGCAATTTACAAAGGAAAGCTTTTCATAATTAGTCTTTTGTTTCCTATAAAACCATCCTACAGCATTGAAACAGGAGCATCTTTTCTTTCTCTCCCTTCAAACCTTTCTCTATCCTTGATCATAATTGCCTAATTGCACCCATTCTTTATATACCCCTCTGTGCCTTCTTAGCAGTTCCCCAGGTAGTTAGAAATGTTATTTGAAAGACACAGATACAGATGCATGTTATGCAATTAATAGGCCTTCACTAAGTGGAACCAATAGACCATTAAAATGAATCTGTGTGGTCCAAGCTCGCTCTCCCCATCTTTCTGTCTCTGGCAATAACTTGACCCAATGGCTAAAGAGATATGAAAATCCTGCTCTTCAATCCCACTCTGTTTTAAGTGCCAAGGAAGAGTAGGGCACAGATAATGATGTCCTGCTCTCGGCAACAAATGTGCAAATACTTCCATCCTAAGTCTGCCTCCTGTCGAGGCTACTGAATCAGGAGCTGCCCCATGTACAATAGAAAATGGAATAATTTGCCTACTCTGACCCAGAGAGAGGAAGTATCTTGCGATAAATGGCCTGGCCGTATAAATAATAAACTAAAAATGGACCCAAAACTGCCAGGATTTTTGTTTGCAGGAAATAGGATAACTCTAAACAATTTATAGCACTGTTTCCCAGCTAGAGTCCAGGGGCTATTTAGTTAGTAATGGCAATGACAGAAACGGCTTCGTGTCAGATGGAGCCACAAGTGCTAGGCAGAAAGAGAGCAACAAATATTAAAAGATGTCAACTGCCAGCACGAGTCGCTTGTGCCTCGTGGTGCTGGGAAAATGGAGCGAGCCAGTTGCATCAGCAGTGAGAGAGCCAGCCGTCGGAAAACCTCTGAGGCCAACAACAGCTCACATTCCCTGGATCCCTGAGATACTTGCTGAGGAAGGCGAGGAAGAATAATTTATGAGCACTGGAGGCCTGATCTGTTAGCACATTATTATTATTATTATTGTTATTTTGTCAGGTGGAGTAATTACTGACCCGACACCATTATGGATATACATTCAGGGGAACAGACATTCCTGGGATGATGGCAGGGGCGCTCAGTTTTCAGGTTGCCAAAGTGACCAGTCTGCTCTTGCTCATGTCCTGGAGGAGAAAGGAAGACGTGCTGAACTTTCTGAGGTGTTAAAACATGAGAGAAATAGGCTCCCCGGAGATGTCTCCAAAGATGATGCAGTAGCAAATCTTCAAGCTTCGCCAACATCAGATTTTACTCCCAAGATAATACTATTAGTAGCTCCTACTTACTGAGTGCTTTCTAGGTGCAGGCGTGCCAAAGGATTTACATGCTCTGTTTTATTCAGTAACTCATAGTGACCTTCCGAGGCAGGCGTGGTTACGACCTGCATTTTATAGATGAGTACAGGAAGGCGTAGGAGGCTGGGAAACAAAGTTGGTAACCTTTGGCTGCGAGTCAGACCCAATTTTGTCCGATGCCAGAGCTTGAGCTTGAACTACCAGGCCACATTGTCTCATGTATTAATAATAATAAAACCACAAATAACAATTCTGGCATCCTCAGCTAACATTTATTCAGTACTTACTTTGTGCTACACATTGGGCTCAACGTTGGAATAAATAAGGATAGGGTAACTACCGTCACAAACAACCCCAAGTCCTGAGTGTTACAACACGATACGATTTTGGGGGGGTTTATCTGGCCGCCACACGTCACAGCCCTCTCGACTCAGCAGAGGGTAGGTGTGTGGTAGCATAAAGGGGTTCTGCTGCTTCATGCAGTCTTTCAGAGACCCATGTTGCACACGTGGACTCCAAAGTTGTCAGATAAGGGAAGGGAGAGATCATGAGAAAGGCGCACCTGCTCGTAACTGCCTTAGTCTAGACCCGACACAACCCTTGGGCTCCCATTCGATCGTGGGTAACTAGTTACGTGGTTCACCTAGAGAAAAGGTTGCCGCAAAATGTAGTGTTACTATGCCTGGGGGGAGTAAATCATTTGGTGAGCATCCAGTTCATCCGTGGCATGGTATTTTACCTGCGTTAGCTCCCCGTTCACAGCAACTTCACGAAGTTATTATTCCCGTGATGCAGATGAGGAAACCGATACAGAGAGCTTCCCCTGTTTTACCATCGCACAGCCAGTGACTGTGGGAGGTGGGATTATGAGAGAAAACGGATAGATTCTGTCACGTGACAAATATGGCAATTTGTAAAAAGCCTTTATCCCGTATTTACTGATTATTTAAGACACTCGTCATCAGCATTTTCCTCGCGGTCATTCTCCATAGCCAATAGTGAGTTCTCCATCTCTGCCCATTTCTTTGCGTGAGCTGCTGCTCCTCTGTTTCTTGACTCAGGTCACTCTGATGTAGCTTTCGCCTCTCAGCTTAGATACCGCTTCTCCAGAAACTCTCTTCTGATTTAGACACCTGGGTTGGGGATTCTGCTCTAAACTTCCTTAGCACCACTGATTTCCTTTATCTTAGCCTTTGTTGCACTGTGTTTTCACTTTTGATGGATGGATCAGTCTCTTTTGACCGAGGCTAAGTGCCATCAGGGTAGAGATTTTTTTTTTAATTAAAAAAAATTAAAAAAAAATCCACTTTTGAGAAACAGAGACAGAGCATGAGCCGGGGAGGGGCAGAGAGTGAGTGTGGGACACAGAATCTGAAGCAGGCTCCAGACTCTGAGCTGTCAGCACAGAGCCCCAAGTGGGGCTCGAACCCACGAACCATGAGATCATGACCTGGGCTGAAGTCAGATGCTCAACTGACTGAGCCACCCAGGCGCCCCAGGACAGAGATTTTTTGTTTGTTTGTTTGTCTCGTTTATCTCTGTATCTTAGCATCTAAGGTGCCTGGTACATAGCAAGAACTCAAGAAATATTTGCCTTTTAAAAAAATATTTTTAATGTTTATTTATTTTTGAGAGAGAAAGAGACAGAGCATGAGTGCGTGAGGGGCAGAGAGAGAGGGAGACAGAATATCTGAAGTAGGTTCCAGGCTCCAACTCTGGAATGGCGAGATCATGACCTGAGCTGAAGTCGAAAGCCCAACCGACTGAGCCACCCAGGCGCCCCAAGAAATATTTGTTAAATGAATGAATGAATAGGTGACTCTCCCAGTATTCTGAACCTACCCTTACCAATCCATGACTGTAGTCTGAATAAATTGACATTCCTTCTCTTATGTATCTGAAATATAACCTGACTGAGCCTGAGTTATGTAAATGTGGCAGGTACTGTATGAAGTCCTGGGAAGAGTCAAAGAAAAAAAAAAACCTCATCCTGAAACTTTGAGGAGCTCCTAGCCTGGGGATGGATAGAGATCTCTGTGAATTATGATGTGGTGTGGTCAGTGCCACTGGGGTGGGATGAGGGAATGAGGTCCTGTGAGAGCACAGGGAAAGGGTGGTTGGGGAGGAAGGTACACCTGACTTTAAAAGATATATTAAATAGAGACCAAAAGGAAGGTCATCTAATGCATAGTGGATTGCATCACATGGGGCAAACCAGGAAGATATAAAGATTTCCTTTTTGAAGAATATAAGAAGACAAACAACACAACTGGCAAATGATTTGAAGAGATATTTCAAGAAAGAAGATGTAGGAATGGCCAATAATACTTGCAAAGATGCTCGACATCGTTAGACATGAGGAGAAGGCAAATTTAAAATCACAGTGGGACATCTCTACAAACCCACTTGAGTGGCTAAGATTAAAAAGACTTCAATCCCAAGCTCTGGCTGGTGAGGGAACAGAACAACTGAACCCTCACGGACTGCTGGTGGGAATATAAAATGGTAAAGTCATTTTGGAAAACAGCTTGGCCATTTCTTATAGGATTAAATATATCCTTTCCCTAAGACTCAGCCATTCCACTTCTAGTTATTTACCCAAGAGAAATGAAAACATGTATCCTCTCAAAGATTTGTGTATACATGTGCCTAGCAGATTTATTCACAGTAGTCAAAAGCCTCAAGTAACCCAAATGTTCCTCAATTGGAAAATGGATAGACAAATCATAGTACAGCCAACGAATGAAATATTTCTCAGGAATGAAAAGAAACTACTTACATACCCATTGGCATGGCTGACCTCGAAGCATTATTCTGAGTGAAAGAAACCAGACATTCTGAGTGCAAGCTGTGTGATTACATTTATATAATACTTTAGAATGGGCAAACCCAATCTATAGTGATAGGCTATCCATGGTTGCCTGGGGTCAGAGGTGGGGGAGGGAACGACCATAAATGGGCATTAGTGAGAATTTGGAGGTGAAGGAAATATTCTTGATTGTGGTAATAGTTGCATTGCTGTATTATCTGCTGAAATATCAGATTAAGTCTCGGGCAGCAGAAACTATAAAGTCCGTTACAGAGATTATTCTTGACTCAAGCAAACAGGACCACTTGTTGATTCCCAAACACCACATGCTTTTCTGCATCAGAGTCTTTGATAACATTGTTCCCTCTGCCAGGAAGGTCCAGCCTCATCTTTGTTGGATGAAGTTCTACCAACTTTATGATGCATCCTTTCCATGATGTCCATCTCTCTAATTAGATGATCTCGAGCTATCCTGCCTCTGAACCCTGTAATTATTTTTTTTTATCCTTAAGTTTTTTCTTATTTTGCCTTGCATTCTATTTATTTGTGGCCCTTACTTGGCTTGTTCTCCAGTAATCTATAAGCTGCCTGGGGGCAAGGGCTCTATACCTTCAAGAGCATACTGCCCAGCGATGCATGTGAGAGTGGGTATTCAGTGCCAATTTGCTGACATCCATCGATTGCAATGAATTGTTTTGCAAGTCTGATCTGAGGGACGTGTGAAATCATTTTTTTTCTTCACATAAAGATACATTTGAAAGAGATCTGCTATTTTTTACTGTTGTTCATACCAGGTGTTCACAATAGAATCAGGAGGATTTGCCCTTGGATTAGTTTTTAAAATTGAAACAGCTACCTGTGAGTTGAGCCCAGAAAGATATATGACAGCTTCAGAGAGACATGTGGCAGTTGGGTCATGAAATGAAAGGGTTGCTGATGTAAAACTATTATTTGTTCTGGGGAACTTCTAAAACAAAGGGAAAATAATTTTGCTTTTGTAGAACATGAAAGTTGATATATGGTAATTATTTTCTGCTTGACTGCAATTATGACTTCATAACATAATATAGTATATTAATGACTGTGCTGTGTTAATTGGAGAAACAGGTATATTAAGAATATGTATTAACTGTCAAGCTCTATATAGAAATTTGTTATTGTAATAAGGCTCTTTCATATATATTATTTTATTTAACAGTGTTTCCAGGTCTTGTAAGTCTCATAAATTGCAAAAGATGCTTTAATCCTAAAGAAGAATCTTTTCCATAATTAAAAAGTTATTTGGGCAAGTAACTTAACCTTAGTTTCTTCACCTGTGAAATAGGGAATAATAAATGTTTCCTGGTGATGCATAGAGAGCAGATCTATGTACAGATCCATCTTTACAAAGGGTAAACCTCAGCTCTAATGATCTACCTAACTCTTAGCCATGTAATTGTTATTGCATATAATTGTGCTTTTTTCCCCCCCACCAGAATTCAATACATATGTTTATAAGGTTAAGGCTATGGGTACGGGCTTCAATAAAGTAGTAAGTTCATAATAAAATGTATCAAGCAACAAGGAGAAAAATGGAATGTCGGTGAGATTTTAACACTGGTAATGTATTTATATCCTCAACTCTAATGGAAAATGGCGTGAAACATTATTTTTCCACGCCATGACTTTTATCCTCAAAGCCAAAGAAGTTGAGCAGTGAGTTTATAGCCTTATCAACACAGAGAATCAACTAATTGACAGGTTTTTTTTAATGCAATTTGTTCCAAGAAATGCTAAACTGGAGATTGGAAAGATGAAAATGCTATAACCCTTGGTTACAGAGAAGAGAGAACTAACCCTTCTGCTCTCTCCCAAGGGCCCCTGGGCCATTACTTTTTCTTGGCTGTAAGGTTGCTAAAGGGTGTTCTGTGTACTAAGTAGATGTTGACCCAGATTTGTATTTTGGATCTTAACAGTTATAGAACCCAGACTTTTTTTTCCGGGCTTATCAGGCCTTGTGTGGTTCTCAACATCTGTGTCTGTTTCTCAGTTGTGTTTAGAGACATCATCATATTATACCCTCTGGGAGAGTAGACAGTAGAAACTGAAGAGCACTGTTAATGGCAACTCCTCTACCTTCTCTTTTTCACATGTTATGCTCAGTTTTACCCACTGGTATACTGGTGAGGATACTGAGGGAATCATCAAGATGAAAATAGCCATTTTTTGAGTGCCAATGGTATGCTGAGCCCATTCCATACAATCGTGTAAGGGGAATATTATTATTATTATTCCCGTTTCACAGGTGAGCCAATGGAGACTTGGGTTAAGTCAACTTACCCAAGTGTACAGAATAGTAAACATTAGGATTTCAACCACCAATATTTTTTTACTTTTAGGTCACTTTTAAGAACATACTCTTTCACTGCTGTGATCTTTGGCCCTAAGATGAGATTAGAAAGAGCTGAACGTATCACCACAAATTAATCAAGCAGTACTTATAGACACACACCCTGATCTGAATGGCTTTTTGCTCAGAATGGGCAAAGAGAATTCATATACAGCCAAAGCTGGGAAGCACTGTTCTTATTTTTCTGTCTGCAAATTCAAGTTATAGCCTTTTGAGCGTACATAAACATACAAATATAATCAATATATTTGCCCTCTTAGGCTTTGGGCTTGAAAGTCTAGTTTTAACAAAAATCTGCCAATACATGTTTAATAGATTCAATGTATAGTCCCCCCGTCTTCAGAATGTATAAGGTTATGATTTTACATATTTGTCATAAATGGCTGCAGCATCCATATATTATTGGAGTGAGCTTTTCTAATGGGGATAAATGTACCGCACTGTGGGCTCTCAAGATGGCAAGATACACAACTCATGCTCAGCGAAGCAGGGGGAAATATATTATCCCTCTGCCATGCTGTGACATGCATATATTCCATTCGAGCTTCATGAGGGCATTAAATCCAGAGAGAGATCAAAAGAAAATACAGACACAGACTTCCACTGCTAGCTTTTACAGCAGTTTCTGTTGGCTCAATGCTATTTGCATAGAGTGCAGAAGGTTCAGTTGCTTTTCATAGGAGAAATTTTGTTAAAACATTATTTTTTCTCTTGCAAGTTACATTTCCCTAAATTGCCTAAAAATCTGGGGAGATTTATAATAAATGATAACTCAAGGGAAAACGTTCTACTCCAGTTTCATAATGATGGAGTGTGGAAAAAAATTTAAAAAGTTACTCACAAATTATCAAAAACAGTTCAAAATTTTATTTCCTGAAGACAGAGTTTTCACGAAACGTGTTTCAAATAATTGTTTTTGTCTGGCTTATTTCCTTCCATTCTTTTGTTGGTAGCACTTCACAAATGAAAATAAAGGTGCCCCAGGTTAAATTCTATAGGCAAATACTGTTCATTTTCTTCAGGCCAGCAAAACAAAACAAAAACAATCATAATGTGGGGAGTGATTTTTCACAAGAGCTATCATTTTCAGTTTTTGTACTTTGCATAGTACAGTAGACTGTTCAAGCCATTGAAATCATGGGGGTGCTGGTGAGGGTTCCAGAGGATTAGAGAAAGTACTCAGCAATGCCTCTTTGCTCCAAACTAATCCTGGTGTCTGAACTGCATTGTTGAACCAGAGAGATAAAGCCTTGTGATCGCCTACCTCTGTGGAAATGTAAGTGTGAGGAGAGGTTTTAAAACTCTGGCTATCAACCCATTTGGCAATACTAACAAACTTCAGGATGGCATTAAACTAAGGGATTGAAGCCACAAATTTTGGATTCTAGCTATTGTCGATTCTACTACCGTGACCTCTGAAAATAAAGAGATGGCATTTTTGATGAGAATTTTGCATTTGCACAGGAAACTCGATGATAGGTTTAGTTTAAAAACAGGGAGACTGAGGCTGGGGGTCTATCAGTCATGACTAAGTTCAGTTGGCATGAAAGGGATGTAGTTATCTCTCACATTGTTGAAGGTTGGAAGTTGGTATTCTAGGGCTGTGGAGGCACTACCAAATTGCTAGGGACTCAGGCTTTCTCCAGCTGACTGCTTTGCCTCTCTTAGGATGGTTCAAAATGATGGCTGGAGCTCTAGCTCACATGGAGAAAGGAATGAAAGAGCGGATAAAGAGCACATGACATGTTTTAATGGATTTTCCTACTGCCCCATACAATTTTTCCTGACATCCCATTGGCCCAAACTGAATTCCACCATCCCACATAGCTGTGAAGGAAGTTGGAAAACATAATCCTAATTCTGGGCGTCTTTGGCTCAGCTGAAGATCAAAAGTTCTGCTACTGGTCAAAAGGGAAGGAAGGATATTGGGGTGGTAACTCTTATCTCTTTTACAGTGGGGTTCAATAATTACTTAGGATCACACAATTTGCTAATTGTAGAGATTAGTAGTGAGTCTCCTGATGGTACAGTGCTCTTCGAATCAAAGAAAATGAACTTCTAAGCTCAAAGAGGGGGGAAATGAGGGACTGTATAGAGGGAAATGAGAATAAAGGCCATTATGATTTTAAAGTTGGGTTAGAAAGTTTGGTTTAAGCATTCTTTCACACGTACATTTCTGCCTATTATAACATGATACCTATTCTATTAAGTTTTATTCTCTCCAGTTTAAAATAGAGATGATATTCAAATTTCCCGTCCAGTAGCCCTGGTGAAGCAAAAAGAGCCAGAGAGTCACTCAACTTGTGACTACAGGTCTCAAGTGTGCGCTGTGCACTGCCTGGAGAGCTGCTAGGTCCTCTGGCCAACTCGCCACCACACTCACGCCTTCTCTCACTCCCCTAGCGTTTGATACTCTTTCCCTTCACTGTCAGCTGATGACCCTACCTGCTATTTCACTGAGAGAATAAAGGCAAACACAGAGATCTTCTGCCAGTTCCTACCATCACAGATCCACCCGTCACTGGGTCCATACACTTGGTCTTCCCTTTCATTCCAATGGGTGAACAGTCCCATTTATGTTTTCTTAATTATTTTTTTTAATGTTAATTTATTTTGAGGGAGAGACAGACAGAGTGCAAGCAGGTGATGGGCAGAGAGAGAGAGGGAGATACAGAATCCCAAGCAGGCTCCGGGCTCTGAGCTGTCAGCATAGAGCCCAACGCGAGGCTTGAACTCAAGAACCATGAGATCATGACCTGAACTGAGGTCAGACCCTTAACCGACCGAGCCACCCAGGTGCCCCCATTTTCTCTTTCTTAACGCGCTCATTCCTATCAGCATTCAAAGATTTTCTAAAATCTCCCCTAACAAAATCACCCACTCTAGACCATTTCACATCCCCTTTCAGGTATTTCCTTTTCTCATTGGAAGGTGTGTGTGTGGGGGGGGGGGAGGAGGTTATGTTTTATATTCATTCCTTGGCTCTTTCCACTCAGGCCTTCATCTCCAGCACACCACCAAAATCCTTCTGGTTGAGGCTACCAATGCTTCCCATCTTGCCATATCCTATGGGCTTCTCAACCTTGATCTTACTTGACCTGTCAGTAGCACTTGATCCAATTGTTCACTTTTGCCCTCTGGAAGCATAGTTTTTACTTGGCTTGGGTAGCTCTCTTGTTTTCTTCCTTTGCAATGGCTGTGCCTTCCTCTTCTTTTCTGGTTCCCCTCTCCCTGACATAATAATTTTGAGAGTGCTCTAGGGCTCAGCCTCTTGGTTGTTTTCTCTCCTTTTCTTGCTTTCTCTCTAGGTGATCCCATTCACTATGATGGCTTTAAATATCATCTATGCCTAGGTGGTTCTGAATTCACATCTTCAGCCTTTTCCTTTTCTGTGGGCTCCAGACTTGTATGTCTAACTTCCTCTTCAAACTCTCCCCGAGTATCTAAAAAGCATTTTCAAATTTAACATCTTCAAAATAGAACTCTTGATTCTTGTTTTCTCATTTCTTCCTTGCATTACATTTTTTTTAATGTTTATTTAGTTTTGAGAGAGACAGAGACAGAATGTGAGTAGGTTACAGGCAGAGAGAGAGGGAGACACAGAATCCAAAGCAGGCTCCAGACTCTGAACTGTCAGCACAGAGTGCAACGTGGGGCTTGAACTCAGGAGCTGTGAGATCATGACCTGAGCCAAAGTCAGACACCCAACCGACTGAGCCACCCAGGCACCCCTCTTCCTTGCATTTTCGTAAACAGCACCATCATTCATTAAATGGATCAGTTCAAAAACCGGGAGTGATCTTTGACGCCTATCTCATAAGCTTCACATTTAATATATCAAAAAAGTATCATCTCTAACCTCAAAACACATCTAGGATTTAATCAGTTTCATCACGTTCACTGTTACTTTTCCTAGTCCAAGACCCCCATTTTGCTTCTAATTGGTTTTTCTGCTTCTCAACTTGCCCACCCCAAGTCATAATTTTCTGAGTTAGCTGATTGAAATATAAATCAGGCCATGTAAGTCACTCTTCTGCTCACAATCCTCCAGTGGATTTATTCAGTCAGAATAAAAACCCAGCCCCTCACTATGTCTTCAAGGCTCCATTTCACCTGCCCTTTTCCTGTCCACACAACCTTATCTCCTGCCACTCTCAGCTCTACCATACTGACTCTTCAATTCCTCAGAAATACCAGCCTTGCTGCCACATCAGGACCTTTGAATATGTTATTTCCTCTGCTTGGAAAGCTCTGTCTGCAGATGTCTGTAAGGATAGTTCTACCATTTTATACAAGTCTTCATTCTGATATCACCTTCTCAGATGGGCCTACTGTGGGTATGCACTCCATCTTCACATTTATCCCCTTACCTAGGGTTATTTTGACTCACACAACATAGCATTACATGAACACAGGACTTTTGGGTTTCTTTATCGTCTGTCTCTCCTCCAGTATAAGTTCTATGATGGCAGAGGTTTTTGTGTTGCTTACCTTTTTATCTTCTGTGCCTAGAAAGATTCAAGGTAGTGTGTGTGTGTTGTGTGTAATATTAGAGTGAATGATTTTGAAGCCTTGGAGAGACTTTAGTCAGTTACCTGAATAAAACTAAAAATTTATTTCTGTTTTCATTTAATCTGTGCTGGGCTGCCTAACCTTTATGTCTGTCCTCTTTCTGGGAGAACAAATCAGTATCCAGCAAGATCAAGAGCATTTGGGAAGCAAAGGTCAATCTGATGCCCACCCTACAAGCTTTGCATTTCAAAGATGGCATTGTGGCCAAAAACAGATCCATTAGCTGCTTGAGCACATGCTACCCTTCAAACACTGAAAAACAGGGAGAATTATCTTCTGAATCAAGCAATTCACTGGAAAGCCCTGGATGCAAAGGCACATGTGCAAATTTCATCATTTCTTTCGAGCTCATCTCTATTTCACAGAGGCATCCATTCCACACTTGTCGAAACGTATTGGGCTTGAAAATCATTCTCAGGATGTTCAGAGTTGCATCAAGGACACCTGACGGGGGAACAATGTGGTTAAGCAGAAAAAGAGACTCAGAGGACCAGCAGAATTTGTTTCTGGCATCCGTTTAAAGTCTTTTGTGTGTGTGTGTGTGTGTGTGTGTGTGTGTGTGTTTGACAGCATTACTTGTGGCACCCATTCCCCCTCCATTTACATAAAAAGCAACATGCATACTTTTCAGCCTCAAGCAACTCCTGACAGGTTTTGGCTGGATAACTTGAAGGAGGGTGAATCACAGCCATTTTTTAGGGGGAGGTGAAAACAGTTAAGACCAGAAACGCTCTCCTGCCAGAGGGGGAAACACGTTTCCTAAGGGTACCCAAGTGATCCTGTGCGTTAGGAACTTTGTTTCCTGCCTATTAGGAATACCTCGACTCTAGGTAAGGTTGACAATATTCAGTTAAGTTGTTTGATCCAAATTTTGTGAAATCATTAGTGTCAGTCCTTTTGTGTGGCTAACTGAAAAGAACCACTCTTTGGGTTCCATGGACATTTAGCTTGAGGTGTGTGGCACCAGCTTTGGCCTGCTTTCTGTGATTGCTTTCATCCCATTGCAGGCAAAAATAGAAAGCGTATTAGGTTTGCCTTTGGCAAAGGACCAATTTAGTGTTGAGGCATCAGGTATCTGAAATACCCTTACCACTACCCCTGGATGGCTTGCTAATCAGTCCTGAGTTGGCTCTGGACCTGTCTTTTCCTTTGCTCCTCACTCTGATTCCCGTTGTGAAAACAGGATCTATCTGTGGCTGGGTAATGAGAAGCAGCCTTAATAATCAAATCATTGCAAATATGTCAAAAAATCAAAAACAATTTAATGTGTACTTCCCATGGATGTTAATTAATAGGAATAGGGTGTTTAATTTGGAATTTTAGGCAAGAGGTATTTTGGACCTGGGACAGAGGAAGAGTCCCCGGAAACACTTTCATTTTATATAGGTGGCCGCCTCCACAGCTCGGCAATTAGAGTTTCCTTGCCTTGAGTGTAATATTCTAAATCAGGCCAGGTTACGTTTGTCCATTATCCTTCTAATTAAGCTCCGACCCAGACCTCTACCATAGAGTTGGTGCAATTACGCTTGGCTCTTAAATGTGTTTAATTCACTTCCGATTTTTACTTATAACATTGATAGATATTTTGGGAAAGTCACTGAAAAATGTATCTTTGTAAATTTGGCCCAAGTCTCTGACTCAACCAGAGAGAACTGTTAGCTTACAAATACCTCATTATTTTTTAGATAGCAACTGCTCTTGGACAGAGCAAGTAACTCACACCTGGAAGAATTGCAGTAAGATCAATGGAGCATTCTTTGAAGGAACAAACCCATCTAAGCATAAATCTAGTATTTTTAGTATTGGATCTGAAATTCCTCTTTTTCTAACTCTTTGGCCATGATCTCTGTTAAAACAGCCAGCTCTTCAAATCATAGATCATTAGGAGCTTTCATATTGGACTTTTATCCCGATACTGAAGGCTAGAAGGCAGTGTGTTTTATTTTAAGTTTCGCTACATGGACAAGAGCAGGATGATTTCTCACTGAACTAAATCCCTATTGTCATTTATTTTTATGATAATAGTAAGGTCTGTGAACATTTTGGAGGCTTTAGGATAAAAGAAAATATCGTTTTTAACTTTCACTACACTTGCCACTTGGGAACCCGTATTGTTCATTCGCTCTTAAGAAATCACCTAAATAGATTAAGTGCTCCATATGGCTTTGGAGAAATGGAAAATACTTATGGGAAAGGTGTTGGTGACCACAACAATACACTTGCAATTGCCATTTAGCTTATCCCTTTGTAATCCTCTGTTCCACCTCACTGAGGCTGGTAATGTGAAAACCAAACCAAGTGCCCCCGACGCTCAGCACAGGGATTGCTGAGCTCATTGCACCAACCCCATCACCTCCCTCAAGACTTTTTTCATGTGCATGTAATCTTTTTAGGGGAAGAGAATGCCATGGGGAGGAGGGGGGGAGCTCCTCATGTTTTTAATTCTCTGAGGCAGGCAATGCAGATGGGGCATCAGTTCCTGCTTTTGCCTTTTTTGCTGGAAAGAACACAGACATTTGGTGTTAGAGGTCATCATGGTCAGTTGCAAGTGGCCTAAGTCCTTGGTACGTGAAGTATGATCTCGGGATCATCTTTGTACGATGTATCATCCTTGGATGCAGAATCCGCATCCCTTTGAGGCTAGTCAGAAATGCAGAATCTGAGGGTCCCACCCAGACCCAGTGAATCAGGTTCTCCATTTTGACAAGATCCCTGGTGACTCATATGCACATGAGGTTTACGTTGGAGGAGCACATCCCTAAATCGCTTCATGTGTTTCCCCCCTGTCAGCTTCCAGAGAAGACTCTCCTAGGAAGTGCCACAGGCATTGCATTTCTGACTTGTGTTCCTAGGTAGGGAAGTATACACTTCCTTCTCTGCCTCCTGTCCTGGTCTGACAATGTAGACCTTTCGATTTCATGTTTAGGTGTCCTTTTCAACTTAATAGTTGATCTTTGGGAAAAGAAATCAATATTTGCCCACAAGTCATTCCTTTTCGGGGCCCGTTTCAAAAGAAGAAAAGGATTGAAGAATATTCTTAGCGTCTGCCACAGCCTTTATAAAGCTGCAAATCTCTCAGGTCAGCAGAGAGTCTATGATGACTACTAAAGTGTACAAATACCATTTGAAAAGGCATTGCAAAAATTCTTACCTAAGGCATGGCTCTCTGTTCCTTCACTGAAGCAGCTCACACAAAGACCACTGGGGCAAGTCTTCAAAGGGGACAATTCTCTGCAGAATGCAGCTCACCGGGATTTGCAACAAAGGACTTCTCGAGATCAGCAGCGGCTTGCTGAAGCTAGAGTGGGTTGAGGGATTGAAAAACATGATTAAAATGCAATTAAGGCACCACAGCAGTAGTGGAGAGATCCTTGTGGGGCCTGTAATGGGGTCCTATGGAAGGAGAGGAATAAACCAGCAGTTTTATACAGATTGGGCTAGAAAGCTGTTGAAGTTGATGGACTTAAGTGGTGTTTCTTTCTTGTATTCTTGAAAATAATTATGACTTATCCCCATAGATATCAGTAAACAGACTAAATTTATAATGCCACACAATACATTAATACAAAGTGTGAAAATAATTAAGTCAAATAACTTACCCTATATGCAAGTAAATGTAGTTCCTTAAAATCAAATTGGTTTTGAGGTTTCCCGTTCAATTAATATAATTTCTATATGCAGATCCAGACACTGACTCTTCTAGCAACAAATGACAATGCATGATGTGCCTATTTAGAGACTGGGTTTCATAATGCTTATCATATCAGTATTCTTTACTATCAATTTAGAGAATTAATGTAAGGCATTAATTCTTTTTTTCTTAAACTTTATTTTGAGAGAGAGATCACCAGTGGGAGAGGGGCAGAAAGAGAGAGAGAGACAGAGAGAGAGAGAGAGACAGAGAATCCTAAGAAGGCTATGCACTGTCAGCACGGAGCCCTATGCTGGGCTTGAACTCACGAACGGTGATCAAAACCAAGAGTCAGATGCTTAACGAACTGAGCCACCCAGATGCCCTTAAGGTATTACATTCTTTAAGCATATTTAGAAAACCAAATAAGACAAGACTCCCTGTCAAGACATGACAGCTTGGGATAGGAATGTAGATAAAAGTGCATATCCCGTAGAAAACATTATGACCTTGACATATGGTCACACACATTGTACACTGTGCAACTCCAGGGGGAGACATGTACATGGCCTCCATGAATGCCATTCCGCAGTTACAAGATGCGGCAGCTATGAGTCTTGTCATGTGCTCAATATACTCCTCTTAAAAACTTTAGTATCACTCATTTTTGGTAATATGTAAAATTCTCTAGCCTACAGCCATGTAAAGTTTATAGAGTAGCTCCAAAAATACTCTTTACATATCCTGCCATTTGATGTATGAAAGGAATCTGACAAAGTTAAAAGCTAGTGCTATTACTTTTTTAATGAGGGAATGTGCTGGCGTGCTGTTTTGGAACCCTTTTCTCAAAATTATGATTGTAAACTGGCATTGATTTAAATACACAAGTTCAAATGGTATTTATGAGTAAGACACTTCACCAGTGTTACTCACTGTCGTATGTTGGTTGGGAGTGTGGGCTCTGGAGTCCACAGTTGGGACAGAATCCTTCCTCTTTCACCACTGAGTTCTGCCATCTTCCTAACCTTTTTCATTGGAGTCATGGGGCTCATTGTAGTATCGACATATTTCATGCAGTTGCTCTGAAGATGATATGAGATGCCACAAACCTCACTGAGTATAACATCTGGCATAGAGTCTAAATAAATGTTAGGGACCATGGGTCTTACTCTGATGTTCTTGAGTCCGTACTGACCTCTTCCTAATTCTTCTGGGAGCCAGATTTCCATTTAGCAATATCTTGGAAACAATAAAAGGAAAGGCTCGCTTTAAGGTACACATTGACATTTACAGGGACGTGATGCTCTGAGGAAAAATAGTAACCCTTACTCTATTTCTTGCATCCTCTGGAGTCTGAGTTAGAAGGACCAGAATGAATGTCACTGAAGGGTTTTGGGCTTTTGTTGGTCCTGCTATTAAAACTCCTGCCTTTTCCCTTCTTCTCTTGATGACAGGGTGAGTGGGGCCATGAGTGTCACCCTCTAAAGGTTTCCAGTTACCTTTAGCATGTGGAAGAATCATGTGTCCCTGCCCACATAAACTTGGGTGATCCATGTGTTTGCTTTGGCTAAGGAAGTATGAAAGAACGTGATTTTTGTGGCTTTGAGGAAGAATCTTTAATGCTGGATGCTTGGTTAATTAAACTCTTGGTCCCTCCTGCTTTAGTGACTGTAGAAGCGTGAGCTCGATGGAGTGGCCCGTGGCTTGGATCCCTGCCAGGCTGTAAAGAGCAGAGGCCCCCGCTGGCCTGGGATGGACACAGAGTGTGAGCCAGATATAAAGCTTTATGGTCTCAAGCCACTGAGATGCTGGAGGTTGCTTGTTGATGTGGCATCACTTGTCCACCCTGATTTCTCCAAGGAGCCTTGTGAGAGCCTCACACAGTGTTGCCTCTGAGATATGCTCTAAGAGCCACAGATGCTGTGCAGGTGACAATGTGTGGTGCTTCTAGGCAATATTAATTTTCTGATTGTTTAGAATGGTAAATATAGATAATATGCAGTAAGTCAGCTAGTTATATATTTCGAGCATGTAGTAATAAATAATAAACACTACTTATTCAAATGTCAATCATTCGTTGTCTTAAAAATCCACACATGATCTTTAACAAGTTAATCTTCGCTAGTTAGGTCTAACCTTATTGAAGAGGAACTGAGGTAGAATAAGCTTCTCCATCCCATGCTCAATTCCATTTATTTTTAAAGAACCTCGAGTAAAATCTATCTGATTGCGATAAAAGGCTGCAAAGCTACTGGCTAATTTTCTTTAAAAAATATGGAAGAATATTAAAATCTACCCAAAGAGATTCTTTCCTGCAAAATGGCATTGAACCAGTGTAAAATTATTATTGATTTTTGCGTATTATTTATGGTGTTGTATGAAGGTGACGAACATGGAGTGCAGCAACCGTTGCTGTATTCTGAATGCTATTCAACCCGCTTTACAGAAAACCAGAAAGTATCTCACAAAGAACCTCTGAAAACTAGGAAATGCAAAGCATGGTTACTAAGAGACTCATGGGATGGGAAAAATATTAATCTGTTTAAAAAACAAGGTATTGTTCAATTATATTGTAGCTAGGAAATCTGTATTTTGTCTCCTTTACAAATATTATTGCATAGCTGACTGAAAAGTAGAAACAGAAAAAAAAATCAGATTTGTAACCAATAATTTCTCTGCTAAAACAAATTTTATTAGGAAAAGAACCATGAATAACATGAGAAATTAATAGGTTTTCAACAACCAAAGCAAAAATATGAAAAGGAAGGCAGGCAACTGATTTGTCAGAAATTAAATTCTGTATGCCATAATGCTTTATTTATTTATTTATTTATGTATTTATATTTTTAATTTTTAAAGTTGATATATTTATTTTGAGAGAGAGAGAGAACTAGAGAGCCAGCGTGAGTGGGGGAGGGGCAGAGAGAGAGAGAGAGGGAAAGAGAGAATCCCAAGCAGGCTTGTGCTGTTGGCTCAGAGCCCATTACGAGGCTCAATCTCATGAACTGAGCTGCAGATCGGAGTTGCACACTCAGCTGACTGAGCCACCCAGGCGTCCCTATAAGACACTTTCAATCCCTATATGTACTGATCATATCCATTTCGATGTATTTTATAGGAATTTGTTCTTAAATTCTAATGTTCGCTTAAAGATTATTTTTGATTATTCTGTTACCTTAGTGATAGATTGTAGATGTGTCAAGGGTTAAATGACACTCACCAAGATACGCAGTTTTGGTCACCTGTTAGGGATGATCCTGGCTTACTTATTCAGTAACCCACATGAAATGTTTTCTGTGTCCTTTCATAACAGTATGTCCTTTTTATAAGAGTTACTTCATTTAATCATCCTTCTTCACTTCAGACATGAGGGAACTGAGCTTTGGAGAGGTTAAGGAAATCATTGAAGGACGCTGTCGCAGAATTGCTTCTGTGGGCTGCCTTACAAAATATATAGCCTATTTCAATTCTCATTAGACCGCCTATGGGATTATGTGTGTATATGAAGGAAAATAGAGAAATGGTACCAATCATCGGGTCCCCATTCTCTCATCCCTTGACTCTGAGAAGACTAATGCGCCTGGTCTTCTGTACCTTTTGGATGAAACTATTAATGGTGCCTTTGGACCTCACTCAGAGGCTCAGATCCCTATCTATCCCACTCCAGAAAGGGCGAGACGTGGGATGTTGGGTTCCAAGATATCCTTCTAATTGGAAGGCCCTACGGTAATTATGGCAACTCAGCTTGTGTGCGTGACATGTGTACCTTAAGAAAGGTACAGGGGTGCCTGGGTAGCTCCATCGGTTAAGTGTCTGACTCCTGATTTCTGCTCAGGTCATGGTCTTAAGGTCATGAGACTGAGCCCCACATCAGGCTCTGGACTCGGTGTTAAGATTTTTCTCTCCCTCTGCCCCTCTTCCCTGCTCATGCTCTCTCTCTCTCTCTCTTTCTCTTAAAAAAAAATGGTATAGAGACTTCCTTAAAGTCAACTTCCATACGTAGTATCCCTTCATTACATTACATTTTCACTCTTCTAAATCACCTTTTTATTTGTAAAGTTTAGACTTTCTTCTATCAGGTGACAAAAATTCGAGCTGTTTTACATAGTGAAGCCGTATGCCAGACAATGTCTTCTTGTATGGTTGTTTGTTCAATTGTTTGAATATTTGATTGCATTTTACTTGATTGTTTAAAAAATTATTTGAAAATGAAAACCTGAAAATGTTAAACATGATAAGAAAGCAGAAATGGAAGTTCTTTGATCTGCTGAAAGTGACAGATCTTCAGCTCAGCTACTCATTGACCTTAAGACAGCTTCTATGTATCCACTTAGAGAAGAAAAAAGTAATGTGTATTTCACGAGCATAATCATACTACTCTTAAAGAAGTCATGCTTTTGATGCCTATGAAAGTGTGCCACGGTCCAAATATGTTTTTACATTTCTTTCTTACTGTATAGTTGGTATAAGTGTTGAGTGAAGTGACTGATCTGGATCCTTTATAGACATTGATCACAGCTACATAAATATACTTGTTTATATTTGTTTTTCTCCAGTGAGAAAATGATTTCTACAGAAACTTGAAATGTTAGTAGAAATGCTGTCTTGTTCACAGCTGTATCCAGAGCATACAGAATAGATACGAGCTCAGTGCAGGTGCTTATTAAACGTTTGTGCAACACACGAGTGAGGGATTCTGGCTTTACATAATTATACTTGTTATATGTGCCTTTATGTGCACCTATGCACCTTATGCTTATTTAAAAAAATATTATCTTTCAGCCTTAAAGTTATTCTTTAATTTTTGCTCATTATTCTATTCTGTTTCAGGCTCAATTATGCTTATTAGGAATTCATGGGACTTAAAAATGCACTAGGTGTTTATGGCTGTGGTATACTATCTTCATTTAAAACAATTTTTTTAACATTTATTTATTTTTTGGGGGGAGAGACAGAACACGAGTGCGGGGGAGGGTCAGACACACACACACACACACACACACACACACACAGAATCCTAAGCAGGCTCCGGGCTCTGAGGTGTCAGCACAGAGCCTGATGCTGGCCTGAAACTCAGGAACAGCGAGATCATGACCTAAGCTGAAGTCGGCTGCTTAACTAACTGAGCCACCCAGGCGCCCCTTCTATCTTTAAAGTCACTTTTTCCCACAGCCTTTCATATACTTTTATAAAATTCACCCTGATATGTGTGCACGTGTGCGTTTTAAAACAAGTCCTTGAGGATTAGTTTCTAAATCTTTCTCAGCATATTGTTATACCTGATGATTCCAACTAAGCGTTTCCTAGGTGAGTTCGGAGAGCATCCTGTCCGCTGGCTTTTGATTTTCAATAAAATCCGAGTTCTTGCAGCTGGTTTTCTTCCTGTCCAAGGGTTGGTGGGCCAGTATAATTTCAATAGCCATGGCAACTTCAGCAATGCAATGTCATTTAGCGACAGTGTCCGAACATGGTTTTAGCACCTGTTCTAAGTTCTTTGCCACCCTGGCTTTTCAGGAGCATTCCATTTTGTAGAAGAACAGAAAACTTAAACAGAGCACTGAAACAGCCCCCCCCCCCCCCCGCCCACCCCGTGTCTGTGCAAATGGGGAAAGGTTTTACAGACCACATCGAAAAAAGAGCAGTACAGTCCACACAGGAACCATTTTTTTTAATGTTTATTTATTTTTGAAAGAGTGAGACAGAGTGCAAGTGGGCGAGGGGGCAGAGAGAGAGAGAGAGAGAGGGAGACACAGGATCTGAAGCAGGCTCCAGGCTCTGAGCTGTCAGCACAGAGCCCCATGTGGGGCTCCGAGGTGGGGCTTGAACTCACTAACTGTGAGGTCATGACCTCAGCTGAAGTCAGACCCTTTAACCCCCTGAGCCACCCAGGTATGCCACCCACACATTAAAAATCGTATTGGCTTTCTGTTAATCTGGCTTGGAACTGTGGGGAAGGTGAAGGAAAACATGAAAATAATATTCTCTGATTGGAACCAGGGAGTTTAGATTCTCCAAAGTTGCTTCTTTGGCCCCAGGAATCATTTTGGAGATTATATCGCATTGAATTGGCCACCTGAAATTCAGGGGAGGACATATTCCATGTCAGGGAATCATACATTCTGAAGTTCATCCTGACTTTTTCCAATTCCCCTTGTTTTAGTACCCTTTATGTAGCATAATTATTTTTCATGTAAAATACAGGCATCCTAACTGTACCCTCCCTGGATAATCCATCTCTCTTTCTTCCCCGCCTCTCACTTTACCTGTTTCTTTTTTCTTCCCTTTCCATTCAGGGCAGTACATGTATGGCAGCTATTTTGCTGGAAAGAGCATTACATTGTCAATTTTGTTTTAACATTTAAATGCTCAACTCGCATTCCCGTCTCTTTAGACATCACGTAAGAATGGTACACATTGGAGTTTTAAGATACCATTTCTTTTCTCCTCTCTCCACTCCTTGTCTCCAGCAGCCCTGTAAAATAGCTCATTGCTTTGCATTTCTCAACCATCCAAGTGTTTATAGAATCTAACGATCCCGATCTCTCACTTCCTTTTTATAAGCATGAAATGATAGCTGTGTATGGCACAGTTCCCAGGGAAGCTGCATGGAAAGTGGCAGATGAGCCGATGGCAGGGTATGGAAAACAGCCGTAGGTAGGCGCTTTTAAGGACTTGTCCTATCAGCTCAACTGCCACGTTCAATGGCATAAGGATTGTTCAGCTTCGTTTTCTAGGAGAAAGGAAATTTGAAAGATGTATTTGAAAATTTCCCTGATCAATCTCCTTTTGAAATTCAGCGCACAGTAGCTCCATAGCAAAGAAAAAAAAAAAGTGATGCCAAATGAATTAAACAGCTGAGGCCAAATGGGAAGAGAGGGCTACTGAGCAGGACAATTGTCCATGGGGAAACAAAGCCAAATATGAATGGTAATTAGTAACTTAGTGTTCTGTACACATTAACCCACAAGAACAAGCCTTTAAGAAGGTGCTGGGGCAGGAAAACGTGGTTAATATCTATAAGAATCCTTCTAGCAGTAGATTTGTATTTCTTTAGGTTACAAGATTATATTAGCTGTATTGTTTCTGGGATTCCTGATGGAAAAGTCCCAGTGACTATAGCTGGATGTAAAGAGGCTCAGTCCAAAATCAGAATAACTGGGGTGCAGTGGTTAAAAAGACCCTTGGATTGGATTCGGGGATGGAAATTACGGGTAGTGATCCAAGTAGGCACAGGGAGTGTGCAGTTGGGGTCCTGCTGTTAGGGAGGGAGAGATCAGGCAGTAGGCATTGACGAAATTCATGTATTAATGCCAGTAATTATATGCCAGGCCTAGTTCTAAGCACTTTACGTGATTTCTCTCATAGTCCTTATACAACTATGGAATATGACTGTTGTCCCCACTTCACAGATGAAGAAACTGAGCATAGAGGATTTAAGTAACTTGCCTGAGGTTCACACAGGAAATAAATGCCAGAGTCAAAGTTGAAATCTGTCCTCTTAACTCCTACGTTGTCCTTCAGGTAGGCAAATAGCTTCAAAGAGACCTAGTCTAGCATCTAGAGAGTGACTCCCTCAGAGACTCGAGGTGGAGGTGTGTGAGTGAGGTTATCTGGGAAGCATTTGGTGGCAAGTAACAGCATACAATTTAAACACATTTATTGACTCAGTAACAGCAAGTTCAGAGTTAATTGTCATCGTCAAGGCTGAGTCCTGATTCATTTCTCTGTGATTCTTTGGGTTCTGTCCTCCTCTCAGTGATGGCTGGTAGAGAGGCAACTGCTACAATTTTGGATCTCCAATCGGCACAGAACTCTGGCTGGAAGAAAAGAAATAGCGGTTCTCTGATGCTGTCCCAGAGGAACGAGGAAGAGCTTCTCAGATGGTTAGCGCAAACCTCTGCCTGTATCTTAGGACTCTGAACTCAGTTGCCTGCTCGCTGCTGATCTAGTCCCTGACAGGGGGCATAGGATTGCATGTGGACCGTTAGGGGCTCAGGTGGGGCTAACTTTCCCGAGCCACATGAAGTTGGGGAGACAACTGGATATCTAAATAGAATTGCAGGTCTCTGAAGGAAAGAAAGAGGGTGGGAGGGAGGTGGATGCCCACAGTGACTAGTCCAGAGAGGATACATGTTGGTCTTGGGTCTATTGACTATCATATACATCCAGGGGTCCACCTCTTAGAACTGTTAAGTCAGAGAAGAGCTTGATTCAGAGCTCCGTTTCTTGGTTTAATATGTATTTTAGAATGGAGCTATAAATCGGGTGAATTAGATGCTGTGCCATTTTTCTCATCTGCCTAGAATTTCTGATCTCCCTTATGCTGGCCAAAACTGGTTTGAAGCAGTGGCCTTGGTGAAGCAAAGGTAGAAGTTCAAGTGGCCTTCCTATGACCGGTGGAGCCACGCTGATCATTACAAAATGAGGCTGAACATTTAGCACATCGAACTTGCTGGTCTGATCTACTTTCGATACCATACATAATACTCTCTTCTATTTGTTTTATTTCTCAAGATTTATTTTTCTCATTGGCTCCTGAGGCTTTATTTAGGGAGTGAAATTTTGTTGACTCATTTTAGGGTTTTTCCTAAACACAACTGTGAAGTTGGTAAAATGTTTCTTTGGTCCCCAGCATTGTGCTTTGGGCAATAGTGGCAAATACAGTGTCCCACACTGCCGCTCTTGCCTCCAGTTTCCATGGCAGACATCGGTCATTTGTCACGGTCCTCTTTCTTGCTGAGCATGGTTGTAGCTAGAAATTATTCTCCGTTCAGTGCTCAAGGCGGCCATTGCAGAGCTGGCACAAGTGGAAATTCTTTCACATCCTTGCTCGGGGAACTCTGTGTCTGAGAGGAAGCATGGGAGAGCAGAGGAGCATTCTAGAACTATATATCAAACGAGTAACCCTGCTTTGACTCAGACATATTAGGAACCAGACAAGCTTGGGTTTGAATCCAGGCTTTGCCACTAACTAACTTGGCAAGTTTAGCTTACTTCTCTGAGCCTACTTCCTCTCTGTAAAGTGAGATTAATGATACCAATTTCCGAGGCTTTTTGGTAATATTAAATGAGATGGAATATGTACTAGTCTTACCAGATTGCTTGGCTCCCTGAATATGAGTTCTCGTTACGTGTTTATGAAAACCTAGACTAAGGGGACGATGTGATGAATTTATTCTCAGTAGTGTGCAAAAATATTTGCATTTTTACAAGAAAATCCCTTCAATAAAATGGATTAATTGTTGTAGAATTTTATGTTGAAATTAGGGATCAAATGCTTTGGGCTGGGGCTTCATTTTCTCAAACCCCTCAGACCATCCTTGGTTCTATCCAAAGACACGGCTTGATTCTAGTTTCTAAAATGTCAAACTTGGCAGAGACTAGTATTTTAGGGAATTACAGAGGGAGGAGAATCCATAATCTTTGCCCTTGAGGAAGTCAAGCCAGAGGAACACAGTGACAAATAAACATACTGCAGAATACAAATAACTAAAGCCTGGAAATATACCCACATATGCTAAATTATAGCTCCATAAATGTATTCACATTTCAAATATCTGCAAAGACAGGCAGATCAATGGAACGGAATAGAATCTTAAGTAGGTCCAAATACTTCAGGGAATCTAGTGTGTGATAGAAGTGGCATTTTAAATCAGTGAAGAAAGGTAGATTATTTACTAAACAGTATTAAGAAACTTTTTAGCTATTGAGGGGAGAAATGGATCTGTATGCTTTAAATAGAAAATACAACACTGTAGAAATTTGATAAGGCGTCATGGAAAAAAAATTTTAAGCAACCTTAGGGTAAGACCTTCTCAAGTAAGACACAATCGAAGTAGACATTTAAAAACAAGAGTGATAGAGATAAATTTTGCTACAAGATATTAAAACTTGTTTGGAAAAATGCAGTAATTAAAGACAAAAGACAAAACTAAAAAATCTGTACGCGTGCAATTGTGTTCCAAAAAGGCTTATGACAATTTTACCACACCTGCAATGCACATGTGCCTGTATCTTCAAAATGTATATACAGCGTTCTTTTTTTTTCAATGTTTATTTTTGAGAGAGAGTGAGAGTGAGCGCAAGCAGGGGAGGGGCAGAGAGAGAAGGAGACACAGAATCTGAAGCAGGCTCTGAGCTGTCAGCATAGAGCCCTATGTGGGGCTCAAACTCACAAACTGCGAGATCATGACCTGAGCCAAAGTCAGTCACTTAACCGACTAAGCCACCCAGGCACCCCTACAGGGTTCTTATAGATCAACAAGAAAAATATAAACAGATCTCATAAAATAGTCAAAGGATATGAAAAAGTTCAGAGGAAAAAAATGTCTTTTTTAAGCACATGAAAAATCTTCAGTCTTATTCATAATTAAAGAAATATAAATTCAGAACAAAATACCCTTGTAAGGTGAGCAGGGCAGAGCAGACTTTATTATCTCAGAAGATTGTAGTTTGGGATAGAGTTGAATATTTTGCTTACGATAAAACTGTCAGTGACCAAATTGAGATTCATCAGGATTTTTAATTCCAAATACATAGATAGCACTTCTAGGTAAGCTATATACCAAGCTTAACCTACTTTATAAAGTGAAATAGTCACTATGACTTTTTCTGAAGTCAGGGCACAATAGCACTGAGAAGATGTGCATGTGAGGAATTATTGGATTTTTGTTTTCTACTTGTATTTCTTAAACATCACCAAGTACAAGATTACTAGAGGCAGCTTCTATGTATACATAACAGCTTGGATTTATGGTTTCAGGAAATAACATAGCGGGAAACTTAGTGACATGCCTTTAAAAAAGTTTTGTAGGCTGTCTATTTCAGCTTGAAAGAAGTAGGTCATGAGGGTGACCACAGATTTATCAAGAAACTTAAGATGTTTTTTATTTCATATGAAACTGTGCTTATCCCCAGATTCTTACAGTGATGGCATGAACTAGATAGCTAAGGAAAAGCTCCTGATCCACCCGTGTCGATGTTGAGGACTTATTTTAAGACTAAAGCTCAGGTTTGCAAGGACTCTGGGGTAGCTGTCCAACCTGATCACAAATGTTCTTATTCCCATGTACATCTTTCAGAAAGAAAATAGTTTCCTCAAATTCTGTTTGGATCCCAAAAGCTTGTAAGCAGACCCAGCCTCCACAGGTGATGTAGTGCAATGGATGAGCTTGGTGCCATTGAACTGTAAAGTACCATGAAGAGTGTCTGAAAGTTGAAATTAACTTTTTATTAGCATGACACAGCTGTGGGCTGTTTCATCTTGTCAGAAGCAAATTTCTGGTTTTCTCTCACTCGCCTTTTCATAGACCTCACATTGGTTCACCTCCAGCTATTCCTGCCGTCCTAACAGGCACTGTCCTGCTCCTTGTCAGCTTTTTCTGGTCCTACCGCTTCTTTATGTGGCTTTTTGATGTTTCAAAAGAAGCGTGGAATGTGATAGACTTTTCATTTTCAAATGTGCTTTTACTGGCTTTGATGCCATATAAGAGCAATAGCCTGGAAAGATTGGGTGAAGAAGAATTGGGGGACCAACTCTTCCAAGGGCTGACTGAACAATCTCAGTGATGCAACATTTTGCTATCTACATCAGGAATGTGGGTTAAAACTAAGTCTTCACTTCTCCAGAATTTGCTAGCCACCCGCCAGGTTTGTTGCCAAGACACCTGACAAAATACAGACCTCCGGTGGTCAGACCCACACTAGATCTGAAATGGAATAATCCTTGATTTAGCAGTGTGTCAGTGTGCATGTCCTTTTCTTAATTCTCTCTTCTGAATAATTAGCATTAGGTAGGCAGTTCATGCCTTGTTTTCTGTATACCTTGTCCGTCTCCATTTGGTCACCTGAATACGCATCTTGCTTTTTGCCTGTGAGTATTTAAAGCCATGACCTCTTGAAAGAAATAACCTGAAACAGCTGAGACGGTATGAACAGTTGCTCTGTTATGCAGTTTTGATTTCTGGAACATCGTGTTTCAAATTGCGGTGGAAACAAAAGGCCTCTTTATGGCATTCAGTAAAAGTACATTTTGTTCTCAAAAGATTTGATGAGCTGAGATGCTCTACAAAGTCTCTTAAGGATTAGGATGGAACAACAGAAGAATCAAGATCTGACCTAAATTGTAAATATTTCTGGTTTTGGAATATCTGATTATTGAAATTTTCTGTGATGTTAGCAGCTTGGGAAAGAGAGAAGTATTGGGCTCTGTCTTGTAGGGCCACATCACATTTAATAACAGGGAAAACGTTATTCCCTAAAGGGCATAAAGATGTCTGCGTTAACACCATTTGAGCTCCTTTATTTGAATAACTGTAATCTCACACAGTAAATCCACCAAAAAGCCAAATTCACAATTAAAACTAGAGGCAAAATCAATGTGCCAAACTCATTGCAAGGATAACGGAGGTTTGATTGTCTCCTATTTAGACTTGAACCATCACTTCTTAGGTTTTTCCAAATTCGTTGAATATTCTTGTCACCTTGGGAGCAATGGTTCATTTGTCTTGAAGGAACGCAAGAAGAATACACAACCGACAAGTTAAATGAAAGCACAATCTAATTACCTAAGGAAAATATACTCCACGTATTCAAATTACTCTTCTGTTCTGTAGGCATGATGAAAGAATATGATATAAAGTTGAGATGAGAGTCTTGCCGTTCTTTTACTCCTTGCCAAAACTCTTTTAAAAGTGTTCATTTGGTGAATAAGTGATGTTAAAAATGACAGAAACTTAAGAAACCTAACAGGAAAATATGTTCTAGCACCAACCGTGAATTAGAACAGATTTGATAGTGAAGGCTATAACTCTTCAGAATATACCAGCACTGGAGCCCCTGGTCATTTCGTGTGACCTCACAAAGCACACAAGGACTTGTAAGTTCTAGGTTTCCCGGAGAAGAGACCCCTCCCTCACCTCGGTGGCTTTTACCTTACTCATGAAGGCTGCCCAATAAAAAATCCTCTACGTGGTTGTATTCTTGAATTCAAGGGATAAGATCTGGTTGTATTCAGGCTTTTGTTGGATAAGTCTAAGTTATTTTAAAATTCTGTTTAACTAACGTTTTAAAAACTGAGTTTCATGTTTATGGCAGATTGTCCAGTTGGTATAATAGACTTTAAAGAGTTAGGCTTAGACATTTATAACTAGAAGTCTGGCCATTCACCTTGTGGAGTTAGTGATACAGAATGTGAAATAAAATACCATAACTGTGGACAGGAATATCAATTGGAAATGATGTTCTGCTCTAAAAAATATGGAGACGATTATGCATTTGGGCTTTTGGTTCAGACTATTCCATGTTTAACAAGTGAGCTAGCCTGTTTTCCCTAAGTGCTTCTAGGAATTCCCTTTAAAGAAAAACACAAAGTTAGTAATATAAAAGAGTATAAGGACATTGGATAAAACCCAGAGGTCAAATATTTAAAACTAAAAATTAGCTAATTTAAAAATGGTCCAATAAATTTTATTTAAAATGCTGCCCTTGAGATGTGGCTTATTCTATACGCTTTGAATATTTTAGGTTATATGTTGAAAAGTGACATTGACTTTCATTTCTAAAGGTGAATGTGCATTTCAGTCATGCTGTAATTTTGAAGACTGTGTCTAATATTTTGAGGGCTTTCTATATACGTTTTTATATCTTAAAAAATATGTATTCTCATTGTAGATGATTCAAACAATGCTGAGTATACAAGAAAATGTTCTGCCTTTCTTCTGCCTTCTATCCTTCTTTTCTATATTCTGTCCTATAATTAGTGTTACACATCCTTGCATCTTCTTCTCTGTGCCTTAGAATGTATTCATACACACCATGCTATATGCATACTTATGCCTACAAATACATACATATTTTTAAAATACAGGGGATTAAATATATAAATTATTTTGTGACTTGTGACTCCCCCCCCCCTTAAATATATTGCTATATTTTTCTATATTGGTCCATTTAGGTTCATTTCATTCTTCGTAATGGCATGAATGTGCCATAATTTATTTAACCACTCCATTTTTGGTGATCATTAAGATTGCTTCTATTTTTTTTAAAGCTGTTTGAAAGAATGATGAAATAAACATCAGCGTACATATATCTTTGTGAATTGAAAGGAGAATTTCTTTGGAATAGATTCCTAGAAATGGAAATGTTACATCAAAGGGCGTGTATACTTTAAGGCTAGGTAAATCCTCGTGGGGTTGATATTCAGCTGGTATGTATTGGGAAGGCTGTTGCCAGGACATTGTCAATTGGTTATACCTGGCATGTGGTTTGATGAGTCAAGGCCTGTGCCACATTAGATGTTAAATGCCTTGAATTTCATCCCTGAAATTGCCTTCCTAAAAGATTTCATTAATTTATACTCTTCCCAGAGGTGTAAAAGGACTTGCCTTCCTCACCCCCATTTAAGATGTCTTTGTAACTGTTGCCAATACGAGATGAGGAATTAAGAAATGGAGCATTGCTTTTCAGTGGGTATAATATTTCAGCTACACAAGATGACTAAGTTCTAGATCTGCTGTACAACATTGTGTCTGTTAATGATGTTGTATTGTGTACTTAAAAATTTGTAAAGAGGGAAGATCTCATGTTAAGTGTTCTGGCCTTAATAAATAAATATTCTATTTTAAAACTTCATAGTTCCCTGATCACCAGTGAGGTGGTGTCTTTTCATAAGTTTATTGGCCAGTTTTGGTTCTTCTGGGAATTGTGTCTTTATTTGCTTTGCTTAATTTCTATTGGGTTGTTTGACTTTTCTTAACTGATGGGCAAATAATTTTTATATATGGTAGACATTAAGCTTTTATAAAATATATTCTGGATATTTCTCTCTATCTGCCGTTTATATCCAACTTTGTTTTTGGAGACTTTTGTTGTAAAGATATTTTAAAAAAGTTTTAAATATCTTTGAATCTCACTTTTGATGAGATATGATTGATATACAAAAAGCTGTATCTATTTAATGTATACAACTTGATGAGTTGGGAGATATGTATATACCTGTGAAACCATCACCACAGTCCATGCCGTAAACATATCTATCACCTCCAAAAGTTTTTGCCTGTCTTCCTTATTATTACTATTATTAGTGATAAGCACACAATATAAGAGTTATTCTCTTGGCAAATTTTTAAGTATATAATGTGGTGCTGTTGACTATAGGAACACTGTACAGTTGATCTCTAGGATTTATTCATCTTGCATAACTGAAATTTTGTACCCTTCGATTAGTAACTTCCCGTTTCCCTTTGCTCTCAGCCCCTGGCAGCTACCATTCCACTCTCTGCTTCAGTGAGTTTGACTATTTTCTATTCATCATATCATGGTATCATGTAGTATTTATCCTTCTGTATCTGGCTTATTTCACATTAGCATAGTGTCCTTTAGGTTCATCTCTTTTGTTGCAAATCGCAGCACTTTCTTCTTTTTTCTTAAGGCTGAATAATGTTCCATTGTATGGGTATACCACTATTCATTAATTGGACATTTAGATTCCTCCATACCTTGGCTGTTGTGAACAACGCTGCAATGAACGTGGAAGCAGATACCTCTTCAGGACCTTGATTTCAATTCCTTTGGATATATATCTACATAACCAAACGTGGGACTGCTGGATCATATGGTAGTTCTATTTTTAACTTTTTTGAGGAAACTTCATACTGTTTTCCATAGTGCCTGAACAAATTTACGTCCCCACCAACGGTGCAGTAGGGTTCCCTTTTTCCCAAACTTTGTGAACACTTTTAAAAAAATACATCCATTCTAACAAATGTGAGGTGATATCTCATGGTGGTTTTGATTTGCATTTCCCTGATGATCAGTGATATGTTAGTTTTTTTATGTACCTGTTGACCATTTGTACGTCTTCTTTGGAAAAATGTCCATTCAGGTGTTTTGCCCATTTTTAAATTAGGTTATTTGGTGTTTTACCAATTTTACTAAATTGATTCTTAAGAGTTCCTTATATATTTTGGAATACTAACATGGCTTACAGGTATATTTCACATTGCATAGTTGCCTTTTCATTTTGTTGATTGCTTCCTTTGTTGTGCAGAAGCTTTTTACTTGCATTTCTACATACCTATAGTGAACTATCCAAAAAAGGAAATTAAGACAACAATCCCATTTACCATGGTATAAACATTAAATTACTTTGGAATAAACTTAACCAAAGAGGTGAAAGTCTTGCCCATTAAAAACTATACACTGGCTAAAGAGATTAAAGCAGATCATCATGGAAAGGTATTCCATGTTCGTGGATTGGAAGAATTAATATTATTCAAATGTTCATATTACCCAAAGTGATCTACATATTCATGCAATGCCTATCAAAATCTCAATACATTTTTTTATAGAAACAGTAAAAAACAATCCTAGAATTCATATGGAACCATAAAAGATTCTATATAGCCAAAGCTATTTTTAGTAAGAAGAACAAAGCCAGAGGCATCATACTTTCTGATTTCCAAGTATATTACAAAACTACAGTAATTGAAACAATATGGTACTAGCATGAAAAGATGTATAGACCACTGGAACAGAATAGATGCACCCCTCCGAAACCCGCACATGTATATTTGATGTTTCATAAAGATACCAAGAATACACAATGATGAAGTGATACTATTGATAGTCCCTTCAATATACTGTGGTGAGAAAATTGGATATACACATGCAAAAGAATGAAATAGGACCCTTCTCTGACACCATACACAAAAATTAACTCAAAAAGGATTAGAGACTTAAATGTAAGATCTGAAACTGTAAAACTTCTAAAGGAAAAGGTCAGAGAAAAGTTTCTTGAGATTGGTCTTGGCAATGATTTCTTGGACATGAACCAAAGGACAGGCAACAAAGTGAAAATAGACACATGGGACTATATCAAACTAAAAAGCTTTTGTATAGCAAAGGAAACAATCAACAAAATGAAAAGGCTTTTAATTTTAACAAGCTCTAAATTGTCAGTTTTTCTCTAAGGAAAAATGATTTTTCTTTTTTTTTGTTTTATGGTTTACTTAGGGAAGCCTTTTACATTCTGAAATTATATAAATATTCCCCTGTATTTTCCTCTAACACATGCACATACAAATTTAATTCTTTAATCCATCTGCAATCTGTAAAAGCCATGTGCAATATTGCAGCTGTCGTTGTGGAACTTAACTTGTTCCCTGACAAATAGATGACTTTCTCCTATGTCAATTATTGAATAGCTCATGTTCCCCACTAATTTGAAATATAAACTTCATTATAAATTTTATAACTAGGATCCTTATTATATGTGAGTATGCTTCCAAACCATATTCTATTCTATTGGCTTGTTTTGTATTTCTGCATGATACTATACTATATTAATTAGTAGAGTATTTTAGTATGTTTTGCTATCTGATAGGGCAATATCTGCAGGTGCAGTATTAATTTAGACTTTCTCTTCATTTAATTCTGTCTTCATAGCCCAATTCTGAAAACATTATTTTTGCTTTTTTCCAATATGATCATATTTTATAGCTTTTTGGTCTTATTCAACTGTCACTAATGCTTAACACTTTTTCTTGTTTTACTTGTTTAACTGGTACTTCTGGGCATAAGGTGTCACTTCTTTCCCTCTGAGTTTTTTATTAGTTGAGACATTAATAATTATTCTCTAGGTGATAAGTTGCAGGCAGGAACATTTTCACAAAATATGGTTTCCTTAGTTTTAATGTTTAGGTTTACCTCTTTTTTTTTTTACTTGGTATATAATATCACATTGTATGAATGTTCCATAATTTACTTAACCACTCCTTTTTGGTGATTGTTATGATTGCTTCTTTTTTCCCCTTGATGGGAAAACCATGCATCAGTGTACATGCATTATTATGTCCTTAAAATGAGAATTTCTTTGGGATAGATTCTTAGAAATAGGATTGTTGAGTCAATGAAGTAAATATATATGTTATATTACTAATGGAATACTAATGAAATAAATGTCCATGTTATTTTAAAGACAATTGCAATTAAATTTAGAATGACAAAGATTTTTCTGCTCCCCTCCATTCTTCCTTTCAGAAACCACTTCCCAAATAACAAGGAGGAAGGAACAGAAAGACACAAACACTTTTCTCTATGAAACTAGGAGATACCTGGAACCCAAACCATACTATTTTGGGGATCGACAGGTGGCAGGGCAGTAGAAACTGAGTTGCCAAAGATGAGGAAGACAATACTGGCATAGAGAATGGTGACAAAAAGAAAGCTGAGTCCCAGGAAGGCTTGGAGTAGCCACAGGAGAGCTGAGCCAAAGTGGCTTTGGACTTCGGGACCCAGGCAACGTAGAACATGGAGTAAGATCTGGCCTGAACACAGGAGGATTAAGCGACTGATGAGATACCCCACCATCTCCCCACTGGGTTCTTGGAATGCCTGCCGTCTGCTGCCCAGAGAGGAGGTGTCTTCCTCAGAGGGAATCATTCCAGGAGAAAAGACTTACTGAGAAAAGTATCTGAAGTTATGTATACATCGATGCCTCCACTAAAGTCCAGATCTTTGTGTTTCTCCACTTAGATTTTCTCTAAGCATCTCAAAATCCAAATCCTAGCTCTATTTTTTCATCATGAATCTTCTCTTCATACAAGTGTCCTATCCTAGTGGCAATTATGCCATCTAGTTAGTGCCCCAAGCCAAAAACATTGAGTGGTCATTGATTCCCTCTCTCTACTTCTCCATGGTATAGCCTGATAATTTTTACTGCCTGAGACTCATCCATGTCTCTGTATTCTTCACAACTCCTGCTTTATGTTACAGCATCTCTTCCCAGGCTGACTACAATGGTAACCTTGAGCCTAGTCTCCACCCTTTAATCTGGCATCATTAAACCTATCCTCTGCAGCCTGCAGGTTGTTCTATCTAAAATGAAAATCTTGTCATCATCTCCAGCCCTTCTTAACACCTTTTGTGCTGACATTACCTTCTCACTAACCATGTCTCCTCCCTCAGCCCAAAGCAATGGTTGTAAAGTTAATATGCATCAGCATACATTGAATAAATGCATCTTCCTGGGCCCCTCCCTAAAGATTTTGACAAATCACCCCGGCGATTGTCTGTAAATGTTATTGGATCACACCAAGAAACACTAGGCTAGAGAATCTTGTCTAAATTCCTTAGCATGACACGTGTGGCCTTCATGTCCTTTATATGTGCCCTGACTCCTGCCCACCATTTGTCTTCTGACTTTGCATTCTGTTCCAGGGTAATCAAGCTTTATTTCCCCTGATCATATAATTTTGTTTCATGTCTTCAAACATGGGGACCTGTCTTGCTTGTTCAGGACTTCAGTGTCTAGCTCAGTTCCAGGTACATGACACAGGGGTTCTTAACCCAGAGTAAATGAATCAGAATCTGTGAAATCCCTGAAATTGACATGCAATTTTGTGCATTTGAGAGTGTGTGTATATGTCATATTTTTTCTAAGAAGAGTGTCATCAGATTCTGAAAGTGGACTGTGAGCCTTAAAAGGAGGTTAAGGGTTACTAGTGGAAACATCGGATAAGAATTTGTTCAATTTGCAAAATCGATTTGAGCAATTAATTTTTCCTCAGGCTGACATATTTGACTAGTATGTGTGTATTTGTGTTTGTGTTTATGTATAAAAGAGAGGGGATAAACCCCATATGGTTCATTTAGATGAAAGTGAGAGTTGTTCACTAGTAGTTTTAATGGCATCTCTTTATTCTAAGTGAACTAATGCATATTTTATTAAAAAAATTTTTTTTTCAACGTTTATTTGTTTTTGAGACAGAGAGAGACAGAGCATGAACAGGGGAGGCGCAGAGAGAGAGGGAGACACAGAATCTGAAACAGGCTCCAGGCTCTGAGCGGTCAGCACAGAGCCCGACGTGGGGCTCGAACTCACGGGCAGTGAGATCATGACCTGAGCCGAAGTCGGACACTTAACCGACCGAGCCACCCAGGCGCCCCAAACTAATGCATATTTTAGAATAAATCATGAAAAATACTTGCATACGTCAGCTATCCATAATAGAACAAAAGTTTGTTTTGTTTTTAATATAGAGTCCCTGGTAATTAACTCTGCTTTTCCCCTCACTTAGTGTGTGGACTAACAGGATTGATTGTTTTGATTGACTTAACTCTGTTCCAGATCAATAAATGATACAATTGGCTTTTCCCACCCCTTCATTGACTGAATCAACTGACTGTTTTGGTTCCAAAAAGAAAGCCTCATGCCTTTAATCCATATCTTCCCTGTTGGAGTCTAGTCTGTGTTAGAGTTTCAGTTCAGGAACATTGAGTTTTGTGTCAATGAATTTTCTAATTTTGTTGCCTTGGAACAAGGCAACTGTCTTTTCCCCAGTGACTTAAAATTATCTAGTCAATCTTAGCTTTTTCAACATGTGCTGGTGCTGGGTATCATTCAGACTTCCCTATGAACAGCATTTGAAAAATTAGTGGTTGGTGTAAAAGGTGATGAGATGTGATGTTCTAATTAGAACAATAAATTAAGAGAATAGGGTTAGTAAGGTACTCCCCTGAATGCCTTCTTCATTAGTATTACATATTTAAATGTAATTTATCAGTCATTTCATTTAAAACTAAAAACTAATGAGTTAGAAAAAAAAATTTTTTAATGCGTATTTTATTGCTGAGAGACAGACAGAGCATGAGGAGTCAGGGGCAGGGACAGAGGGAGACACAGAATCTGAAGCAGTCTCCAGGCTCCAAGCTGTCAGTACAGAGCCCGATGTGGGGCTCGAACCCACAAACCGCAAGATCATGACCTGAGCCGAAGTCAGATGCTTAACCAACTGAGCCACCCAGGCATCCTAAACTAATGAGTTTTAGTTCCAAATATTTGGTAAATACTAAAACTTGATGTTTAATAAAGAAAGTTCAAAATATGTAGTTTGTTAACCACATACCAAAATGAGTAGATTTGTCATATTTATGTTCTTTGTTTATTAAATACTTCAAATTTTAAACAGTTTTAGATTACAGTAAAATTGAGAGGAAGATATAGAGATTTCCCATGCACCCTCTGCCTCCACACATGCATATTGACCTCACTCACCAGAATGGTACATTTTTAGCAAGAAAGAACCCGCACTGACACATAATCACCCAAAGTACATAGTTTACTTAGGATTCATTCTTGGTGATGTATATTTAATGGATTTGGACAAATGTATAATGACATATCCATTATTATATCATACAGAGTATTTTTACAGTCCTAAAAGTCCTCTGTTACCTGTTTATCTCTCCCTCCTGCCCTGGCAACATTGATCTTTTTGTTGTCTCCACAGTTTTGTCTTTTCCAGAGTGTCATATAGTTAGAATCATATAGCATGTAGACTTTTCAAATAGGCTTCTTTTACTTACTTACTAGTAGTTTGCATTTAGGATTCCACCATGTCTTTTCATGGCTTGATAGCTCATTTCTTTTTGGTGCTGAATAGTACTCCATTTTCTGGATATACCACAGTTTATCCATTCACTGACTGAGGGACATCTTGGTTGCTTCCTAGTTTGGACAATTAGGAATAAATTTTCTATAAACATCCATGTGCAGGCTTTTGTGTAAACATAAGTTTTCAACTCCTTTGGGTAAATAGCAAGGATCACAACTACTGGATTACAGGGATGTTTCATTTTGTAAGAAACCACCAAAGTGTTTCCTAAAATGGCTGTATCATTTTGCATTCCCACAAGCAATGTATGAGAGTTCCTGTTGCTCAATATCCTTATCAGCATTTGGCATTGTCAGTGTTTTGGATTTTGGCCATTCGAATAGATATGTAGTGGTAATTCCTTATTTTAATATTTATTTTATTGATGACAAATGATGTGGAGCATCTTTTCATATGCTTATTTGACATCTGCATATCATCTTTGGTGAAGTGTCTGTAAAGGTCTTTGCCCATTTTTAATTAGGTTGTTTCCTTTCTTATTGTGGAGTTTTAAGAGTTAGGTAAGTCCTTTATCAGATATGTGTTTTATAAATATTTTCTATTAGTCTATGGTTTATTTTCTAATACTCTTGACATTGTCTTTTACTGAGTAGATTTAAAAAATATTTTAATGAAGTCTAGCTTATAAATCTTTTATGGATTATGTCTTTGGTGTTATGTCTAAAAAGGAATCACCAAACCCAAGATCATCTAGATTTTCTCCTATGTTATCTTCTAGGGGTTTTATAGTTTTGCATTTTACATTGAGTTTAACATGTTGAGTTAATTTTTGTGAAGGGGTAAGGTCTGTGTCTAGATTAATTTTTTTTTTTTTGCATATGGATGTCCAGTTGTTCCAGCACCCTTTATTGAATAAACTATCTTTGCTTCATTTTATTGCTCTTCTTTGTCAAAAATCAGTTGGCTATATTTATGGAGGTTTGTTTATGTTCTTTTCAGATTCCTTGTTTCTCCCTATACTCATTGTTGAGCCAGACATGATGCCCTCCTGGAATCCATATGCCAATCTATTTTGTAGGGGCAAAGCAAGAAATAAGTAGATAAGTAATAATTCTTTCTACCTGAACTCAGTCACCTAAAAGATATTGGAAGGACTGTTCATCTTTTATCTTCTAATATCACAAAATAGTAAAATACTATGTTGGCCTCTTCCTTTTCTGTTTTTCTCTATTGGTATCCCCTTAGTGATGTTAACTTTGATGCAGGTGGGCCTAAAATCATACCCAAGGGGAACTGGAAGGAATTGGGTACTGTCTTAAGAAAGGACTATCAAAAGGGGGGTTCCTTTTTATTATATATGAAGATTCAGAAAGTTAGTGTAAATATACATATTCTATTATTTGTTGTGAACATTAAATTCCTTTGTTCTATGTGTTTCACTATATTGGCTGCTATAGAATAAAAATTAAGTTTTGGCTGGAGTAATTCTGAGAAAATGACTATTGCCTTAAAATCTGTTCTAGTGATCCATAAGTCTCAAGTATGAAGGTACAAATGAGATGAGAAGTCTGAACAAATTATGAAGACCCCTTGGGAGCATCCTATTCAACTGAGAGTTCCTTGAAGTTAGGGATTGGTAGTATGTCATGTATCTCTAACACCTGGTTCAAATTCTGCTATATATTTGGTGCTCAGTAAATACTTAAATGACTAGAAGGGTAAAAGAAAGAATACATGAAGTGATTTCCTCAAAGAGACATAGCATGTACCATGGCCATCCTCAAGCACAGGTGAAGTATTTACTTTGTGTCAAGAGTGAGGGTTGCCACCCATGTTATTGTATTGTATTGTGATTTCATGTTATAGACAGAGAAGCTGAAAATAAATGGGTTTAAATTACCTGGTGTTACAGGGCATATTTGAGATTTAAACCCAGTGCATTTTTCACAGATACCATAAATTTATTAATAGAGATTCAGATTTGCAACTTCCCATCAGGATGGGGGAGGAGGCAAATGATAACTCAGCCACCACTGAAATAGAATAATCTTGGTAACTTTGAATGAAGTAGGAAGCTAACAAAACATAAGTGTTAACTCCAGCCCAATTATCTAGGTACCAATGAGACCCTTACGATGGTGCTCTCTCACCTCCTCATTCCCCATCTTTCTTCCTCCATATGCCATTTATTACATTTTTCTGTTAAGATACTCAATGATATGTTAGCTGTATTTTCCACAGCACCTAATTCCCCGTGCCTTAACTAACTTTACTGCTTATGAGAAAGAGAGAGCACAATTTCTAGTAAACTAACAGCTGTCAGCATAGAACCAAGGAACAGCAATAGGATAAAAAGATAATAGGTAATAGTGGGAGGGAGATATAAATGATCCATTGAAACAAAAGTGGATTATAGTATTCATTAACTCCTGATTGCCAAAGTTTTAGAAACTGGATATTCCATTTCTAGGTCTGAACATCCTACACAGAATTATTTTGAAGTCTATTAATGTTCTTTAATTTTACAAAATCATTGTTCTTCAATCATCTATATTTCCAGAATTGATTTACTTTATTTCCCCTTGTAGTTAAACGATTTTCACATTCAACCCCAAAGATTTTTGATTTGGGAATTGTCTCAGAGAAATTTGAGCATGAGCATGAGAAATTTGTCAGAGAAACTTGAGACTACCCATGAGCTAGTCTCTCAAGGCAAAGCAGAGGCAAGAATTGTTTTACAAAAGGAAAAAAAAATGATTATGGAAATTATATTGATACAAACTTCTTTTTTTTTTTTTTTTATACAGGTAACCTTTCCTGTGGCTAGAGTTTTATGGTTCAGCATTTTCAAATGTAAATATTTTTTCCTGACCATGGCATAAATAAGTTTCGAATAGCACAGAGGTGTATTTGGTTTAAAATAAGTGACCTCTCATTTAAAAAGCTGCCTGAAAGGCGCAGTGAAAGGGGGAGTCAGAGTGTGAGAGGTGGCAGTGTTTATTATTTATCAGGCTTCTCCTAGGTCCCCATTGGTGAACAGGAGCTTGACTGTCTCTGCTCTTGCCACATTAATCATTTTCTCTTTTAAATTCAGGAGCATCATGCTAGTGTGTACTGGGTCAAAGACAAGGTAAAACAACGAGAAAGTCAATTATGGTAAATAAGTCTCCGATAGTAAGTTAGAGGTAGTTCCATGATGACTTTGGCACCAGCCCTTAAAAACAGTCTGCTTTCCACTTATATTGCAAATAACTGTATTTATAATCTCTATTAGTAAAAATCTATGCCCGTAAATGTGATAAGGTATACAATTTTTGTTCTACTTTGAATAATTTTAAATGTAAATATGCAGAATCTCTGGAGATATCAAATACTGTGCTCCAATCAAGGACCATATTTCCTGTGACATATGGCAGGCAAGTGGGACATAGGTGTGAGGGCTAGGGAAAGTGTCATAGTTATAGAATGGAAAGAACTGGACCTTCCATTGAGACAGAGATTGTTTTCCTTCCAGGATGACTCCTTCCTAAAAAATACCTCTCAGCCTTTCTAAGATACTTTTGTAATATAACATGTTGCATATCCAAGTAGAAAAAGAAAGCTTCCTTTAGATAGAATCCTACAAGGAGTGTCCTTTACTTGATTATGCACCAGAATCCTGACTTTAACAGATGGGGAGGTTGTATCAGTTTCAACCACAAACTTTGAGATGTCAACAATTCATTTGCTCACAGATCTACAATCCAGGCTGGGCTCAGCTGAGTGGTACTCTTGCAGGGTCTCATGCGATGTCTGTCATCAGTGCAACTGCTGTCAGTGGCATTTTGATGGGGGACAGATAGTCCTGGATAGTCTCAGAAACATGTCTGGGTCCCAACAGAGAAGACTGAGCCTTTCCCCACAGATCTCCTTCTCTCTCTCATCATGGGCCAACCCCAAGAAAGCTAGCTAGGCTTCCTTACCTGGCAGTCTCAGAGCAGCAAGAGGATAAGAGAGGAAGCTGCAAGGGATTCTTAAAGTTGAGGCTCTAAGTCCTACAACATCACTTCTACTGCATTCCATTGGTTCTAACAGCCAGGGGGGAGGGAAAATAGCTCCACCTTGAGAAGAAGAGCAGCAAAATCACTTTTATAAAGGCATATGCTTTTAAAAATGGGAGAAATTGATGCAACCATTTTTGCAAGCAATGTACTAGAGAGAGAATTTTCTCCATCAATATGTCTAAAGATAGCAATACTAGGAATTTATTTGCGGGTTTAAAAGTAGGATCTGCTGAGAATGAGTGAATAGTCTGTAAGAAAAACAATGCAATTTACTACACATGCATGCTAGATATATTTTATAGTATAATAGAATATACAAGATATACGGGAGTTTCTCTTATCTGTCTCCTCTTCACTAAGGAACAGAACCAGTATAATCCTATCTAGATCCTCCCTGTGCCCTCCCTTGTTCTCATCCCACCCAGGTAATCTGTTTGTAGGACTTCTGTTTCAAAACCCTATTGCTATAGTATGATCTTTACTCATGCAATTATTTAAAATTCCATCCTTGAGGATTCAAAGTAAACCCAGAGTACAGGGGGTCTGTACTGTTAAAGTCTAGTCTGAACGTTCTATGTGTGTGTTCTCTGCCCGGATCAAACTTTTGTATTCTGGCACAGCTTTCTTTCTTCATGCCATGGAAACAAGAGTGGTTTAAAAAGACTGTGATGTGAAGAGTCTCTTCCTGCTTGGAATCTGAACTACAAAAAGCCTGAATTTGCCCAGAGCTGTGACAATTCCAGTGTGTACCTGATAGAATGTTTTGAGCTGCAAGTAGCAGAGTAGCTACTCAGATTGGCTTAGGCAGTAAACAAATTGATCACCTGCTATAGCCTCAGGTTTGCTTCATTTAAGAGCAATGGTGGGCTCTTAATAGTGGGCTCAGGTTCTGTCTCCTACGGAGTTAATTCTAATCTCTTTTTATCTAGCAGGAGAGAGAGAGAGAGAGAGAGAGAGAGAGAGAAAACAACTTCTCCTTTAACCACGGACATCTTCCATTCAGTCTGATTAAGCCAATTTAGGCCACATGTCCATTCCTAAAGCATTGGCACCTCCATGGAATGCCCTAACTTGATTGGCTGAGGCTGACTATGAATTACCCGGGAATCAGGGATGTCACCTTGCCTGACATCATAAATGGGAAGGGATAACTGAATAAAATTTAAGTTGCGATAGGAAAGTAGAATGGGGAAAAGATGCAGAGAAGGCAACCAAAAAATGCCTTTTATGGTGGGTAATTCTAGTAAACATCGTCTGAAAAATAGTAGCTCTGGATAATGCAGTAACTGTGGAAACAAACTAAAATGTGTAGAAATATAATTAAAGGGAAAATTCGAAAGTTTCAAAAATTTCATTTAAAATTACAAAGTTTCTCAAGTTTTATTAAAAAATTAAAAGCTAATATTACTGAGTTTTACTTATTGGCTTTGAACAAATATTTCCTCCTTTCTGCCCAGTACTTCATATTCAAACACAAATGCACATAGGTGATGTGGTGTGTGCTTGGATCCCCTAGAGGTAAGACATGATTCATCAACATTTCAGAGGAAAGCCCTGATTTGTCCTCAAGTGTTTTCTTTTCCAGACAATGCTATTGTTGGTGTCTACCAAAGGCCACCAGATGAAAGTGATTGGGGATGGAGAGATGTAGTGAAAGGGAGGACCTGGATGTGAGTTATTCTTTCTTACCTTCGTCTCCTCTTCTTTAATCTCCAGTTGGCACTTGAAGGTAAGTTCCCAGAGAGCAATGTCTTGTTTGGTTCCCTGCTGCATCATTAGCACCTAGAATAGCACCTGATACAAAATAGATCCTCAGTAAACTGATACTGAATTAATTGCTACAAATGAGAAAGAATGAAATCATGCCATTTGCAGCAACGTGGATGGAACTGGAAGGTATTATGCTGAGTGAAATAAGTCAGAGGACAGATATCATATGTTTTCGCTCATATGTGGATCTTGAGAAACTTATCAGAAGGCCATGGGGGAAGGGAAGGGGAAAAATAGCTATAAACAGAGAGCGGGGGAGGCAAACCACAAGAGATTCTTAAATACAGAGAACAAACTGAGGGTGGATGGGGGGTGGGGGAGAGGGGAAAGTGGGTGATGGGCAGGGAGGAGGGCACTTGTTGGGATGAGCACTGGGTATTGTATGGAAGCCAATGTGACAATAAATTATATTCACCAGAAAAGAATTAATTGCTACAAACTCTCCCGGAAGTAGCACTAAAGTGAGGGCAGCTATAGGAAAAAAGAGTCTTTTAACATCTGTGAGCAGGAAGGGGAGAGAAAGCGAAGGGAAACACCACCTGCTCAGTTGGTTATTTGCAAGGTCAGGACCGCTTGAACAGCTCCCCTCAAATTGTTGGATTCTTTTTTTTTATTAAGCAGAAATAAAATTAAGCGGTTATATCGTCAAAGAATAAAACACCTTAAAGTTCAGTGGTGGGATTTTAAGGAGAAATTTAATCAAGGTTCATGGATTTTGTCATGTTGCATGTAGCTTTTGGCTTTCCTGAGGAAAACATATTAGACACGGCATGAGTGGAACGCACCTCTGTGTGTTTTGTTTGTAGATGTTGATGCGAATGGCTGCTCTTTGATGCTAGCACCATGGAATTTAGACATAAACATTTGATAAAAGCTAAATTCCCAGTGTCCTCACAACCCTTTGATGCCTCACCAGTAAGTGAATGAGATCCTTTGGTTCCAGGCAGGGATGGTAAGTAGGGTGACTACTTCACTTTGCCTGAAGAATTCTATTAGATTAGATTTTAGGGCCATCTCTTTTGGAAGTCCATTGGTTATTGTGGCTCATTTTAAATTCAATAACCCATCTCCCAGGCTGCCAAAAAGGAGGTAGGGTCTCTTGGGTTTGTTAACAGTGATCACGCAGAACCCCGGTGTGTGTGTCTTCAGGGAGAGCGCAAACATTATCTGTGAGAATGATAACAGCTCTTCTTTGGTGAGGAAGAACAATTAGGGCTGCGTCTGCACTGGGCTCTCCACATGTATTTCCGAGCAGTCCTTACAAAAGTGCTGTGAGGTAGGTGTTTATATGACTTCTGTCCTTGTCTTCCTATAGTCTATTACTAACACAGCAGCCAGAGTGATCCTATTCAAATATGGGTCAGCTCATGTCACTCCTCTGCTCAGAACCCTCCAGCAGCTTCCTGTCTCTCACAATCAAAGCCAAAGCCCTTGCTATAACTTTCAAGTCCTGTGATTTTTTGCCTCCCCTTTACCTCTCTGACTTCATCCTCACTCCCTCCATGCATGTTGCTCCATAAATGACCCTGGCCCTGTGCTTTTTTCTTGAAAATCCTGCCTCAGGGTTTTCATACTTTTTGCCCCTCCTGCTTGGAATTGTCACTTCCAAGATGGTCATGTGGGTAGCAGCCCACTTTCTTCAGGTTTTTGCTTGAAAGTCACCTTCTCACCGAGGACTTCCCTAGCAATCCTGACTAAAATTTCACCAAACGTCTCTATCATCCAACATTTCCTAACTTCCCTTCCAACTTTAACTTTTTATTTTTTTGGCATCTCTTTTGCTTACTTGCTTTGTTGATTGAAATGTAAGCCCCACAAAGGCAAGGATTTTTCTCTGTTTTCTAACCATGCACCCTACAATCTCATACCTAGCAACTAGGCAACTAGAACAGTACCTGGACCACAGGAAATACACAGTAAGTATTTACTGAAAGCTGAATAATTTTAGTCTTTCTTTTAAAAAAATTTTTTTACATTTATTTATTTTTGAGAGACAGAGCATGTGTGGGGGAGGGGCAGAGAGAGAGGGAGACACAGAATCCGAAGCAGGCTCCAGGCTCTGAGCCATCAGCACAGAGCCTGACGTGGGGCTTGAACTCAGGAACCGTGAGATCATGACCTGAGCTGAAGTCGGATGCTAAACTGACTGAGCCACTCAGGTGCCCCTGAATAATTTTAGTCATCACATATTTATTCAGCATTTACTAAAAGCCAGGCATTATGCCTGACACTTGTAAAGCCAGAATGAACCAGAAAGACAAGATCTCTAACCTTATAGAATTTAAAATCAAAGGGCACCTGGGTGTCTCAGTTGGTTAAGTGTCCGACTTCGGCCCAGGTCATGATCTCCTGGTTTGTGAGTCTGAGCCCTGTGTCTGCACGGACAGCTCAGAGCCTGGAGCCTGCTTCAGATTCTGTGTCTCCCTCTCTCTCTCTGCCTCTCCCCCACTCGTGCTCTGTCTCAGTCTCTCAAAAATAAATAAACGTTAAAAAATTAAAAAAAAACATAAAATCAAGAGAGAAGAGAAACAGTTAAGCAAGTGCTCATTTTATACATGTGGATTCTAAGTTTCACAGAAATTAGTGAAATTCTCCAATGTCCATTTTCCTTAACTGGCACAGCTGGGGGAAACTCCCAGGAATTAAAAATTACAATGTCAGCTGTCTTTCCTTTATGCTGTGCTGGGATTGACATACTTTTTTTTTTCTTTTTTTTACACACATTACTAATTGCACACATTTTGTGTACTCACAGTGCCCTTCACTGAGCAGGAACTTTGTTGCTGTTTGCATCTATTGGGATTGTTGTCAAAGGTATTAAGGATTATCATTAGATGAAGCTCATCAATCATTATTATTGTGGATAAGCTTCATTTGATCTGCCCTTCAAGAACATCAAAATAAGAATAACAACTATTTCATCTCACTTGTTCTAAATAAAGAAAAAAGAATCCTATAGCCTCTAGTAGGCATAGGACATTGTGAAAACATTGCCAAGTGGTTCACACTAGGAATTCTTTTTGAAAAGGTGATATTGGCTATTAAATTTCAGTTTTGTGTAGTAATTATAAATTTTTAAGGTTGATATATTTGATCAGAATAAATACTTAAAATGGAGACCTATCTAGAAGTCAATTTTCACTGTTAACCCAAATTTTGTTAGGTTAGGGATTTTCACTGAGAAAGCGAACTTTTCAAAAACATAACTTTATGTATGTTTTTTGAGAAAAGAAATTAAACCTTTTAAACAACAACAACAAGACATTGCTTGATGCTCTGTCTCAGGAGACAATTATATGTGTCAGTCTGCAAATATGGAGGAAATCTCTACACTTGGAAATATATCACATCTCACAGGAAAGGCTTATCACGTCCACTGCCATTTGACGCTATAGTCTCAAGGCCAAGGCTTTGCTGTCTTTAATAACAAGTAACAAAAGCTGCTGTTGAAATAAGTTCTACCAGATTCATGCTGTACTTTATAGAATGCAAAACGGCTTGACTTTAGTAGGATCCTTGTCCTTTTCATACCTTGAAATTTTTGGTGAAAATGAATGTGAATGGAACATGGTTATCTCTTTCATTTCTTTAATCCTTTCAACTTCACCCTTGGTGAGAAGGGATATTTTAGTGTATAAATGCCATGAGCATTAACAGGAGATGACCTTGTTTTTATTTTTTGTCAGTGTTAAGCTCCAAAGAAGAAAGAGTCACTGTACTCCTCTGGCAGGAACTAGAAGAGATCAAAGGACTAGCGGCTGGATAAAGCCTGGACCCTGGAGGAGAGAAAGAGAGTGGGAGCGAGGGAACCAAGGGAAAGGGACTTCCAGCTGACCCTCCAGATGTCCCGAGCCATACATGCAGTATCTTACATCAAAGACATTACATATGTTGTATTAGGTATTACACTGTCCTTGGGTTCCTAGTAAAGACATAGTTATCACATGACATGAAAGTTATGTGCATTTCTCAAACACCTGAAAGGCAAATGCTTTGGTATAACCAGGATACTATTGCATCTAAAATGAAGGCATGAAGAAAGGATTATTTCATATGATTTTCCCCAAATCATGGTAGTTCCATGGAAAGTAATGGGAAAATTGTAGAGGTTTATAGATGGGCTAAAATGTCCACCCCAATCTTCTTCAATGTCGCCAGTGCCGGCATAAAAAATACAAATGCCTAACTCGATGTTGTGATAGGTGTGCACAGAGTGAAGTGCCCAGCCCTTGCTTTTATAGCTCTATCCAGAGATGGGACAGTCAGGGTCACCTCTTTTCTAGCTGAAGGAAAGCATAACAGCATATTTTAGTCCTTGAAAACTAGTCAGATGGTTGGTATGTTGCTTTTGGAATGAAAGTCTTCAAAGTCTTCTGAATAAGAGAACATAATCTCTCATTATGCAATCTTACAAGTTCCAAGAAAACATAACACCAAATTTTAAAAGTTATATTTTTAAAAGAGATAAGACATTCCAAGTTGGGTTCTAAATCATTTCAAGTGGCCAACTTTGGCTACAGAGAATGGAAAATTGGACTTTTTGAAAATGTTTGAAAATATGAATAAATGGGCTCCGAGAGGAGGATTGGTTTTGTCACACTTATTTCAGTTTCCCTGAAGTTAGGTCTTTTCTGCTCATTTCCAGTTTTGTTAGATATTCTGGTTCAGTGAGACTATGGCGTATCTGAATTCTGTATAGGTAAGTTCTTTCTATACCACTTGAGGTTAATTAGGTTAGTGTACGTATTTTTCTATTAATTTATTGGAAATAAATTTTAACCCAGCATATAACAATAAGATACCTAAGTGGCATTTACAGAATTCTCAGCAGAACTGAGATTATACCACTTGGAGAAATCAGTCATGCTAAAAAGTATTCAAAGCACCTGTTTTCTGGAGTAGTCTATGTCCAACATTTTCATCATTGTGTACTCATCTAAGTATTTTCAATAATTTATAATCTGAAGTCTGCAGTCATCCTGCCCCCAAAACAGTTGCTGATGTTCACAAAACAACCCACTGCTACCTGTACAGTAGAATCATGAGGTGGAGTTTAAACTCCCTCTTATTGGTCTGGATGGATGTTAATACTTCCATTACTTTACATATAGATTACTCCATAACTGAACAGGATGGAGAAAGGGGAGCCATTCTACATATTGGAAGCTTCATTTGACAGTCATAATGGAGATGCTGATGGTGACAATGCTCTCAACATTCTTCCTCATAATACCAGATGGAGGCAAACTTAAGAAACTCTCCAACTCTCTGATGAATGAGGTCTTTAAACAAATGAAAAATAAGAAAACATCTGGAAATGATATCATCCCTGCCAAATTTTCATGCTGGAGACAAAGTTAACTCATGTAATGTCTCTGTATTCTCCCCTTGAGATACAAGAATAAAAGAGAAAATGGGATATGGCTCCAGGGAGGTGGAGATCCTGAGTTTTATGTGATGATATACATCCAATGGCAGGATGTATAGCTGAAGCAGCTGCAGAGCATATGTTTTAGATAAAAGAGAGTTTTCATAAACCAACATCCATGAGAAAACTCTTATTTCTGGTTTGGAAAGAGAATAAGTTCATTTCTTAAAGGGGGGTATTTTGACATGGAGATTTCACTTCACTCTCTGCAAGGAACTTCTGTTTCATCTAGTCTCTAAAGCTTTTCTTAGAAAGTACCGTATAAATGTACTTCACTCTGCTTTTAGACGTTTTAGTTGTGGAAAGAAGCTCATCAATGGCTTAGTGACTGGAAATGAATCTGAAGTCTCCTGCTTTAGAACATATCCTTATTTAATTTCTGAGTGATGAATAGCATTTTTGAAACTGTGGAAACTACTTTGTATACTTTCTATTTGTTAGCAGATTTGAGAAGAGCCTGACTTACTGGGAACACACAGAATTTAAAATCAGAAAACCTAAGCAGAAAAGATATTTTTACCATTTTCTGATAAGTTATTGAGGCCTCTGTTTTATGATCTCCAAATAGATGTATTAATAACACTGACAAGGGCTTTGTTACAGTAATACACTATCACAGTGCCAATCAGTCCCACTCCTTCCTCCCAGTAGCTACTTTAAAAACATGTTCTGTTCCCTTTTTGATAGTACTCTGAAATTGTAAAGTGTGTTTTCTTTTGGCAAAGCGCTTTATAATTATGGTTGTCTTAATATATGTCTGATAGGTAAGTGTATTAGTCATCTAAAACCTCTAGGGAACTCTTTTCCTCTGCATCAGGTTGGGATTTATATGTGAAACTTGAAATCTTGGCAGTATATGGATCTACTGATCATTGTTTTGATACAACTTCCCTTGATGTTTTATATTTTAATTTGTAGACCAAGGAGAGTAGAGAATATATGAGTATCTGAATTCTGGTAAATATTCAGCTTTAGCAATCGCTGTTAGTTTTTGAGAGTCTCATCCCCATTTGCTCAGGGGTAAACTTAATCTCATGCAAAGGTGACTACCATCTAAGTCTCTGAAATATATCCTTCAGTGATTTCTTGTATTCCTGGAATCATAGACACAGAATGACAGAGTGGAAAAAAATTTAAAGAGAGCCCACACCAATACCAATGATTTGTTAATGACATGGTGGGTTCAGAGGCATGAAGGGTCTGTGCAAAATGTCACAAGTGGCACGGCCCCATGAATTCTTGGAGTGAATGTCTACGGCATATGTGTGGCTGTGACAGCAATAGGAATGAGTCAGTAGATGTCAAGTTATTCGATATTATGTTTATATTAAGGATTTTCTTTCCTTTCAAGTTCCAGGTTTGGCCTTGAGGACTCTTAATTTCTGAGGAGAAGGACCAGGCAGCTGCTGGAATTCTAGTTGGTATGACTGTCACATCCACGCTCCTCCACATTCCTACGCCAAGAAGTGGAAAAAATATATACAAAGAATGAGAGGCAGCCTGAGAGAAGAAAATTAAGTACTTGACTAGTTTTTTCTTCTCTCTCTCTCTAAGCCAATAATTATTGATTGAATCATTCATGTCTTAAATCATTCATGACTGTAATGCTGTGGCAGCCTACGTAAGCAAACCAAAATCTAAGCCTACAAATGCTTCAAGGTTACAAAATCAAAACGCTAGAAACGACCAATCACAAATAGCCAACTAGGCTTTAAACTATAGCCAATCAATAATTTCCTTGGTTTGCTTCTGACTTTTCTCTATAAAAACGTTTCTTCCCCCCACCACCTCCTGTTAGGTGGAGAATTCCTAACCCCTTCCAGTTTGGCACTGCTGATTGAAATAGATTTTTGTTCAAATAAAGTCTTAAAATTACAACGACGAGAAGAATGATGTGAAGATGTGTCTCAGAAATAGACAAAAGATAATGGAAACACTGGTTTTGAGTCAGAAGACCTGAATTTGAGGTCCAGCTCTAGAGCATGTATAATCCCAGGTGGCCCCTTAAGTACCCTTAGACTCTGACCTGCAGTTTCTCCCAATGTTTACTGGAGATTTTTATTTTTACTTTTATTTCTGATGTTCTCTGCCTCTGTATCCCTGTCTCTGACTCCCTCCCTTTGATCATTCTAGAATAGAGGCTATAATTTTGGGACTTGTTGATTCTTTTCTATTTTATTTTCAGATTTCAAAACTATTTATTGATCCTACTCTTATTTTTATCTCCTTACTTCTACTCTTTTGGTGTTATTTTTCTAATTTTTTAAGTTAGATATTTAGATAATTAATATTTTCAACTTTTGTTTTTAGGTACCAAGTTAGATACCTAAGTTATTAATTTTCAGCCTTCTATCTTTTCTAACATATTTACATTAGACTTTAAATTTTCCTCTAGGTATTATTTTCATTGACTCTACAAGTTTAGACATGCTGTGTTTTCATTTTCATTCTTCATATTTTTTACAAAATTTTCAACAGCTAATATATATATGCATAATTTATAAATTAAAACTATGGAATATGATGCAGACTGAGGATCTGGTGCCTACCTTCCCTACTCACTCCATTCCCCAGCTTTTTGTGAGTTATGACTTCTATTAGTTATTCATGCATTCTTTAAAAAAATTTTTTTTTTGAACGTTTATTTTATTTTTGGGACAGAGACACAGAGCATGAACGGGGGAGGGGCAGAGAGAGAGGGAGACACAGAATCGGAAACAGGCTCCAGGCTCTGAGCCATCAGCCCAGAGCCCGACGCGGGGCTCGACCTCACGGACCGCGAGATCGTGACCTGGCTGAAGTCGGACGCTTAACCGATTGCGCCGCCCAGGCGCCCCTCTTTAAAATTTTTTAAAATATTTATTTATTTTTGAGAGAGAGAAAGACATAGTACAAGCAGGGGAGGGGCAGAGACAGAGGGAGACACAGAATCTGAAGCAGGCTCCAGGCTCTGAGCTGTCAGCACAGAGCCCAATGAGGGGCTCGGAACTCACAAACCGCCAGATCATGACCTGAGCCGAAGTCGGATGCTTAACCGACTGAGCCACCCAGGTGCCCCTAAAGTCTTACTTTTCTTAGAGCAGTTTTAGGCTTGCAACAAAACTGAGAGTAAGGTATATAGATTTCCCATAATCTCCCTCCCCACACGCTTGCGCAGCCTTACCAACATCATATTACCGTATTACCAACATCACTTATCAAAATGGTACATTCTTTCACAAGGATGAACCTACATCAATCCATCATAATCACCCAAAGTCTGTACTGTACCTTAGGGTTCACTTTTGCTTTCGTACATTCTATGAGTTTGGACAAATGTAATGTGGCACCCCTTATCGTAACACAACATTTTTCTCTGCCTTAAAAAGCCACGGTCCTCCACTTATTTATCTCCCACTCTCCACCCCTGGTAACCACTGATATTTTTGTTGTCTCCATAGTTTTTTTGCTTTTCCCGGAATGTCATATAGTTGGAATAAAATAGTATGTACCCTTTTCAGATTGGCTTCTTTCACTTAGCAATATGCATGTAAGATCCCCCATGTCTTTTTTAATGTTTATTTATTTTTGACACAGAGAAAGAGACAGAGTGTGAGCGGGGCAGGGGCAGAGAGAGAGGGAGACACAGAATCCAAAGCAGGTTCCAGGCTCCGAGCTGTCAGCAGAGCCCAATGTGGGGCTCCAATCCACAAACTGCGATGTCATGACCTGAGCCTAAGTTGGACACTTAACTGACTGAGCCACCCAGGCACCCCGCTCCATGTGTTTTTGTGCCTTGATAGCTTATTTCTTTTTAGCACTGAATGATATTCCATTGTCTGGAAGTACCACAGTTTATCCATTCACCTACTGAAACACATCTTGGGAAATTAGGAATAAACCTGCTATAAACATCCATGTGCAGGTTTTTGTGTGAACATAAGTTTTCAGCTCCTTTGGGCAAATACCAAGGATCACAACTGCTGGATTAAATAGTAGAACTAAGTTAGTTTTTATAAGAAACTGCCAGGCTATCTCCTAAAGTGGCTGCATCATTTTGCATACCCACCACCAATGGATGAGAGTTTTTGTTGCTCCACATTCTTGCCAACGCTTGGTGTTGTCAGTGTTGCAAATTTTGGCCGTTCTCATAGGTGTGTAGTGGTATCTCATTTAATTTGCATTTTCCTGATGACAAATGCTGTGGAGCCTCCTTTCATATGCTTATTTCCCACCTGCACACATTTGGTGAGGTGTCTCTCTCAAGGTGTTTGGCCCAATTTTTAATTGAGGTTTTTGTTTCCTTATTGTTGAGTTTTAAGAGGTTTTTAAAATATATTTTAGATAGCACTCTTTTATCAGAGGTATATTTTGCAAGTATTTTCTCCCAGTCTATAGTTTGTCTTCTAATTCTTTTCTATTGCCTTTCATAGAGTGGAAATTTGTAATTTTAAGGAAGTCCAGCTTATCAATTCTCTCTTTCATGTCTTTAGTGCTATATCTAAATAGTCATCCCCATACCCAAGGTCATCTAGATGTCTTCCTATGTTATCTTCTAGGAATCTTATAGTTCTGCATTTTACATGTAGGTCTATAATCAATTTTGAGTTAATTTTTATAAAGGGTGTAAAGTCTGTGTCTAATTCCTCTCTCTCTCTCTCTCTCTCTTTCTTTTTTTTTTTCTTTGTACATAGAAAAATATCTGGCTGTTCCAGCATCATTTGTTGAAGAGACTATCTTTGTATTTTTTGTCAAAGATCAGTTGACTATATTTATGGTGATCTATTTTGGTCTTTCTACTCTGTTCTATTGATCTATTTGTATATTGTTTCACCAATAACTCACTCTCTTAATTACTGAGGTTTTATAGTAAGTCTAGAAGTTGAGTAGTCTCAGTCCTTCAACTTTTTTCTTTTTTATATTGGATGGGCTACCTAGATCTTTTGCCTCTCCAGAAAACCATTAGTTTGTTGTTATCCATAAAATAACTTGCTGTGATTTTGACCAGGATTATGCTGAATCTATAGATAAATTTGGGAATAAATGACATTTGACAATATTAAGTTTTTCCATCTTTGAATATGGAATTTCTTTCCAATTATTTAGTTCTTTGATTTTGTTCACAAGAGTTTTATAGTCTTGCTCATATATATCTTGTACATATTTTGTTAGATTTATATAGAAGTTTTTATTTTGGGGGATGCTAATATAAATGGTATTATGTTTTTAATTTCATATTCCGGATATTCATTGTTAGTATATAGGAAAGCAATCAACTTTTATATATTAACCTTGTATCCTGCCATCTTGCTATAATCACTTATTCATTCCAGATTTTTGTTGATTCCTTTGGAATTTTTTACACAATTGTGTTATCTGTGAACAAAGACAATTTTGTATCTTTTTTCTTAATCTGGATACCTTTTACTGCTCTTTCTTCCCTCCTTTCATTAGCGAGGGCATCCAAGGTGATGTAGAAAAGGAGAAAAGGAGTGGTGAGAGGGTCTATTGTTTGTTTTTTTATGTAAATATGAGCAGATCTGAATACCTTTTCTTAATTTCCCTTTTTCTTACACAAAAGGGAACATATCCTGTATACTTCCTTTCCTTGTTCTAGACACTGTGCCTTATTGATAGAAAGTGTCCTAGAGCCTCAAGGAGGGCACTTGTTGGGATGAGCACAGGGTGTTATATGTAAGTGATGAATCACTAAAATCTCCTGAAATCATTTACACTATATATTAACTAACGTGGATTTAAATAAAATTAAAAAAGTAAAAGAGCACCTAAGGAAGAAGATTCTAGTCAAAAAGGAGTGGGAAGACGTATAGGGTCCCAATAATTTGGCAAACTAGTTAAAATTAAACTTTTAGTTATAAACTTGCTTGAACATACTTTATAAACAATGGATTAAATCTTAATTGTTAAAAAAAAAAGTGTCCTAGAAATTTCATTCTTATGATGGCTACAAAATATTCCATTGTGAGCAAGAACCAAAAATTGTTTCTCTAGTATTCTGTTGAGGGACAGGCATTATTTCCTCTCTGTTGCTATTGTAATCATTGTTGTAATGAATAACTTTGCATATATGTCATTTTGTACATAGCATAGATGTATGCTAAGAGAAATTCCCAGGAAAGAATTGCTGGGCCAATGAATAGATGCATATCTATTTTGATTAGCATTATCAAATTGCCATCCACAGGGGAATTGTTTTGTACTATCACCATCAGAGTATGAGAACGTCTATTTCCTAATAGTTTTATCAACAGGCTAGAGTTTTAGAATTTCTGAAGATTGAAATATACTCTTAAATTTTTTTTAGATAGATGGTGGGGAGAAGCAGATGGAGAGGGCGAGATCTTAAGCAGTCTCCAAGATCAGTGCCGGGCTCAACATGGGGCTTGATCTCATGACCCCTGAGATCATGACCTGAGCCGAAATCAACAATCAGGCACTGAACTAACTGAGCCATCCAGGTGCCCTGAAATATACTGTTAATATTTATTAAAAGTTCTTGTTCTTTGGGCATTTAGAAGTGTTTAATTTCCCAATATATATGGATATTTGTTTTTCACATGTTTATTGGTTACTGATTTCTAATTTGATTGCATTTTGAGTCAGTAAACATGATCCGTATTATACCATTTCTTTGAAAATTGTTAAGACTTGCTTTCTGGACAAGCACATGGTCAACATTTGTAGATGTTTCGTTTGTGCTTGAGAAGAATGTATGTTCTGTGATTGTTGGGTTTGGAGTTCTCTCTCTGTCCAATTAGATCACGCTTGTTACTTCTTCTATTCAAATATTTTATATCTTTTTTTGACTTCTTTTCATCTGCTTGACTTATTATTGAGAGATGAGTGTTGAAATCTTCTATTACAACAGTAGATTTCTCAATTTCAGCCACTAGTTCTATCATTTTTATATTGTAAGGCAATTATTTTAGGTACATCTTTCTATTGTTTAATAATACGTTTTACATTAAAAATATTTTAAAAATATAAGTAAAAATGTAAAAACTACAAAAACACACAGAATAAACATTGCTTTCATGTAATTATACCACTCCAAAGTAACTGCTGCTTATTTAATATGATGATGTGTTTCTCTTTCTGTATCTTTGTAATGATATTTATTATATAGAGAGACCCATATGCAAGGAGGCATTCATGCTCCACTATCCCAAGTGAAGAATTTCCAGGCAAGTGGTTTGTTCAACCCCTTAGTACAGATGTGGATGCTCTTCCCTCTCATCCCATTGGATGTTCAGAAGTCACTTTGGTTTTATTTTGATCATAATGAATGCTAAAAGAAAATATTCTTATAGAGTAGAACTGACAGGAGTTGATGATGGAGTAGTTGGTAGGGGTGTGAAAAATAAGAATCTGAGAAAACATCTAGATTTTTGTTAGAAATAGCAGTGTTATTTACCAGGACAAAGAACGCATGAGAGAAACAGGTTTACAGAGGTTGTAAATTAAGAATTCTGTTTTGGATATATTAACTTTAAGATTCCTATTGGATATTCTAGTGGAGATAACAAGCAGACAGTTGGATTATGTAAATATTGGTTTCAGGGAAGAAATATATATGGATACATAATTTCAGGAGTCATTAGTATAGAAACAATATTAAGTCCATGGGTATAGATGAAATCACCTATAAAGAACAAATACTTGGCGTATGGCATTAAAGTTAGGATTAGAAAAAAAAGGCAAGAAAAGAAACCAGCACAGGAGACTCAGAGATGAATTCAATCAAGTAGTAGATAAGTCAGAAGGGTATAGATACCAGAGAAGAGCTCTAAATAGGAGAAGATACACATGATCATTTAAACTTTATGAATGTGGGGGTGGGAATTAGTATCTGAATCAAGGGGATAGGATTCACTGCATCCAGATAGAGGGGCATATCTTTGATTGCCAGAGGAAAGGAAAAGGGGAGAAGTGAGTGTAGAGACAGATAATGTTGTAGATTTGGGAGAAGAAATTTTGCTTTATGATTTCTTTTTTTAATTTTATTATCATTATTTTTTTTCTGTGAAGTAGAAGATGAGGTTAGCTAGAGGAAGGGTACGTTGGGGAAATGGTTGTTAGAGTTTTGATGATAGTGGAAAAAACACTACCAGAAAGATTATGCCAATTTGTATTCCATTTATGGTACAAGAATGTCTATTACACCTACCGTTGTCAACATTGGGTATTATCATTTAAAAAATAAGTAAACTTCTCATTTAAATGGGATTAAAATGATGCTGTATTTGAAACAGAGTTCATTTCTTTGCTTACTAATAAGAGAGAACATTTTTTAAACTTGGGGGTTTTATATATATACTTATAAAATATATAACTATTTAAAATGTATATGAAGGGTATTAGCCCTCTGCCTGCTCTATATGTTTCAAATATTTTCACATTTTGTTTCTTGATTTTAATTTTGTTCAAGGTGCTTATTAGAGAATACAAATGTTTTTAAATTTTTATGTATTTTTAAATTATTTATCATAGCTCTTTGGGATATTCTCCAATTTATGCTTAGAAAGAACAATCCCCTCATAAGAACAGATACATTCATCTATAACTTCCTGAAATTCTTGATGACTTTATTTTTTATGTATAAACATTATATCTATCCTAGACTTATCTGGAAATAAAATGTGATGTATTGCTTTAACTTTATTTTTCTCGTAAATTGCCAAACGATTGTCTCAATATGACTTATTGAATGATATATTTTCTTCCACTAAGTTAAATTAATAAAATTAATATTTGTGGAATAATTGTTGTTGGCAGGCTTTGTGCCAAATACTTTATAGACATTGTCTCATTTATCTTCAGAACAAACTCTTTGGTTGTAATATTATTGCACCCATTATAAAGTAAAAGACAGAGGCTACAGTTGGGGAGTCCCCAAGACTCCCTTAGTTTCAGTGATAGACTAGAAGCACTCACAGACCTTATAAAAGCTGTTAGACACATGGTGATGGTTTCTTCCAGAAAAGGGAAGGGGAAAGTAAGGTAGAATTCAGAAGATGCCAGGTACAAACTTGAAGCTATCCCCCTGCATGGAGTCATATGGGCAGAGTTTGTTTCTCCCAGCAATGCTGTGTGGCAACATGCGTGGTACCAGAGAATCTCACCTGAGCCTCGGTGTTTAGGGTTCTTATTCAGAGTCAATCATGTAGATAAAGCTGACTTCCTACACAGCCGACCTTACTTTCCAGCCCCTCCCGAGGTCAAGTTGATACTGCATGACCCAAGGCCCCCACCATAAATCACATAGTTAACATAGATTATTTGGCATTGCCCCAAATCTTCAAGTAAGCCAAGACACTCTTACCAGGCAGGACATCTCACAGAGTAACTTCTTTTTTTTTTTTTTTTTTTTTTTTAAATTTTTTTTTTTTCAACGTTTATTTATTTTTGGGACAGAGAGAGAGCATGAACGGGGGAGGGGCAGAGAGAGAGGGAGACACAGAATCGGAAACAGGCTCCAGGCTCTGAGCCATCAGCCCAGAGCCCGACGCGGGGCTCGAACTCACGGACCGCGAGATCGTGACCTGGGCTGAAGTCGGACGCTTAACCGACTGCGCCACCCAGGCGCCCCTCACAGAGTAACTTCTAGAAGCTGGGCAAGGTAAACCCTATATTGTCCTGAGACTTAGAAAAGGAAATACTTTCCTTTAGGTAATCCAACCAACTTGCAGTGGAATCAAAATTTAAATCTGGGTCTTTTTGAGTTCTAGAACCTGAGGTCTTAGTCACTAGAATTTATAACTTTCATAACACAATAAAGCGATTGCTGAGAACGGAAGAGCTAAGGGCCATTTTAGTAGGTGAAGTAAATAGGCAGTAGGATTAGATGTTTGGGGGGTGATTTTTGTTTTTGTTTGGTTTTGTTTTGTTTTTGGTATGTGCTGCTTTCTCATGTAGCTAGATCACCAGTTTTATCATTTACTAAATTTCAATAAATAATTATCTCTTTAGTTTTAATATTCTGTTCATTGTCATCACTATTTGTTCTTGTGCAAACCCATACTGCCTTAATTGTTATAACTTTGTGATATGCTTTAGTATCTGATGGAGTAAGTCAGCAGCTCCCTTCTCTTTTTACCCCTAAAATTTCTCACCAATTTTCATCCATTTATTTTCTAACATCTCAGAGTCATTTTCTTAATGTCCAACTTCTTTGGGATTTCATTTTAACTACATACTGCTCGTTGATGAATCTGGGGAAAACTCAGATATTTACATTATGGCTTCTTTCAATCCAGAAAAAATAATATTTATTTATTTATTAAGTTTATGTATTTATTTTGAGAGAGAGAAAGCATGAGTCAGGGAAGGGCAGAGAAAGAGGGAGAAAGAGAGAATCCCAGGCCCTGCACTGTCAGCACTGAGCCCCATGTGGGGCTTGAACTCATGAACTGTGAGATCATGATCTGAGCCAAAGTTGGACGCTTAACCAACTGAGCCATCCAGGCACCCCGATATTTATTTTTGTTTATTTAAAACTTGTTTAAATAATTTCAGCAAGGTTTTATACTGTCTAATGCATTTTTTATTAATTTCATTCCTTCATAATTCACTTTTTTATTGTGAATATTTTGAACTGTACTGGGGGCAGTGACTTTGAGTTGATGCCCAGAATGCATTCTCCCCTTCTTCTTTAAAAGAACTTTTGATTTTTAGTTGGACACATGGTCACCTTGAATAAAGATATTTCTCAGCCCCCTTTGGCATTAGTTGTAGCCACGTGAGTAAGTTGTGACCAATGGCATATAAGCAGACATATTTTGTGTGACTTCTGGGCAGTGGTTCTATAAGGGAAGGTATGTCTTTCTTTGTTTCTTCCTTCTTTCTGACTGGAATTCAATGACTCCTAGATGCAGGAGCCATGAGGATATTCCCTAGTGAAGGCAGAGTAGAAAGCTCCAAGAAGCCGACTCCCTAATGATTTTGTAGAATTGCCATCTACCTCCATATCCTTTACATGAGAGAATAATCTTTGCATATTTAAGCCATTGTTTATTGCAGTTGTTTTAGCATTTGGAGCAAAACACAACTGCTATAGTGTTTTTCCTTTTTCTTTTTTTGCTCAGGTTTTTAAGTTAATTTTGCTGAGGTTTATATGTTGAGCAATAAAGCCACATGCAAATAAAATAACTTTTTCTTCTCCTTTGCAGTCTATACCTCATTAGCTAGAAATTTCAGCACGATGCTATGTAAGAATGACAAAAGAGGCATTCTTCTCTTATTCTTGACTTTAATAGGAATTCTGTTGCAGTTTTATTATTAAGTATGGTGTTCGCTGTGGAGATTCTTCAAATTTAAAAGGGGGATAATAATATCTATTTTATAGAATTATTACAAAGGTCAAATGCACTAATAAATGTAAAAATGCCATGTAACTGTTGAAAGCTATACCACATTTGGCATAAAGATGCAGTCAGCAAATATTTTCAGTGTTAGTGTTTTTAATAATTAATAACTTTAATGCCATGAAGAAAAGAATTGGGTACTCCATAAAATATCTCTTTGGTGCCACTGTACAGAAATAAGCTGGGTCTAATGGATCATTAAAAAGCTTTTTATGTCTTAATATTAGGGCCAAAAATTAGAAAAGAAATAGCTGCTCCCCATTACAAAGAAAAGTGATAAATAGAGATTGAAGTTTTGAAAAGAAATAATAATTCAAAGTAGGGATAGTTCTCAAGGAATGAGACTTATGTTTGGAAAGTATTCTTAACTATGTTTTATGAGGTTGATTGATGGTCAATTTACCTCAGTTACCAACCAAAGTATTAGGTCACCGCATATGTAATTTAGTCCTAAAGAAAGGCTTCTCCTCATATGTTCTTCCTCCCACAACTGCCCTCAGAACATGTCCACTGTGGAGTTACATAGGTCCTTTCACCTTGTCACATTTCCAGTCTGTTCTTAGAGAAATTAGTTCTGTGTAGTTGCTATTTTTTTTTTTTTTTGTGGAAGCAAGGTGTGACTTAAAAAAATCTTTTGCTGTACCTAAAAAATGTTCTTTTTATTTTTAATGTTCCATAGCAGATATGTTCCTTTTAAAATTAGTCCATTTTGCTCCTTGCAATTAGTTCCAGAAAAGATCTGTGAGGGGACAAATTAAATCTGTTGACTTAAAATACCTTTTGGTTGTTACCCATTGATCTCAGCTCTGAAGTAGCTGAAACCTATGATATGGCAGCCTGACATTTAATACATTGGATATAATTTAAGCTTAATAACACTATATATTGTTTTGCTTTTCCTAATGAGAAAAATACTTAACTTTAAAATACTATATATAAAAACCTTTGATAAGTTAAATATAGAACTACCCTATGATTCAGCAATTGCACTACTAGGCATTTACCCAAAGGATACAAAAATACTGATTTGAAGGGATACATTCACCCCAGTATTTATAGCAGCATTATCAGCAATAGCCAAATTATGGAAAGAGCCTAAATGTCCACCAACTGATGAATAGATAAAGAAAATGTGGTATATATACAATGGAATGTTAGTCAATGGAAAGGATGAAATCTTGCCATTTGCAATGACATGGATGGATCTACAGTGTATTATGCTAAGCAAAATAAATCAATCAGAGAAAGACAAGTACCAAATGATTTCACTTCTATGTGGAATTTAAGAAACAAAACAAATATACAGGGGGGGAAGAGGAAAACCAAGAAACCAACTCAACTATACAGAACAAATTGATGATTTCCAGAGACAAGGTGGGCAGGGTGGTGGCGGTGGTAATGGGTTAAGTAGGTGACGGAAAGTTAGGAGGGCACTTGTGATGAGCACTGGGTGTTATACATAAGTGTTGAATCACTAAATTCTACACCGGAAACTAATATTACACTGTCTGTTATTTAAATAAAAATTTAGAAGAAAAAAAAAAGAGTTGTCCCAAGTTCCTCATTAAAGCAATAAATTTTCTTATATATGGGTAACATAAAATAAAACAAAATAAAATAAAAGTCTTTTATTATATACATACAAAAGTAAAATTTGAGATAATTATCTGGAAAATTAAAACAAAGTAAATCAATCAATAAGTGAAATACCCACGTGGAATTTTTCATATTGCCTATATGAATTCTTCTCTTTTTAATTTTCTGAATAACCGTCCCCCAAAATGTGTTTATTATAATATTCATCTAACATCAACATTTACTAAATATCTATTAAGCACCTTGGACTATGACATATGGTGATAATAATAATAAACATTAATATAAGTTTTTATAGGCTTCCTTCTTTTGTATGATTTCATTATCATAGAAATCATTTGATGTAGGAAAAAAATATCACATCTGAGAAAACTGAGACACAGAGAGCTAGAGCATTTTATAGAGCACATCACATCAGATCAGTCCTATGACTTCTAATTTGAACCCAGAATTTCTGGCTATAATTTTAGAAATTTCCTTTAATCTTTACCTGCCTTTATCATTTGACTTCAAGCCTGCTTTTTGAAAATAATATGCAATAACTAACACTTAATGAATGTAAATTGTGTTGGATGCTGTTCTAAGTGCACTAGCTGTATTAATGCATTTAATTTTTATTACCTCTCTTTGTGGTAAGTGCTGTAATTAGGCCTGTTTGCATAAACTGGGGTCCAGTGAGGTTGAATAATTTGCCCAATGTTGACATAGCTAAGTGCTTAGTAGAATTGGGATTTGAACCCAGACCTATAGGCTAGAGAACCCAGTCTTTTAATCACAAAGGTACTGTGTTTCTTCTAGAGCAAATCCTTCATTCTCTCCTTGTTCATGTTAATTTTGCCTGATTGACCCCCTCCTTGTAGCAGGTTAAACTTGCATTAGAAATAATATCTATTTGTTTTTATTTGGGTTTACTTATCCTATGTCTAGAGAAAACTGGAAAGTGCTCCCCCCTTTTTTCCCTAGATTCTAAATTACAAAAAGAGACTATATACTGGTTTTTCACAGATGTAGTAAGTTTGCACACACAGAGGTAGACATTTGCAAAATTGTTTGATTCCTCAGGCCGACCTGTTCTTTGCTGCTGTGTTAGTGGAAATAAATGGTTGGTACTGAATTTTAAAGTCCACTTGTGCACAGAAACATTGTGTAGATTCATCCCACATCCAACTATTCTTGGGCTCGCTTTTATTGCTTTCCTTGGAAGTGCCTCCAGTGTTTTACAACTATTACACATCGTGATATTCAGAACTGACCAGAGCTTTCTAGGTGAAATTCTGTTCAGTATCATGATTCCTCTGAGCTTACAGGAAAATTACATAAGCGTTTCTTTTTTTTCATCCTTCTGTTTCTGTATTGTAATACAAGCCCATATATCATCTGCTATCCACTCTTTCTTCAGGTCTTTTTTTGTCATTACTGCCTTCCAGGTGTTTGGGATTATTTTACCTGAGATAAATTAAGTTTGCTCTGTCTGCAGCAGGATATTATTGTGCTATTTTCTTCCTCTTTCTCAGCATGACTTCCAAATTTAGAATCACTTTTAAATAGATGTTCTGATTACCTTTTTTCCACATCATAAAGAAATGTAATATAAAGCAGTAACTATGATTGACTTATTAGTATAGCTACTTTATTATTTGGCTTTGGCTATTAGATATGTTTTGTTTGTTTCTGAACAATTTGAATCACAATTTTTTTTGTTGTTGTTAACTGAACACCTATTATGTACAAGGCATGTTACTATGAGGAAATAAACATGACTATAGAGCCCACAGTTTCTCTGTCACTTACCATACATGTGACCAGATCCTCAACATCTTCAAATGCTAAATGGCATGAAGCCTATGTTATAGGATTGTTTTGAACACTAAGATGAATTTGTGAAATCTGCTGGCATATATGAAGCTTGAACAAATACCTACTACTCTTTCAATATCAACTGTGTCACCGGCACTCTATGCACAATCAGTCTTCAAAAAAATAGGTGAAGTTAATTTTATACCTGCTTTTACAGATACTGTGTGTGAGATTAACTACTTGGCCTAGGTCACTTAGCTAGTGAGTAGCTGGGTTAAGATTAATTAGGACTTCTGTCTATCTGACTCTAGAGAACATGTAGATTCACTGTACTGGACCACCTCACAATTTAACGAGTAGCATAAAAATCTATTATGTAACCAGAAAGGGTAGCCTCTACTCCAAAGCTATAATCATCAAGACAGCATGGTATTGGCACACACACAGACACATAGACCAATGGAATAGAATAGAGACTCCAGAATTGGACCCACAAATGTATGGCCAACTAATCTTTGACAAAGCAGGAAAGAATATCCAATGGAAAAAAGACAGTCTCTTTAACAAATGGTGCTGGGAGAACTGGACAGCAACATGCAGAAGGATGAAACTAGACCACTTTCTCACACCATTCACAAAAACAAACTCAAAATGGATAAAGGACCTGAATGTGAGACAGGAAACCATCAAAACCCTAGAGGAGAAAGCAGGAAAAAACCTCTCTGACCTCATCCACAGCAACTTCTTACTCGACACATCTCCAAAGGCAAGGGAATTAAAAGCAAAATTGAACTATTGGGACATCAACAAGATAAAAAGCTTCTGCACTGCAAAACAATCAACAAAACTAAAAGGCAACCAACAGAATGGGAAAAGATATTTGCAAATGACATATTGGATAAAGGGCTAGTATCCAAAATCTATAAAGAACTCACCAAAATCCACACCTGAGAAACAAATAATCCAGTGAAGAAATGGGCAGAAGACATGAATAGACACTTTTCTAAAGAAGACATCCAGATGACCAACAGGCACATGAAAAGATGCTCAACGTCACTCCTCATCAGGGAAATACAAATCAAAACCACACTGAGATACCACCTCATGCCTGAGTGGCTAAAATGAACAAATCAGGAGACTATAGATGCTGGTGAGGATGTGGAGAAATGGGAACCCTCTTGCACTGTTGGTGGGAATGCAAACTGGTGCAGCCACTCTGGAAAACAGTGTGGAGGTTCCTCAAAAAATTAAAAATAGATCTATCCTATGACCCAGCAATAGTACTTCTAGGAATTTACCCAAGGGATACAGGAGTGCTGATGCATAGGGGCTCTTGCACCCCAATGTTTATAGCAGCACTTTCAACAATAGGCAAATTATGGAAAGAGCCTAAATGTCCATCAACTGATAAATGGATAAAGAAGATGTGGTTTTACCGTAAGAGACTCTTAAAAACTGAGAATAAACTGAGGGTTGATGGGGAGTGGGAGGGAGGGGAGGGTGGGTGATGGGCATTGAGGAGGACACCTGTTGGAAGGAGCCTAGGTATTGTTTGGAAACCAATTTGACAATAAATTTCATATTAAAAAAAGAAAATGTGGTTATATATATACAATGGAATACTACTTGGCATGAGAAAGAATGAAATCTGGCCATTTCTAGTAATGTGGATGGAACTGGAGAGTATTATGCTAAGTGAAATAAGTCAGGCAAAGACAGATACCATATGTTTTCACTCTTATGTGGATCTTGAGAAACTTAACGGAAGGCCCGGGGGGAGGGGAAGGGGGGGGAAAGATTACAGAAAAGGAAGGAGGCAAACCATAAGAAATTCTTAAGGACTGAGAACAAACTGAGGGTTGATGGGGGCTGGGGAAGAGGGGAAAGTGGGTGATAGGCATTGAGGAGGGCACCTGTTGGGATGAGCACTGGGTGTTGTATGGAAACCAATTTGACAATAAATTATATATTTAAAAAATCTCAAAAAAAAAAACCTTAAAAGAAATAAACTTATGTGTGCAAGCATAAAAAAATGTTGAAAAGGGTAGTCTGAGTAGTGGTATTAATGGGCCATATTTGATCTTTTTTGTGTATTTTTTATCAATAAAAATAAAAGAAAAAAACCCTACAGTTAGAAGGTGAACTTCAAATAAAAAGCCATGTATCAATTAATACGTACATGTTAGAACTAAAATTCCTCACCATCTAGGCGCAGGATTGACAATCTCTTTCTCTAAAATTCCAGCCAGTAAGTCTTTTAGGCAATTACTCAGTTTTACCATTATAGTACAGAAACAGCCCTGGACAATATGTAAACACATGCTCCAATAAAACTTACTTACGGACACAAATGTGAATTTTATATAATTTCTACATGTCATGAAACACTATTATTCTAAAAAAAAATGAGTAGCATAAAAATCTATTATGTAACCAGCAAGGATAAGTGCCATAATCCCAGTATAAACGTAATACTATCTGGGTAAGAGAAAAACGAGATTGTTCAGTTAGTCATTCATGGAAAGATTGGTGACATTTTCTCTGGGCCTTGACTGAGAAATAGAATTTGGATGTGAATGAGAGGAGATGCATTCCCCGGCACAAGAGCCAATATTAGTAGTTACGAAGTGACAGAAGTGATAGGTCATTGATGGGCAATAGATTCTGATGTGTTTTTTTTTTTTTTAACCAGGATTTAAAAGAGTAATGGGAAATGAAATTGCAAATTTAGCATTGCTGTAAGGAGATTTATCATGGCAAAATGTGAAATGGATTAAAAATAGGAGAGATTAGAGACAAGAGCATTTACTGGGGTGCCATTTTAATACTACAATTCAGGGGTAATGATCTGAAATAGGGTATTGGCATATGGAATGGAGAAAGAAAGGAAAACAAAATGTAAATATATGTCATTAGGGAGAGTTTACTGGATTTGACAAGCAAATGTCTAAGAAGAAGACAGAGGAGTAAAGAAAGCTTACAAATTGCTTGGGTGCGTGGTGCTCCCATTAGAAACGAAATGGGTGTATTTGCTCTTAGACACATTGAGTATGAAGGCTTGGTGGGTTTTACTATCAAATATGGATGTGATGTGCGGCAGTATTTTGGGAACATAGAGCTAGAACTTAGGGGAGATATTAGAATTGGTGATGAGAATTGGAGCTATAAGATTGGATGAAATTTTAGAAGTAAAAATTATATGAGCAAAAGGAAACGAAACCATGTTAGCTCTCAGAGTAGTATGTATCATTCTGGAAAGGAGTTCAAGAAGATACTGACCATGTACTATGTACCTGACTTTGTGTTATATGCTTTTGTGTATATTTTGAATATTGCATTCTTCCATTTATATGAAGTTTTATGTTAGGAAAAACTAATCTATGGTAAAAAAAAAACAGTCAGAACAATACTTGCCTCTATGTATATAGGGTGGAAGTTGACTACAGAAGGGCACAAGGGAACTTACTGGGTTGATGGATTGTGGTTTCGGCTACTTGGAAGTATGCACTTCTGACAACTTCTCAAATGATAAATTTAAGATTTCTATATTTCACATAACATAGAATCTTAACTTCAAAACAAAACAGAATAAAAAATTGTATAGAAAGGTTTTAGAGTGATGGATAATAGTTAATATCTACAACATACTTTGAAATGTACCAAAACATAAGCAGGATTAATGAAATAGCTGGATCGATACATGCTAAGGTAATTCTAAAAAAATGTAAACAACTCTAGAGGCTGGAGGGTAAATATATAGGTGAATATCATATAATTCTTTCAGCTTTACTATAGGTTTGAAAATGCTCATACTTAAATGTTGGATAAAAGACTGTCCAAGTAGTGTAACTACTATGTTGTTCATGTGGTCAATCCCTTAGCAAATCAAATGCCTACCATGTGCCAGGCCCTTGTTTCATAGGTACTTCCTTAAAAACCAGAATCTTTACTCATGGATAGATTGGCAGTTTGTTTTCACACCTTTTGAGCTATCTCAGTAAATTGCATGGATGGATAAATTGAGCCAAATGGTAAGGACAATGGAGATAAAAGATGGAGGATATTTAAATAGGACATAAGTGCTGAGGATAAAGCCTGAAACTTGTGATCTTACTAAAATCTATAGTTCAGGGGTTCCTGGGTAGCTCAGTCGGTCAAGTGTCTGACTTTGGCTCAGGTCATGATCTCCTGGTCTGTGAGTTCGAGCCCTGCGTTGGGCTCTGTGCTAACAGCTCAAAGGTTGGAGCCTGCTTCAGATTCTGTGTCTCCCTCTCTCTCTGCCTCTCCCCCCTCTCATGCTCTGTCTCTCTCTCTCTCTGTCAAAAATAAATAAACATTAAAATAAATTTTAAATCTATAGTTCAGAGATGAAGATAAAATTGTCTAAATAAACTATATGCTTATTCATTGATTCATAGGTCATCCAATGTAAAAATATTCAAACTGCAGAGAGATCTTAACTTTTGTTGATATCTAGCTTTCAGATTTGCAAATAAAATTTCACTTCATAAAAAAGAAACTCTCCATAAAAACAAAGCATTTTGCAATAAAGTGTCTTCTATTAAATTCAAAAGAATAAAAGTCAGTGATCTTTATGATTAATCTGATTCACTTCAGATCCCACTAAAAGTAAATATAAACAATTGAAAAGAATATGGAGTAAGGTGGTATTATCTTCAGAATTGAAAGATGTATCAATTAGTTTGGGAAATATACAAAGTTTTGCAAATCTGATAGTATTTTTGTATTAAGCAATGTGATTGATTTTCACAGTATTAATTCAATGGAATGATATAAATTTATCTTTATGTACTACATGAATCATTTATAAATTATTTGATATCTTCAAGTAGATAAGTTTGGGTTTTAATGATAGAGTGTATGTACATTTTCAATTGATATTAACTTTTTACCTTCCTTCCCAAGCAGTTTTGAATGTATTCAATTATTCTGGTGCCGATCTATGGACTCTGATTGATTTAGCATCTTAAATCTCTCTACAGATGGAGAGGCTTTATTGGAGAAATATCTAAGCACTGGGTTGAGGGTCACTGGGCTTTATCTTTGTCACTAATTAGATATGTGTTCTTGCACAAAGCATTTAACACCTCCAGGCTTCATTTTCTTTATTTGAAATTGAGGAATTTGAACAAGTTGACTTTAATGTATTTTATGAATTTTTAAGTTTATTTATTTATTTTGAGATAGAGACAGTGCAAGTGGGGAGGGGCAAAGAAAGAGGGAGAGAGAGAGAATACCAAGTAGGCTCTATGCTGGCAGCACAGAGCCTGATGCCAGGCTTGAACCCACGAAGTCACAAGATCATGACCTGAGCTGAAACCAAGAGTCTGATGCTTAACTGATTGAGCCACCCAGATGCCCCTGACTTTTTAAAAATTTTGCTAAAGAATCTAGGGTAAATCTAAGTACAAGTTTGGAGTAATTGTGCTTTTTTTTTTTATCCTATCTTTCTTTCTTTCTCTCTTTCTTTCTTTCAACATGGAATGTTTTTCCTAGGTGTGTAACTGGAATGGGGGAGAAGAAGGTTAATTTCCACTTAATTCACGCAAGTTTAGGTGATGGCTATCTATGTAATAATAGGTGTATATGTAAATAATCTCATGTAGGTTTAGCTATTATAACAACAACCAATATTTTTATTTACTGCTTGCTGTAGTACTCATTATCTTTACTGGTGTATATATTAGCTTGTTTAATCCTAGCAGGTTTATGAAGTATGTACTATTTTTAATGGTATTTTGTAGATAGTGGAATCCAAGAAAAAACATATTTAAGTAACTTGCCCAAGATTACATGCTACTAAGTGGGTGATCCAAGATTTAATTCAGATGGTCTGTGTTCAGAGCTTAGATCTTAACTAATATGCTAATCTGCTTCTCTAATGATTATCATTAGCTGTGTTTACACTAATGTCTATCAATCAATCCATCAATCTTTTACATATGATAGCAGAAGAGTGGGTTTTCTTGATACAACAAATTCAATGAAACACAAATACTTTTTTTTAATATGAAATTTATTGTCAAATTGGTTTCCATACAACACCCAGTGCTCATCCCAACAGGTGACCTCCTCAATGCTCATCATGAGAACTTTTTTTTATTAAATTTTATTAAATTTTGACTAGACACAAAATATTATTTATTTCTTTAATGTGTATTTATTTTGAGAGAGAGAGCAAGTGCAGGTACACGAGGAGAGGAGGGCCAGAAAGAGAGGGAGAGAGAGAGAATCCCAAGTAGTCTCCATGCTGTCAGTGCAGAGCTTGACATGGTGTTCTAGCTCACCAACCATGAGATCATGACTTGAGCCGAAATCAAGAGTTGGACACATAACTGAATGAGCCACCCAGGCACCCCTAGATACAAAGTATTTAAAAAATATGTGTAAGACATCCACCAGAATGACTGAAATAAAAAACCGATAATGCCGAGTATTAATGAGGATCTTATGCACTGGCTGTAGGAATGTAAATTGGTCATTCGTAAAACCATTTCCCAATAATTTCTAAAGCTAAATTTGTATTTATCCTATGAACCAGCAAGGTATGTTCCTTATGCTCAGGTATATTTCTGTCAGAAATATGTACTTATGTGTGAACAGAAACATCTATAGCAGCACTATTTATAAGAGCCAAACACTGGAAAAAATACATGATTATTAACAATAGAAAGGATAAATTGCAGCATTCTTAGATTATTCAATAATCAGAAAGAACAAACAGGAATTATAAGTAGTGACATGGTTGGCTTATAGACATATTGTGCAAAAGAAATCAGACACAAAAGAGTACTTAATGCATGATTCCACTCATGTGAATATCAACAACAGACAACACTAATCTGTGCTGTTAGCAGTCTAGAAAGTGTTTACCTTTGGAGGGTGATGCCTGGAAGGGAGCACAAGAAAGCTTTTGGGTTCTTATAAATTTCTGTATCCCAATATGGGATATGTTCTGTATCCCAATATGGGAACAGATGTGTTCACTTAGTGATAATTCATTAATCTGTTCACTTAATATTTATGCCATTTTCTATGTGTATGTTAAAGTTTAATATAAAGCATTCATTATAAAAAAATAATCACAGGGCTAAAAGAACATCAGTACAATGCACGCCCATGGACGCACCACGTATTGTAAGAATACCATTGCCTTTGATGCTCTTTCTGCTTTCCTCCTTTATTTTAATCTGCCCTTACCCCTCAAATAAAACTATTATCTTTGCTTTTTTTCCTTTTTTTTTCTTCAAAAGCTTTATTTTTTCCATTCAGTTCGTGGCTTGAGAAAGTGCTCCAGGGTGGTTAAAAAGCTGCCTGGTGCCCGAGGAAGAGGCTCAAGCAGAAGCCTTGGCATGCAGCCCTCTGGGCTCCATAGGCTCTAAGCTGTGCTTGAAGATGAGCTTTTCCAAGAGAGACTTGCCCAGCCCAGCCTGGAGACCAAGCAGCCTGGAAGGGCAGTCAGGTGGTGGCCATCTTCTTGATGAGCTTCACCTCCTCATCCAGGAAGTGGATCTCCAGGAAGTCAGAGATGTGGGTCTGGAATGCTGGGCGTGCGGATACAAAATGGCCTGGTTCAGGGTCTTCTCCAGAACCGTGGCAACTTTCATGACGTCCAGAGTTTTACCTCATTCATCTTGGGACAGTTTCTGCATACCCTGTGCAGGGTGTAGATCGCTGATTTTGTGTCTTGAATTGCTGGCACCTGGAGCTTTTCCTCAGCAAAGCCACAGAAAAGCAACCCACACCCTGGAGAGCCACACTGTCCGAGTGGAAAGAGAAGCCCAGAGAGAGGTAAGTGTGCAGATACATGCTGACCAAGCAGTTGACAAGTGGCCTCCACCTGGATGGAATAATTCTGAGGAATGTGGGAGCTCATAGCTGATGGGCAATAAGGAGCTCCAGATATGGTGTTGGCTGGTCTCAGAGGCCGGGGACGGCAAAGAGGATGTTTCTGAAGGTTGCAACTGGTTGAAAAAATTGGAGGGTGGTTTGAGGTTGAAGGAAGAAAAATCCCTGGGTTTGTTCTATTGAAATGCTGTTGAAGCAAGAGACAGATCTGCAGGATCGCTGGGCTTACTGCCTAAAACTTTTTTTTTAATTTTTATTTTTTTAAAATTTTTTAACGTTTATTTATTTTTGAGACAGACACAGAGCATGAACGGGGGAGGGGCAGAGAGAGAGGGAGACACAGAATCGGAAACAGGCTCCAGGCTCTGAGCCATCAGCCCAGAGCCCGACGCGGGGCTCGAACTCACGGACCGTGAGACTGTGACCTGAGCTGAAGTCGGACGCGCAACCGACTGAGCCACCCAGGCGCCCCAACTGCCTAAAACTTTTATCTTGAATTGGCATTTATTTTCCCTGTAGTTTCCCTTAGTAGTTTATATTGTACATGATTTATTTAAAAATAATATATTTAAACACTTTACATCATATGTATTTTAAGTTTAATTCCAGGATAGTTGACATATAGTGTTATATTAGTTTCAGGTGTATAATATAGTGATTCAACAATTCTATCCATTACTCAGTGCTCATCTTGATAAGTGTGCTCTTAATCCCCATCACCTATTTCTTTCTTTTTCTTAATGGTAAAGTTTTAATTTTAATTCCAGATAACATACAGCATTATATTAGTTTCAGGTGTACAATATAGTGACTCAACAATTCTGAGCATGACTCTGTGCTCATCATGTTAAGTGTACTCTTGGTCCCCTTAACCTATTTTATGCATCCCTCTACCCACCTCCCCTCTGGTAACCATCTGTTCTCTATAGTTAAAAGTCTGTTTTTTAGTTTTTTTTTTCCCCCTTGTCCATTGGCTTTGTTTCTTAAATTCCACATGAGTGAAATTATGTGATATTTGTCTTTCTATGACTGAGTTTATTTCACTTGGCATTATACTCACTAGCTTCATCCAGGTTGTTGCAAATGGCAAGGTTTCATTCTTGTTTATGGCTGAATAATATTCCACTATATATATATATATATATATATAGTGGAATATTATGTATGTATATATATATATATACATATATATGTATATATATACATACATAATATGTGTATGTATATATATATACATATATATGTATATATAATGTATGTATATATATAATGTATATATATACATACATATATATGTGTATATATGTATGTATATATACTATATATGTATGTATATAAACATATATTATGTATGTATATATATATATACATACATATATATACATACATATATATGTGTGTGTATATATATATATATATATATATGGCACTTCTTTATTCATTTATCTACTAGTGACCTCTTGGGCTGCTCTCATGGTTTGGCCATTGTAACCAATGCTGCAATAAACATAGGCATGTGTGCATCCCTTTGAATTCATGTTTTTGTATTCTTTGGGTAAATACCCAGTAATGTGATTACTGGACCCTAGGGTAGTTCTACTTTTAATTTTTAAAAAATGTTTATTTATTTTGAGAGAGAGAGAGAGAGAGAGAGCAGGAGGGAGAGGCAGAGAGGGGGACAGAGAGAATCCCAAGTGCCAATGTGGGGCTCGACCTCATATGACCATGAGATCATGATCTGAGTGAAAATCAAGAGTCAGACCTTAACTGAGCCAGGCGCCCCTCTGTTTTTAATTCTTTGAGGAACCTCCATGCTGTTTTCCACAGTGGCTGTACCAGTTTGGATTCTCTGCAACAGTGCAACAGGTTTTCTCCACATCCTCATCAACACTTGTTTCTTGTTTTTGGTTTTAGCCATTCTGGCAGATGTGAAGTGATATCTCATGGTAGTTTTGATTTGCATTTCCCTGATGATGAGTGACTTTTGAGTATCTTTTCATGTGTCTGTTGGCCATCTGTATGTCTTCTTTGGAGAAATGTCTATTCATGTCCCCTGCCCATTTTTTAATTGGATCATTTGGTTTTGGGGAATTGAGTTGTATCAGTTGTATATATATTTTATATATACTTATATATATACTAACACTTAATTGAATATGCCATTTGCAAATATCTTCTTCCATTCTGTAGGTTGTCTTTTAGTTTTGTTGGTTGTTTCTTTCATTGTTCAGAAGCTTTTTATTTGATGTAGTACCAATAGTTTATTCCCTGGTCTCAGGAGACATATCTAGAATAAAATTGCTATGGCCGATGTCAGAAAAAATTACTGTCCATGCTCTGTTTTAGTTTTTTTAATGGTTTTATGGTTTCAGGCCTCACATTTGGTTCCTTAATCCATTTTGAATTTATTTTGTGTATGATGTAAGAAAGTGTGTCTTTCTTTTGCATGTAGCTATCCAGTTTTCCCAGCGCCATTTTTTGAAAAGGCTTTCTTTTTTCCATTGCATATTCTTGCCTTTTTTGTCAAAGACTAATTGGCCATGTAATTGTAGGTTTGTTTCTATGTTTTCTATTCTGTCTCATTGATATGTGTGTCTATTTTTGTGGCAATACTCTACTGTTTGACTACTACAGCTTTGTAGTATAACTTGAAATGGAGAATTATGACACCTCCACCCTTATTTTTCTTTTCAGGATTTCTTTAGCATATGTTACCTAGAATTTAAATTAAAAACATTTGGGGATTCCTGGGTGGCTCAGTTGGTTAAGCACCCAACTCTTGGTTTCAGCTCAGGTCATGATCCCAGAGTCAGGTTTTTGCTAACAGCATGGAGCCTGCTTTGGATTCTCTCTCCCAACTCTCTTTGTTCCTCCCCTGCTCATGTGTATGCTTGCACATTCTCTCTTTCAAAATAAATAACCATCATGAAAAATTATAAGTTAAAAAAATATTGCTTTGGAAATTTAGGTCTTTTGTGGTTTTATACAAATTTTAGGATTATTCTAGTTCTGTGAAAAATGCTGTTGGTGTTTTGACAGGGATTGCATTAAATCTATAGATTGCTTTGGGTAGTATGGACATTTTAACAATATTTGTTCTTCTAATCCATGAGCATGGAATGTCTTTCTGTTTTGTGTGTGTGTGTGTGTGTGTGTCCTTTTCAATGTCTTGCAGCAGAGTTTTATAGTTTTCAGAGTACAGGTCTTTCACCTCCTTGGTTAAGTTTATTCATAGGCATTTCATTGCTTTTGGTGCAGTTGTAAATGGGATTGCTTTCTTAATTTCTCTTTCTCCTACTTCATTATTAATGTATAGAAATGCAACGGATTTATGTACATTGATTTTGCATCCTGAAACTTCAGTGAATTTGTTTATCAGTTCTTGTGATTTTTTTTGTGATATCTTAGGGGTTATCTATAGAATCATGTCATCTGCAAATAAAGTGTTACTTGCTCCTTACTGATTTGGATTCCTTTTATGTCTTTTTGTTGTCTGTTTGCTGTAGCTAGGACTTCCAGTATATGTTGAATAGAAATGGGGACAGTGGACATCCTTATCTTGTTCCTAATCTTTGGGGGAAAGCATTCACTTTTTTTTCCCATTGAGTACAATATTAGCTGTGGGTTTTTCATATATGGCCTTTATTATGTTGTAGTATGTTCTCTCTAAATCTATCTTGTTGAGGGTTTTTATCATGAATGGATATTGTACTTTGTTAAATGCTTTTCCTGCATTTATTGAGATGATCATATGGTTCTTATCTTTTCTCTTGTTGATTTGATGTACATGTTGATTGATTTGTGAATATTGAACCACTCTTGCATCCTGTGAATAAATCCCACTTGATCATAGTGAATGACTTTTTTAAATGTATTGTTGGCTTTGGTTTGCTGATTTTTTGTTAAGGATTTTTGCATCTATGTTCATCAGAAATATTGGTTGGATATTGGTCTCATTTTTTGTAGTGTCTTTATCTAGTTTTGGTATCTGGATAATGCTGGTCTCATAGAATGGATTTGGAAGCTTTCCTTCCTTTTCTATTTTTTGGAATAGTTTGAGAAGAATGGGTAATAACTCTTTAATGTTTAGTAGAATGCACCTGTGAAGCCATATAATCCTGGACTTTTATTTGTTGGGAAGTTTTTGTTTACCAATTTAATTTCATTGCCAGTAATTAGTCTGCTCAAATAATCTATCTTTTCTGAATAAGATTTGGGAGGTTACATATTTTTAGGAATTTCCCCATTTCCTCTAGTTGTCCAATTTGCTGGCATATAACTTTCATAATATTCTCTAACAATCCTTTCTATTTCTGTGGTGTTGGTTGTTATTTCTCCTCTTTCATTTCTAATTTTATTTGACTTCTCTCTTTCTCTCCCTGCCCACTTTTTTTTAAATTTTTTATTTTTGAATGAGTCTGGCTAAAGATTTATCAATTTTGTTGATCTTTTCAAAGATCAGCTCCTTGGGTCATAAATCTGTACTATTGCACTTTTAGTTTCTATTTCATATATTTTGTTCTAATATTTATTATTTCCTTCCTTTTACTATTTTGGGGTTTTGTTTGTTCCCCTTAATCTAGCTCATTTAGGTGTAGAGTTAGGGTGTTTATTTGGATTTTTCTTGCTTCTTGTGGTAGTAGGCCTCTATTGCTAGAAGCTTCCTTTTTATTATTTATTTATTTATTTTATTCAAAAAAATTTTTTTAAGTTTATTTTTTTGAGAGCGAGAGAGAGAGAGAGAGCATGAGCAAATTTGGAAGGGGCAGAGAGAGAGGGGGAGAGAGAGAATCCCAAGTAGGCTCTACATTGTTAGTGCAGAGACTGATTTGGGACTCGAACTCATCAACCATGAGATCATGACCTGAGCTGAAGTCAGATATTTAATTGACCGAGCCACTCAGGGGCCCCTATAAACTTTCTTTTTACAATAGCTTTTGCTGAATCCCAAAGATTTTGGACCATTGTATTTTCATTTTCATTTGTCTCCATGTATGTTTTTATTTCTACTTTGATTTCTTGGTTGACCCATTCATTACTTAGTAGCATGTTATTTAACCTATATTAATTTTTGTTCTTTTCAGATTTTTTTCTTGTGGTTGATCTCCAGTTTCATAAGTTTTGTGGTTGGAAAAGATGCATATACCATGCCCTAATTTTGATATTTTTTAATTTGTTGAGATTTTTGTGGCCTAATATATGATCTCTTCTGGATAGTGTTCTATGTGCACTTGAAAATAATGTGTATTCTGCTGTTTTAGGGTGGAATGTTGTGAATATATCTGTTAGAGTCATCGTGTCCAATGTGCAATTTAAAGCCACTGTTTCCTTCTTGATTTTCTGTTTGGATGATCTATCCATTGATGTAAGAGGGATGTTAAAGCCCCATACTACTAGGGGCGCCTGGGTGGTGCAGTTGGTTAAACGTCCAACTTCAGCCAGGTCACGATCTCACGGTCCGTGAGTTCGAGCCCCGCGTCAGGCTCTGGGCTGATGGCTCAGAGCCTGGAGCCTGTTTCCGATTCTGTGTCTCCCTCTCTCTCTGCCCCTCCCCCATTCATGCTCTGTCTCTCTCTGTCCCAAAAATAAATAAACGTTGAAAAAAAAAGTTAACAAAAAAAGCCCCATACTACTATTGTACTATTATCAATTACACTCTTTATGTTTTTTATCAGGTACTTTATGTATTTGGGTGCTCTCATGTTTCGTGCATAAATATGTACAATTGTTATATCTTCTTGTTGGATTGTTCCCTTTATGATTATATAGTATATTTCTATGTCTCTTGTTACAGTCTTTGTTTTAAAGCTTATTTTCTTTGATATAAGTATTTCTTTCCACTTCTATTTGCATGATAAATGCTTTTTCATCCTCTAGCTTTTAATCCATATATCTGAAATGAGTCTCTTGTAGGCAGTATATAAATGAGTCTTGCTTTTTTTATCCATTCTCTCATGCTATGTCTTTTGATTGAGTACATTTACATTCATCATAATTAATGATAGATACGAACTTATTGTCATTTTGGTACTTGTTTTTGTACTCTATTTCTTTCTTGATCTCTTCTCATGGTTTGTTTGCTTTCTTTAGTGATATATGTGGATTTTTTTATCTTTATTTTTGCATATCTATTACTGGTTTTTGATTTGTGGCTACCTTTAGGTTTATGTACAACATGTTATGCATATAGCAGTCTATACTAAGTTGATGGCTGCTTAAGTGTGAACCCATTCTTTATGCCTCTTCCCCAACTTTTTAGGTATATAGTGTCATACTTTATATACTTTTGTTTTGCAAGTCCCTTCCCTTGACTGATTTTTATAGATATACTTATTTTAACTATTTTTGTGTTTCCTACTTTTCTTATTTATTTTTATGGACTTTCCTTTATACTCAAAGAATCCCCTTTCACTTTCCTTGTAGGCTTGGTTTAGTGATCATCAATTTCTTTAACTTTTGTTTGTCTGAGAAACTCTTTATCTCTCCTTCTATTCTGAATGATAGCCTTACTGAATAGAGTATTCTTGGCTGCAGGGTTTTTTTTTTTTTTCTTTCAGCACTTTGAATATGTCATGCCACTCCCTTCTGGCCTGCAAAGTTTCTGCTGGAAAATAAGCTGATAGCCTTATGGGATTTCCCTTGTATGTAACTATTTCATTTTTCCCTAGTTACCTTTAAAATTCTCTCTTTATCATTTATTTTTGCCATTTTACTTACTGTGTGTCTTGGTGTGATTCTCCTTGGGTTGATTTTGTTGGGGGCTCTCTGTGCGTCCTGGATCTGGATTCTGTTTCCTTCCCCAGATTTAGGCATTTTGGGGCTATTATTTCTTCAAATAAATTTTCTCCCCCACCCCTTTTTTTTCTCTCTTCTTCTAGGATCCATATAGTACAATTGTTATTATGCTTGATTGTGTTGTTAGATTCCCTAAGTCTGTTTTCATTTATTATTATTATTGTTATTTCTCTCTCCTGTTCAGTTTGATTGCTTTCCATTATTCTGTTCTCTAGGTCACTGATCCATTCTTCTACTTCCTCTAGTCTACTATTTATTTCATCTAGTGTATTTTTAATTTCACTTATTGAGTTCTTCATCTCTGACTGGTTCCTTTTTATGTTTTGTATCTCTTTGCTAAAGGTCTCACTGAGGTTCTCCACTCTTTGCTCAAGTCCAGGGAGTATCTTTATGACCATTACTTTAAATTCTCTATCAGCGTATTATTTTTCTTCATTTTGCTTAAATCTCTTACTATGATTTTTGCCTTCTTCTTTCATTTGGGATATATTCCTCTGTCTGCTCATTTTATTGAACTGTATGTGTCTGTTTCTATGTGTTAGGAAAGTCAGCTATGTCTCTTGCTCTTGAAAGTAGAATTCTTATAAAGAAAAGGTCCTGTAGTGCCTTGCAGTGCAACATCTATTATTCGCCAGAACCTGGCACTTCAGAGGTATCTCTTGTGTGTGTTGCCTGCACTGTGCTGTTGTGGCTGAGCCACTTTTGCCTTTAGTCCAGTACTGTGAAGCAGCTCTCTTTGCTTGTTGTGGTAGGGTTTCCCCATATTTTGTTCATTTTCTGGGCTATTTTCAATGATGTGGTTGTCATCCAGTTGTATCCATGGGACTTGGTGATCTTAAAGTCCTCCTACCTCACCATCTTTCCCACAAGTCCAGCTAAATCATATTTTAAGTTTAAAATAATATACTTGAATATGGTTTAAAAATAGTGTATTTTAATACTTTACATTGGCTTCTAACTATATGTGCTATCATGAACAAAGCACTTATGTCTAGGCTTTAGTTTTTTTATTTGAAGTTGAGGAATTTGGGCAAATGACTCCCTTATGATTTTTTGACATAGTGTCTCTTATTTATTCAATTTAGATATTAAATAGATGTTTATTTATTTTGTACATAGTACAATGCATTGGGCTGAGGAAGACATGAAAACAGTATATAACCATTCTCCACTATCCAGATACTTCAGTCTATTGAGAGGCAATAAGGAATACATCTGTAACAGGATTGAAAAATGGAGTTTTGATGTTCTCATCTGCAAAAGGGAAGAATGAAACAGATGATCTCCAAAAACATTTTCTAATTTAAAATTTAATCATTGAGTGTGTATTTAAGAGCTAAAAATTTTATGATACAGAACTTAATTATGTAGGTTTATAAAGTATATGATGAAACCATTAGGGAAGTTTTTATGGGAGAAATAATTCTTAAGACTTGTTCTTAAGGATGCGTGGTATTTTGGAACAGAGACAAAAATTATTCATGTAAGAGGGCTAAGGGCCTCTTTACTTCACTTCACACTGGAATAGCACATGATGTCAATCCAGATAAGCAGAAGAGTCAAAGAGGTTTATAATAAAAAGAATAACCTATTAGGAATCAACAGCAGGGGAAAGGCAGACAAATTCAAATTAGATAGGATTGGGGGGAAAAGTGAAGGATTTATGGGCTGAATTTGGAAAATGTTTGGGAGGGTAAGGGAAAGAAAGGGTTAGTTAATATTGAAAGTAGTTGAAGTATAGAGGGTTTTATCATATTTTTCAATGTAATGAAAAGGTTTTGATCCTACTTCTGCCATCCTGTCCCTTGGTAGAAGATGGTCAAAACTGGAATTGCTATCATTTACAATTTTCTGCCATTTGAAAGTTATGATAGACTGGGCTGGGCAATGCCTTAGTTGTATGTGGGTGATAGATTTATAGTCAAAACAAGATGAGGGAAGGCTTGTCTGACTGCAGTGGTGTTTACAATTTACTGATAACATCCAGTTACAGATTTCTTTGTTCCTTATCCACTTCTGCCTCATTGACTATCCTTAAAACAAAACAAAAAACAAAAAACTACACGATGAAGACATTCTAGGAAGTGAGAGCAATTTGAGAAAAGAAGAAAAGATGGGAGTCAGAAATTATGCAAATTAGAATGTGATCAGACTATCTTAGCAAAAGGTGATATTTTAAATTGGAATATTTGGGAAACAAGGTCATTTAGGTACCTTGATTGCAGGCTCTGATGAACTAGGATGATTAGGTTAAGAAACTAACTTAAAAATTTTTTTTTAATGTTTATTTATTTTTGAGAGATGGAGCACAAACGGGGGAGGAACAGATTGAGAGGGAGACACAGAAATCAAAACAGGCTCCAGGCCCTGAGCTGTAAGCACAGAGCCCCATGTGGGGCTCCAACTCACGAACTGTGAGATCATGACCTGAGCTGAAGTTGGACGTTTAAACTGAGCCATCTGAGTGCCCCTGAGAAACTTTTAACATTCTCAAAAACTCTGATGGCTTTCCTTATACTTACCACTATAAGCTTATGGTATAACGATATTTTACTTATCTTTGGGACATATACTAAATTTTGCAGTAGTATGTGGGATGCACTTTGAGAAGGAGAGCTCAAGCATATAGAACAGCAGTTATAAAAATTTACTTCTGAAAGCATGATGTTTGTGCTAGCATGAGGACAGTTGAATATAAAGTGAAAATGGAGGAGAAAATTTCCAAATAAGAATGATGAAGCTTGATGGTTAAATAGTGAATGAAGGAAAGGAAGAGTCAAGTGATGGAATGGGATGGTGAAAAACAGTAAAAAACATGGGGCCCCTCCCTCATAGTCCTTACCATTTAACTGGAGATTTAGATATCAAATCCCATAATCACATACTCAAATATATAATTTCAAATGATAAGTCTTATGAAGGAATGGTATTTGATTCTTTAAGAACACTTAATGCAGAGATCACACTTAGTCTGGGTCAGGGAAGACTTTCCTTAGGATGTCATACTAGAACTGAGATTTGAAAAGTGAACATGAAATAGTTCAATGAAGGGAAGGTCAGGACAGAGGGCCTGGGTTGGTTTCATCAAAAGACAAGCATCATGTCATGTGTGTGGAGGATAGGGAGGAACAAGACTGGGCAAAGCCTTGTAAACTATAGTAAGGATTTTGGTATTTATCCTAAAGACATTTGTAATCCAATGAAGCGTTTACAAGTAGGGCTCATCTGATTGCCCTTTGGAAAGGCCACTCTGATTTCAGTATAGAGACTGCATTACATAAACTGGGGGAAGGTAGGGAGGTATGAGGGATGAATGTGGAAGGACAGAACAAATGTTATAATCTAGAGGTGCTGGTGCCTGGAGCTAGAGTGCCAGAGGTAGAAGAGGTGGCCAGTCGAAGATTATTATAAAGTGAGGAAACAAAAGGCCTAAGGATGAACTTTGAAGATCTAACATTTAAAGGCTGATGAAGTCAGAAAGAATCTTCAAAGGTGACAGGGAAGAAATGGTTAAAGAGACAGGAGGACAACAGGAGAGTGTGTTGTCATAGGAGACAAAGGAAAAAACAGAGTGTGTTGTCAAAGGAATATAAGTCCAATAAGTTTCCATATAGCTCTGAATCTCCAGAAAGGGTGCTGAACAATGAATTCTGGCCCTGGTACCACCATCACTGCATTCTTTGGAAACCATATATTGTAGCTGGCCCTCTGCCATTGGACACTAGATACTCTTGGCACTCCTGGAATGGATGGATTGTCACTTCTAACTCCTGAAGCAAGTCCTTAGTGGTTATATCTAATTGGCAAAGCTTAGGGTCATATTCTTGTCACCTAGCCTCCTAAAGGTAGGGAAGCATATAGCTGGCTTATTATGCTTTTGTAATGAGAGAAGGACATGGCCTCCCACAAGACTTACCTAATGGCTAATCTCCCAAATTTAGGAAGAAGAGATCAGATGAAGGATGACAAAAAAAATCAATTGGGAATGTCTGATATATTTTTCCTAAATATCATTTTATTTCAGAAATTTCAGAAGCCTTACTTGGTCCTTCTCTTCATCTTGGCATGAAGATTTAATTGCCTCCTCTTTCCAGTATTTTCTTGTGTGTGCCACACTTGCTTCATTTATCCATGAAATAAAAAAAAATTAAGTTTATTTATTTTTGAGAAAGAGACAGAGAGAGTGAGCAGGTGAGGAGCAGAGAGAGAGGGAGAGAGAGAATCCCAAGTAGGCTCCACGCTGTCAGCACTGAGTCCAATGTGGGGTTCAAACTCACAAACCACCAGATCATGACCTGAGCTGAAATCAAGAGTTGGATGCTTAACCAACTGAGCCAGCCGGGCACCCCTATCCATAAAATATTTTATATGCACCCACACTGCATCATGCACTGTGCAAGGAGTTGGGTATACAAATACTAAAAACAAAAGATGCAGTTCTTGCCCTCCAGGAGCTTGGAGTCTGAAGCAGGAGAATCTACAGTGAGGAGAATAAAACTTGAGCTCTAGGGGCACTCATTTGTCTAGGCCCTATTCAGGGATCCAGAAGGGGCTCTAGGAATGGGTTCATATGGTCACACATTTTAAAATATTTTGTAAAGGCAAGTCAGTTTGTCGTCAGTTGATTAAGAACACTTGACTTCCCACCCTGACTCCTTCTCCATGAAACTTTCCCTCCTCTTGAGTGGTTGAGTGGCTGTGGGTGTTTTTGCATTTGGTTAAGGGGAAGCTGAGTGGGGGATACAATTAGTTTGGGTTTATTGGGATATAGATATTTGGTATGCAGATAATTGCATGAGTGGTTAAATTATAGCTAGCAAGAACATCTGTTGAGAAAGCACTGGTGATGCCCTGGAGACTACTCTGGTCCCAGCCTGTCTCTTGCCCTCAGAAGGGAAGAACATTCGCTAATTCCTTTTATTATTGGAAGACTATAGCTAATTTTCTCTTCACTTGTCAAGTCCTCCCTTGAAAGGCTACATCAATCTCAAAGTCACTTTCCCAAGATACCTTGTAGCAAATACTCACTCTTATTCCTGTCTCCCAAATCTTGGTGCTAAACTAACTAAACTAACTTTGTTCAGTGGTAGGTGCAGGCACCCAAGCCAGACCCACCCATCATCTGCTGGCTTGCCTTCTCTCTCCCCTACCCCACTGCCTCCACTGTCCTTGAGGCTGGGGACTACTTCAGTAAAAACAATTTGTCCTTTTTTATTTTCTAGTTCATCTCCTGGATCGAATATTTTAAACACACATGCCAACTGGGTTTGTCTTTAGAGGTCATGTGTGATGGAATGGTTTGAATTTTAAAGTGGTTCAAGCCTATCAACTCAGGTGTAATGATATTAATGGCACTTTAAAAGAGAAAGCCAAACAATAAGTAAATGAAAAAAACAAAAAGAAATGTTATTCAAAACAGTTGATAAAACCTGTATAGATTTCATGTGAACTGCATTTTGTAAAAATGTTTTGTGATGTTTCTGTTATCTCTTTTATCATCTCTAGATTTAATTTTTAAAGAGCTAAGCATATTCAGATATATTGGAATACTGAAAAAATTTCAGCATCGTATTAAAAAAATCATACCCAAAGCAATAATTGATGTAGGGGAAGAGATATGTTTTTGGTAGAGATAATGAATAGGGTCTTAGACTTTTGATAACCCAATTAATGAAGAGGAATGAATGAAACATATAGGGAAAAACCTTGAATTTCTTGATATTGACATGGATGAAGATAAAACTTATGCCCGATGACACTGAAGACATTAGTAACAAACTCATTAAGGAAGAGTATATAATATTAGTCACTGAATAGGCAAACTTTAGAAGAACTTAATTTGCAAAGTGATTTCTCCCAGTTTGATAATATTACTAAAAATGTACAATACTGAGGATGAATTACGAAGCTAAAACTTGTCTAAATTATATTATTGGTTTAAAAAAATACTCTAAAAAATCTTAATTGTGCTAAAAACATACAAAATTTGCCATCTAAACCATTTCTAAGGGTGCAGTTCAGTAGTGTTAAGTAGATTCACATTGTTGTACAACAGATCTGTATTACTGTTTAAGCAGGAAAGAAAATAGAGAAAATGCTGATTTAAGAATATATGTTGCAAAATTATCATATGGAAAGCAATCAAGAGTGTGAAGCCAAAAACAAACAAACAAAAAATAGAGTCTTATAGAATGACTAGAAGTGTGATTATTATTATCATGGATTTCATGATATTTGTGATAGGACAGTTTATCAGCTCTGAGTACAAGCCTAACAGAATGCCTCCTGCATGACTCTAGACTGAGCTGCTCAACCTCTTTGAAACTGTACTGGCTCTCCTGTGATGGCAAAGAGAGCAATGGCAAATTCTGAGGATTGTACAGTCCTCTTCGTAACCAATCAGAATCCTCATCATATAGAACACACTCCGCTTTTTGTTTTTGAGCTTCTGAAAAGTCTTGCTAAATTCGTTTCTTGCTTCACTGGGGTCTCCCGTGTCCCATGAGCAAAATAACTTCAAAATTTTTTTCACCTTTAGTTTGTTCTTCAGAAGCTTTTAAATTTGCAATGCATTGTAATTCTTTGCTCTTTAAAAATAAATACTCATTTTGCACCTTACTTTGTTTTCATAATTTTGTGCTCTTTTCTGAGCCCCTTTCCCTCTGCTTAAGGTCCAGGAGATTCTGGGTCTCATTTAATCATTTGCACTGACATATAGATGGTATTATATTTTTTTTAAACTCACTTTTCCCTTTTGTTTCTCTTCATATCTTTAAAAAAAAAACAATTTTTGTTTCTTTTTTCTCCCCTCTTTGGAACAATTGAGAAGTTTCAGGAGTATTACAGATAGGCATGTAGTACTAAGAATGCTAAAAAGAATAGAATCATAGAGCATTTTGTAAGTAAACCATAAATGAACTTTTTCCAAGTCGCATGTACAGATACTCATTTATCACTGTGGGGTTATGTCATTAAAAAAAATGTTCGTTTTTAAAAAAAATTTTTTTTACATTTGTTTATTTTTTGAGAGACATAGAGACACAGAGCACAAGTTGGGGAGGGACACAGAGAGAAGGAGACACAGAATCCGAAGCATGCTCCAGGCTCTGAGATGTCAGCACAGAGCCGGACGTGAGGCTTGAACTCACAAACCGTGAGATCATGACCCGAGCCGAAGTCGGACACCCAACCAACTGAGCCACCCAGGCGCCCCTAAAAAATGTTTTTTTAATGTTAATTTATTTTTGAGAGGGGGTGGGGAGAGGGAGGGGCAGAGAGAGACAGGGGCACCGAGGATCTGAAGAGGGCTCTGTGCTGACAGCAGAGAGCCCGATGTGGGGCTCAAACTCACAAACTGTGAGATCATGACCTGAACCAAAATGAGACACTTAACTGACTGAGCCACCCAGATGCCTCATTGTGAAGTTATGTGTTAATAAAACCATCATAAATGCCATTTATGGCACCTAACCTACTGAATATCAAAGCTTAGCCTAGCCTACCGGAAACGTGTTCAGAACACTTAGGCTAGCCTACAGTTCTGCAGAATCTTCCAGCACAAAGCCTATTTAATAATCAAACATCGAACACTCATTGAGAACTGTACAGAGAGTGAAAATAAATGGTTGTGGTGGGTACAGAATGTTTGTAACTGTTTCAGTTGTTTACCCTCCTGAAAGTGTGGCTGACTAGAAGCAGTGGCTCATTGCTGCTGCCCAGCAACAGGAGAGAGCATTATACCACATATTGCCAGACTGGGAAAAGATCATAATTCAAATTTCATAGTAAAGTTTCTACTGAGTGTGTATGGCTTTTGCAACATGGTAAAGTTGAATAATTGCAGGGGTGCCTGGGTATCTTAGTCTGATAAGTGTCTGACTTGGGCTCATGTCTTGATCTCATGGTAGTGGGTTTGAGCCTCACATCAGACTGTCAGAGAAGAGACTGGAGCCTGCTTCAGATTCTGTGTCTCCCTCTCTCTGTCCCTCCCCTACTCACTCTCAAAAATAAATAAACATTAAAAAAATTAAGAAAAATTGTAAGTTGAACCATTGCAATGCGGGGACCATTTGTAATTAATTTCAGAGTTAATTCTACAACCTAGTTTGTTGTTTCTTATTCTAATATTACTTCCAGCATTTCTAGCTCCCTCTCCTCTAAAATATTACAAATGTATGCAAGCTTCTTTCTACAGTGCTTAGTACTTACCCAAGCTCAAACTATTAAGACTTTATTAAAAATCCTTAGTTCATTTATATAAAATATACATTATCACAGAAAAACTCACCTTCACTGTTAATTTCCTCACGACAATTAGATTCTAAAGAGAGCATGGAAGGCAAAAATCACGTATAGTCAACTGTAGTAAATTACCCTTGAAAGTTCTTTTTTTTTCCCTTGACCTGTATAGACCATAGCCTTTATTTTATTTTATTTTATTTTATTTTATTTTATTTTATTTTATTTTATTTTATTTATTTTTTATTTTTTTGTCTGGAGGATGATTTATTTATTTATTTTATTAATATGAAATTTATTGTCAAATTGGTTTCCATACAACACCCAGTGCTCATCCCAACAGGTGCCCTCCTCAATACCCATCACCCACCCTCCCCTCCCTTCCACCCCCCATCAACCCTCAGATTGTTCTGTTTTTTTTTTTAATTTTTTTCAACGTTTTTTATTTATTTTTGGGACAGAGAGAGATAGAGCATGAACGGGGGAGGGGCAGAGAGAGAGGGAGACACAGAATCGGAAACAGGCTCCAAGCCATCAGCCCAGAGCCCGACGCGGGGCTGGAACTCACGGACCGCGAGATCGTGACCTGGCTGAAGTCGGAGGCTTAACCGACTGCACCACCCAGGCGCCCCTGTTCTCAGTTTTTAAGAGTCTCTTATGGTTTGGCTCCCTCCCTCTCTAACTTTTTTTTTTTTTCTTCCCTTCCCCCATGTTCTTCTGTTAAGTTTCTCAGGATCCACATAAGAGTGAAAACATATGGTATCTGTCTTTCTCTGTATGACTTATTTCACTTAGCATCACACTCTCCAGTTTCATCCACGTTGCTACAAAAGGCCATATTTCATTCTTTCTCATTGCCACGTAGTATTCCATTGTGTATATAAACCACTATTTCTTTATCCATTCATTAGTTGATGGGCATTTAGGCTCTTTCCATAATTTGGTTATTGTTGAAAGTGCTGCTATAAACATTGGGGTACAAGTGGCCCTACACATCAGCACTCCTGTATCCCTTGGGTAAATTCCTAGCAGTGCTATTGCTGGGTCATAGGGTAGGTCTATTTTTAATTTTTTGAGGAACCTCCACACTGTTTTCCAGAGTGGCTGCACCAGTTTGCATTCCCACCAACAGTGCAAGAGGGTTCCCATTTCTCCACATCCTCACCAGCATCTATAGTCTCCTGATTTGTTCATTTTGGCCACTCTGACTGGCATGAGGTAGTATCTCAGTGTGGTTTTGATTTGTATTTCCCTGATGAGGAGTGACATTGAGCATCTTTTCATGTGCCTGTTGGCCATCTGGATGTCTTCTTTAGAGAAGTGTCTATTCATGTTTTCTGCCCATTTCGTCAGTGGATTATTTGTTTCTCAGGTGTGGAGTTTGGTGAGTTCTTTATAGATTTTGGATACTAGCCCTTTATCCAATATGTCATTTGCAAATATCTTTTCCCATTCCATTGGTTGCCTTTTAGTTTTGCTGATTGTTTACTTTGCAATGCAGAAGCTTTTTATCTTGTTGATGTCCCAATAGTTCATTTTTGCTTTTAATTCCCTTGCCTTTGGAGATGTGTCAAATAAGAAATTGCTGCAGCTGAGGTCAGACAGGTTTTTTTCCTGCTTTCTCCTCTAGGGTTTTGATGGTTTTCTGTCTCACATTCAGGTCCTTCAAAATGTTAAAATGTCAATACTACCCAAAGCTATCTACACATTCAATGCAATCCCAATCAAAATTGCACCAGCATTCTTCTCGAAGCTAGAACAAGCAATCCTAAAATTTGTATGGAACCATAAAAGGCCCCGAATAGCCAAAGTAATTTTGAAGAAGAAGACCAAAGCAGGAGGCATCACAATCCCAGACTTTAGCCTCTACTACAAAGCTGTAATCATCAAGACAGCATGGTATTGGCACAAAAACAGACACATAGACCAATGGAATAGAATAGAAACCCCAGAACTAGACCCACAAACGTATGGCCAACTCATCTTTGACAAAGCAGGAAAGAATATCCAATGGAAAAAATGTCTCTTTAACAAATGGTATTGGGAGAACTGGACAGAAACATGCAGAAGAATGAAACTAGACCACTTTCTTACACCATTCACAAAAAAAATAAACTCAAAATGAAAGTTCTTTAAAGAGCCCATAGGCAAGTGAGTTGCTTACCCCAGGAGAGACAAGAAAACTGAGGCTGAGGTGAAAGGACACTCAGGTTTCTCACTTGTTGCCCATTCTGGGGCAAATGCCTACTGAGAAGAATGGTGGGGATGTTCACTATTAGATGGGCACTATTAAATTAGACAGCCAGCTATGATTGGTTTGTATTCATATTATTAATCTCTCTCTCTCTGTCTCCAGTAAGTCTCTCCTGGATCAGACCACATTAAGGATAAAATTGGCATATGTTCCCAATTGAATCCTTAGGATTTTATGCAGCATCTAATTTGACCAGAACAGAAGTCCGCGTGGAAGAGCAATTTGGCCAGGTTAACACTGGTTGAATAGCAATTACTTCTCCCAAATCCAAACAAAGCCCTGTTTTTTCCTTCCCGGTCATTTGGACAACTGTGATCTTATAAATTGGTCTATGGTTCTTGGCATAACTGAATGTCGGCTCTAGCTGTTTGCCATGTGAGCTTAGACATAGCTCCATTAATACAAAACTCAAAATCATCAATATGTGTTAAAGATGCATTTGGGGGTGTGTGACAGCTATGAAAATTGCCTTTGTGAAGAGCTAGAAGTAATCATTGTATGATAATTAAGCACTTAAAAATATCCATTGTGTAATACAGGAAGATCTCAGCATTTGCCATTTTTTTCCTACAATGGCTGATTTGCTACACATATTCTTTATTTGTCTTTCCTGTGAATATATTTATTGCTAATGTTTTTTAGTATTATTGTTAGCTTCATTGCATAATTAGTGGTATTCAGCTGCCGCTTTTTAGCCTGAAAGAACTGTAATTAGTTTTCATTCACTGGTGGCATTTATGCAGCGATGGGGTCATTGCCAAAGGTATAAGGACTATAATTCTATTGCCAGACTTTAAATTTGTATAAACTTAAAAATCTATTTTGTTCATTTTAAGTAGTTAAAAAGGGTATGAGTTACAAATGATAGAATTGGAAGAATTCTTGGAAGAAAAGGATATTATAGGCTTCAAATGAGTAATATGTGTGTGTGTATGAGGCATGAGGTTATCAAGTTGTTCTCTGTCTCAAGTGGAAAATTCTATTCTCACTATTTAGTTGGTTTGTTCTAAATAAGCCAAATCATGGTTAAGAGATCTTTTCTTTTTTGTACTTTCTCTGACAATTGTGCCATGTAAAGCAAAATATTATCAGTAGGTAAAAACGTGGGCTTGTACAATCAAGCCGCCCTGGATTCAAACGTCACTTGATTTATTAAGCAGCCCTTGTGAATTAATTACAAAAATTAAATTCAATAACATTTGTCAAGCACTAAGACAGTGCTCGTAAATATCAGTGTTATCATTTCTTTATATTTATGCTGTCAATTCTAAGTTTTTTAAGTTTATTTTTATTTATTTTGAGAGAGAGAAAGAGAAAGAGAGAGAAGGGCAGAGAGGGAGAGAGACAGAATCCCAAGCAGGCTCTGCGCTATCAGTGAAGAGCCTGATGTGGGGCTTGAGCCCACAAACAGTGAGATCATGACCTGAGCCGAAGTCAAGAGTCAGACACTTAACAGACTGAGCCACCCAGGCACCCCTAAATTCTCTAGTAAGTTTTTAAAGAATGGTCACAAGTGGCTATCCCAGGGGCTTGGTATCAAAAAGCCTTACGAGGGTCCACATGTTCTGGAATTATAAAGTGGGAAGACAATTTTTGAGTATCACCGAGAGAATGTGCCTTAAAGAGTATCTAATTAATATCAACTAAAGTAATAGAAATCCAAAGCAGTAGGGATGTTAAACTTCTGCCCCAGGCCTGCGTGCTGGGTTTTAGTCCATTCCCTTGTTGCTACAAGAATTTTTGGCAGTGTGTGCATACTGTGGTGTGTGTGTGTGTGTGTGTGTGTGTGTGTGTGTGTGGGTAAGTATGCATGTGTGTGTGGGGGGGCTGCATGTACTGGTGGTAGGGAGGAGCTGACTTTAAGGTAAGTTGAGCAGTCCTGAACTCATTGTGGACATCTCAAGAATTACTTTATCTTTGGTGGATGAGGGCTCTGCATGTCCTGTACAGTAAATCAAGTGGCTCGGATAAATGAGATTCCTTGCCTCGTTCATTTTCATCGTGCATTTCTGGATTTGGATTTGGATTGAGTTATGCAAATCAAAAGTGCTGACCATATTCACGTGATTCTATGTTAGCAGATCTTGGAGTCAAAATACCTTGCTCTGAAAATATTTGCTATGTGATATTTTTCTTTAATTTTAGCCTTCCGATTACATACATTTTAAATATGTTACCAGAATGGAAAGGTTCTCATTTTTCTTTCCAGATCTGGAAGCCAGAAGGAAGCTGTTAAAAAGCTGTGATTTTCTTTAATTAGGGAAGAGCTGCTAGGAGACCAATAGTAAAGTGACGGAGAGACAGGCTGGAGCATAATTCTGGCTAATAATTTTCAATTAATTGATAATTGGCTTGAAAACTAGTGAACTAATTATTTATTCAAAAGATTCACCTTTTGTAAGATTGAATTTCAATAACAAAACATTGAAGGCCTTGCCAAAAGTCTTAAGGAAATCTCATGGGCTGAATACAGGCAGTCAGTGGGTTTCAAGTACCCACAGTGTGAATCATCTCTTTCCTTTTTGCCATTTTCTTTCGATCGTCTTTTTCTCTTCTAAAATTTTTATTTTAATTCCAGTTAGTAAACATACAGAGTTATTTTAGGTTCAGGTGTACAGTATAGTGATTCAACACTTTCGTACAACATCTGGGGCTCATCACAACAAGTTCACCCCTTAATCCCCATCACCTATTTCATCCATCCCCTACCTACCTTCCCTCTGGTAACCATCTGTTTGTTCTCTATAGTTAAGCGTCTGTTTCTTGGTTTGCCTCTTTCCCTTTTATTCCCCTCTGCTCATTTGTTTTGTTCTTAAATTCCACATATGAGTGAAATCATATGGTATTTATCTTCTCTGACCGACTAATTTTGCTTAGCATTATACTCTCTAGCTCCATCCATGTCGTTGCAAATGGCCAGATTTTATTCTATTTTATGGTTGAATAGTATTCCATTGTGTGTGTGTGTGTGTGTGTGTGTGTGTGTGTGTGTGTGTGTGTGTATACATACATACATATACACCACCTCTTCTTAATCCATTCGTCAATCAGTGGACACCTGGGCTATTTCCATATCTTGGTTATTTTATTTTATTTTTTTTTTAAATTTTTTTTTTTTTAACGTTTATTTATTTTTGGGACAGAGAGAGACAGAGCATGAACGGGGGAGGGGCAGAGAGAGAGGGAGACACAGAATCGGAAACAGGCTCCAGGGTCCGAGCCATCAGCCCAGAGCCCGACGCGGGGCTCGAACTCACGGACCGCGAGATCGTGACCTGGCTGAAGTCGGACGCCCAACCGACTGCGCCACCCAGGCGCCCCTATCTTGGTTATTTTAAATAATGCTGCTATAAACATAGGGATGCATGTATCCCTTTGAATTAGTGTTTTTGTATTTGAGTAAATACCCAACAGTGTGATTTCTAAACCATAGAGTAGTTCTATTTTTAACTTTATAAGGAAACTTTATACTGTTTTCCACTGTGGCTGTACGCTTTGCATTTCCACCAACATTGGAAGAGGATTCCTTTTTCTCCACATCCTTGCCATCGTTTGTTGTTTCTTATGATTTTGATTTTAGTCATTTTGATAGGAGTCAAGTGATATCTCACGGTAGTTTTGATTTGCATTTCCCTGATAGTGAGAGATGACTGAACATCTTTTCATGTGTCTGTTTGTCATCTGTATGTCTTCTTTGGTAAAATGCTCATGTCTTCTGCCCACTTTTAAATTGGATTATTTACTTTTGAGGTGTTGAATTGTATCAGTTCTGTGTATATATTTTGGACACTCTTTATTAAATGTCATTTGCAAATATCTTCTTCCATTCTGTACATTGTCCCAATAGTTTATTTTTGATTTTGTTTCTCTTGCCTCAGGAGACATATCTAGCATAGTTGCTATGGGCAATGTCAAAGAGGTTATTGCCTGTGTTCTCTTCTAGGATTTTCCTAGTTTCAGGTCTCACATTTAGGTCCTTAAACCATTTAGAGTTTATTTTTGTGAATGGTGTTAGGAAGTGGTCCAGCTTCATACCTTTTCATGTTGGTGTCCAGTTTTACTGACACCATTTGTTGAACAGACTTTCCCAGTAGACATTCTTTTCTGCAGGATAAACCCACTTGATTGCATTTAATGATTTTTTAAAATGTATTATTGGATTTGCTTTGCTTTAATTTTGTTGAAGACTTTTGCATTTATGTTTATCAAAGATATTGGCCCATAGTTCTCTTTTTTAGTGGTGTCTTGTCTTTATCCAGTTTTGGTATCAAGATAATGGTGGTTTCAGAATGTATTTCGAAGTTTTCCTTCCTTTTTTTTTTTTTTTTTTAGAAAAATAGGTATTAACTTTTCTTTAAGTGTTTGGTAGGATTCACCTATGAAGTCATTTGGTTCTGGACTTTGTTGGGAATTTTTGATTACTGATTCAATTTCTTTGCTGGTTATTGGTCTGTGCAAATTTTCTATTTCTTCTTGTTTCAGTTTTGGTAGTTCATGTTTCTAGGGATTTATCCACTTCTTCTAGGTTGTTCAATTTGTTGGCACATAGTTTTTCATAATAGTATTTTATAATTGCTTATATTTCTGTGGTGTTGGCTATTTATCCTCTCTCACTTGTGATTTTATTTATTTCAGTATTTTCTTATTTTTCCTTGGTAAGTATGGCTAGAGGATTATTAATAATAATGATCTTTTTTTCAAAGAACCAGCTCCTGGTTTCTTCAATCTGTTTTTTTAATTGGGAGCAGAGTGGTGGTATTAGCAAAATTTGTGTTGGGCCACTAGTCCTAGGCTGGGTCCCCCAAAGCTCTGTGGTGGCTGGGAGCTGCACGCCAGGGCAGCTGGGGGCATGAGGCTGGGTGTAGCAATTGCTGGGTGTGGCTGGGCCCCGGTGTGTGACAGTGGCTGGAGGTGTGCAGCTGGGTGCTGCATGGAGGCTGGGCACTGCACACAATGGCAGCTGTGCATCCGCTGGCTGGGTGGGGTGTGTGTGCAGCTTTAACAAAATTTGCCCTGAGCCCTGGGCCCAGCTACAATTGTCTGTGCGGCTCTGTCTCCCACCGGTGGCTCTCTGTCTATGCTGGGGGTGGGGGGAGGAAAATGGCATCTGCCAGCTCCCTCGTTTTTCAGAGAAGTCCCCAACATGCTCCAAAACCAGTATGAACAGATCTGTTTCCCGTTTGCCTCCAGTGTTGTGTAAACTGCTGTTTTTTACGTTGCCTCTTCACACAGTCTGCTGTCTTTGTAAAGGTAGCAACCCAGCTATCACTTGCCCTCCCAGCTCACCCAGTGCTGAGTCATCTGGCTTTTAAAGCTCCAGGTTCCACATTCCACTCATTTTGCAAACTCACAGAATTCAGCCCCTGTAGTTTTTAAAGCCAAACATTTTGGGGATCAGTCTTCCCTATGTGAGCTCCCTAGTATGAGAGCCCATTTCTCTCTGTGTGTGCAGCTCCCTCCCTCCTGTGGGCAGCCTCCCTCTGCCTTTCTGATCTTCCTAACCTTTCAGATGCAGATTCTTTTCTATATTTAGTTGTGGAGTTTGTTCTGCCAGTATTTGGATCACTTTCTGGTTTATTGACTTGGTTGTGGATGACATGGCATCTACTTGTAAATGTGGTGCAGGGGTGAGCTCAGAGTTCTCACCCATCTCCCTAAGCTCCTCTCAGTAGGTGGTCTATATAGTCTTAACATGTAGTTTTGTGTGCAGACCACCAGGAATGATAAAAGGCAGACTTTGGGGTTCCAAGCACCAAACCTGACATAAGAATACCTGAATCCTTAGTCTTAGCACTTAGTATTATCACTTAATGTTTGTGTTCTCTTGGGCAAACCCAGACTTTTCCAGCTGTAAAATGAGATAATACATGTGCTGGCAACTCTATTGAATTGTTGTAGAGAAAGACAAAGTAGGGGTGCCTGGGTCACTCAGTCAGTTAAGCCTTTGACTTGATTTCAGCTCAGGTTTTGATCACAGGGTTGTGAGTACAAGCGCCACATTGGGCTCCATGCTGGGTATGGGGCTTACGTTAAAAAAAAAAAAAGACAAAGTAAACCACTATTTCAAGACCATTTTGAAATACTGTTAGAGACAGGAAAAACAGAAGGCATTGTAGTCGAGCAGGTTTAAGTGTGGGAATGCCAATAGTAAAACACAATAGAGAGTGACACAAGTTCAATGAGATAAGTAGTTATTCTAGGCCAGCAGTTCAGTCCTGACTGTATACCCCCTGGGGTTCTTTTAAAATATACCAATACCTGCTGCCCACCTCCAAGGTTTCTACTTTAAATGTTCTGGACTGGGCCGAGCTATAGAATTCCCCCCCCGACCCCCCGCCACCCCCACCAAATTCCCAAGGTGGTTCTAAAGAGCAGTCAAGGATAAAAGCACTGCTGGTAGGGCTTCTTGAACAAAATTTGCAATGTTTGCAAAATGGACACATCGGCATTTTTCGTCTGAAAAATTAAAATCCTCCTGTTGCAAACAGGTTCTAATACAAATGGAATTCATGAAGACACAGTGTTGACAAAAAGAGGGGATCTCTAATCAGAAATACTGTCATAAAGATAGAAGATATCTTTCACAGCTAGAAGTTCCAAACTGAAATGAAGCAAACGTACTTACTTAACTTTTACAATAATTTTTCACATTAATGAGCCTTGGAAGCCAGGTTCATGGAGTTCCAATTACTGAAAGGGCTTTGAAAGTATGATATCATACATCAGGAGAAAATATAAGAACTCTGTTAAAGAGAGGGCCAAGGTAATAAAATTATCATAAACAACTTGCTTCAGTTATGCTACAGAACATCTAGTGATTAAAAACTTCTATCCCTATAGCTTCACAGTTTAAATTCAGTTCACTTATAGTTTTGCCCTGTTGCTAATTGTATTATTTGAAAATTCAATGATATGTAAAATATAAAGGCAGCAATTTAAATATATATCTGCTCTACGATGTCTCAATTTGCTGCTTAATTTGAATAATTTGGGAACTGTTAGAAAGTTGCTAGGAAGAATCAGTTTAAAAACATTTGGGACTATTTTCCCTCAAATATAATGATGCTTAAAATAGAAAAGTGCTTGAAATTATAAAGTTTTATGTTCTAGCCTCCCATAGACTTTCAGATAAAACTTTCTCGTGAATGGCCATGACCCTATTAACTAAGCAGAAGAATTCTCTGGATAGAGTCGCAGATTATCTTGCCCAGTTTACAGCAGAAGAAACCGAGGCCAGGAAACACTAAGTGACATTCCCAAAGTCACACAGCTCATTAGTGGCAGAACTTGGACAGAACTCTTAGCTCTTAGTCCTCCTTGTCTCGTTCTGGAGAAGCCTGATAAATATTGATTAGATATTGTCTGCTGTGGACCATGGACGTGGCAACGTGTGTGGCTGGTTTTAATCTCGTAAATGTGCCTCCAAACCTTGGGGAATCCCTTGCTGATGTGTCTAATCTTTGGGCAGCTAATTTGCTGGAAATCTCCTTGTTATTGTGGTCTTTTGGATAGTCTTAAACCTTCCTTAAGTTTTAGGGTTTAAATATTTGAGTGTGTTTAAGAGTCCAGCAGCATTCACAGCAGACACAATATCAGCTACCAGGAACCTAATCAACCAGCTGCCAAAAGAGGCTATGGTGAACTGCTATTCAAATGCAAGTTCTAAGCATCATTAAGAGGCTGCTTCCTATAGAATTTGATTCACTGCGCATTTGATATCACCGGTGGTCTGATAATTTTAATATTCATATAAACCAGAATAAAAGTCATCCTGTCAGGATCTACATACTTTCAGATCTATTATCCTGTTGTTCTGTCTCCTGCTCCTACTTGGCCTCCCAAGTTTGCTACTCCCAAAGGAGGCCACGTGGCACTAGCCCTGCCATAGCTATAACGACACCCAAGTCGTTAAATTTATAGAGTGGGTTACAGTAGTAGACAAAGGTAGAAAAATAATAATCAACCACGAAGCACATGTTTTACAATTCTACATGTCCTTATTTTAAAATTGCTAATGGCTACTTGGAATATTTTATGTCTCACAAATATGTGGCAAGGGAAATAAGAAAAAAAATATGAGAATAATTGGAGGGACAGTGTTTGAAACCTAAAGTACCTAAGGATAAGATGTTGTTATTTTTATTTATTTTTAAATTTTTTTTAACATTTATTTATTTTTGAGACACAGAGACACAGAGAATGAACAGGGGAGGGGCAGAGAGAGAGGGAGACACAGAATCTGAAACAGGCTCCAGGCTCTGAGCTGTCAGCACAGAGCCCGACGCGGGGCTCGAACTCACGGACCGTGAGATCATGACCTGAGCCGAAGTCGGACGCTTAACCAACCAAGCCACCCAGGCGCCCCGATGTTGTTATTTTTAAAATTAAACAAATCTTATTAGTAAGTAATGAATTTGTAAGTGCTTTGATTTACAGATATATAATGAAAGGTAACAAGGGTATAATGTAAAAATCACAGGTTTATTTCAAATTATACCTCTATCATTTGTGGCTTCAAAGGTCATCCATTCTTCTGTTTTCTAGTATGTTTCAGACAAGTTTTTCCCTTCTTTTAAAATGCCTTATTTCTAAAGGTTTTCTGAGAGGGAGATTCCCTAGTCCTTTAGGCACTTATTCAAACCAAAAGAGCTTAAAAATGTGCTCAAGGAATAAGGGAGTTGGAATTCAAACACAGGGCTTCTATTTTCAGAAACTGGCCTTTTAACCACCCAAGGCTTCTGCAGAATGAGCATCATTCTCTTCTTAGGAGCTTCAGATAAAGGATGGTTGACAAACAATGGGCTCTTGCAGGCTCTGCCTGAGGCTTATGTCTTGACAAAAGAACTAGCTACACTAGGTTTTAATGTTCCTATGTTGCATCTTTTTCTCTATGGCAGAATTGTGCCAGCTTTGAATAAATTCTTTTGGTTTAGGGATTGCTTCTGTCTGAGGTTAGGATGTGGGATGGGGGCATGGCCGTGGAGGATTATTAGTAATTTTCTATAAATTGTATTGATCATTCTAATTGTCTTCCAGACCAGCCTCCAAAGACTTTTCTCAGACCCCAGGGAGAGGAGACTATTTACAGAAAGTGAGTTGAACAGAAGAGATCTATCCATATGAAACCAGCATCCATGGTCACATGGCATTTTGCCTTGTAACAGAGTTCAACCAGCAACACCACTGAGTTGGAGAGCAGCTATGCCCTCAGGACAGAATGTATCACTGCAGGGCAGACTTCCTGGGCTCATTTGAGCTGACAGGGCCACCAAGAGAAGCAATAGCTTTCACTGGAATACAGTAGTATACACAAAGAACTACCTGCTGAAACAACACAGGAAATGGAGGATAGAAGTTAGAAAAGACGGTGGTCATAATCCTGTAGTTAAATCAAGTGAAAGAACCTGGAAACCTTTTTCAGCTAGTGGAAGAAGTTTTACAACTCCAATTCCCAGATCTTTTGCTCTTTCTCTAAGAAGATTTTTGTGTGTGTGTGATTTTTATTGGGTCAGTTTGCTGTCCTGGTTGATGTGGTCTGGAGAAATACAGCTTCTGTGTTTATTTGTATACTAAAGGTAGTTCATTGTGGTTATGTGCTAGAGCCCCTCCCTGAGGAATGTGGTGAAAACCTCAAGATAAGGGAAGGCAACCTGTCTGTGCATGCATACGTGACATTCCTCATGACCCTGTAACATAGACCACCTAATCAGACTGTATGTTATCATATATGGGAGACAAAGGAGCAAAAATTATACAAAAGGCAACCCCCCACTACGCTTGGGGCTCAACCTTTTGGGTCTTAGCTCACTGAGCCCGTGCTGGCACAAATAAAGCTGCTTCCTAGAAAGAAAAGCCTCGGTGTCCCTACTCTCTGTGTGACTCACGGCTACAGTTAGTTGAAGAGTTATTAACTGTTAGAAAAATTTGAATTCCATTACTAATTTTGGCCTCTGCACTTTAATATCTTCTTGCGGCAAGGTTCAGAAATTACTGAAAAATAAAGTTGAATGATAGAAATTAACAAAGCTGGGCAATGGAGATCAATGAAAACTCTATTTCAGATAATCTGGGTTAATACTTGCCTGTAGGCTGCACCTTGAAGTTTGACCACAATGTCCTTAAGTAAATAGTTGTGAGACAGTTTGCAGAATTTACATTGAGATATTATTTGATACTGAAGGATATTCTAATCTTTTGAAAATTAAGAACATTTTATTTTGTTTTTGAATAGGAATGCAGCTTTCATAATCAGAAGAACTTCATAGCACACACTCAATTCAGAATGCCATGAACACAAATTTTCTTAATTTTTTACTTGAACAAAGATCATGACTCCTTTATAACATTATAGATCTTCAAAAAGTCTTGTGGCCTCTTTTTTAATATATGTTATTAGTTTCCCTTTCAAATAACATTTTGAAAATGGGTTAACTTGTGAATAGAATACAAGGGCCATTTTAACGTCATTAGACCCTTTATCCCAGTGGCCTCCAAAGCAGTTTATGGAGGAGGAGGGGCTATGACTTGCCCTCATAGCAAAGAGAATCATGCAATTGATCACTGAATGTATTGGTTGCCTAGGTTCTGGCTGCTGGTCTCCACTTTTATTTCTTCCTTCAGCAAGTGACATAGTACTATATTAAAATTTTGAAACTTTGTGCTTCCCTCCCCATACATTTTGAATCCAGTAGATTGGAAGATTGTGAACAAGAAGCTGACCACTTGTGGACACACAGGATGATATCACTGAATAATTTTAAAAAATGCTTCTGAATGACTCCTTCCCCCACCCTCATGATTCATTGTTTAAAGATTAAAATTTTACAAATGAATTTAAAAGCTTTGTGAGGATATTATGGCCAATACCAAAGAGCTGTACCATCTGCTCAACTCTGTAAAATTTCAGAAAAATTCATATGACATGTTGTAAGAATGCCCTGCTGGTGGAATCCATGACAAAGCCTTCCACTGATGCTCTCAACTAAACCAAATTTAGTGTGTTTTATGGGCCAGAAAATTATTCTATTCAGGGAAACTGGTTTTGTAAGTACTTTAGAAATTAGAGGAACAATTCCCCATACAAATGTTGTTCACAATGGAAATGTACTCAGTAAAACCTAAGATCAGTTCATTGTAGGAAACCTACAGGATGAGCTTCTACGGTCACTTGCTATTCATCCCAGAAGTGTTGGATTAGGAGTCTACTTGAAACCAGAGTTAAGATTATGGAATGGAAACTTCTGTAGAAAAGGGAGGGCATCTTGAGAGAGTAAGACATTCAAAAAACTTCAGAATAAAGTCTGAAAAATTAAACAGTGGTATACGTCATCTGCCGTTTGGTGATCTGGGTTATTCATGTGTTCGTGTTCAGAGGTCCGAGGCTTGATGCCTCTGTTTAGTGCATAGCATAGAAACATATTAATTGATGAATGGAATAAGAGAAATACACAGTAATATTCATTGAGTATTTCCCACACACCTTGCCTTGCTTTCATTTTTCTTTTTTCTTCCCCCTTTTTTTTGATTTTACTAAATATCTTTTCCAGTGTCTTTAAACATTTTTTTATTCAATTATAGTTGACGCACAACATTACATTAGTTTCACATGCACAACATAGTGATTTGTCAAGTTTATGTGTTACACTATGCTCACTGCAAGTGTAGCTACTGTCACCATTCAACACTATTATAATACCATTGACTATATTCCCTGTGCTATACCTTTCATCCCCATGATTTATTCATTCCAAAGCTGGAAGCCTATTATCTCCCATTACCCTTCACTTGTTTTACCCATCACCCCACCTTCTTCCCCTCTAGTAACCATCAGTTTGTTCTCTGTATTTATGGGTCTGTTTCTGCTTTTTGTTTGTTCATGTTTGTTTTTTTGGATTCCACATGCAAGTGAAATCATATGGTATTTGTCTTTCTGTGGCTTCACTTAGCATAAATCCCTCTAGCTTGATCCATGTTGCTGCAAATGGCAAAATCTTATAATTTTTATGGCTGAGCAAGATTCCATTACACATATGTGTGTGTGTATATGTGTATGTATATGTGTGTACATATATGTATATACACACATACCATCTTATAATTTCTTTTTTTAATTTGTAATTTTTTTAATGTTTATTCATTATTTGAGAGAGAGAGAGAGAATGGGGGCGTGGGAGAGAGAGAGGAAGACCCAGAATCTGAAGCAGGCTCCGGGTTCCAAGCTGTCAGCATTGAGCCCAACACAGGGCTTGAACCCATGAACCACGAGATCATGACCTGAGCTGAAGTTGGACACTTAACCAACTGAGCCACCTAGATGCCCCCACGATTTGTTCTTTATCCATTCATCTGTCACTGGAAAGTTGGGTTGCTTTCTTATCTTGGCCATTGTAAATACCACTTCAATAAACATAGGGGTACATATATCTTCTCAAATTAATGTTTTTGTTTTCTTTGGGTAAATACTTAGTAGTGGAATTATTGGATCTTGTGGTACCTGTATTTTTAATTATTTGAGAAACCTCCATACTGTTTTCCTCAATAGCTGCCCAAATTTATATTCCCACCAACAGTGCACGAGTGTTACTTTTCCTCCATATATACCACATTATTTCTTGTTGTTTTGATTCTGGCCACTCTGACTTGTGTGAGGTGATATTGTGGTTTTGATTTGCATTCTCTGCTGATTAGTGATGTTGAGCATCTTTTCACATGCCTGTTGGCCATCTGAATGTCTTTGGAAAAATATTCATGTCCTCTGCTCATTTTATATTCAGATTATTTGCTTTCTTGATGCTGAGTTGTGTAAATTCTTTATATATTTTGGATATTAACCCTTTATTGGATATATCACTTGCAAGTATCTTCTTTTTTAAAAAAAAAAATTTATTTCTTTACTTTGAGAGAAAGAGAGTAAGTGAGGGAGGGGCAGAGAGAAGGAAAGAAAGAATCCCAAGCAGGTTCTGTGCTGTCAGTGTTGAGCTCAATGTGGGGCTTAATCTCACAAACTGTGAAATCATGATGTGAGCAGAAATCAAGAGTTGGACGCTTGACAGATTGAGCTACCCAGGTGCCCTGCAAATATCTTCTATTCAGTAAGGTTGCCGTTTTGTTTTGCTAATGATTTTTTCCTCCATGTAAAAGCTTTTTATTTTGATGTCGTCCCAATAATTTAGTTTTGCTTTTGTTTCCCTTGTCTCAGTATACATACCTAGAAAACTGTTGCTAAAGCTAATGTCAAAGGAATAGTTGCTTATATTTTCTTCTAGGAGTTTTATGATTTCAAGATTCAATTTAGGTCTCCAATCTATTTTGAGTTCATTTTTTTTTTTTGCATGTGGTTTAAGAATGAAGTCCAGTTTCATTCTTTTGCATGTAGCTATCCAGTATTCCTAACACCATTTATTGAAGAGGCTGTCTTTTCCCTGTTGTATCTTTTTGCCTCTTTTGTCAAAGATTAATTGACCTCAGAAGCATGGATTTATTTCTGGGTGCTCTATCCTTTTCCACTAACCTATGTGTTTGTTTTTGTGCCAAGACCATACTGTTTGATTACTACAGCTTTGTACTATATCTTGAAATCTGGGATTATAATATCTCCAGCTTTGTTCTTCTTTCTCAAAATTGCTTTGGGTATTCAGGTCTTTTGTGGTTCTATGTAAATTTTAGTATTATTTGTTCTAGTTCTGTGAAAAATACTTTTGGTATTTTGATAGGGATTGCATTGAATCTATATATTGCTTTGGGTAGAATGGACATTTAAAAAATATTAATTCTTCCAATCCCTAAGCATGGAATATCATTCTGTTTGTGTCATCTTCAATTTCTTCCATCAGTGCTTTATAGTTTTCAGGGTACAGGTCTTTCACCTCCTTGGTTAAGTTTATTTTTAGTTATTTTATTATTTTTGGTGCAATATTAAATGGGATTGTTTTTTAATTTCTCTTTCTGCTACTTGGTTATCAGTATATAGAAATGCAAATGATTTATGGGTATTAGTTTTGTATCCAATGAGTTTACTGAATTTGTGTATCAGTTCTAAAAGTTTTTTGGTGGAATCTTTTGGGTTTTCTTTTTTTGAGAGAGAGAAAGCCCTAGGAGGGGAGGGGCAGAGGTAGAGGAAGAGAGAGAATCTTAAGCAGACTCCACAGACAGTGCATAGCCCAACGTGGGGCTCAATCTCACAACCGTGAGATCATGACCTGAACCAAAATCAAGATTCAGTTGCTGAACTGACTGAGCCACTCAGGTACCCCTGGGTTTTCTATATAGAGTAGCATGTCATTTGCAGATAGTGAAAGTTTTACTTCTTCATTATTGATTTGGATGTCTTTTATTCCTTTTGTTATCTGATTGCTGTGGCTAGGACTTCCAGTACTATGTTAAATAACCGTGGTGAGAGTAAACATCCCTGTCTTGTTCCTGACCTTAGGGGGAAAGCTCTCATTTTTCCCCCATTGAGGATAATATTGGCTGTGGGATTTTCACATACAGCCTTAATTATGTTGACGTATGTTCCCGCTAAACGTATTTTGTTGAAGGTGTTTTTTTTTAAAGTTTATTTATTTGAGAGAGCAAGAGAGAGAGTTCAAGTGGAGGGAGGGGCAGAGAGAGAGGAGAGAGAGACCTAAGCAGGTTTTGGGCTATCTTCCCAGAAGCCGGCTCAGGGCTCAAGCTTATGATGAACAATGGGATGATTGTGACCTGACTTGATGCTTAACTGACTGAGCCACCCAAGCACCCCTGTTGAGGGTTTTTATCATAAATGCATGTTGTACTTTGTCAAATGCTTTTTCTGTGTCTATTGAAATGATCATATGGTTCTTATCATTTCTCTTATTGATGTATCATGTTGATAGATTTGCAAATATTGAATGACCGTTGCAACCCAGGAATAAATTCTACTTGATTGTGGTGAATTATTTTTTTAAATGTATTATTGGATTTAGTTTACTAATATTTTGTTGAAGACTTTTGCATCTATGTTTATCAAAAATATTGGTCAATAGTTTTATTTTTTCTTTTCTTTTCTTTTCTTTTTTTTTCTTTTCTTTCTTTCTTTCTTCTTCTTCTTCTTCTCCTCCTCCTCCTCCTCCTCCTCCTCCTCCTCCTCCTCCATTATTTTTGGTATCTTTGATTTTGCTGGCCTGATATGTTTAGAATCTTTTTTTCCTTTTCTGTTTTTTTTTTTTTTTGGGGGAATAGTTTAAGAAAAAATAGGTATTAACTATTCTTTAAATGTTTGGTAGAATTTAGCTGTGAATTCACCTGGTCTTGGACTTTTGTTTGTTGGGGGATTTTTGATTACTGATTCAATTTTGCTCCTAGTAACTGGTCTGTTCAGATTTTCTATTTCTTCCTGATTTAGTTTTGAAAGATTGTCTTTGTAGGAATTTATCCATTTCTTCTAGGTTGTTCACCATGTTAGCATGTAGTTTTAGCATGTAGTTTATCATAGTAGTTTTTTTTTTTATCATTCTTTGTATTTCTGTGGCATTTGTTATTTTCCCTTTTTCATTTCTGATTTTATTTATTTGGGTCTTCTCTTTTTTCTTGACGAGTCTGGCTAAAGATTTATTAATTTTATCTTTTCCAAGAATCAACTCTTGGGCTTATTGATCTTTTCTATTTATTTTTAGTCACTTTTTCATTATTTTAACTGTAATCTTTATTATTTTTGTCCTTCTAATTTTTGGCTTTGTTCTTATTTTTCTAGTTCCTTTAGGTGTAAGGTTAGATTATTTGTTTAAGTTTTCTTATTTCTTTCTACAAACTTCTATCTTCAAACTGCTTTTGCTGTATTCCAAAGATTTTGGATCATTGTGTTTCCATCTTCATTTTTCTCCATGTAATTTTTAGTTTTCTTTTTGATTTCTCTGTCAACACATTGGTTCTTCAGTAGCATGTTGGTTTATGTGTTTGTTTTTGTGTCCATTTTTTTTCTGTAATTGACTTCTAGTTTCATACCATTGTGGTAAGAAAAAATGCATGATATGATTTCAGTCTTCTTAAATTTATTGACACTTGTTTTGTGGCCTAACTTGTATCCTAGAGAATGTTCCATGTGCACTTGAAAAGAACGTGTGTTCTGCTATTTTCGATTGGAATGTTCTATCTATATCTGTTTAGTCTGTCTTGTCTAAGGTTTTTTTCAAAGTCATTGTTTCTTTGCAGATTTTCTGTCAGGATGATCTATCCATTGATGTAAGTGGAGTTTTAAAATCCCCTATTATTATATTATGGTCAATTTATCCCTTTATATCTGTTAATATTTGGTTTATGTATTAAAGTGCTCCAATGTTGTATGCATAAATATTTAAACTTGTTTTATTCTTTTATTGGACTGATCCCTTTATTATTATGTAACACTCTACTTTGTCACTTGCTACGGCCTTTTTTTAAAAGTCTATTTTGTCCAATGTAAGTATTGCTACCATGACTTTTTCCATTTCCATTTGCGTGGAATATCTTTTTCTATCCCTTTACTTTTAGTCTGTGTGTGTCTTTAGGCCTGAAATGAATCTTTTGTAGGCAGCATATAGATGGGTCCTGGTATTTTATCCATTTAGTCACCTTCTTTCTTTTGATTGGAGCATTTAGTCCATTTACATTTGAAGAAATTATTGATAAATATATACTTATTGCCATTTTGTTAACTATTTTCTGGTTATTTTTGTAGTTCCTTTCCTTTTTTTCCCCTCTTGCTTGCTTCCCCTGTGTTTGATGGCTTTATTTGGTATTATGCTTGGATTCCTTTCTCTTTAAATTTTGTGAATCTACCATAGATTTTTGGTTTGTGGCTACCATTGGGTTCACATATAACATCTTATGTGTATAGCAGTCTATATTAAGTTGATGGTTGCTTAAGTTTGAACACATTCTAAAAGCACTAAATTTTTACTAATCCGCATTTTATATGTATGATGTCATAATTTTATATCTTTTTTTAACGTTTATTTTTGAGAGCTAGAAAGACAGAGTGTGAGCAGGGGAGAGGCAGAGAGAGAGGGAGACACAGAATCTGAAACAGGCTCCAGGCTCCAAGCTGTCAGCTCGAACTCATGATCCTTGAGATCACAACCTGAGATGAAGTCGGACGCTTAACCAACTGAGCCACCCAGGTGCCCCTACATCTTTTAGTTTTTTGTACCCTTTAACTAGTTTTTATAGATATAAAGTGATTTTGTTTCATGTTTTAATCTCCATATACTTTATAAGTGATTAATCTACTCACTTTACTATATGTTTGCTTTTACCTGTAAAGTTTTCCTTTCATAATTTTCTTCTAATTATGGTCTGTTCTTTCCACTTAAACAATTCTCTCTAACATTTCCTGTAAGGCTGGTTTAATAGTGATGAACTCTTTCAACTTTTGTTTCTGGGAAACTCCTTATGTCTCCTTGAGGTCTGAAATGATAATTTTGCTGAGTAGAGTATTCTTGGTTGTGGGTTTTTCCTTTTAGTACTTTGAATATGTCATGCTACTCCCTTTGTCCTGCAAAGTTTCTGCTGAAAAATCCACTGAGCGTTTTTGGGGTTGTATGGAACTATTTTCCTTGTATGTAACTGTTTTCTCTTGCTGCTTTTAAGATTCTCTCTTTATCATTCATTTTTGCCATTTTAATTATTATATGTCTTTGTGTGAACCTCACTGGTACGTCTTGTATGGAGCTTTCTGTTTCTGTGCTTTCTGGACCTGGATAGCTATTTCCTTCTCCAGAGTAAGGAAATTTTTACTATTATTTCTTCAAATAAGTTTTCTGCTCCCCTCTGTCTTCTCCTTCTAGGATCACTATAATGCAAATGTTATTACATGTGATGATGTCACAGAAGCCCCTTATCCTATTCTCATTTTTCATTATTCTTTTGTCTGCTTGCTATTTAGGTTGATTGCTTTCCATTACCCTGTCTTCCAGACTGCTGATCCATCCATGCATGCTTTAATCTGCTGTTGATCCTCTTTACTATGTTTTTAAATTTTAACTTATTGATTTTTATTTATTCATTTATTTTTTATTTTATTTTTGAGACAGAGAGAGCATGAGCATGGGAGGGGCAGAGAGAGAGGGAAACACAGAATCTGAAGCTGAGCTGTCAGCGCAGAGCCCGATGTGGGGCTCGAACTCACGAACTGCAAGACCATGAAATGAGCAAAAGTTGGACGCTCAACCGACTGAGCCACCCAGGCGCCCCGTAACTTATTGACTTTTAAAATATTTATTTATATTTGGGAGAGTGTAAATGGGGGAGGGGCAGAGGGAGGAGGGCAGAGGATCCAAAGTGGACTCTGCACTGACAGGCTGACAACAGCAAGCCTGATGTGGGGCTGGAATTTACGAACCCTGAGATCATGACCTGAGCCTGAGTCAGATGCTCAACTGACTGAACCACCCAGGTGCCCCTAAGTTGTTGATTTCTTTACTTCTCAATGGTTCTTTTTTGTATTTTCTATCTGTTGATGGAAATTCTCACTGAGTTCATCCATCTTAAGTACAGTGAGCATTTTTATGACGATTGCTTTGAACTCTTTATCAGGCATATTGCTTATCTCCATTTTGTTTAGCTCTTTTTTTTTTTTTTTTACTTTGTCTCTTTCTTTCATTTGAGACATATTCTTTTGTCTTTTCATTTTCTCTAACTCTGTGTCTGTTTCTATGTGTTAGGTAGGTCGGCTACAACTCCTGGTCTTGAAATAACTGGCCTTAGGTAGAAGAGGTCCTGTGGAGCCTTATACTACAATCCGCCCCACCTTGTCATCAGAAACATGTTTTTCAGGGGTGTCCCCTGTTGGGACTGCATGTGCCCTTCTATTGTGGCAGAGCTGCAATTGTTGTGGGCATGTCCACGGGTGGCACTGGGCCTCAGCCCAGTTGGCTGCAATGACCTTCACATGCTGTGAGTACACTGGGCAGAGTTTGCTCCCTGTGCTATTGAGAGGCCTAGTTGCAGACACAAGGGTGGGTGGGGCTGGCAGCCAGCTTAGCTGTCTACAGTTAGCCTCTGTTACAGTTGGAGGTACACAGAAGGGCAGGGCTTGCTTCCTGCACAACCAGATAAGAGGCCCAGCTGTAGGAGCTGTGAGGTGCTGGTGATTGGGGTTCTCTCCCTGCTTCCCCAGGAGAAGAGTCACTTTGTAGTGGTGCTGGTCCAGGCTGGTGCTGCCTGCCAAGTGTGAAAGGGCAGGAGATGCTTTGGAGGTGTGCCTTCCAGGGCACAGGTAGGGTGGTGTGAGTCAAGCATATGGTGCTATCAAGGGAGATACAGAGTGTTAAATCTGGTCCCCACAGGTTTCCAGCTATCTAGGCTAGGGGAGGGGAAAAAGAATGGTAATAGCCAACACTTTTGTTTCAGGAGAAATCTGCAAATCCCTGCCCTTCCAGCATATGTCCTAAGAATAGCCAGTAAATCTTCACATATACCCCAAATGCTTTTCAAAGTGCTGCTTCTGTGCTGTGTTTTGTGCTCAATTATTTAGCATGCTGGCTCTTTAAAGGCAGGGCTCAGTTTCCCTCCAGCTGTCCTGGAGTTCAACCCTACTGATTTTCAAAGCCAGACATTATGGGAATTCTTTCCACTGCAGGTCCCCAGGGTCTGGGGTACTTGGTGTGGTGTCTGATTCCTTTGCTCCTCTATGCCTGTGATATCTCTCCAGTCTGTGGGTAGTCAGGCTGGGGATTGGTTCCTGACCACATCTCCACCCTCCTACCCTTTTCTATGTGGCCTTCTGTCTATTACTAACTGTGGAAGATCTGTTGGGCCAGCCTTCAGGTTGCTTTTAAAGTTCACTGCTGGAGATATAGTTTCTGCCTCAGTGTGTCCATGGGACACACTGGTGAACTCAGTGTCCTTGTACTTTGCTATCCTCACAAACTGCCCCTACTGTTTTTAAGATCTGAAAAATAAAATTAAGAAAAAAAAATTCAGAAACATTTTTTTCTTCTGCTAGCATTTCCCCCCAATTGCAAAGTACTGCTAAAGGAGAAGAAGTCTCAAACTGCAGATGAAAAATTTACTCGTGCCCCAGACAGGTAAGGCAAAAACTCCAAACATGGAGTGAAGGAAATAGCATAGTTTTGTTTTGATGTAGGACTGGAATGCAGAATAAAATAAAATATCACTGTAATGGAGCAAACTATCATGGATCTGGAGAATAAATCCTGACATTAGGAGTTATTTGAGAGCAAACTAAGCCAGTCCTTTGGAGGAGTGATCACAGCAAGGTGAAGAAGAAGGAGGGGGTATGGAAGAGCTACCATTGTACATTACACAGAGAAACTAACAGGTTATCCCAAGTCTTGTTAAAGTGGGTGGGTTCTGGATTTGCTAGAGGCCTTTGTGATTCAATCTTAAATGCCCCTTTTCTTTAAATTGTCATTTGTTCTTTGTACCTCTCTCTATTTTCATATTAGAGTAAGCAGGATATATAGAGAGATGTCATCCTTATCCATAGCATTAAACCTTCTTTCTCTCTTTTTTATCTTTCTATTTATTTCCCTTGTCCTTTACTAAGATGAAATCTCCTTGAAATACTATTTAAAAAAAGAATAAAATACATCAGTAACTTCGATTACTTTAAATCTTCATATAATTTCATGTTCATTGTCTTGTGTTGGATCTTCTTAGTAACTTGTGCATTAAGTTAAATTGCAATTATTTAAGCTTTTTGAAAGCTACATAAGCTGTGGAAAGGTAAATGTCTTGCACATCTGAAATGTGAGGGAGCAGGAGTTATCACTGAAGCCTCTGGGCCTAGGATAGTTCTATTTCCTATAGGACAATGTCTTTGTGGTGTGTTCCTTAAGGCCTAAGAAATGAAATGCAATCAGTTATAAGTTTTTCTACTTAAACAGAGGTAATACCCACATATCTTGTGCATACGTTGGAAAACATTTAATGTAGATCAGTGTTTCAATGGAGTGAAATAGACTTGGAGGTCTTGTCTCTTAAATTGCGACAAGGTGCCTACTACTTAGACTATATTGGGGGAGTTACATGTCGTGTTGAAGTTTCAATATTATTTCAAAATGTTCACGGCATAGGTCTTTTTCTTGAATGATGCTGACTCCTTTTTTGTTTGTCCTTCATTCATGAAAAAATCAATACCAAATATTGTACTAGATACCTTCTGATCAACAGTGAACAGACTCATGGAGCAACATTTCTCACCTCCCTTATTTCCCCCAAAGGAAAGTGAAGTTATATTCTCATAAAATATTCTACATAATTTAAGTTCTTGGTTTAAGGTTGCCATTTCATGCCTTATGCTTACAACTGCATTTTAATAAATGCAAAACAATGTGCATCTCCTGGTGTGTCTCTGGGGATATGTGTTTTATCCTTTTGTTATTTTGCATTGATTTAGAGCCCCTTCTCTGGGCAGTTCATGCCTTCATAAGTTGTATCTTTAAACGATGGCATTATTGTCATGCAGAAGAATAAAGTTTATGTTAATGCCTGTGTCGTTATTTAAAAGGATAATTGTAATCATTCTTCATGAGATGATTTCAAAACACCTTCCTGGTAAGCAAGAGAGAGGAATTTTCCATGATTCCTTTTCAGCAGCTCAGGAAAATGAAGATACTTGAAGTCTGGTGCCTTCCCACGTCCCTAGGTAGAGATGAAATGTGAAGGAGTGACTAGCAATCCTTGACCTAGTGATGACAAGTAAAATCTTTCTTTCTCAGGATGGTTTCCATGGTTTCAAGACAGTCACAAAGCGAGGCTCTGCCTCTCTGTTTTGGCCAGGGCATGCCATCTTCATTTCTGGGGAAAGCCATTTTGGCCCCTAGTATCACCATTTCTCTTCCAAAAAGCAACTGACACATTGGACAGAAATGACTTGCAGAGAATGGTCGTAAATCAGTTGTGATTTTGTCTCCCTCTATCCTTTTAAGTGTAGTCTGTGGGATTAGTTTTTCCCATCACTGTATGAAGAAGCTCTATGACTTTTCTGGTAACTCTTAGGCAATATGGTTTTCTGGTAACTTTAGGTCACAGAAAACTACCTCAGTTTAGTAATTTAACTGCTAGTTGCATGAATTAATAAAAACTTCAGTTTTGAGTTATAGCTGATGCTTCTTTCTGTCTGGCAACTCAGTGAAAAGGCTGAAGTTGAAGTGGATGGGGGGGAGGATTTATTACCTAATCTACTCCTTCTCTAGCTCACCAGCAGAAGTGTTTAGCTCTTAAGGGGTTGGGAGTAGGGAGAGAGGAGTGGGAACAAAGGCAGGAAAGATGTTAGTTACTTCACTGCTCCTTCTGTTGTGATCTAACATCATGGCAGGTGTTTATGTCTGGCTCTTTTATGGGAGCTTTTGTGAGTTTTCTGCACTTAAGAAACAGTAGCTTATTCGTGAGTTTGAGCCCCGCATCAGGCTCTCTGCTGTCTGCATAGAGCCTGCTTCGGATCCTCTGTCTCCCTCTCACTCTGCCCTGCCCTTGCTCATGCTCTCTCTCTCAAAAATAAATAAACATTAAAAATATCTTAAAAAGAAAAAGAAACCGTACCTTAAACTGGACTGGTTAGTCAGTCTAGGGAAAGAGTTTATACAGGTAAAAAGTATGGGGCAGAAAAAGTGCAGACTAACACATTGCTAAAATAGTATTGATATTGCAAGTAGACAGGAGCAGAAATGATGGGATTAAAGTCACCCACAAGGGAAAAAAAGTAAACGGGGAATAAGAAAGAAGAGCATAAAGACAGAAGCTGTGTTGCCAAATGGAAAGAAAGTTTACATGTGAGGTTAGGATTGTCTGTGAATCAGAAACTGTTGAAATGTAGAAGAGGAAGTTATACAAGCATATTGTATTTGTAGTTAGGCAGAAAATAATTTCACAACAACATATGACTTAGCAGGATTAAACAGCTCAAAGTGTCTTTGCCCAAATGCTTCTAAAGATTTAGGTAGTCATTAAAAACAGGAAAGAAAAGGAGTCAATGGATATCATTATTCTTTTATAAGAGAAGCTTTATATGCTTCTTTTAAAAGGATGGAAGTATAAGTTATAAACAGAAATTAAATGGTTGAAATAAGGGTTTCATTTAAAGGCAATAAGACCATTAATATGCTCACTAAATACCAGCTGGCTATTAGAAACCTATTTAATGAGATTTACCAACCACTAAAACCACCATGTCTATCTGTTAAATAGCCATTAAATATCAATAATTTTGTTTGTTATGGAAAATACAGTTAAACGATTCCAACACAGTAGGAAAACTACAAGTAATAATTAAAAGTAATATTTGTTGAGTGTTTATTATAAGCCAGCCACTGTTCCATAGACTTCTTGAGCATGATCTCTTTTAGGACTGACAAGGCTATAAGATCAGCATTGTGTCCTCCACAACTGGGGGAACTGAGGCCTGGAAAGATTAATTAACTTGCTTAAGGTCACACAGCTGGTCAGTGGTGTGATGGTGGAACTCAGTCTGACTCCAGAATCCAGTTCCTACCAGTGAGTTACCCAGTGGCACCTGCTCTAAACAATATCCCGGAGTCTTAGGGTAAATCTAATAATGGCAACCTTACCAGTTAGAGGCTGGGTGATCTGAGTTTCAGCCCAGACTTTCCCGTGGTCTTTGCCATGCCGGTGGGTAGGAGTCAGATGATCTGTTGAAAGTACTGCAAAGGTGTCATCTGTGACAAGCCCTTGTGAGCACTTTTTACACTTTCAGTCCGATCATGTATAAGATAGGAAAGCAGGATTCCTGAGTTTCCAACCCTTCTCACTCTTTGTCTCAGGTTGTGTGTGTGTGTGTGTGTGTGTGTGTGTGTGTGTGTGTGTGTGTGCATGTTATCACCTGCAGTCTCTCCAATCTATCTTCTTTTTGTTCACCATCCTTAGGTCTCTCTCATTCTATGGCATCACCTCCTTTTGTATCTTCCATTTGGCTTGCTGCCTACAGGGGTGAGGTGGTGGTGGGAATCATGTAGGGAAGAGCTTGTCTCAAAGACTCACTGATTCCTGAAAGCAGGGCATAAAGTGTTTGCAGAAGTCTGAAAATATGCACACAGGCTACCTGAAGGTTTTGCATCTGTGTATTATTCACATTTGGGGGGCAAATAGCGAACGGTGAAAGCTTAAAAAAAGCTCTGAGAAGGAATGCTGTGCTTGTAAAATTGTTGCTTGTCAAAACCATGTTTAATAAATATAGCCCATAGCAGGATTTTATTCTCTGCAACACAGTAAATAATTAATCCTCTAAATTTATTGTTGACTAGTAATGAATACATACCAAGTCTATTACTCGTTCTAAATTCTTGTCCAATATGTCAATTTGTTTTCTTATTTCTTTTTCATTTTCCCTAATTTTTAAAAGTCGACATTAATATCATTTCATACTGCTCTGTAAGTGCTTCTAAAAACTCATTTTTCCCCTTAGAGTTTACCTACCAATAATCAAATCATAGCCATCTTTATATTTCATTTGGCTAAATTTTAGATTATGCTCTCAGGTTAAGAATTGCATCATTTGTACCTCAACACAGTGCCAACCACATTGTCTCCTTTTACAACTAAACAACAGCCTTAGTAACAACATATTGGAAAGCTTATTAACTTTAACTTATACTTTTAAGAAGCAATTATGCATTCACACTAGACTACGTGGGAGTTGCAAGTCTGGAAAAGATATAGCAAGACCGTTATGTAAGATACTCAGCTAAACATATTTAGCTGAAATAAAATACATGAATCTAGAAATAACATATGGTGAATGACACCAGTAAATGAAACCACATGGCATGTATGAGAGTGTCCTGTGTGACAGATTCCGTAGTCACCCTTTGCGAACCCATTCCACTGTCTAATCTTGACGTTTGAGGAAGGCTCTCTGCATGCGATTTGTATCTCTCTTGACACAATTTAGGGTTATTTCTGCTTAGACTATCTATATGGGAGGGAACGGAGCTAATTCTTCAAAAAATGCCTCCACTGGCCTGAGGACCCTTAAGTCAGGTGTATACTTCTTTTTCTAGGCTAAATATCCGTTGTCATTCCTAGTTACTGGTGGACATATTTGCCATATGCATGAGTAGGCTGCATGATGCAATATGTGACATGGTCTTTACACGTGGGGTACGTACGTGAGTGGCCATGTTGCTAATATTTTCCGTTACTTGGGATGCTCTGACTTAACGAGAGCTAAGCTACCCTAGCTTTTAATTTCCCAACTTTCAGAAATCCAGCAGCAGGTGATGTTAGAGAACTGAAACAGTGGTGGTGGAGCTAATATAGATCTATCAAAGAAGAATAAGGTTTCTTCTTTACAATGCAGACTGTGTACATATAGTGGATACAGTCGATTACCAGCCCACGAGCATCATGCTTACTGTCTACAGCTTTCCCATCTAATAAAGGCGGCTACTAGCCACATGTGGCTGAGTTTAAGTTGATCAAAGTAAAATAAAAAATTCATTTCTGTAGTCACAATAGCTACATTTCATATACTCAGTAATTGCCTATGGCTAATGGCTACAGTGTTGGACAGCATGGCTCTAGAACATTTACAACATTGCAGAAAGTTCTAACGGATGGTGCTCCTTAGTGAAAAGCAGCCTGGATCTCCTGCCTACGTGCTCTTGGTGACACAGTAGAGTACCTTTTAAAATATTCGTGACAATATTCTTAGGTTGTTGAACACATAGTAAAAGAATCTTGGAGTTGGTGAAATAATTTTTACCCCACACACATATTGTTCGCGGTGGGACAGGGCTTAACACAAGAGGGGCTCAGAGAGTCTCTGTCTAGTCTCAGAAAATAGGCATCTTTATCAACATGGCTGCTTATTTATGTGTTATTTCTCTCACTAGGAATTAAGAAAAGCCATTGAGTTTTTCACTTTTCCTCCTTTATATTTTCATCATTCCTTTTTTGATGAAGAACTTTTTCAAATACTATTAGAGAACACTCGTGATTTCTGTAATAAGGAAGATTGATATTGTTTATATGTCAGTTGAACCAAGTTCCAGGTTCTTAAGCTACATTCTGTGATTTTAAAACCTTTTCATTTCCTTCCTAACACTTTAAATGTGTCAGCCAAATAGCGGAGTTTTGCAGATTCTCATTATTTTTGCTTATGCATTTTGGTATGTGTTAATGTTTTATTTTTCATCTTTTTAAAAGTTTATTTATTTATTTTGAGAGAGAGAAAGAGAACATGCATGCGGGCGAGGAGCAGAGAGAGAGAAGAGAGGAAATCCCAAGCAGGATCTACACTGTCAGCATAGAGCCCGATGTGCTACTCCTTCTATCATACAGTAGTTCATGAGATCACAACCCGAGCCAAGATCAAGAGTTGGATGCCTAACCGACTGAGCCACCCAAGTGCCCCTCAATGTTTTATTTTAAAAGCAAATGTTAGAGCTGTTTATAGGTGCTTTTCTTCCTCTCATATTTGGTGACATGGCCCCCACTGGTGCCTTGGCATGCTCTGTGTTGTTCATGATACTAAGATGAAGATTTCATGTGAACATTTAGAAGGAAAAATGTAAATTGTTTGTTAAGTGACTCACTTCTGAGATTTCAGGCTCAAATATTTTTCTTTCTTTTTCAGTCTTGGCCCTAATGAGTTTCCCTATATAATTAGTAAATGATTCAGACCTAAATATATTGCCGTTACTCAAAGGAATGAAGTCTACTCGAGAATGACTTAATTGTTTTCAAAGATAATATTAAGGAGGGAGGAATTGTAAGGGAATACAGATCTCTGATGTGTCTTTAAAGCCCTAGAGTTTACTGTTTAAAGTCAAGATGAAAATATAGCTATATTACCTTGGCTCTTTATTAGCCTTCATCTCTGCCGATACATCCAAAGGTCTATTTTCTTTCTGGTCTCCTCAGGTTGATGAACTCATTGTGATGATTGTTAGGGGGTTATTTAAGCCCCTTAAAATTTTTCTCTGCAAGGATATGCTTCTTCTGCAGATCTTTAGCTACTGTTTACAGCTGGTGAAAGTGTTGTTGCCTCTGGGATCCCAGTGGGGTGAAAAGATGAAGTGGCTGGGGGCAGTAGCTTCATGCATTACATTATCACCTGTCACTATTTCTTAAGTTCTTCGCAAGAACAAGATGGCCCTCCCCACTCAGGCCAAGACCTTGATCACTGGCCAGATGCCCAGCAGCTTGTTTGACCTCATTAAAATTGAGCGATCATGTTAATGTTTGGGTCTGAGGCCAAACCTCTTAGAGCTGTTTAAAATTTCTGAGGATATTATCATAAGATTTGGTTTGTGATCTTTTCTTAGTAATTTCTAGCAGATCAGTCGGAATAGAAATAGACCGAGAGGGAATTAGATCTGGAGATTGGGATTAAAAGCAAAACATGTGCTACAAAAAAGACAGCCAACACATGGCTAACTTATCTCACTTTTTTTCCTCTAAAAAACAATTTGTGGTGTAAAAGCCTAGAAAATATAATATTTAAAAATTATAATTAAATGGAAACTTGCGAACTATAAAAGTATGATGGCATCAGCTGGCCAGAGAGGCGAATAATTATAGCTGGATTTATTGTCAGGCGCAGGATTAGGGGTCCTGATGGCTTCTACCTGCTACTGTGCTAATTCGGTTGTGACCTCCGCTTCCATGCCTATGCTGCTGAAGGTCAAGAAAGTGAATGTAGATCACATAGGAAGTGTGTTACAGGAAACTGGTGCAATTTCTAGTGGCTTCGTCTCGATCACATGGGATTGGCAACCGATCAGATTTTCTGAAGGCTGCAGATTTTCTTGAACATAAATCCAATCTCTGTCGATGAAGGATGAAGTTTTTACTTCAAGTTTAATTATTTACTGCCAAAGGACATGCGTCTACCACTGCTTGGGGTCTGGTGAACTTCCCTGCACAGTGGTCCTGTCAAGTTGGTGCAAATGCCTCCACTAATTGGTGTCCTGCCCCGTGGTCCTCATGCTGAGTGCAGCGTGAAGCCAGTCTCTCTCAAAGAACGGGCCTAGTGTGATGAAAGCCCTGTGATGCTACAAAGCACAGATGTGCAGTGCCTGAATGTGTTCGTTCAGTCAGCATGGACACTTTTCACACACAAAAATGCAGTTGATCAAATTTGATTGTATTTTTAACTTTCATAGAAATGATATTTACAGTACTTGTGCTCTTGCGGACACCTATGAGCCGCCAGTGACCCTAGGACTTATCATTCTTTCTTAAAACTACCATCAGCCACAGAGGGAGCCAGAAGGGATGAAGGCTAAGGCTGCATTCGGACTTCTTTTGCTTGCAGTTGGGTCCTTTTGGGCACCACGGCTAATTTCTTATCTGTACCTCAGTCTTTGTCCATAAAATTGTGATTTGGGACTAGAAGTTGATTGATGTCCTTTCCATATTTAAAGTATACAATTATATGATAAATTGACCATAGGGTGGATATGAGGATTAAAGTAATAAAGTGGTAAGCTTTGCTACTTTGATTCATGGAGACTTTACAATCATGCACTTGGTTTTTTTTAATCTTTTTTAAAATAAAGAATGAAAGGGGAAATAGAGGATAAGAATGACAGCTTTCCCTTGACCTTAACAAAATTGTAACACCTTACATGTGCACAATAACACCTAACATTTTCCTGGGTATATTGCATTTATCAAGCATCTTTTATACATGATATGGTTTGAACTTTACAATCACCTAGTGTAGTAGGTGGATAGAGAAGCTATTGTCCAGAGTCTCAGGAAGGTCAAGTTAGAGAAGTCAGGGTGGTTAGTGGCTGAGCTGGCATGAACCTGTTTCTTTTGTCACTAGTACAATAACAGTTCCACAGTACAACTCTACCTCTCTACTTTATTTACTGCTAATAACCCTTCCAATACTTTTTCAGACGTAAAATAAATAGAGCCTTCCCTTGAGCACTGAGAAATGTATGGAACTGTTGAATCTTTATATATACCTGAAACTAATATAATACTGTATTTTAACTGTACTTTAATAGGAATAAGTTCATAAAGGGAATCTTGCAATATGTAGGATGATTGTGTGCTTTTAGGTGACTGACACCATTTTTGGATTTTTTTTCAATGTCTTGGACCTCTATTCTAGTCATATTTTGAAAAATAGATGATAGAATTGTGGAAATTATTGTATTTTTATTTTCAAACATATGTGAGAGATTTTAACTTTGGAAGGTAAGGTGAAGGAATCTTACAAGCCATTCATTGCCAATAGAAAGCAATATTAAAAAGGGACATGTATGTGACTGGTAGAGGGACTAGACAGTAATTTGCCTGGCAAAACCAAATTGCCTTCTTAAATTTGGGAAGGCAATCACCACTTTCAGACATAATTATAGAAAGGTATATTAACATTTGCATTCCAGATCTTGGAAGGACTCACAGACTCTCGTTTGTTAGTTTTGTGCTTTAAATTCACGAAAAACAGGATAGCCAAACGTGAGCAATCTTGGAAAATTTTGTGTGCAGTATGGCTATTATTCCTAGGAAGCAGGAATTATGATTCACTGAGAAATCTAGACCCAAGTTGGAACAATTATTGTATAACTTCTCAGAAGTTTATTCACAAGCAATGAAAATAAATCACAACTGAAACCTTAAAGACACTAGTTGTTACATTCAAGGAACAACTACTTTAGAGCTGTCCTCTTAAGGGATGTTTGACCTTATAATAACCATTTTTTTGTGAAGCTAAAATCTCCAAGCAAGAAGCAAGAACTTATATGAGTTTTATGCGGATCATGCAAAATTATACGATGTAATTTTTGGTTTCTTGCAATTCTAGGGTAGATATGTTTTCTAGGTTTATATTGCTTACATTAACATGGCCATTGTTTCAATAAGTGAGCACCTTGATAAATAATATGTTCTGTTTTCATCTCCCCCCACCCCAGAAGACATCTTTTTAAAAAAGTTTATTTATTTGTTTTTGAGAGAGAGACAGAGAGGGAGCATGAGCACAAGCAGAGGAGGGACAGAGAGAGAGGGAGACACAGAATCTGAAGAAGGCTCCAGGCTCTGAGCTGTCAGCACAGAGCCCTACGCAGGGGCTTGAACTCACTAACTGAGATCATGACCTGAGCTGAAGTTGGATACTCAACTGACTGAACCACCCAGGTGTCCCAGGCTTCAGTAAACGTATTTTTTAGGGATACCGGTCTGGCTATTTTGAATGGCATTAACCTGAAAATGGCATTCTCTAGATGGACTTGTTTTCTTGACTGAGTTGCCTATTGGTTTAGCCAAGTCATCTTTATCTTGGGATCCTGGGAAAATCCTTATTCTATTGTTTTGAAAATCTTGCTGATTTGCAGAACAAATCTCCAGCCCATTTTTTTTTTTATTTTTGTAAGTTACATAAGTCGTGCTGTGTGAACTAACATCTTGTCACTCATTGTCTTAAAGCAAAAGCCAAACTGGTGAGAAACCACCTACTGTTGAATATCAAGCCTGTGCCAAAAAGGCAATAGCTACATGCTGTTCCGCTGTGCCCTGAGTGATCAAACAATCCTGAGAGCAAACAGGAACTGTATCAGCAGGAATCAAAGGACTTCACTAGCCAAGCAGAGTAGAGAGAAGCAAGGGAGGGATTTTCTTGAGGTGAGGTGATGCTATGCAAATAAAGGCACCCTTCCTTTGTTTTTTTTTTTTTTTTTCTTCAGGACATATGAGCACTTTTAGAGGAGAAAACTTCATGCAGACACAATTTTTATTTAGTGGATAGAGAAATCATGGAGGACTATTGCTAGAAAGATTTTGTTTGATATTTGGTGTTTGTGTATATATATTTATGCTTATACTTAGATTCTTATTTTTGTTGGGAAAACAATTTATAGTAGCTCAGTCTAGTGTGTGTGTGTGTGTGTGTGTGTGTGTGTGTGTGTGCGCATGAGTGTGTAAATTTTTGGTTTAGACCTTCGAGACTGTCTTTAAATATTTTTTTCCAAGTTAGGTTGAGATATAATTGACATATAGCATCATATTAGTTTAAGGTATACAACATAATGATTTGATATATGTATGTTTTGCAAGATAATCACCACAATAAGTTTCATTACCATCCAACACCTCACATAAGTATAAATTTTTTTTCTTGTGATGAGAACTTTTAAACTCTATTCTCATAGCAACTTGCAAATATACACTACAGTGTTGTTAACTGCAGTCATCATGCTGTATATTACATCCCCAGAATTTATTTATCGTGTAAGTGGAAGTTTGTACCTTTTGATCACTTTCACCAATTCCTACCCCCACCCCTGCTTCAGGCAAACACCAACTTATTTTTGTTTCTATGAAATCATTTCTTTTACATTCCATATATAAGTGAGATCATACAATATTTGTCTTTCTTTGATTTATTTCACTAACCATAATGCCCTCAAGGTCCATCCATGTTGTCTCAAATTGCAGAATTTCCTTCTTGAAGCCTGAATGCTACATCATGTATTCATATATACCATATCTTTTGATCCATTCATTCATCTATGGACACTTGGGTTGTTACCATATCTTGGCTATTATAAATTAAATGCTGCAGTAAACATGTGGATGAGATATCTCTTTGAGATGAGTGATTTCATTTCCTTTGAATATATATCCAAGAAGTGGGATTGCTGGATCATATGTTAGTTCCATGTTTAATTTTTTGAGGAACGTATACTGTTTTCCATAGCGGCTGCACCAATTTACATTCCCACCAATATAGGAGGGTTCCCTTTTCTCCATAGCCACACCAACATTTCTTGTCTTTTGTCTATTTGAGGATAGCCATTCTAACAGGTGTGAAGTGATAGTTCACTGTGGTTTTGATTTGCAGATTATCTTTTATGAATAGAACCAGAGAGAATATTTCAGAGTATTTGACTGAATAATGAGTTAAGCCTTATTACCCGTCTTAATAATAGAGTTCAACAGAGACAATTATTTTAACTTTTCTTAATTTTTTTTCAGAAAATTGTTTTTGTTAGTCAAAATGAAATCTTGTTTTTGCTGGATAAGAGGAAATATCTTGACGTAATTGATCTTTTACAAAGTGGTTAATAATTAGTAACTAAAACATGTCCCTGTAGAGTCTTACGACTGATTGGTTTTAGATGTAGAAAATAGTATTCCTGTAACTCTCTAGAGTAATACTATGGTTTCAAAGACAAAAATGAATATATGGGCAGATGGATGCCCTATTGCTTGTAGGGAATAATATTCATATTATTTCCATCATTTAGCCATTTACTGACTCCTGGTTAATTGTGTATTTCCCACAGATTTACAGCATCACCAACATTTAGTCACAGGCCTCAAAATATTGAAACTGTGGTGAGATTTAGTTCAGAAATGGGGTGATGGTATTAGGGGCAGGGTTCGCACAGGTGGATCACAGCACTAAGGCATTAAATATGAAAAACTCCTGGCTTCTTGTGTTTAGCCCTTTGTGGTGTAGCTCCCAACAGTCTCATCCTCTGCTACATCTGTTACAATACTTTGCTTCTTACAATGCCTTGCTTTCAACTTATTTGGGGTTTCTGAGCCCCACGCTCTCATGACATGGCACTGGTGCAGGAATAGAGAGTACCGTTTCTTTCCCACTTCTAGAGCATCTGTGCATGTAGAGTTCCACTAGAGTGACACATCTGACCTTTCTTTGTTTCCTTGCACATTTTGCATCAGAGAAGGTAACTTGGGACTTACCTACCTAATTGGATGGATTGGAAAGAGAAGCTGAGCCCCTTCTCTCTCCTTTTGTTTGGGAGCTAGCTTATTCTCCTTTGCTGCCTGTGGTCTCCTGGTCCCACCTCGCCTGTGACTGGAGGAGTAGGTCTGGCCAACTCACCGTTAATGTACAGTTGCCCACAGACAGAACATATGTCCTGCACCCCATTCTTCTTTGGTAACAAAGATTTTCTTTTTGGCTCCTATATGTTGTCTGCTTTGGATCATTTTTCAATTGGTTCTTGTTTTGGGTACAGGGGTACTATGTTTTGGGTCCCCACGAACCTACAAAACATATATTGTCTCCTATGTCCTTTTCCTTCTTCTGCTTATATTTCTAAAACTCAACTCAGGAGTTACCCCTGCCTGATTTTCCTCCCTTTTTCTTATTCTGTGCTTCTGTAGAATTGCATGTATACTTCCCCTTAGCTTATTTTTTCATCTCCCTCCCTGCCTTTCTCCCCCCTCAGACTGCAAACTCCTTGAGTGCAGAGACTGGTCCATTGTTGTTTTCCTAGCACCTGTCACGAAATTTGCATTCAGTAGATGCTCAGTAAAGGTGTATGGAATGAGGTAAATGAATAATGAAAAAATCTAAGGCAATTTTTAGTCCATTAATCCAATTTTAATCCATTAATATTGAATTATAGGAGTTAAGTTCTTTGGTCATAAAGAAACTGAATGAGTATTTTTTTCTTCAGATGCGATCTTCCATTTTGTTGTCTTAAACCACTTTATATGAACTGTAATTATGAAGATACACCTCCAAGAGATTTGTTCTGAAAATTATTTGACCTCCAACTCCAAATGCCCTAGTGGTGTTTAAGTATTGTCAACTGTGCTTCCTTTTCAGTGTAATTATTTTCACTGATATTGGTAACAGTAAAGACAAGGATGAATATGGATATGTACCTTAGAGATGGGAATTCCTCTTTGAGGCTTAGCAAAAGAACACTGGGGATGGAGACTAGAAAACCTGCTATATTTCTTGTGGCCATTGCTGGAAATAAATTCTGAGGCCTACACAAATAAAATGACTCACTTGAAATCAATGATTTTGAGGTGAGGGGCAGAGGGGCAACCAGTGGTTGACTTGGCTAGTAGCAACTCCAGCCTTAAAACAAGGGGCAGATTTCATTCTTGCTTCCTATGGACCCAGTCACTTGCCATTCATCATTTGCTCTGTTGCTGTCTTGCACACAATTTACACCTATTCACTGTCCAGTCTGGTATCTTTTAGTGCATATCCATCCTTTTCTCCTAAATGGGTTGTAAGCCCCTCTGGAGTGGGGTGACAACAGTGATAGACTTCTTCGTAACTTTGTGGATCTGTTACAGAGCCTTGCACATAGTTGATGCTCACAGATGGTTTGGTGATTAATCTTTTGTAACACTGACAGAAAAAGGGACTTTCAGCATGTGAAAGCTGAAAATAGTTACAAATCCTTGTCTTGAGTCTCTGAAAGATCACGGGACTCATCAAGTATTTAATTCTTTCATTTTGTTCCTTTTAATTCCACCTTTATGTCAAAATGAAGCCATTTTTTTTCTCTCCTGGTTTATTTAAGTAAAGAGCTATTGCATCTAAAGATAAAAGAATGTAAATCCTGGAATGTTTTAGGGACTCTCAGTTTCAATATCGGTAAATAATATGCCATTGCTGGGTTCTGGGAGAAAATAAATGCTTCGGCTTCAAAAACTGTCTGTTAAACAGAAAGACAGGTGTATCATGTTTACAAGGGATGTGACATTATAAACTCAGCTGAAACAACCCATCCAGATGTGCAGTGATCTGTAGCTATGAACCCAGAGAACCCTGTCACAGGTTTTATGGGTAATTTTTGTTTGTGAGTGTTTAGACACCTCAGCAGCCAACTGGAATGGGGCCAATATCAGTAACAACACACAGATGAAAAACCACTATCTAATCAACTCCCATCAAACCAGTCAGTGGTAAAACAGTGCTTCCCAGAAACACTTATTACAGATAACATTTTGGTTGTTAAATTTATGAAGTGTAAAGTTATATAACTTCTTTTTTGAAAAAGTCAAGACTGCATTTTCATGCACACATCCACCCACAAACACAGTTCAGCAATGGAAGCACTAATAAGGTCGTTGACAAAAATAAATTACATAAATAATATTTAGCAATTTTCAACATTCACTGAGAAAGTCCACACAGGGGGCACGGCCTTGCCAATTATGAAAAATGTTATCCTGAATAATTAGCAGAGTGTGTTGACAAAAATGTCAGCATGAGCGGAGGCAGTGTGGTTTATCTACTGGCATATAAGATACACCTTTTTGAACCCAGAGTTTTGCTAATTTACCATGTTTTCATCTTGATGGCATACTATAAATCCTCAATGTAAATTTGGTAAAGGTAGTGCTTATCTTAGAATAAACCACCTCAGTTCTATATCATGGTATATATCACGGGTTAATGTTGAGGCACTGATTATTTCAGTGGGGGGATGGCTACCATTTTCTCTGTGGTTGAGATACCAGGTGCCCCCAATAGAGTGAGGGAATGAGGAAATGGCCACACTGAGTTGAATTCTCTATGAAAGGATCCTTGGGTCCATGCAGATGTATAGATCTCTGTCCCCACAAAGATAAATTTGAGTTTTCTAGACCCTTCCTCTCGTCAGCTTCACTGGATTCAATGTTCAATGTATGGTCACCCCTCTCTCCTCACATGCACACACAGGTGGGCATTTTTGCCATTAACTGCTCTACTAATCTGCAACCACTTGGACTACTTTGGATATATACCTAGGAGAATCTACCGAGAAGGGAGTAGATGGCATATTGGATACTTGTGTAGAGCCCTATTATTTTAGTTTCAATATGTTAACCTTTTATTTAATTAGTTTCAGAAGCCAAAAGACTTTTGAGGTACACAGTATTAATTGCTCTTTTCTCATTCTTCTGAAAGTGATCTTTCAAGGGTCACAGCCAGCCATCTAACAAATCCAAAAACACTCCCTCAATACAAACACTCCCTTACCTTGGGCCCTGATGGCTGACTTGTCCTGTCTTTCCCAGGCCTATCCTGGGAATCTCTGTTGTTTCTCTGTCTCCTTTCCTAGTCTCTCTTCTTTCCTTTGTTTCTTTAAATGTTTCTTTCTTTTTTTTAATGTTTATTTATTTTTGAGAGAGAGAGAGAGAGAGAGAGACAGACAGACAGACAGACAGACAGTGAGTGAGTGCATGCACACAAGCTGGGCTGGGGCATAGAAAAAGAGACACAGAATTGGAAGCAGCCTGCAGGTCTGAGCTGTCAGCACAGTGCCTGACACAGGGCTCTAACTCACGGACCACGAGATCATGACCTGAGCTGAAGTCAGAGGCTTAACCAACTGAGCTACCCAGGAGCCCCTCTTTCAATGTTTCTTTCCTAAATTATATCCTCTCTCTTCTTTCCATGAATTTGTTTGGTGATTTCATCCTTCTTAATGGTTCTGATTAGGATTTGTGTGCACATAGCTTTCCAATATGTGGGCTTTCTCCTACATTACTGGAGCACACTGCCACCGTCCATATGTATTTCATGTGTTTTATACTCCACCCAACATGCTGTAAATCACACTGAATATCTTTACCTACAATTTGTATTCTCATTCTTCTTTCCTGATCCTTGTTAATTGCAGCATTATTATCATAGTCATTTGGATTGAAGTGTCAAATTTTTTCTGGACTCCTCCCTTACTCCAACACCTAATTCTGTCATTTCCTCTTTGACATGTCTTACATCTCTTCTCTTCTCTCTCTCTCTCTCTTTTTAGAGAGTTAGAAGTTTTTTAAAGTTTATTTATTTTGAGAGTGCAAGAGTGAGTGGGGAAGGGCAGAAAGAGAGGGAAAGAGAGAGAATCCCAAGCAGGCTTACACTATCAACATGGAGCCCGATACAGGGCTCAATCTGATGAACCATGAGACCATGATCTGAGCTGAAACTAAGAGCCAGATGCCTAACCATATGAGCCACCCAGGCACCCCACATCTCTTCTTTCGTATGTCAACCTTCAGTTCATGTTTTTATTCTCTTCTCTCAGAAAGTGAATCCATTTTAACAGACATCCAAGACTCTTTTTGGACCTCAATTCATCTTGGAAAATGCCTTCAGAATAATTTTGTGAAAATACCCTTTCCCCCCCTATAACTTTCCTCTTCTAATTTTTTTTAACGTGTATTCATTTTTGACAGAGAGAGAGAGAGAGCATGAGTGGGGTAGGGGAAGAGAGAGGGAGACACAGAATCTGAAACAGGCTCCAGGCTCTGAGCTGTCAGGATGGAGCCCGACGCGGGGCTCAAACTCACGGACTGTGAGATCATGACCTGAGCTGAAGTTGGATGCTCAACCGACTGTACCACCGAGGTGCCCCTGACTTCACTCTTCTAAAAGCCATCTGTGTCACTCACTAAATGTTCGTTGAGTTTATATTATATGCTTTGAACTGTTATAAATCCTGGAGTACAACCTAAGTGTGACATGGCTCTTGTTAAGGAATTCCTAAATAGGTCACCAATAATTATAATATGGGTGATTCATATAGCTATAGGCATATTATCCTATCTCTAGATTATCCACTCAGAATTCTTCCCCTCCTTTCACCTCCTATACAATTGCTCACCATTTTCAAAAGCCAGATAAAATTGTGTCTCTCTCGTGGTATTTTCCCTCATCTCAATCATATTTTCTTTATTTTCAGTCTCATATAATTTTTTCTCTGGATCATTTGTTTGGAAATTAATCATCTGGTGGTGTGTCATCTTCTATTGCAAATTTCCATTGCAATTTAATGTTGAATATTTTGTCTGGTATTCCCATTTTGGTTGTCCATGTTCTGAGATTAATAATAAAGTCTTAAACTTGATAGCTTCCCTAGGCCCTGATAGCATATTGCTATTAGGTATTCAAATACACAGATTACAAATGATAAATAATATTAAGTACATGTTACTGGTTAACAGCTTTTCCCTACCCATATTTAAAATCTAACATGACATTAAATAGTTTGAAGGGTTTTTATACAAATTTTTATATAATCAAATTCACTTTTCATGTAGGTGTTCTCATCCTTCTATCCTATTCAAAGCTTGTCCTTGCAATTTCAAAATCTCATCTACTTTTAACAGTTTTTACAGGAGTTGTTGTTAAAAATGAAATTCAGCGTGGTTTCCTGAGAAGTAGAATATGCCCTTCAAAACAATTTCACCTCAATGCATTTTCTGAACCAGGAGATTTTCATTTTTGTCACTTTGATCTCAAGGCAAAATTTGAGTGTTAATATAATGAATCAAATGTAATGCTAATGATACAGGGACTGTAAATTCCATTGGATAATATTCTATATTATCTTGAATGATGAACTAACTCAAGATTTTAAAATTATCAAGTGCTTTAAAAATTAAATTTCTATGGTGATTAAAGTTTTCTTTCCACTTGTAATGCATCACCACAAACTTAGTGGCTTAGAAGAAGACAAATTTATATGTTCTTACAGTTCTGTAGGTCAGAAGCCCAATATGAGTTTCACTGGGCTAAAAATCGAGGCTTCTTAGGACTGGGTTTCATCTTGGAGGCATAATAGAGAATCCATCTTCTTCCCTTTTCCAGCTTCTAGAGACCACTGACATTTCTTGACCCCTCTGTCTGTCATCAGAGTCAGCATGTGGTGGTGGTAGGAGGGACCGAGTTCTTCTCATACTGCTATGGCTCTGATTCTCTCCTCCATACTCACATTTCCCTATGACTAAAGTCAAGAAAGAATCTTTACCATCCGTATGATTAGATTGGGCCATCCTAGACAATCCAGGATAATTCCCCCATTCTCAAAGTCTAACTTAATCCTGTCTGCAAAGTCTCTTTTTATATGTAAAATAGCATATTCATAGGTTCTAGAGATTAGGAATGAACATCATTTTGTCTACTATAGATGATTTTATGCATCTGTAATGTTTGGCCTATTTTCAATGTAATGTATTTCAGTATTAATAATAACTATTCTAAATTTCCTACAATCATAACATCTTAGAACTTGGAGTCCATAGAGGTCATTTGTGGTAGCCAGCATTCGAAATGACCTTCAATGGGCCACACTTCATGGTATGAATGCCCTTGCAGAGTCCCCTCTGATATTAAAACAGGGTTGACTTTGTACCAACAAAATATGGTGAAAGTGAGAGTGTTTGACTTCTGAAGCTAGGTCATAGAAAGCATTGGGGCTTTTGCCTCGGCCTCTCACTCTAGGGGAAACTGGCCACCAGGTAGTAAGGAACTTCAAGCAACCTTATGAAAAGGGTCCTTAGAAAGCTGGCCAGCACCAGCTGGGAAGTTGTGTGAGTGAGCTACTTTGGGAATCTTCCAGTTTCAGTCAAGCCTTCATATGACTCAGCCCTGCTTGACATCTAGTCTACAGTTGTATGAGAGACTCTGAGTCAGAGTCTCCCAGCTTAGTCTCTCCCAAATTCCTGGCCCACAGAAACTATAGGAGGTAATACATATTTTTAAGTCACAGTTTGGGGTTATTTGTTGTACAGCAATAGATAACCAATCATCTAGTCCACCATTTTCAACATGTGTTCTGAGAAGCACTAATTCAGTGAGATGCTCTTTTAAATAGTAACCCCTTATTCTAACAACTTGAAGGAATGCTATATATTCTATGCCTACTCTTTGAAAAATAAAATATATATTAACAGAAAGTGAATCAATTAGGCAGTGTTTAACTCAGTGTGAACTATATTTGACCATAGAACAATGTGCACCTCTACCACTCCTACCAGCTATTTTCAAGTCATGTCTGTTGGCTGCCTGTAGGACACATTTTGCACAATTAAGACTCAGTCTAATTTTTCTGGTTTTAAAATGAAAACATTGAGTGGTAGAAATGCGATTTACAGTTTCTTGATTTAAGTAGCTATGAGTTTATGAGTTATGAAACTAGAACTCAGGCCTCTTGACTTTTGTGTTCTTTAATTTCACTGACAAGGATTTGCTTTAGAGTAATATGTGAGTAGATGTTTGGTAGCCATCAAGGAGAAATGTCTGTTTCTGCTTGACTTATTTTTCCTGCCCTTCCTTCCCATTCTATCAAGGCCCGAAATTCCAATGGAATCATTAATACAAGTAAAATGTCTTTAGGAGAAAAACCATTTTATGCTTTATAAATCAGTTACTTGTAAATCTAGGATGAATGAAATATTTGAGGTTTTCATGAAAAAATAGGTAACCACTGAAGATTCTAGGTGAGCTCTGTTCTTTAGAGGGCCCACTTTGACTTTTCTCTGCCCATACCTTCCCAGGTTGGATGACAAGTCTGCAGGGGCCAAGGAGATTTTCCCACTTAAGTCCCCATTCCTGCTTCTAGACTAGACTAGGAACCAGGAATCCCAGAGTTCCTTGTTCAAAATGCTCAGGTCCTGTTTCAGGGAGCCTGTGAAGACATCATCCATGAGACCACCTTTCGTAGACCTGCCACAGTGTCCACCTTGTGGGCTCAAGGGGTAGCAGCTGTTTTTTTGGGGGGGGGGGCATGGGGTATAGACAAATCCCCAGACTCTTCACAATATACGTCAGAGCCATGGTGAAAAAGAGGAGAGTGGTTGTGGGCTGGGGACTGGTTCTTCTGGCACTTCAATATTTAGGCACAAAACTCTGAGTCTACATATTCTAAATTAAAACTTGGGCAACCCAGTTGTTATGAATGTGTATTTGTTAAGGTAAGTGGATAGAACATATTTAATAGTTTTTTTAAGGTGGACGTATAACTTTTAAATATTTAGACATACAGTGGGCCTCCATTTGTATGCTGGTGCCTTCCCTGAAGTTGTTACTGGTGGGCCTGGCAGAGAGTGCATTTTGAGGCATAGTCATGCACTCATTTGTTTGAAGATGTACACAATGAGGAAGAGAGGGTGGGTGGTGATAGAAGACATGAATTATCTAGCACTGCTCCTGTTCTGGATCTTTCATTCTTAATGGTAATAAAATTGGTTCCTAGGTCCATGAGATTGACTTAGACATTACATCTGGGAGTATTTATTAGGTCATTTCTTGAAGGATCTGAAAATATTTTCTGCCCTTTACATAGGACATTCATCAGCAGTTAAATTTCTGAGTTGGAATTCTTCGTTCAGCTGGATTATTAAGAAGCCTAAATCTTTTACATATTTTAGTTCTTCAGTTTCCTTTCTCTCCATTTCCTTTAGACCAGTGTTGATAAAGGGTGGTCCCAGACCAGCAACACCAACAATACCTGGAAACTTATTGGAAAACTAAATCTGAGCCCCCTTAACCACCCAAGTTCACTTTCATGACCTACTGAATCAGAAACTCTGAGGTGGGAAGGCCCACGAGTCTGTTTAATAAAACTTCAAGATGGTTCTGAAGCAGCTGCAGCAAACATTTGGGAACCACTGCCTCAGCCTATATTCCCTTCTGGATGGAGTTATTAGAGACAGATATGGCTAACAGTTTTCTTTGTCCACCATATTGGATCAATAGACACCAAATTATGCCATTGAGAAAAAGTGTGCTTTTATAATTGACACTAAGAGCACTTCTACTTTAAATTCTCTCTAGAAAAAATGAGTGCACAAGCTAAATCTCACATGCTTGGTCCCTTTTGATAATTCTTGCTTGCTTTTGAATTTATTTTTATCTTTAGTAGTGGTTTCAAGTTGTAGTTTTGATATTGTTTCTGTTTTCCAGGCCCAAAGCCCCTGAGAGGTGCTTCATCAAGGATTGAAACACTATAAGGTGGAATCAATAAATTAAGTGAAAACTGAAATTCAGAATTAGAGGGTAGAAAGAGAATATGCAGCTATTTTTCTACATGCAATTTAACTTCCAGAAGGAAAAACAAATCTGTTTTTTTTTATTAAATTCTTTGATCACAATGGCAATGCAAACCCACTCTGATATTCACCGTGAATTGAAGAGTAATAAAAAAAGGCTATGTTTTTATCTAGAGGCAGAGAAAAAAAAAGACATGAAGTCAACTATACTAATTTCTGAACTTACACTAGGGTTAATATTTATTAATTAATAAGTGATGTTTAATACAATTCTATTTATGGCTACTTAGAAATGCAGTGGATTTTTATATAAAATAAAGAAGTCACCAGTAATGTAATACCATTTTAACATACAAAGTCTTCCATTGTTTTTATGTGTTCATTTATTATAAATCTCAATTATATCTTCTTTTCACTACAAAAGTCATCATACCAGGAAAAGGTGGAGATATTTTCTGAGGCTTCCTCCTATTTATGATTTTACATTGACTTTATATATAAATATTTCTAGTCTTTGCCTTCTAGGGGCTAATGTTTTACAGTCGAAGAATAAGAGCTCGATAATAATTTGAATTACAGGATGTTTAAATTGTAAGAACAGCTAGCTAAATTAATATAAATAATTTCATTACTATTTTCTTGTGTGTTATGAATTTTGAAATAGGATTTGGCAATCATAAGTGACTGTATTCATTCTCAATTCTATGTTAAAAGCTGGGAAGTCTAAGATTTCCTGTACCGGAATAGAACATACACATTTCCTGTTGAAATCCCACTTTAAGCCCTGACATTATTCATCCCCTCCTGTTTGATGCTATATGTTCTATTGATGATCTACCACAATGCCTCATCTTCTCTTACATTAGAGATAAAGGATAAGGTTTCCCTGCTGATTCTTGGAAAATATTTTCCATATCTTAATGCATCTTTCCTTTTTTAAAAAAAAATTTTTTTGTGTTTATTTATTTCTGAGAGAGTGAGAGACAGAGCACGAGCAGGGGAGGGGCAGAGGGAGAGAGAGACACAGAATCCAAAGCAGGCTCCAGGCTCCGAGCTGTCAGCACAGAGCCTGACATGGGGCTCAAACCCTTGAACCATGTGAGATCATGACCTGAGCCCAAATTGGATGCTTAACCGACTGAGCTACCCAGGCGCCCCTCTTAATGTATCCTTCTAAATGATGCTTACATTTTTTTTTCAATATATGAAGTTTATTGTCAAATTGGTTTCCATACAACACCCAGTGCTCATCCCAAAAGGTGCCCTCCAAAATACCCATCACCCACCCTCCCCTCCCTCCCACCTCCCATCAACCCTCAGTTTGTTCTCAGTTTTTAAGAGTCTCTTATGCTTTGGCTCTCTCCCACTCTAACCTCTTTTTTTTTTTTCCTTCCCCTCTCCCATGGGTTTCTCTTAAGTTTCTCAGGATCCACATAAGAGTGAAACCATATGGTATCTGTCTTTCTCTGTATGACTTATTTCACTTAGCATCACACTCTCCAGTTCCATCCATGTTGCTACAAAGGGCCATATTTCATTCTTCTCATTGCCACGTAGTACTCCATTGTATATATAAACCACAATTTCTTTATCCATTCATCAGTGGATGGACATTTAGGTTCTTTCCATAATTTGGCTATTGTTGAGAGTGCTGCTATAAACATTGGGGTACAAGTGCCCCTATGCATCAGTACTCCTGTATCCCTTGGGTAAATTCCTAGCAGTGCTATTGCTGGGTCATAGGGTAGGTCTATTTTTAATTTTTTGAGGAAACTCCACACTGTTTTCCAGAGTGGCTGCACCAATTTGCATTCCCACCAACAGTGCAAGAGGGTTCCCGTTTCTCCACATCCTCTCCAGGATCTATAGTCTCCTGATTTGTTCATTTTGGCCACTCTGACTGGTGTGATGTGATATCTGAGTGTGGTTTTGAATTGTATTTCCCTGATGAGGAGCAACGTTAAGCATCTTTTCATGTGCCTGTTGGCCATCCGGATGTCTTCTTTAGAGAAGTGTCTATTCATGTTTTCTGCCCATTTCTTCTCTGGGTTATTTGTTTTTCGGGTGTGGAGTTTGGTGAGCTCTTTATAGAGTTTGGATACTAGCCCTTTGTCTGATATGTCATTTGCAAATATCTTTTCCCATTCCATTGGTTGCCTTTTAGTTTTGTTGGTTGTTTCCTTTGCTGTGCAGAAGCTTTTTATCTTCATAAGGTCCCAGTAGTTCATTTTTGCTTTTAATTCCCTTGCCTTTGGGGATGTGTCAAGTAAGAAATTGCTGGGGCTGAGGTCAGAGAGGTCTTTTCCTGCTTTCCCCTCTAGGGTTTTGATGGTTTCCTGTCTCACATTCAGGTCCTTTATCCATTTTGGGTTTGTTTTTGTGAATGGTGTGAGAAAGTGGTCTAGTTTCAACCTTCTGCATGTTGCTGTCCATTTCTCCCAGCACCATTTGTTAAAGAAACTGTCTTTTTTTCCATTGGATATTCTTTCCTGCTTTATCAAAGATTTGTTGGCCATATGTTTGTGGGTCTAGTTCTGGGGTTTCTATTCTATTCCATTGGTCTATGTGTCTGTTTTTGTGCCAATACCATGCTGTCTTAACGATTACAGCTTTGTAGTAGAGGCTAAAGTCTGGGATTGTGATGCCTCCCGCTTTGGTCTTCTTCTTCAAAATTACGTTGGCTATTCGGGGCCTTTTGTGGTTCCATATGAATTTTGGAATTGCTTGTTCTAGTTTCGAGAAGAATGCTGGTGCAATTTTGATTGGGATTGCATTGAATGTGTAGATAGCTTTGGGTAGTATTGACATTTTGACAATATTTATTCTTCTATAAACACAGAATTTTTTTCCATTTCTTTATATCTTCTTCAATTTATTTCATAAGCTTTCTATAGTTTTCAGCATACAGATCTTTTACATCTTTGGTTAGATTTATCCGTAGGTATTTTATGCTTCTTGGTGCAATTGTGAATGGGATCAGTTTCTTTATTTGTCTTTCTGTTGCTTCATTATTAGTGTATAAGAATGCAACTGATTTCTGAACATTGATTTTGTATCCTGCAACTTTGCTAAATTCATTTATCAGTTCTAGCAGACTTCTGGTGGAGTCTATCGGATTTCCCATGTATAATATCATGTTATCTGCAAAAAGTGAAAGCTTGACTTCATCTTTTCCAATTTTGATACCTTTGATTTCCTTTTGTTGTCTGATTGCTGATGCTAGAACTTCCAACACTATGTTAAACAACAGTGGTGAGAGTGGACATCCCTGTCGTGTTCCTGATCTCAGGGACAAAGCTCTCAGTTTTTCCCCATTGAGGATGATGTTAGCTGTGGGCTTTTCATAAATGGCTTTTATGATCTTTAAGTATGTTCCTTCTATCCCGACTTTCTCGAGGGTTTTTATTAAGAAAAGGTGCTGAATTTTGTCAAAGACCTTTTCTGCATCGATTGGCAGGATCATATGGTTCTTATCTTTTCTTTTATTAATGTGATGTATCACATTGATTGATTTGCGAATGTTGAACCAGCCCTGCATCCCAGGAATGAATCCCACTTGATCATGGTGAATAATTCTTTTTATATGCTGTTGAATTTGATTTGCTAGTATCTTATTGAGAATTTTTGCATCCATATTCATCAGGGATATTGGCCTGTAGTTCTCTTTTTTTACTGGGTCTCTGTCTGGTTTAGGAATCAAAGTAATACTGGCTTCATAGAATGAGTCTGGAAGTTTTCCTTCCCTTTCTATTTCTTGGAATAGCTTGAGAAGGATAGGTATTATCTCTGCTTTAAACGTCTGGTAGAACTCCCCTGGGAAGCCATCTGGTCCTGGACTCTTATTTGTTGGGAGATTTTTGATGACTGACTCAATTTCTTCGGTGGTTAAGGGTCTGTTCAAGCTTTCTATTTCCTCCTGATTGAGTTTTGGAAGCGTGTGGGTGTTGAGGAATTTGTCCATTTCTTCCAGGTTGTCCAGTTTGTTGGCATATAATTTTTCATAGTATTCCCTGATAATTGCTTCTATCTCTGAGGGATTGGTTGTAATAATTCCATTTTCATTCATGATTTTATCTATTTGGATCATCTCCCTTTTCTTTTTGAGAAGTCTGGCTAGAGGTTTATCAATTTTGTTTATTTTTTCAAAAAAACAACTCTTGGTTTTATTGATCTGCTCTACAGTTTTTTTATTCTATATTATTTATTTCTGCTCTGATCTTTATTATTTCTCTTCTTCTGCTGGATTTAGGCTGTCTTTGCTGTTCTGCTTCTATTTCCTTTAGGTATGCTATTAGATTTTGTATTTGGTATTTTTCTTGTTTCTTGAGATAGGCCTGGATTGCAATGTATTTTCCTCTCAGGACTGCCTTTGCTGCATCCCAAAGCTTTTGGATTGTTGTATTTTCATTTTCATTTGTTTCCATATATTTTTAAATTTCTTCTCTAATTGCCTGGTTGACCCATTCAATCTTGAGTAGGGTGTTCTTTAACCTCCATGCTTTTGGAGGTTTTCCAGACTTTTTCCTGTGGCTGATTTCAAGCTTCATAACATTGTGGTCTGAAAGTATGCATGGTATGGTTTCAATTCTTGTATACTTATGAAGGGCTGTTCTGTGACCCAGTATGTGATCTATCTTGGAGAATGTTCCATGTGAACTAGAGAAGAAAGTATATTCTATTGTTTTGGGATGCAGAGTTCTAAATATATCTGTCAAGTCCATCTGATCCAATGTCTCATTCAGGGCCCTTGTTTCTTTATTCACTGTGTGTCTAGATGATCTATCCATTTCTGTAAGTGGAGTGTTAATGTCCCCTGCAATTACCACATTCTTATCAATAAGGTTGCTTATGTTTGTGAGTAATTGTTTTATATATTTGGAGGCTTGTGTATTCGGCGCATAGACATTTATAATTGTTAGTGCTTCCTGATGGATAGACCCTGTGATTATTATATAATGCCCTTCTTCATCTCTTGTTACAGTCTTTAATTTAAAGTCTAGTTTGTCTGATATAAGTGTGGCTACTGCAGGTTTTTTTTGACTTCTAATGGCATGATAAATAGTTCTCCATCCCCTCACTCTCAATCTGAAGGTGTCCTCAGGTCTAAAATGAGTCTCTTGTAGACAGCAAATAGATGGGTCTTGTTTTTTTATCCCTTCTGATACCCTATGTCTTTTGGTTGGCACATTTAGTCCATTTACATTCAGTGTTATTATAGAAAGATATGGGTTTAGCATCATTGTGATGTCTGTATGTTTTATGCTTGTAGCAATGTCTCTGGTACTTTGTCTCACAGGGTCCCCCTTAGGATCTCTTGTAGGGCTGGTTTGGTGGTGACAAATTCCTTCAGTTTTTGTTTGTTTGGGAAGACCTTTATCTCTCCTTCTATTCTAAATGACAGACTTGCTGGATAAAGGATTCTCGGCTGCATATTTTTTCTGTTCAGCACATTGAAGATCTCCTGCCATTCCTTTCTGGCCTGCCAAGTTTCAGAAGAGAGATCAGTCACGAGTCTTATAGGTCTCCCTTTATATGTTAGGGCACGTTTATCCCTCGCTGCTTTCAGAATTTTCTCTTTATCCTTGTATTTTGCCAGTTTCACTATGATATGTCGTGCAGAAGATCAATTCAAGTTATGTCTGAAGGGAGTTCTCTGTGCCTCTTGGATTTCAATGCCTTTTTCCTTCCCAAATCAGGGAAGTTCTCAGCTATTATTTCTTCAAGTACCCCTTCAGCACCTTTCCCTCTCTCTTCCTCCTCTGGGATACCAATTATGCTTAGATTATTTCTCTTTAGTGCATCACTTAGTTCTCTAATTTTCCCCTCATACTCCTGGATTTTTTAATCTCTCTTTTTCTCAGCTTCTTTTTTTTCCATAATTTTATCTTCTAGTTCACCTATTCTCTCCTCTGCCTCTTCAGTCCGAGCTGTGGTTGTCTCCATTTTATTTTGCAGGTCACTAATAGCATTTTTTTAGATCCTCCTGGCTGTTCCTTAGTCCCTTGATCTCTGTAGCAATAGATTCTCTGCTGTCCTCTATACTGTTTTCAAACCCAGCGATTAATTTTATGACTATTATTCTAAATTAACTTTCTGTTATATTATTTAAATCCTTTTTGATCAGTTCATTAGCTGTTGTTATTTCCTGGAGATTCTTCTGAGGGGAATTCTTCCGTTTGGTCATTTTGGATAGTCCCTGGAGTGGTACGGACCTGCAGGGCACTTCCCCTGTGCTGTCTTGAATAACTGGAATTGGTGGGAGGGGCCGCAGTCAGACCTGATGTCTGTCCACAGCCCACCACTGGGGCCACAGTCAGATTGGTGTGTACCTTCTCTTCCCCTCTCCTAGGGGCAGGATTCACTGTGGGGTGGCATGGCCCGTCGGGCTACTTGCACACTGCCAGGCTTGTGGTGCTGGGGATCTGATGTATTAGCTGGGTTGGATAGGCAAGGTGCACGGGGGTGGGAGGGGCAGGCTTAGCTCGCTTCTCCTTAGGTGATCCACTTCAGGAGGGGTGCTGTGGCAGCGGGAGGGAGTCAGACCCGCTGCCAGAGGGTTGGCTCCGCAGAAGCACAGCGTTGGGTGTTTGCGCGGAGCGAGCAAGTTCCCTGGCAGGAGCTGGTTCCCTTTGGGATTTTGGCTGGGGGATGGGCGAGGGAGATGGCGCTGGTGAGCGCCCTTGTTCCCCAACAAACAGCTCTGTCATCCGGGGGCTCAGCAACTCTCCCTCCCTTTGTCCTCCAGCCTTCCCTCTTTTGGAGCAGAGCTGTTAACTTATGACCTCCCAGATGCTAAATCCCGCTTGCTGTTGGAACACACTCCGTCCGGCCCCTCCGCTTTTGCAAGCCAGACTCGGGGGCTCTGCTTGGCCGGCAGGCTGCCCCTCCGCCCCAGCTCCCTCCCGCCAGTCCGTGGAGTGAGCACCGCCTCACCACCCTTCCTACCCTCTTCCGTGGGCCTCTCGTCTGCACTTGGCTCCCGAGACTCCATTCTGCTAATCCTCTGGTGGTTTTCTGGGTTATTTAGGCAGGTGTAGATGGAATCTAAGTGATCAGCAGGACGCGCGGTGAGCCCAGTGTCCTCCTACACCGCCATCTTCCCAGGATTCCGATGCTTACATTTTAAAAATATTAATGCTATCGTGTGTTCACCAAATCTCCCTTTCCTCCTTCAAGAGGGAGATTGAATACACCAGTGCTTCGGAATCAAAGCTGATGTGTCATAGGAAAACTCTTAGAGCCTGATTGTTGTCATTTTCTTGACTTTATTCATCTGTCGTTTCAATATGTACACTGTGGCCAATGATACTGCTAATTCACCTGGTACAAATGAATGTGAAATGAAGCTGATCCTGGTCTGTTATAACCTGTTAAGTCTACTTGTAGGAAATGCTAGCCTATCAAACCACCACCATCATTAATGAGCAGTGCTTTTTTTTTTTTCCTAAAGGGTTTACATATACAATGAATAGAGTATTGCTTGTACTTATTGACTATTGATAATTATTCTTACTCATTTCTTGAATCTATGATTTATTCCTACAAATTTCCTTTAAGCTCTTCAAGATGAAGCTTCTTTATTTCATTTGTATTTCTTTTTTTAATTTTTTTTAACATTTATTTATTATTCAGAGACAGAGAGAGACAGAGCATGAGCAGGGGAGGGGCAGAGAGAGGGAGACACAGAATCCGAAGCAGGCTCCAGGCTCTGAGCTGTCAGCACAGAGCCCGACGCGGGGCTCAAAACCATGAACTGTGAGATCATGACCTGAGCCAAAGTTGGACGCTTAACTGAAGAGAGCCACCCAAGCGCCCCAATTTCATTTGTATTTCTATCAGCACCTAATAGTTTTCTATTACTGGAAATCAAATTACCTTCAGATAACTGACATTGCAGCTCACTTGAATAATGTCAAATTGATTGTGTACCAATGCTACAAGGTATGTGAAATATATATGTTAAAAAGAAAAGTTCTTTTACAATATCTCACCTGATTCCATAGTCATATCTTGGATCTTGGATGTGGATCTTGATTTTTCTCTTTTTATTTTTCTCTTTTATTTTTTTTAAAGTGTATTTATTTTGAGAGAGAGAGAGGGAGAGAGCAGGAGCACACAAGTAGGGGAGGAGCAGAAAGAGAGAGAGAGAGAGAGAATCCCAAACAGGCTCTGCACTGTCAGTGCAGAGCCCAACAAGGGGCTCCAACCGGGAGATCATGACCTTAGCGAAATCAAGAGTCGGGCAGCTCAACTGACTAAGCTACCCAGGTGCTCCTCTCATTTTATATAAAGGACTTCCATGATATATATTAGAATTCTTAAGTTTAAACTTTCATATAAAATATACAGGTTTACTATAAGTTTCACTCACAGGAAGAAAGTAGAAACCAAATGACTCTTACATGTTTAACAGAGAAGAAAGACACAGATAAAGTTGCAGCTGAAAAAAATCTAAGCAAGGATCGTGCAATGGTCAGGGAGAATGCATCTATCAAAACTTTGACATGGAGTATTTTCTTGGTTTTATACTTAGAAGGTAATTTTCAAGGTTCAGCTTTTATTTTATAATTTCAACTTATTTTATAATAAAGTATTTTTATGCACATTCGATAGTGAGATGTTCCTCCTCTAAATGAATATTTATAATTGAAGAAAAAGAAAGGGGGATTTCTGTATCTTTTACTGCCTGCTGTAAAGATGAGTCCATGCCTTGCCTTGATTCTAGCTACTTTGAGAAGACTGCATTTCTCAGTGAGTATCACACAATATTATGTGCCTGCAGTACACTGGGCTCTTTATGAAATGATCATCAAAAGGGAAGACAAGTAACTATAGCTATGTTAGATGGAATCCTGGGTTTTGGATTGTAATTGTTTAAAACCCATGTAAATCCAAATATGACCAGGGTTGAAACCTGACTAATTTAAATTGGCAACATTCTACTCACGTAACAATGCAATTCACTGAAAAAACCGTATCTTACATTTCAATCCAAATACTGTTCAAGAATGCCACAAATATTTATTATTTTGGCCATGTGCCGAGTGTCATAGGAGCTACGTTTGCAAACATGAATTAAAAAAATAATTTTCATTGCCCCAAGGTAGCTTAGAAGCTAGTAGAGAGAGATAAAACAAATATACAGATAAATAAAGTCATTTATGGATTTTTTTGTACACTGAGAGTATGATATTATAAACAGTGGTCACTGGGGTACACTTGGCTAAATTTTTTAATTCTAAATTCATACTTGAATATGGAATTTAATTAATATGTCATGAGCGATGGTAATAGAAACTGGTAAGATGAAGAAGTGTTAATCACACTTACATTGAGATACAGGTTTAATGAACTTGCTAGACACAAAATAATTAGCTAACCTACATTGAGAAGGTCAGGTGTTTTGTCATGTCTCATAAACATAGAGGTTATATCTATAATTATAAAATAATACTGTAATTTTGTACCTACAAGGTTAATTTTGTATTACAAAAGTAAATTGAGGCTCTGTATGTCTCAACCTTGCATGATATAATGTGTAATCACTGAATCATATTTTTGGCTTGGTGTGCAGCTAATCCTCAGGAGATGTTGAAGAGGGATGTTGGATCCATGCTGATGTACAATCTGGACAACTGAGGGTACCCTCCAGTGTGTAAGGGCCATGAATGTATTATAAAAGCAAAATGAAAATTCTGCAATTTGTATATCACAAGACCGTTTGTGAAACTCCAGACACCTACAAGAGATTAATCCTCACCTATCCTTCTGGGATAGGATGTGCGTATGCTGTTTATTACATTTTGTGGGTACGATAAATAACTAGCTTCAGGTTGGTTGCAGAGCAGGGAATAAAACAGAGCTCTTTTTATTTTGTACCCTGTAATTTAGCAATGCTGCTGTTGCTTCTAAACAAGTCATTGCATTCTCTCTTACAAGAGTCTCAAGATATTCCTTATTTTGGTGTTTAGTCTTCTCAGATCTGAGACTGGGCCATTTCTTGCATATCACATAACATTGGTCACACAGTAGGTGCTTGCAGTGTCTGGCATTTATCTTTAAGTTTCTAAGATATTTATTTCATCACAGTAGCAGACACCGAATAGAAAGATTGAACATCACGATTGTTGATTCACGACATTCCTGTGTATACTCTGACTGCTGGCACACTGAATACTGACTTTTGCTTTGATAGGCCTGTGCCTGGGGCCCCTGGGTGGCTCAGTCAGTTAAGCATCTGACTTCAGCTCAGGTCATGATCTCAAGGTTTGTGAGTTCGAGTCCCGCATCAGGCTCTGTGCTGACAGCTCAGATCCTGGAGCCTGCTTCAGATTCTGTGCCTCTGTCTCTCTCTCTCTCTGCCCTTCCCCTACTCTCTCTCTCTCTCTCTCTCTCTCTCTCTCTCTCTCTCTCTCTCTTTCTCTCAAAAATAAATAAAAATTAAAAAAGAAAAGAATGATATGCCTGTGCCTTTCTGACACATTTTCCCTCTGGGAACAACAAAGCTGCAGGTTTCTGGCTTCTACAAATGAGAGGTGTTATAGAATAAGCAAAAACTGGTTTCAACTCCTTGGAGGAACTTATTATGTAAATACACATTATTGTGATCATAAATAATAATAATTTATTTTCTGAGGCACGATGCCAGAGCAAAAGTCATTTGGGTAGGCAAACATTTGCTAGTTGTATGGGGGGTTTCATCAAATTCAGTCTCCATTCAGAGATAATAGATACTTAAATGGATTTTTCTTCTTCATGAATGCACCTCAAGGTTTAGAAGCAAATGCACTGTTGAACATATCAGACAATAATAACAATAATTTTTCTGGGATCTTTATGGTCTGTCAAATTTGGAGCATGAATACAAGAAGAGAAATATAGTCCTTTGGAAAATTGAATTAGATTCTTTTTAATTTATTTTTAAAATTTAAGTTGGAAGCCCAACCACAAATTCTTCAGACTTGCTGAAGTTTTCATTAGACGTAAGATATTTTAGCTTTGCATATAGTTTTTATATTGTTTACTCTCAGGGGAAAAAAAAAAGATGCCTGTCCTCTTTTGTGAGAAAGTATTATAAAGTTCAGCCATAAAACTGAAACAGCAGTCAGTAATCCTGATAGCTGGTAGGTATTTGTGATGCCTGAGCTCTGTTAATAAATAAGAAATGTATAAGTTATGTTAATAAGCTATACTTTAAGGAACTAGGAGGTGGTTCTTCTTAAAAAGCTGGAATAAAAGAGGGATACATGACTGTCATATATTTGAAAAATTATCACATGTAGTAAGACATAGTCTTGTTGAAGTGTTGCTCCAAAAGGTAGAAATGAAAATTTTAAGTTACAGGGGTGTAAATTTTAATTCAATATAAGGAAGCTTTTTCTAGTAATGTCTCCAAATACAGAACGTAATCTACACCTCTGTTAGGAATAATACAAAAAGGATTCCTGAATCCTGTGCTGGAAACTTGAACCCCATGGACCTTAAAGTCTTCTCCACTCTTAACTTTGGGGAGTTCCATTTGAATCTCTGCCCTTTACTGTGAAATCCTATATACCAAACATGAGTAGTTCCCACCCTGATGTCTCCCTCTGATTTTCCAAGTTTGTCGATTGAAATACCATACTTACTTACTCCAAGTATAACCCCCCTTAGCCCTTTTAATATTGTTCAGACCCCATCCCAGTATTTAAAATCTTTCTTAATGTGGCCTCACCTTATCAACATTTTCTCTTACTGTTTTCAACATTGGTGGCTTGTTCTCTTCAACTCTCTTCTCGAAACAGTAAACAAGCTATAGGTACAATCACAGGTAACATTCCATACTCTCTGGTGTTCCTCTGAGAATATTTCTTAGTCTTAAATTATCCCACAATGGCCTTTCTTCTATTTTGAAATTCACTTACAACCCACCATGGTATCTCTACAAAAGGAGTCGCCACTCTTTAAAATAATTGCTCACTAGTTTTGTTTAGGTGTGTGTATGAAAGATAGAAATACCATCCTGCTAACTAGTTTTAAAGCTTTGACTCTATATTTAATTTTATGTTACAATTTTCCACAGAGCCTAAAGCAGCCGTGAACATTTATTGAATACACATTAAATTCCTATCAAATGAAGGAATCAAGAATTAGAAGTAGTGAGTGTTAAATGAAGGAAAGGACCAAAGTGACTTCCCAGGGAAAAGCTTCTGAGACATCTGTGGATAGCTGTGCTGATACTAATTCTCTTAGAGGTGGAAACCGTCGTGAGTGGCAATAGCGTAAGCCACTGATTTCGGCCGTGTCTTTTTTCTTGGTCCATTTTGATGAGCAGTATGACATGGGCTATTAGCCCTCGAAACATTTTGGGTTAAATAGGAAAGCTGACTGCACATAACTCTCATTTCACAGTGAGAGCGTTAGGCTTTATTACATCTGAGATACTATGGAGCACATCATCTTGACTTGGATTTTTTACAACGTAGTTCAAGATGAACAGAGATTTTAGTGAATTTGATTCATATCATCAGTTCATTTATTAGCAGATGTAATGATGGAACCATAAACTTGTCACCCCAGGTGACACTAATGAACTCCTTTCTGTGAGCTCCCTCAGCAATGAGAGTGATATTTGAGTTAAAATGGATACTAGATCTTTATTTTTAGCGGTGTGAGGACTACGTTTGAAGGTGGGAGATCTTGTCCTTGTTAGTGACTGACACGTCCTTTGAAGAAAAAATGCCATTTCCCGAAAATTCCCAGAATTTTTAGTCTCATCCTCATCGCAAGCCTAATTTCCTATATACATTGGATATTGTGAGTATGTTCTTTCTTCTAAAGTATAGAGAACTAGAAATAGCAAATGTAAATGTGATTTATGTGTTTAGTTTTTAATGTCTTAGCTTTAAAAGAATCTGTTACAGAAATGGTGAGCCCAGAAATGACTGCCTACACAATATTAAATAGTCACCAACATAATTCTGACAACATCGATATGGATCCTATAATTGAGAGTCTATGGTGGATGCAGACATTAATAATTATAGAAAAGGTTATTTAATTAGAGATGAAATAAATGCCACGACCTAAGTGTGTACTGTGCAAGGAGAGCATGTAACAGAAAGGCCCCATCAGTCCGGGAGCGACAAAGGAGTCGGGGGAGGGGCAGGGTTAGGAAAACTCTGAAGAAGTGATATTCAAACTGAGACCCAGTGTGAGTAGAAAAGAGAAGTTAGCTAGTTGGAGATCAGAGATTGAATGGGAATTGAGAGTTTTTAGGCAAAGCAAGCAGCATGTTTGCTGGCCGGAAGTTACTTAGCTCTTCAGAGGAACAAAAAAAGTGATCATTGCACCTTGAGAATGCCAAGAGAGGAAAGGAGGATGTGTGAGATTGGGTGGAAACGCGAGCAGGAGTCACACATCATGAAGGGCTTTGGTGGTAAAAATTGGGAGTTTGAATTGTATTCTAAAAATTATGAGAAACCCTGCTCTTAGGATATGACGCATTAAATAAATTGTTTTAATGTTTATTTAGTTTTTGAGAGAGAGAGAGAGAGACACAGACAGAGCCTGAGCAGGGGAGGGGCAGAGAGAGAGAGAGAGGGAGACACAGAACCGGAAGCAGGCTCCAGGCTCTGAGCTGTCAGTGCAGAGCCCAACTCAGGGCTCGAAGGCAGGAACTGTGAGATCATGACCTGAGCCGAAGTCAGAGGCTTAACTGACTGAGCCACCCAGGTGCCCCTGGAGATGATATATTTTAAAGATTATACTGATTGAAAGGGGGCAAGACTGAAAGCATGAGACCACGTTAGGAAGCCTTTCCAGTAGTTCTAGAGGGAGATGATAGTAGCCTGGATCAGGACTGTGACGGAGACAGTGAAGAAAAAGATGGATTCAAGATGTGATCCATGAGGAAAAACCTAGACCGCTGCTTTGCGGGCAAGAGTTAGAAGGAGCTGTCCTTCAAGATTTGCGGGGCACACAACTAGGTAGGCAGTGCTATCATTTACTGAAAGGGAAATGGTAGAAGAAAAGCAGGTTTTCGAGTTTGGGTCATGTTGAGCTTCAGTTGTGTGAAGTGGTCCTGTGGGAAAGGCAACTGGATTTCATTTTTTTTTAACGTTTATTCGTTATTGAGAGACAGAGAGAGAGAGAGAGAGAGAGACCATGAGCAGGGGAGGGGCAGAGAGAGGGGGAGACACAGAATCTGAAGCAGGCTCCAGGCTCGGAGCTGTCAGGACAGAGCCTGACGCGGGGCTCGAACTCACAAACCGTGAGATCATGACCTGAGCTGAAGTCACCCGCCCAACCGACTGAGTCACTCAGGCGCCCCCTGGATATTCAATGTATATCTGAGAAAACTGGCCTGGAGGGGACCCAGAACGTAAGCTGCTTTTGTTCTTATTTTTCCTCCATTGAGATCAGTTTCCACATATCTTTGCATACCTCAAACAAAAAATAAAAACCTCCCCCACACAAATCTGTCTCGAGAAATATTGATGAATACCATGGATTTATTAAGGTTTTGTGAGAGACAAAAAAAAAGGATGTATTACATATCGTAAGGCTAAACTTTTCATGTAGTTCCTTTTCAATATTTCAGCTTTTTCCCAAAGGCTCTCGCTCATAGGTAGCGGCCTGATCTCTTCGCCCTCTTTCCACGATCCTTATTTTTACCTTTACCACTGACCTCCCGACCCATCTTCCATGACAAATCCTTTATTTCTATATGTAGCTTTCCCGACCTCCTGCCATTTCTAAGGTTACCTGTCAGTTCTTCCTGCAAAACAAAGACCCGTTTCAGAAGCTACCTGCCAAAGAGTGGTAGAGGTGAGAGGGAAAGGGAGGCTTGTAAATAATAAATCGTTTTCCTGCAAAATAAACATTTTAGTAACATATTCATGATAATGTAAGCCAAAGAGTGGAATCTCAACATTGAAAAGTTCAGTAGTGAAGGAAGAGGTACGAAAGGAGATTTGTCTAATAACTTGAAGGGTAGGAGCACTAAAGTGTTCAAAACCAAGGGAACAGAGGCTTAACAAGGACATGGTGGCCACTTGAACACGTTTGTTGAGAGGTAACTTGCACATTTTACAAACACAGCTGGTTAAAGTTTCTTTAAAACGATCTGCTCTATCTACTTTTAGCAAATGGGAAATTGACAGACCCTAATTGGTGCACCAAGTTTTGCCATGAATTTCTTTACCTACACATGGCAGCATCAGTTTTTGCTTCTTTTTTTCTCCACAGAATAGGGGTTGGCAATCTGAGTAGATAATCCTAGTTCCACGTTTCCTGGTAATCCTGAGATGAAGGCAAGTAGCTGAACAGTGTTGCTCACCTGGCCTGTTTTCCTCGGACCTCTTAGCCCTACCCAACAGCCAGAGCCATGCCACAAATGGCAAGACTGCCCAGGTAAGGAGTCCAGAAGAATTGTTTCTTGTCTGGAAGAAATAAATATTGTGGTCGGGACTATGCTGGTGATAAAGGCGTAGGAAATTGATGGACCCTCCTTCTCATGTGCTCTTGGACTGAGAGTGAATAAGTGGGGTTTGGGTCTCATGATTGAAGGATATAAGATGACCAAAGGTGATGACGAGAGAGACAGTTGGGTCATGAAGCAGGTGTCTAAAGGGATGTTGCAGCAGGTACCCAGGGTTTTGGTTGCAAAACGATGAACGTAGCAAACTGGGCACAGAAAAACACCAGTATTAGCCTGGGAATCTGGACTGCACCAACAGTGGAGCAGGGATGTGGGATGGCAGCAAGCCCTGCTGCCCTGTGGCAAGACAAATCACTGTGGTTTTGCACACCAGTGAAGGTCAAATTCTGGGATGCTGCCTTCAGTAGAAGGCCATCCACGGGCTGCAGAGTTGAGAGAGGTGGGTGGGGTTATTCGCTCCCGAAGAAGAAACCTTTTTTATTAGGTGACTAACCTTTCTCCTCTTCTCTGTGTACATTTGGACTCGTGAAGGAGAGTGAAGTGTTTCAGTGTTTATTGTCGGCCCCCACCCCTGAAAAAAATTAATGGAAAAAAAATTAATTGAAAAGTGGGTCAATAACCAGACTGCATGACTGAATTTAAAAATAAATTAGGTAGATCTTCAGTGAATGGCAGGAAATTCATATCTTGGTGGGAAATCTGCGATTCTAAAGAGAAGCAACGATTTCGAATGGGAAGGCCGAGCAATTTTGATATAACTCTTTCAAACTTTTTTTGGGCTTCAGAGAGGGAAAAATAGGTATTTATTATACTTTGTATTAAAATGAGCACTTCTCATAGTGTTTCGTTTTGCTTTCCTTGAGCGATGAATTGCGTTTCCTGGCACCACTAACCTGACTCCCCTAACATTTTCCTTACTATTTGCCTTCAGTTATCCACCTTCAGTTATCCAAGAGAGGAACATTGATGGATCGAGTTATATCCTTTATCTTGGTATCTCTTCAAGAACACAGTATATTGTCTTTTGCCTTCCTCACTCCACTTCCAAATCTTATCATGTAGAATTTATGGCAGTTGTTACAGAAGAGTAAAACACAAACGTGACATAACAATGACTCGGGGAGGCAGGACTAGAAATGTGCCCCTAGGAGTTTGACCTTGCACCACGATTTTGACCAACTTGGATCCAGCTCTTGGAAAACGTGGAAACAATAAAACGTAATTCCCACCCACCCTCAGAGAATGGCAAAACATCTTTGCTCCAAACAGCAAATCAGTCGAGACAGCTAGCTTTCACTTTGTTGCACCTTACGAACTTGGTAGAATGATTACACATTTTAATTCCTTTCCTGCTGGACGACATTTAAATTCCCAGCCTGTTCACCACTGTGTCCTCTTAAGCTCACTCACTACTGGTCTGCTCAGGATTCAAGATCCGAATAGTAATTTGAGGATTAGGAGAGTGAGGCTGGCCAGTGTTCCTTTTCAGATGCTTCAGGGGCTTGCTTAAAATCTGACTTTGTTTTTCCCGGGGCGAGGCAAGGAGTGGAGTATTTTGCTGTGTGGGTGAAATAAAGAAAGGAGGAAAAGAGAGAAGTTTAGCAGAATACTTACAGTTGCAGGCCGTCCTTTTCCTGCTACTGTTTGCCCTTTCAAAGAAAGGTTGTGTAAATACAGGTTCTCTTTACCCGTAAAATTATGATGGGTTGCCACGTGCTATGCATCATGCTTTATCATGATAAAGAAACAGGTAGCTTTAAATGAAAGCATTTGATGATTTGTCAGGCATTTGGCAGTTGATCAACCCCACTGTGAAAGGACAGTAATATCGTGGCTACGCTGAGGCTGTTTAAAGAATGTGAAATGTGAATCGTGGCACTGAGGTAGTTGACGGTAAATCAGATTTGATTTCCCCTCTGAGGGCGCAAAATGAACCTTGTCGTGATCAGGAAGAGAAATGAAATCTTTAAATATTTCTCAATGCTTTGTCATCTCTGCCTGTCGGGGTGATTTAACATAAAATTTCCCCAAAGTAGGAAGTGTAGGTATTATTTCATTTCATTTCACAGATAAACTTCACAGTTTTTCCCTATAAATTACTTGAAAAAGCCCCCAATTTGCAATTGTGGAGGTTGCTTAAGACCAATGACATTTTAAAATAAAATATTATTAGTGAAAAATGTGCTTTGTGTTTTGTCCCCTGCCAATAGCCTGGCAGTCCCTGAACGCAGTGATGTCTTAGTGTTTACGGGAAAATATCAGAAGCGCCAAGAGAGGTTGCTTATAAACGGTTTGAGTTAGCTGTGTTGCCGAAACAGTTTGTTTATTGAACTTTTGGCTACCTATTTCTTATATGACCTGTGGTTATCTGTTTTCATGTTTCAAACTCCTGCTTGCTTTTTGTCTCTTCCCCCATTCTACTTAATGATAATAAGACCTTGCAGACATTTGCAAAATTTCTATTACCCCAAGGTTTAAAATGCTATTTTAAAGGGAAAGAAAACCCTTCTTAGAATTAATATATATGCACATGAATAATGCAAGCTCACTGTGGAAAAAAATAAAGATATCAACAACAATTCTCCTGTGACCCAGAGAGAACCACTTGTTAACATTCTTGTGTGTCCCTGGTGACTTCATTTGTGAGTATTTGTTATTTAACACTGGATCATTCATTCTCAATTTCAGAGTACTGGACAATAATAATCCTTGCAAATTTTGGTCTCGGGGTTTAAAATTGAATATTCAAAAGAGCTGATTTGCAAGGTCTTTTCAGTATTTTATTTTAGAAGGGATATCCATTTTTCTTCCTTTTCCACTAAAGAAAGAATAAGAAGGATAATGTGCAAAGTGCAGTGTAAGGTATTTGGGTTATGTCCGAGGAAAGATTTCTTGATGTTTTTACTGGTTACTTTAATACTTCACCACTTGGAGCAGAATGCCAGGCAGCTGTTATCTTTTGTTGACTGGCTGGCTGACTTAACTAAATGATAAGCAGTAAAACTTCTCCCTAAATCCCTACTCGGTATAGTACTAGGTTAAAGCAAACTAACAAACTTTCCAATGTCCAACCCAAGACAATGTTGTAGATGAAGAATTTCAAACTTATAGCAGAGTAGTTAATTCTGAAAAAGGCTAAAATTAATCATGCTTTATTTCTGTCCCTTATTTCTTTGTCTCTCATATACTCTGTGTGGAAGGAAGCAGATGTTGGAATCCCTATAGAAAGTCTCAGAATTCAGGTTGGCTAGGATATTCTGGAGCAGTGCGGTTATTATCATCTCTTCCCTCAGAATAATCTAATAAATTAGGTACTACTATTATGTCTGTATCACAGTTTCAGTAACAGGATGAGGTTTGTTTGTTCAGTATTTGGTAAACATCGACTATGTTCCAGGTATTGTACTACTTACTGGAATTCAGCAATAAATCCATAGACAAAAATCCCAGCCCTTCCGGAGTTTATATTCTAGATTCTAGTGAGGGAGAAAGATAATAAACAAGATGAATAAATAAGTGATAATGAATGTAAGAGGGTGGTGAGTATTATGGTGAAAAATTAAGGGGGATGGGGAATCAAGAGTGTTCTGATACAAGATTTGACTGGACTCAAACCCAGGAATTCTGTTTTCAAACCCTGTGCTACTTTGATTACAAAAAGATACCAAGAACGTGGGATTATTGACTGAAAAGATTGTCCAAGGGGATTCATGGGAAAGGATAATTTCTGTGGTTCATTAATTATTGTTCAGGTAGGAAATGAAGACTGAATAACTATAATGGAGAGAACAAAGTTTCCTCATCACAGCTACGTAATTTAAAGAGGTTTAAGTTTTAAGCAAATAAAAACAACCGTTATTTGGCCCTCATTGAAAGGCAGGAGCCAGATTTAGTTGGCTTCGAATTCTTGTTTACTTCTAGCACTGTGTCAAGAAGCCTGTGGAGTATTGAAAACCCCTCCAAACCAGCAGATGTTTTAGATGTTTTTATTTTGTCAAAACATCAACATGTATTATTTTTCTTCTTTTGAATACGTATCTTCACCTTCTGCACTCTGCCCTAGTTTTTCTCCATCTCAAGCCTTCCCTTCTAATTTGCCAAGCTCAGAAGAAATCTTCTACAGAATGTGACTAATAAAGAGTGCATTGAACACTTAATGGATGACAGTGAAACCACTTGATTCTTTATCTTTAAGAAGAAACAGTTTTAAGAGTAAAAGCATTATAGAGATATCAGAGTGAAGAAGGAATATTACTTTAACCCTAAGCAGAAGATGAACCTGTCTGAAATAATGTGTCTCTAGGTGCATCAGAATTCAACCAGAGGAGCAGAATCAGTAGGAATGATGAATGGATGGATGGATGGATGGATGGATGGATGGATGGATAGATGGATGGATGGTTGGATGGATGGATAAGTAGATAGGTAGGTGATAGATCAGTGGCTGGGAGGGAAGGAAAGAGGCAGGGATATTTATTACAAGGAATTGCCTTACTTGATTATGAGAGCTGATTGAGCAAGTCCAAAATCTATCAAGCAGATAATCAGGAAGGGAAGATCATAGATGGGCTTGAACATATGAGCAGAAGTGGTGGTTGTCCATGGGTAGAATTTCTGCAGCCTTGCTTTTAAATTCTTCTTGCTGATTTGATCAAGCCCATTCAGATTATCCAGGATAATTTACCTTAAAGTCATCTGATTAGGGATTTTAAATACATCTGAAAAGTTCTTTCACAGCAACTCCTAAAATAGTTTTGAATGACTGGGAACTGTAGTCTAGCTAGAATGATGGGGGAAAAAAAAAACTAGGTAATTCACCCTGTAAATGTGTATTCTTGGAATCTTTATTGGGATTTGTATAGCAAACTCCTGAAATCTTAAAAGACTTTTAACTTAAAAAAAAACAAAAAACAAACAAAAAAACCTTTTGACTTTCACATTGTTTAAATGTGAAAAGTATGCTTTTGTCTTTCCAAGCTACCTATATATGTCAAGACCATAAGACATTTATTTTCAAATGTGATGATAAATCAATCAGTCCAGTGTCTCTGCTTGATAGATTTAGAGCACCAGTGTCTTTTGAACACATTTCACATTAAAACAAAGCAAAAATAGAAATAGATTGTCAGTTAGTTGCCGGTAGCATTTATTGCCCCCTGAACAGCAAAGTATACACTTTTCCCTCTTGTGTTTTTTAGTGTGTGTGTGTGTGTGTGTGTGTGTGTGTGTGTGTGTGTGTGTGTGTTAGAGGGGGTAATAGACACTTTGTACAGCCTCAGTGGTGAATCACAGTCAATCAAAACCAGTCATGGAGTTATTTTTGCCAGCAATTGGTCCAGGGCTAGGTATATGACTCATTTTTGGCCAAGGGGATATAAGTGAAGATTTAATTATTCTAAATATCAAATAAATATCCCTAAGTCCACACTGAAATAAATGATTGAATAAATTAATGGGGGAATAGATAACTTTCTTCTGCAAAAGAATTCCTAATAATTTATGTAGCTACTCTACCTTCAGGGATGTAGAGTATAAGCCTCACTGTCACATATGGACTGTGTGGAGTGCCTTCCTTCCAAAGAGTGATCTGTGGAAAGGGGATAAAAGAATAATTTTTTCAGTGGAAGAATCTGATACTATCTGATATAGTCTTTATTGCTGCTGTAACAAATTACCAGAAACTTAGTGGTGTACAACAATATGGCTTTAATGTCTCCTAGTTCTGTGGGTTAGAAGTCTAATAATGCTTGGCTAAAATCAAGGTATTGTCTGAGAGGTGGGCAGGGCTGCATTCCTTTCTGGAAGCTCTAGGGGAGAATGTTTGCTTCCTTTTCCCGCTTCTAGAGGCTGTCCATATTCCTTGGCTCTTGACCACCTTCCTTGGCCTTCAAAGCCAGCAACAACAGGTCTGGTTCTCACATCCCATCATTAAACTGCTACCTTCATCACATCTCTGACTCCTTTCTGTCTCTTGGTTACAGTGGACCCACCCAGCTAGTTCAGGATAACTTCCCTCTCTGAAGGTCAGCTGATTAGAAAACTTAATTGCATACATAATCTTAATTTTCCTTTGTCATATAACCTAACATATTCATAGGTTCCAGGTATTAGGTCACACATATATTTGGGGGGTATTCTGTCTGCCACATCTTTTATTTTTATTTTTATTTTTATTTTTGAGAGAGAGAGCACATACCTGCGAATGAGAGAGAGGGGCAGAGGGAGGGAGAGAGAGAGAGTCTTAAGCATGCTCCATGCTCCAATTCATATTGGAATGAATCTGTCTCAAGTACCCTATTCTGTAGGAACTCATGTTCCACTTGGGAAAACATGTTGATGAGTCGCTGTAATCTAAGGGAAAAGTCATAAGTGCATACAAGCCACATGGCTAAAAGTTCAAAGATGTTTGGTTAAGAAACAATTTATTCCCTCAGGGGTGGGAGGTGACAGAAGACCTCACAAAAGAGGTGACATTTGCATTCTGCTTTGAAGAATGACCAGGGTTTGTATATACATACTTGAAGAGGAAGCAGAAGGTTGACAAGCCAACCAGTCTTAGAACAAAGGTTCAGAAAAAAAGGGTGTTAATCATAAGTATATAGAATTTAAGTGACTCAAAGATTGGAATTGTCTGTCATGTTCGTGTCTTCCCGGCTTCCAACAGAACACACAGAAGTTGTTCCACAAATATCTGTTGATTAAGTGGAAGGAAAATAGTTGGGGAATAAGTTGTGGATAACTTGCATGCTAAATTAGTGAGTTTTGTCACTAAACAATTTTTTGAGAGAAAACGATTTGAACTATACCGTAGAAAGAGTAATTGGGTAAAAGAATGCAATTTAGTTTGAAAAATGCAGGTTAGATAAAAAAAAGGAGATGAAGAAAAATATTACACTTGCACAGGCATGAAATTGCAATTATATTAGTCTTATTTATTTGCTAACAAAAACATTAGTCTCTCTTAAAAATTATATTTTTATTTATGTACAATTAACGTATATCTTAAAAAGTCAGGGATTTACAAAGATAAAAAAGTTTCCCACTCAAGTCAAACAAGTTCAGGTCTCTGTCATGGAACTAACAGTTTTCACCTCTTTTACTTGCCTCTTCCAATACCTGCTTCTTTATTTCTAAATTTAAATGCATATGTCTAGTTTCTTTATTTTAAACTTTAAATAGTATCTTTGACTCTCTACTCTGGAAAATTTTATTTTCTCACACCAATCCATGATCCCCTATATTCAGTCCCATAATTCATTTCCCCCTTCTTGGGAATGTATTAACCATATAGCAAATTGATATTTGATGCTTTCATTTTGTGTATAAATCTTGTGTATGGCAAAGCCATGTGGACTACTGCAATTATTATGTTTCCTTTCTTATATACCTTTTGGTTTTATTGAAGATAATAATTGCCTTGGGTGCCTGGGTGTTTCAATCACTTAAGTGTCTGACTCTTGATTTGGGCTCAGGTCTCAATTTCATGGTTCATGGATTCCAGCCCCACCTTGGGTTCTGCACTGACAGCACAGAGCCTACTTGGGATTCTCTCTCTCTCTCTGTCTCTCTCTCTCTCTGTCTCTCTCTCTCTCTCTCTCTCAATCTCTCTCTGCAACTCCCCCCCCCACCAATGCACTCTCTCTCTCTCAAAAATAATAATAATTATTGCCTTGTTTTTTATTTACTTAGTTTTCTATGGCACTTTCAATGTGGTCAAAACAATAATATTTCAATATTCAGTAGAATAGTCATTCTCTTGTGCTGGTCTAGACTGGATGCTTCTAAGATTGTTCTCAGGATAATGTTATTCCAAGACATATTATCTTTGAAATTTCAGTTTCCTTTTTTCCTGTTGACTCTATTTCTTTGATTTCATGATTTCTTCTTTACTCCCTGGTTTTCTTAAGGTATGTCCTTCAATAGCTTTCTACGATGCCTGGGAGATAGTATTTTTAAAGGATTATGTGTTTACATGCTGCTATTGAAATTAATATATTAGGTGGAAATATCATTTCCCCTGTCCCTCCCACCCCAACTGTTCTGTTTCTTCAAGTTCAGTTAAATTTTGTTTTTAATTTTTATTTTTTAAAACTTCCATATGTAAGTGATTTGTCTTTGTCTGGCATTTAGCATAATGCCCTCCAGGTTCATTCATGTTAATGCAAATGGCAGATTTCTTTCTTTTTAAAGACTGAATAATATTCCATTGTGTATGTATGTACACACACACACACACATCACATTTTCTTTATCCATTCATCAAGGGACACTTTGGTTATTTCCATACCTTGGCTATTATGAATTATGTTGCAATGAATATGGGAGTGCAGATATCTTTTTGAGATCATGATTTCATCTGCTTTGGATATATACCCAAAGTGGAATTTCTGGATCATATGGTAATTATATTTTTAATTTTTTGAGGCACCTCCATACTGTTTCTATAGTGGCTGCACCAAATTACATTCGTACCAACAGTGCACAAGCGTTCTCTTTTCTCCTCATTCTTGCCAGTTCTTGTTATACTTGTCTTTTTGATAATGGGCATTTGAAGGGATATCTTGTTGTGATTTTGATTTGCATGTCCCTGAAAATTAATGACGGTGAGCATCTTTTCAAGAATCTGTTGGCTATTTGTATGCCTTCTTTGGAAAAATGTCTATTCAGAAACTTTACCCATTTTTAACCACATTATTGTCACTTTTTTTCCTATTGAATTGCATGATTTTCTTACCATATTTTGTGTATTAACTCCTTTATATGTGGTCTTCAAACATTTTCTCTCATTCCACGGGTTGCCTTTTTATTTTGATGATGGTTTCCTTTGCTGTGCAGAAGGTTTTTAGTTCGATGTAGTTCCACTTGTTTATTGTTCCTTTTGTTGCTTTTGTTTTAGGTGTCAAGTAAGAAAAAAAATCATAGTCAGGACCAATGCCAAAAAGCTTATCCCTTATGTTTTCTTCTAGAAGTTTATAATCTCAGATCAAGTATTTAATCAATTTTGAGTTGATTTTGTCTGTGGTGTAACATAAATTTCCAGTTTCATTCTTTTCCATGTGGCTGTCTAGTTTTCCCAACACCATTTATTAAAGAGACTATCCTTTTTCCACTGTATATTTTTGACAATGTTGTCAAAGATTAATTGAGCATATATGCATTGATTTGTTTCTGGGTTTTCTGTTCTGTTTTATTGATCTATATGCCTGTTTTTATGCCAATGCCATACTAATTCGATTACTATAGCTTTGTAATATAGTTTGAAATCAGGAAACAGGATGTCCCAAATTTGCTCCTTTGTTTTCTCTTTTAGCTTTATTGAGATATAATTGACGTATAACATATAAAAGTTTAAGGTGTACAATGTGATGATTTGATACATGTATGTATTACAAAATGATTACCACAAGAAGGTTAGTTAATACCTCCATCCCCTTACATAACTATCATTTCTTTCTTGTATTGAGAACCTTTAAGATACATTTTCTTAGTACATTCAAGTATATAGTATAGTATTGTTAACTGTAGTCACCTTGCTGTATACTGGATCTCCAGAACCTATTCTTATGAATAAGTGTAAGCTCATACCCTTCAACTAACATCTTCTCATTTCCTCATTCTCCAGCCCCTGGCAACAACCATTCCATTTTTTATTTCTATGAGTTTGGCTTTTTTAGATTCCATATTGATGAGAACATACAGTATTTGTCTTTCTCTCTGTGACTTATTTCACTTAGCATAGTGTCCTCGAGGTATATCCACATTGTCACAAAAGGCAGCATTTGCTTGTTTGTTTTTTAAATGGCTAAATAGTATGTGTGTGTGTGTGTGTGTGTGTGTGTGTGTGTGTGTGTATGTGTGTGTACATACCACATTTTCTTCATTCATTTAGGTTGTATCTATGTCTTAGATATTGCAAATAATGCTGGAGTGAACATGGAGGTGTAGATATCTCTTCAAGATAGTGACTTCATTTTTTTTTTTTTTTGACATATACCCTGAATTGCTGGGTGGTTACTGGCTCATAGGATAATTCTGTTTTTAATTTTCTAAGGAGACTCCATACCATTTTCTATAGTAGCTGTAAATTCATTTCCATTTCATTTTTGTGAATGGTGTAGGATAGGGGGCCAATTTCATTCTTTTGCACGTGAATATCTAGTTTTCCCAAAACCGTTTAATGAGGAGACTGTCTTTTCCCCATTGAGTACTCTTGGCTTCCTGTCAAATATTAGTTGACTGTGTATGTATAGGTTTATTTCTGGGCTCTCAATTCTGTTTCATTGTCTATGTCTGTTTTTATACTAGTGCCATCCTATTTTGATTATTATAGCTTTGTAATAAAGTTTTAAATCAGGAAGTGTGATGCCTCCAGCTTTGTTCTTCTTTTCCAGGATTCCTTTGGCTATCGAGGGTCTTTTGTGGTTCTGTATGAGATTTAGGATTTTTGTTTTGTTTTGTTTTATATCTGTGAAAAATACCTTTGGAATTTTGATAGGGATTGCATTCAATCTATACATAGCTTTGTGTAGAAGTAACACTTTAACAATATTAATTCTGATCCATGAACATAAGATAACTTTACAATTTTGTGTCTTCTTTAATTTCTTTCGTGATTGTCTTGTAAATTTTAGTGCACACATCTTTCACCATCTAGGTATTTTGTTATTTTGATGCTATTATGAATGGGGTTGTTTTCTTTATTTCTTTTCCAGATAATTAGTTATTAGTGTTCATAAATGCAACTGATTTCTATATGTTGATTTTGTATCCTGAATTTTACTGCATTTGTTTATTAGTTGTAACAGTTTGTGTGTGTGTGTGTGTGTGTGTGTGTGTGTGGAGTCTTTAGGGGATTCAATAAATAAAATCATATCATCTTCAATCAGAGACAGTTTTACTTCTTCCTTTCTGATTTGGATGACTTATCAGTCTGATTTCTCCTCCTTGACTAAATGTTCTCTCTGGGATTTCTAGTACTATATTGAATAGAAGTGATGAGAGTGGACCCCTTTTCTTATTCCTGATCTTCATGGGAAATCTTTCAGTTTGTCACCATTGAGTATGATATATGTGGGTTTGTCACACATGGAATTTATTAAAGTTTTTTTTTTTAATTTATTTTTGGGACAGAGAGAGACAGAGCATGAATGGGGGAGGGGTAGAGAGAGAGGGAGACACAGAATTGGAAACAGGCTCCAGGCTTCGAGCCATCAGCCCAGAGCCTGACGCGGGGCTCGAACTCCCGGACCGCGAGATCGTGACCTGGCTGAAGTCAGACGCTTAACCGACTGCGCCACCCAGGCGCCCCAAGGAATTTATTATGTTGAGACACACTACATCTATATCTAATTTGTTGGTAGGTTTTATCATAAATTATGTTGAATTTTGTCAAATGCTTTTTCTGCATCTATTGAGATCATATAATTTTTATCCTTCATTTGGTTAATGTGGTGTATTACATTGATTTGCAGATGTTGAACCATCCTTACATCCTAGGAATAAATCCCAGTTGATGATAGTATATAATACTTTAAAAATGCTATTGAATTCAGTTTGCTAATACATTGTTGAGGATTTTTCCATCTATGTACATCAGGGATATTGGCCTGCAATTTTCTTTTCTTGTAATATTCTTATCTGGCTTTGGGATCAAGGTAAGGCTGGCCTTATAAACTGAGTTTGGAAGTGTTCCCCACCCCCCCTTCATGTTTTTTGGGAGAGTTTAAGAAGTATTGATTTTAATTCTTTAAATATTTGCTAAAATTTATCAGAGAAGCCATCTCTGGATATGTTTTTTGTTTTTTGTTTTTTGTTTTTCTGTTGGGAAGTTTTTGATGACTAATTCAGTGTCCTTACTTAGTAATTGGTCTGTTCAGATTTTCTGTTTCTTTATGATCCAGTCTTTATAGATTGTATATTTCTAGGAATTTATCCATTTCTTCTAGGTTTTCTGATTTGTTGGTGAGTAATTGTTTATAGTAGTTTCATATGATCCTAAGAATTTCTGTGTTATTAGTTATGTCTCCTCTTTTATTTCCGATTTTATTGATTTTGTCACCCTAATGATTCCTACATTCACTGCGATGTTTATCTGAATCAACATTGAATTTTCCTTTTTTCCCCTCTGGTATCCCCTGGCTTATATCTAACAGAGCTAGAACCCTGAAAGTGAGCACTATGGTGCAGACAGAGAAAACTTTAGGCTTGAGGAGCTAAAAAGAGAATTTAAAACCCCCAGAAAGAGTGCAAAATCCACCCCCCCCACCTCTCTTATATTTTTTTCCTCCTCTGTGCCAGTGCTAGGCAATTCTACACAGTTTTTTAAAGATTTCAGAAAATAATATAGTGCATGGCCCATATATTACCTTGGGGGCTTAACACAGCCTCCTTAATCAAACATGAATATTCACATAAGGGGAGTGAATAAAAACTATAATTAGTTTTACACATTTTAAGTCACTTTGATAGTAAATTAGTTCACATAATGTCAAGTTTTGCTGCCACCTGAGTTTTAAAAAATTCTACTTCTCAGAATTTTGAATTTAGGAGTTGCAGATAAAGTATTATTGAATTTTTACCTCTCACTTGGCCTTTGAGGGTAAGTATTGCCTTCAACTCCTCAGCTATTATGGGATTTTTAGGTATGAATCCATATGCGAATTATTCACTTCTTGCTTTGCAAACTTAGGGTTGTTTGTTCCCTGCTCTGTTAAGTCAGTCATCACTTGTCCGTCTGCTTTCCATCTTCCAGACTTTGATTGATAGATCTCTTCTGCTTTGGTATCTTGTACTGTAATCTTTGACATTGTATGTTTTTATTCTTTAACAGTCTTCTTTGTGGAGTTTCAGGAATACATGGAGATCATCGGATGCATGTAATCTGCCATGTTTAACTAGAATACACATGTCAAGTTTAACTAGGACTCTGAGATTTAGATAAAAATGGTTTGCTACTGATAGAATTCTGAGTTCTATACAATCCGGTTAATTAAGAGGAGTGAGTTGTAGGGCAATTGGTAAAGGACAGTAATTTCTTAAGCTTGTATCACCTGAAGCTTCTCAGAGATGGAATTTCTGGTTTAGAAGTATCCACAGGCTCATTAGCACTGCCTGGCTGAAGTGGGCTCAACGATGCCCTGCCCCCCACACCCCTTCCCATCCTTCTTCCCTCATCCTGCAAATATACGTACAATCTAGTCTCTAGATCCTGTGGATATTACCTTATGTGGCAAAAGATGTGCTGAAGTTAAGGATTTTGAGAGGAGGATCTATTCATAATTATCTGGTTGGTCTCTGAGGTTTGGAGTTAGACCCACTCAGAGAAGGTGACTAAAGAGGGAACAGAGAGAGAGAAAGCCACAAACCAAGGTTGACAGCTTCCACCACAAAGCTGAAGACCCAAGAGATGGATGATCCTTAGGGATGAAGCTCTGCTTGCACCTTGACTTTGGACACCTAGCTTCAGAACCATGAGAAAATACATTTCAGTTATTTTAAGCCACCAGTTTGTGACAATCTGTTATGACAGCTCTAGAAAACTCATATGCTGGTAGTGCAGTGTTGTATTGTCCTCCTTAAGTGAGAGCAAGTTCTATGTGTGAAGCAACCATACTCGTGAATTATTTTATTTATGATTTTAGGCAAATTGGTTATATTCTATGGGCCTCAGTTTTAAAACCTGAAAATTAGGGCTCATGGTCAATGAATTTAAATGTCTCAAATTCCTACAATACTCTTGGATTGTGCCAATCCTAATATGATAGTGAGGAAATTGATCTATTTCTATCATTCATAGAATGAATATGTAAATAAATCTTAAATGGAAAGAATAACATTATGCTACCTTGGGGTACGTTTAAAAAGCAAAAATTTTTCAGGATGGCTGGGTAGCTCAGTGGTTGAATGCCTGACCCTTGATTTCAGCTCAGGGCATGTTCTCATGGTTTGCTGTCACTGCAGAGCCCGCTTGGGATTCTCTCTCTCTCCTCTCTCTCTGCCTCTCCCCCTACATGTGCTCGCTCGCTCTCTCTCTCTCTCTCTCAAAATAAATAAATAAACATTAAAAAAGAGCAAGAATTTTTCTTCTTTATCTCTTGGAAAAGCTATTTAGATCTTGAAAGCAAGGGTATATTTTATATGGACAACTTTCTTGATGTGTTAGGAATACCTAATCTAAGCTTAATTTTTTATATAAAATTTAATGTACATAGATGGTTCTACAGGCATTTATATTAATCTTATAAAGAAATTATGTGAAAATTAAATTGTTTTTTTTTAAATCCTCATTGTAGTTGTCTAGATGGCTGTCTACTGTATAAAACTTTTTCTTAATTTAAAATTTAATGAATGGCTGATTCAATCACAGAGTTTTTCAATTGTTCATGAAATACACATTTAACTTTATTGCCATAATTTAGGGAACTTTCTTCTTGCATATAATCTGTAACCACAGTAGCCTTGGCTCTTACTCCCTTTCATGCTCTTGGGTTTTTGTTTTTTTCTTTTTAAAGATCATTTTCTCTTTTTTTATTAAAAAAATTTAACATTTACTTATTTTTGTAAGACAGAGACAGAGAGTGAGCAGGGGAGGGGCAGAGAGAGAGGGAGACACAGAATCTGAAGCAGGCTCCAGGCCTTGAGCCATGAGCACAGAGCCCAACGCAGGGCTTGAACCCATGAGCCATGAGATCATGACCTGAGCCGAAGTCAGATGCTTAACCCACTGAGCCACCAGGCACCCCTTTAAAGACCATTTTCAAATGAACTTTCTCATCCTTCAATAAGAACTCAGAATTTAGACATTATACTCTTTCAATATTTCCTTTTCACAAGATGTTTAAATGCCAATTAAGATATTAATATTAAAACTTACTAGGCACTAAGTGTTTCCAAGTTCATACACTCTTCCAAGTTCATCTTCCAAGTTCACTTTTATTCTTGTCAAGTAGGTACATTTTTATCATCCCCACTTTACAGATAAGAAAATTGAGGCACTGAGAAGTTAAATAATTTATGTAGTCATCTAACTATTGAGTAGAAAAGATCGAGGATTTCAAGTCTGACAGTATATATGCAAAGCCATGCTCTGAACCAATAACTCACAGTGTCTTTCACTGTTTCAAGGGCTGTCTAACTTTCATGGATATTGACCTGCTATGTTCAACACCATCAGCACTTGAAAGTCTCTGCAGGGCTCCACTGTATAAGGGGTTTGTTGAAAGTCTCCTCTTTGGACATTGAGTAACTATGCTTTTTATGTATGTATGTTAAAAGGAGAGAATATAGTAACCTCATAAACTCTACTTAGTTGTCCAACAAAATGGAAACAAATTGAGCATCCAACTGACCCAAATTCTTTAATCAAGTTCAGTGGCAAGAATAACCACATGTCTATCTGCCCTACCACTCATCCCTTATTTAAGCTAGGGGATGCTTCATTGCCCAGGGCTGCAGGCATCTTACCTGACCGCTTCCAGATCTCTATGGAGGTTTAGGTCAAAAATACTTCAGTTTTTTCATCTTCCCAGATTTTACCTTGACTGAGAGCATATGAAGTGCTACCCCTAGAGCAGAGCAGAGCTGCCTGGCATGTGACGTCCCCAGGGAGAGAGGTTTTCAGAGCCTGCCTAACAGAGAGCAGCCCCACAGCCAGGCACCCCTAAAGGAAAGCACATTTTTTACTAATGGGGATTTTCAGGTTTGGATCATGATCATTTCACTCTGGACTACTCAGCCGTTGCAGTCTGTTGGCTGAGCAAAGCTGGAGGCACAGTGATCCCTCTTCTCTTCACTGACCTCCTCCTAAGGGGTTTCTCAGTTGCACGGAGCTGGATAGAAAGGGATCTAAATCACAAGCTGCCTCTGTGTTCCATGAGAGAAAAGCTAGGCAGAGGAGAGGTAGCCGATGCGGGCAAAGTTGCAATCTTACATTTTTGTGGGACTTCTCTTTGGGGCTGAAGGAAGGGGGGTGGAGGGGAATCAAGACAACCATGCTCTTAGAGTCATATTATTGAATCTTTTGCGCATTTTCTCGGATTCTGAATCTTCCTAACAGAACTGAAGAATGAGAATGTGGACACATTTGTAACTATGCAGGATTTAATAGTACTGGTACTTTTCCCACATTGATCAGAAATTCATTTGCATCATTAATTAGGCTTTCATTTTCACTGAGTGCCAAAACCTTCCATTATTCCTTTAACAGTCAAGCACTTAATGGCATTTGTTGAGTACCCACTATGAACACACCCCTGAATGGGACCAATAGTTTTCCATTATATCATGTTGCTCTCCAAACGTGGTAAATTGTTGCAGGCTAAGGAGAATTTTCATATTCTTAAATATGTCCAAAATTCTTAAATATGTCTAAGATGTGTCTAATTTCACTTTCTTAAGTATGTCTCAAATTATAAATATGCCAACATTCTAAATGTGTCCAAAATTCTTAAATATGTGTATTTCCTTGAGGCATTTACTCACATCGATTAATTAAGCAAAATGAAAGGTACAAAAGAACTAAGAAATGGTATAATCAGTCTTGTAGCATTGCGTATGATGTTAAATATTTGTTTTATACTTTATTATGTAAGTTTCCAGGGACTAAGAAATGTACATGCTAAGGAAAACATAGACACTAGACACTTAAGGGACATCTTTTCAAAAACTCAAATTGATAAACACTTCCCTAGGACCCCCTATCTGCCAAAGGTCATGCTAAGTTGTGTACATAAACAAATGAATGTGTCTCTGCCTCACAGTATTCACCGTCTAACAAAGAAGCTTACAGGTTAATTCTATGTGAATTAATTCTAACCTGTTAACAGTGCTGTTATTAAAACACTTATACCTTATGCAAATTAGGGATTTTATTGTACCAAAACAAGGCTTCAAATTAAAATAATGGAATACAAAAGGGAATAAATTCCAGTTAATCTCCCTGTGGCATCGGCCATCTTGCTGACTCTTGTTTTGGCTGGCATGGGCAGCTGACTTACTAGCCTCCTCTTCTCACTTCCTCATGTGAGTTCTTTCCAAGCTTTGTTCTTAGAGAGGTTGCTCTGCTGCATAGATACTGACCTTGAAAGGGGACTTTGTAAAGAGCCACATTCCCTGATAGTGCATCTAAAGCTCAAGGTCTATTTATGGAGAACAGAGAGTCCTCACTGTTCCAAGCCCTACAAATGATATGGTGTTATTTAAATGACCACCAAAAACCTAAAAGGTCTTTAGTAGTCCCTGGTGATCCTGTGACATTCCTTTTAGCTAGTTTCTCCTACAGTAGAGAAGGAATTGGAATATTTACCATCTACAGTTGTGCTAAGGTTACTTCAGAGGTATACTTAGGTGTGGGTCATAGCCAATTACTTGGAACTGCTATTCATTAAGGCAAGATCCAGGAATCAAATCTCCTTGATGACACTTGGTGGAAGGTCAATTCACCCAAGAAAATTCAGGGAAAGATCATGTACTCTCAAATTAGTAAAGTGGAAATGCGGCTACACAGCTTCTAGATAGCATAAGCTCTGGAAGATTCCAAATATTGAGTATTGCAGGAGAGTCTGCATGAACGACTGGGACAATCATGTATCCGTAGACAGGAAACAATATTCTTTCGAATACACCATGAAATCACTTCGATTTCAAGATTTGGGAGGGGCTGATGACATGAACAGGAAGGCGATGTATTTCAGGATATTTACTTATTGCAAAGCACACATTTGAATTAACATTCCAACCTAGGATTCACTGTTTAAATGGGCTCAGGTGCATTTAGCTTATGGTATTTAAAAGCTGGTTAAAAATTACATTGTCAAGTAGAGGTGAAACTTCATACATTTGGACGGTCCCTTTCAGGCCCTGCTTTTATCATAGTGTTAGCATTAGTAAGCTCCTTTAGTGTGGTAGAAATACAATTATAACCCAGAACTCTGCACATTCATTCTCAAAGAAAAATATCCTGAACTCTGCTCGTTGAAAATAACTTGTATAGTCCCATGTATCAGAGCTTCTTCAATTACACAGCTGTGGCCGATTACACCTTAGTTCTCTGGAGATGCTCAAATATAGGTTTTGCTATACAAACAGACTTGCCACGGAGACGGCAATTTCCCTGCATTTTGAGGCTTATGGCATCTGGCTCAATTTTAAGAAACACAACAAGCAATTTTCAAATATTTTAAATATTTGTTACTTCGTGTGCAATTTATAACCACGGTATCTCAACCCTGATCAAATTACAGCTTCCAGTATCGCTCTCAGAGGGGATTTGGTGTCTTTGTAGCTTAAGGGCATAGACTAGGGTGGAAGATTCTGGAATTGTGTAGTGGAGTATCTCTAGCCTGCTTTGTGCTTGGAATCAAGTTTTAGTTTCCTTCACTTATATAATTCATGCATTTTTTTTTCCTGACCCACTTCACATTTTGTGCTTTTAGGTGGTAGTGTTATAACTAAGGATAACCCAGAGGCCAGAGTCTTTGGTCCCCTGTGTATCTGGCTGGCTGCCACTTTGTGCAAGAATGTAATGTTCTTATCACTCCTAGTCCTATGAAGACTATGATACAGCTTCTCTCTTTGGAGGCCCATTGCTCTTTTCTGTTAACTTCTAGGAACATCTGGCAGTGGCACAATAAATATAATATACTCTTCCAGATGGAACCATCTTCCAGGGGGGGTGAGCTGCAATATAAACCTAATGTTAGGCCAATTAGGACTTTAAAATAGAATCCGAATTATCTGTGCTTTATCTTGATTTGGAAATACATTTTGGACTTTATGTAACTACATATAATATTTTCATTTCCCAAAAGACATAACTTTAACAGAGTCTTGCCCCACCTCTCCCCACCCCCCCCCCATTTTAAAGTTATATGAAAGCTGTAAGTAATGGCTTCATATTCATTTGTAAGTCTTCCAGCCAAAATCATTCACATTTATGTTTCTTGAGTGTTGGGCTAAGCTAGGCCTGAGAGAGATAGTATCCTCATCATTTCAAGCTCTGAATATTATATGTAGGTTATAGATAAAGTCATAAGGGCAAATAACGTTCATCCATCATCACCACATGTATTTCACAGGATTTTCTGTTGCCTGGAAGTAAATTTAAGGTTACGTGCTTACTATAAATAAGAAAAGGGTAATAGCTAACATTTACATGGCATTTCCCAAACATTAATTAATTCAACAGCAAAATAAGTATCATACCTGTGACAGAAAGCTGCCTAAATTTTATAACTCAATTATTTATTACTTAAGGAATGTTTTAGTTGCACGGTGATTGGATAAGCAGGGCAAAAAATGACTATCACAAAGTGTTCTTTTCTTTCATGTTTGCATTGAGATAATTCGATGGGCCTGACTGTTCATGGGGAATACACCTGGTTGTGTTACTTACTATAGCGGTAGTCATGCAGCTGTAGGCACATAGTAACCAGCTCATAAATACTTTTCAAAACAAATTGCAAATGGCAAATAGTTAAGAGAAGCAAAAAGCATTAGAGGTAAACAAATTAGGGATGTAGATCTAAGGCCAGTGATTTGCTAAAGAAGGTTAAATGGCAAGTGTATTTGTTTCTTCTTGCTGCTGTAACAGTGGCGGTATATAGTATCATGGTTCATAGTTTTGGAGGTCTGAAGTCAGAAATGGGTCTCACTGGGATAAAACCAATGCATCAACAAGGCTGCATTCCTTTCTGGAGGTTCTAGATGAGGGGAATGTGTTTTCTTGCCTATTCCAGCTTTCACGGTGTCAGCGTTTCTTGGCTCCTGGCCCCCTGAGTCAGCAATGGCTTGTAAGTCTTTCCCATGTTGTGTCACTCTGGCCCTGACTCTTCTGCCCTCCTCTTCCATGTTTAAGGGCCCTTGTGATTACATTGGGCCCATCTGGATGATCCAGGATAGTCTTCCTATTTCAAGGTCACCTGGGTAGACCTTGAATCATAATTCCCCTTTGCCATATAACCTAAACTTTTCTAAGGTGAGAACATAGACATGGAGGTGGGGGGATCTTTATTCTGTCTACCACAGTAAGGTGATAGGATGTAGTCCTATGATACAGTGGAATGCTCACCTAAGACTGGCTCTAACTTGACAACTGTAAGAATCACCTTCATCTAAACCTCAGCTCACGTCTCTGGGACCTCTACTATAATATGGTTAGAATTGGGGCACCTGGGTGGCTCAGTTGGTTGAGTGTCTGACTCTTGATTTTGGCTCAGGTCATGATCTTGCAGTTCATGAACTGGAGCCCCACATTGGGCTCTGTGTTGGCAGCGTGAAGCCTGCTTGGGATTCAAACTCTCTCTCTCTCTCTCTCTCTCTCTCTCTCTCTCTCTCTCTCTCTCTGCCCCTCGCCAATTGCACTCTTTCTCTCAAAATAAATAAACATTAAAAAAAATATAGTTAGATTACCCCTGTCAGAAACCTGAGCATCATTATGAAACAGACTCTCTTTCCTACCACCTGTGTCCAATATTGTCCAATTAATTTTGCCTCTTAAATATCCCCTGAATTTCTTCCCTTTGTCATATTCTTACCTTAGCTCAGATTACCATCATTTGTCACCCCAACAATTACATTTATCTCCCAACAAGTGTTCATGTTTAAAATCTCCAGAGTTAGTCCTTCTCTATTTTCCATTCAAGCATCAGGGTGGGCTTCCTAAAACACAAATATGTTTATGTTATTCTCCGTTTGTAATCATTTAGTGGCTCCACATCTGTCACTGCTGTGATTCTTATCTGGGTCGGGAGGATCAGAACCTTTTTTTTAAAGGCATTTTGAATTATGCAAATTTTCACTCACCTTCTCCAAGAGTCTAAGATGCTTCTTTAGCGGTCATGTTCTCTCCCTCTCACTGGACAACCATTTGAAATAATTGTGTATGTGTCTGGCACACAGAATATGCACAACTACGGATACAGAGTAATTATTTGGTCCTCCACACTCCCTTAAAAGTTTGCTATCTGGAGCTACTTTTTCCTCCACTCTCCATGGAAACTCTAGAGGTCCTTTGGCTTTTCTAAGCAATCTTAGATAATACAAAGTCATAGGATTATCAAACAGAGCTGGAGAGAATTACCCAAAATAGAAACCCGGGCATTATCTTCAAACCCTCTCTTCCTCACTACCTATTAAAATGTCCATCAGGAGCTGTCAATTCTGCCTGTTAGGCATCTGTTGAATTTGTCTAGCTCCCAATGACAGACAAAACATCCAGCTCCAGTCCAATTACAGTTATTCTCCTTTTCTCACCAACTGGTAGAAAGCTTGCAGTTGGGGAAGTTTATGCAGTCACCTTTTCCTTTTGGAACTGGCTCTTCTTCCCTCAACTTAGGAGCTGTGGTCTCTGTGCCTCCTGATCAGGGTGGAGGAAGAGGTATGTGGGTTGGACATCTCTTACATTATTAGTAGTAAATACAAAATCTGATTTCACACTCTCAGGACCTAACTGAAGTTAAAAGCCTCTTCCTTCTTGGATAGTGAAGCCGTGAGTGTTCTGAGAACTCTCAACACCGGGGAGCTCTTGCCTGTATTTCCTCTGATGGAAGTGGTGTACTCTTCTCTGATTCTAGAAACGCTATCGTGTTTCAGTATGTGTGCTGCTGAAGTGAGCACGATCGTATTTGAAGCATGACTGTGCTGAGGCCTATTTGTCCTGGGGTGACCTTCTAACAGAGGAGCTTAATGTGGCCCACATCTAGTTATGGAAAAGATTCTTGCACACTTGGTGTCAATTATGACTCGGAGCCCAGTCAAGTGAAATTTGCTGCCTCTCCTTCCCTCCTCCTGCCTGGAATGGTTATCCGGCCCCACTCTGCTTCTTGAAATTTTCAGGTGGGAATCAGACTCCAATCCGAGGGATGGCAACTTTCAGAGTTTTTATGACGCACTTTTGTGACGACTGTGAGAGCTTGTGCTGTTTTCCTATATTACTTGTCTTCATCTCCTTACTTTGCATCATCTCATGCAGTGAGCTCATGCTTCTGCTTCTTTTAATCCCTATGTAGCACTAGATGGCTCAAACCACGGCAATGCAGGAAGGAAAAGATTTCAGGGAGCAGCGTGTCAAGAGGCAAGGGTCACGGATATATTTTCAGCTTCCATCCATCTTCAGAAATTAGATTTGAAGAACCTAGGAGCCAAGCTAACAAGTCAAGCAATAAAACCTAAGGAATAATAAAGCAGACAATGATAAAGTCTTGAACAAGAAATTTGATCTGTACGAGATATCAGAAAGACATTTAGCTCAGAGGGATGAGTCACTGGTGGCACCTGGAATGAATGAATGTATTTAGGAATGAATGAATTAATTAATGTATTTATTCCAGCTTCATTGAGATATAATTTATATATAACGTCATATAGGTTAAAGGTGTACAATGTAGTGATCTTACATATGTACGTGTCACAAAATAATTATCACAATAAGGGTAATTAAAACATCTATCACTTCACATATTTACGATTTTTTGTTTTTGTGGTAACAGCTTTAAAAATCGTAGCAACTTTCAAGTATATAATACAGTATTTTTAAAATGATTTTTATTTATTTCCGAGAGACAGAGACAGAGTGTGAGTGGGGGAGGGACAGAGAGGGACACACAGAATCCGAAGCAGACTCCAGCCTCTGAGCTGTCAGCACGAGCCCAATGCGGGGCTTGAACTCACAAACTGTGAGATCAGGACCTAAGCCAAATTTGGACTCTCAACCGACTGAGCCACCCAGGGCCCCCAGTATTTTTAACTATAAAAATTACACTATAACTTACACTACACTATATTTTAAATATAAAAATTAATTAACTATTAATATACACTGTGCTGTATATTAAATCTCCAGAACTTTATTCATCTTACAACTTACAAGTTATAATTGGTAGTTTGTACCTTTTGATCATTGTCACCTATTTCTCTCACTTCCATCTTCTGCTCCTGGCAACAACCAAATCTGTTCTTAGTTTCTATGACTTTGGTTTTTTAAATAAAAAAAAAATTGTAAGTGGACGCCACACCCAACGGGGGGCTTGAACTCTTGACCCTGAGATCAAGAGTCACATGCTATATTGACTGAGCCAGCCAGGTGCTCCAGCTTTGGCCTTTTCAGATTCCACATATAAATGAGATCATACCATGTTTTTCTTTGTCTAATTTATTCAAGCATTAGTAGAATAATGCTCTCAAAGTTCATTCTTGTCACAAATGGAAGGATTTCCTTCTTTTTTAATGGCTGAATATTCGTGTGTGTGTGTGTGTGTGTGTGTGTGTGTGTGTGTGTGTGTGTGTATAAAATTCATGGCAGTTGAGATTTAAATTCTAGCCTGCCTGGGATTCCTGGTTTAGTTTCTTCAGGACCATATAGAGATTAACTGCTAAGACAGATTGTGACTCTGAGTTTAAATCTTTCTCTTGCACCAATCTGACCCAGTGTCTATATAGCTTAAACACTTAATGCACTAGACTTGAACAGTAATATTCTTTTTATAGATACAACTGATTTCAAGCATGCTGTATATTTCAGTTGTTCTAACTTCTGGTGAGAAAGTATTGGGATATCTCTAAAATTTTGATTCCCCCTATTCCTTACTATCTGGTGCAGAAACCACCACTGTTAGAGTTCTTCAGTTAGCTGATTCAGTTGAGTATGGTACAACTTATAAAAGTCCCAGAAACCAGTTACAGTAGCTCTCTATTGAGGGTAGTCTTTTTGATACAGAGACCTGAATGTTAATTCTGGGCTTTCAATGTAAGAAGCTACATTAGGTTCACTCTGTGCCTGGTCATTCTATAATTCTCCATGAATCATATGTAAAATTGATCCATATCAAATCAAGTGACTTCTGTGATTTCATGATTCTATATGAATCATAGTCTTCTGTTGCTCCAGGAAGGAAAAATGCTGGTGGGGAGTCTGCCATGAGCATGAAAAGATTTTCCTAAAATTCATGTTTTATTGCCTTCTGGTAAACCACCAAATGGTCATCCTAAAGACTGTCCCCTTTCCATAGGTTAGCAGTAGAGGGATGTATGGACTGGATGAGATAAGTGTGTGTGTGTGTGTGTGTGTGTGTGTGCGCACGCGTGCATGTGTATTTATTTATATAAACATATGCCATAAAGCACATATTTAACTTCATACATTTGTTAGCTAACAGACAAAAATTTATAGGCTACAACTCAAACTCATAGAAAGAGAGAGATAATTGCCGTGCACCTAAAGTTCATTATCTCATGCCATCCTCACAGGGCCTTTATGAAGTAGAGAGTAAATACCATAATTTCCAAGATCCAGGGTCAATATAAATAAGGCTGGCTGTTACTGAACCATTCTCTGTGGCTAAGCCCAGTAAAGGTTAATTCTTATCTATAATACTGGTACAGAGATTCCTATTTGGGTGGCTTTAATCCAAGTGACTATTGAGGGATCTAAGTCTTTCTATTATGTGATTTCCCTATCTATGAGACATTCATTTCTTGATGCACAGACTGGGAAGAGTATATTTGGAAAATTACATGGCGTATTTTAGGAGACTGGCCTTATATTATTTCTGCCCATATTCCATTGTGTCTTGTCAGTTACATGGTCAACCTGTGAGGGATGCTGGGAAGTAGAGAGGTGCACACTGATACCTACGAGCTCTAATAGTTCCTGGACCTGTTACACAGCCAGTAAGTAGAGCTCCAAAGACTCCAAAACCTACATTAGAAAACGTGTGTGGCAAAATCACTTTGAAATCCTATAGATGCTTTAGGACAACGTGAGGATATTTCCAAACTTCTTTGTAGGATTAAAAAAAATAATTTATAGATTTTAAGACATTTCATAACTTTTCTAGGGCATAATCAAGAGGGAAATGTGACCTTGGCTGATGTAAAATCTTCAAGGCCCCACTTTTGAAAACAACTTTTAATAATTAAGTCAATAATTATGCTTTAATAAAATTCAGGTTAAATGACAAAGGGAAATGAGTACAAAAATATATTTATTGGCACTCAAAGAAATTTTTGTATCACCACTAAATTTCTTGGTAAGATGTTTAGGGAAGTTGTGTGCACAAAGCTTCTTATTTATTATACTAAAGTAGGTAGGCCTCTCTAAATTGCCACTAACAACTAAGCACACCATTGGCTCAAACTCAGATACCTGACATTAGAGTTCATACTCTCAGTATTGCCTGCCCCCCCCCCCCCCCCCGCCACCTCCCGTGAATACTATAAGCATTTAATTATTGCAGTTAGCAGTAATTTAGAGAGATGTACCATATTTCACATAAATGGTAACTAAAAAATGCTAAGATTTATAGCAAGTAAAGTATATTATATCTGCCTCCCAGGTATTTGTGGCCTAGTGGAAGTCACTGGGGTTTTAATCTTGACCTGATTGTTTTGCTATGTGATCTTAGGCAAGTTATTCCAACTCTGTGAGCCCCAATTTCTTCATTTCTTTTTTTAATGTTTATTTTTGAGAAAGAGAGTGTGAGTGGGGGAGGGGTAGAGAGAGAGGAAGACACAGAATCTGAAGCAGGCTCCAGGCTCTGAGTTGTCAGCACAGAGCCCAACACGGGGCTGGAATTCATGAACAGTGAGATCATGATCTGAGCCGAAGTCAGATGCTTAACCAACTGAGCCTCCCAGGTGCCCCTCTTTATTTCTAAAATGAGAATAAAATATATCTTGCTTTATTGGGAAGGTTTATATAAGAGATACATCTAAAGCACTTTGTACAGTAATTGACATATTGTTCCTCCAAATGTTAACTGTAATAGTAATTACAAAAAACATGGGTGTTATTACTATCAGTGTTAATTATTTTTCTTGTAAAATAGAGACAATAATGCCTGCACTACACTGAGAAATAAATGGGCTGTACGTAAATGTCTGGTATGCAATAGGAGCTGAACTGAAATCATTTCTCTTCTCCTTTCTGGACAAATCAGAACTTGAATTATATCTTTAGTCAGTTGTAGGACCTTTGACTCTGTTCTGGGGAAGTCCTTTAGACTCTGTTAAGAGTCTTTTAAATTCTGAATTTTAGAGAATAAATCTGTAAATTTTCAGTGTTGAATGAGAGATACTTGGTTTTCAACATTGTTTTGGCCAAGGTCTTTTCCACAGTTGCTTCCATTTTTGGGTCATTGAGTGTTGGCTCTACCCGTTAGAAACCATACCAAATGTTAACACTCTCAAGTACCCAGTGGGCAGTGTAGTCTTTATGTGTTTACATAGACATAGGTTTGTCTGAGCCTAAAGCCCATGCCCTATCTATCAAATTCTATAAATTTACTTCTTATTCTTTATCACAGGTACATAGAAAATCTGTTATATATTATGGGAGCTGTACAAACAAATAGGTTCTGATTAGCTGCAATTCCTGGATTTTCTCTATGCTGTGTTCAGATTTAGCCTTCATATCATGCTGCCCTATATTAACAATTAATATATAATTAATAAACACTCAACCGTTTGGCAAAAGCATCAGACACCCAAGTCAAGAGGCCGACTATCACTGTGGAAAACAGTATGGAGTTTCCTCAAAAAGTTAAAATTGGAACTACTCTCCTATCCAGCAATGGCACTACTCGGTATTTACCCCAAAAGTACAAAAACAGTAATTCAAGGGGATACACGCACCCCTATATTTATAGCAGCATTATTTACATTAGCCAAGATGTGGTACAGCCCAAGTGTCCACTGATTGACGAATAGATAAAGAAGTGGTATGCATATGTACAATGGACTATTATTTAGCCCTGAAAAGAATATAATATTGCCATTGGTAACAACATGGATGGAGCTAGAGAGTGTAATGCTGAGTGACATAAGCCAATCAGAGAAAGACAAATACCATATGATTTCACTCATATATGCAGTTTAAGAAACAAACGAGCAAAGGAAAAAAAAAGAGACAGATGAAGAAACAGACTCTTAACTAGAGAGAACAGATGGTTACCTGAGGGGAGGTTGGTGGCGAGATGAGTGAAACAGGTGATGGGGATTAAGGAGCGCACTTGTGACGACCACTGAGTCATGTATAGAATTGAGTCACTCTATTGTACACCTGAAACTTATATAGCCTTGCATGTTAAGTGCACAGGAATTAAAAACCTTAATAATAATAATAAAAGGCTGGCTATGAACTGTTCCAGGTCACAGTACTGCAGGTTTTGACATTTTCTACATCAAGTCTCAGTCTAAAATGGAAGATTTTTAAGTGATGATTTGGAGAAAAGAAATAACAGTTACGGAAGAGTATCTTCAGATCTTTTGATTTCAAATCGAATGCATCCTTTTTGCTTCTTGAATACAAGTCATCTTTCCTTCAGGATCTGGTGTTTTCTACTGACCTAGTGGTTTGGCAGTACTAGATTAAACTGAACTTCTCAACTGAGCTGAAGAAAGAAGTCGTAGTTCTGAGTAAATTTAGCTGCATCCCTGCCTTAGCCTTGGAGTAGAGACTTCTCTTGAAAGCAATTCCTGCTGCCTTGACAATTTCCCTTTCTCTTTTGGGTTATGGAAATAGCTACTACCGTAGAGTTGTTATTCTTCTTGTTCTATATCACAGTCTTTCTCCCTGTCCGTGTTTCTTTCTTAATTAGGATCATCTGCCATTTCTCACTACTTAAAGTTAGGTGAAAGCCATGATTCTCCAGGCTTCTAAGCAGCAACATGATTAGTAAGACCAGCTTTTGGCAGGAAAATGAAATTATTTTTAATGTTAAACAAAGTAACTGCAGGATTCTACCTGCAGCCCGAGTCTGACTGGGAAATGATAAAAGAGGAAGTCAGGATATTACTCTCTGATCAAATGGATTGCCTTTAGACATGGCTTTAAAAAAAAAGAATCCCAACCCAAAAGCCACACAGCTGTAAGCATAAGATGTAGTGAAAAAATGAGCCCCTTATAGGAATTGGAAATTAGCAGAGCCTCATTAGGGACCCAGGCACAGGAAGCCACAGCAGGACAGCTGTTTTCCTGTGGATGGACCTGAATCATAGGATGGATGCATGGTGGGGAAATACACAATTTTTTTTGTACTGCATTTGCCTAAGGAAGGAAATGTCCCAAGAAACCCCAAAACACCATTTCAGGGAGTTTTAATATATACTAAACCAAACATGATAACTTGTTGGGCAAGAAGTCTGACCCCTTCATATATTTTTATATTTACTGAGAAATCCAGCTTGAACTTTTCTCGGAAGTGTCTGGAGGAGATGGGTGTTGACATAGTGAATTGGAGAGGTTGCAGAAGACTGAACAAATGGGGGCGATCTGTAGAAAATTGCATCATGACTCATATCTCTCAGCTGATGCTAATACTTGCTCTCTTTAAATTGCTACAGTTCAGGAATCAGCATGGCTGTGCCCTTGCAAAATGAAGGAAGACACACAGACCTATTAATCTAAAAGGGCTTTCATTTACTCAACATAACGAGCAGCCTTGCCGGGCTCAAATTATAGTCTCTTAACCACATAAAGACCTGTGCTTTCCTAGTAAAGGCAGTATCAAGGAATGTAGATGAAGGAATACCGATGCAGGTTCTTGATATGTGTGCTTTTGTGTGTGTGTGTGTTTATGCCTATGTGCACATTTCAAAACATCAGTTTAAGGCAACAGAGCAGTAGTATCTGCCCCATGCAGAAAGCCCACATGAACATTGGTTTGTACCCCTGGAAGGACATCCCTTCAGTGGTTCCACAATATATCTTTAGAGAGAGGATTTTGATTCAAGAAATGTCCTTACCTTTGGTTCTTTCTTTTCCGACTTGGTTTAAAGGTACTGCAACAACATTTTTGGCTGTGCACATACATACACACACACATACACATACCCATACACACATGTCAATGAAGAAGTCTGTGGGTAATTTGGACCTGCAGTGTACTTCTTTCTCTCCCCGTGGAGTTTGCCAGGTGATAATACAGCAGGAAAACATTAGAATGTGTAAACCATAGAGAAAAGCCACAGGGTAATCATTAACCTCAGGTGAGCAGCCGGCCTGCCCCTCAAATTCTCTCCATGCAGTGCTGACAGAACAGGTGGTGTAAGGCAGTTACCACAGTGTGGAAAGTGGGGAGCATGTCTTAAAAGAAACCGTGGTCTGTAATTATTTGGAGGCTGACAGTTGCTGAACACCTTCTTTAATGACACCTGACGCATGCCTTAATGTCTTACTCGGGCAGAAAGTAAACTACTTTACAACCACCATAAGCATCATAACTCGCTGCCAGCTTCCTGTTAAGTCATTCCTGGAGCAAGGTATGGGTGGAATTTTCTAGTGCTCTGTATTTAGGGTTAACCATTTGAAATAAGTCCGCATTTATAGGTGCAATCACTTCTTTTTGGATTATGATACTTAGGGAAGGAAAATGATGGGGAGCCTTAGATCCTCAAGAAGAATTCTAAGTTCCTCAGAAAAGTGCCCTATAAATTCAAGGTATAATTACCTGGATCATTGTTGCCATTATTTCCATCTAAACAAGTTTCTAGATGTATAGATGGAAATAAAAATAGTCTTGTGGAATGTAATCCTTCAGGGCCATGGGAATTGGGCACCCCAGAAAGGAAAAGCGTCCTGCTGGTGAAGAGTCCAGGGCTTGCCAACTCATGACCTTTTGAAATGCAGAGGCCAGCACAGTGGTGGCATCATCCATTTCATTTTCCACAGCTTAAGTCAGGCCCTCCTTTGTCATGTATTCGTGTCATCTTATTGAATTCTCTGTTGTGACTACAGTAGACAATAACACCAGAAATGATCCATTAGACTTCAGTTGACAGAACAGAGAAACAAATCATGAAGAAAATTCGCATTATTTCAATCAGATTGCATATCCAAATAGAGGGAGAACATCTCATTCAAAAGACCAGCCGTATAAACCTTTAGGGATGAGGAAGGGTAAGCCAGGTGAGCATGTTCTAGTAATCAAAGGTGGGGACTAAATTGTATTCTCGGGGAGGCAGGAGCTGTTATAAGGGAATTTTATTTGCAGATCGTCACTGGGATGTGTTTGGGTGTACAAATTTTACAGGAATGCTGAGGCGCAGTGGGTTTGTTGCACATATAAAGGAGGGGGAAATGGGAAATGATTGAGGAAAATCTGGGAGAGAGGAGAAGAGAACCTAGAGTCTAGGTATTACAGAAAGGAAGGGAGAGGTCAAAAGAAGAAAAAAATCTTCCATGGAGGTTTAGCTAAAGAGAACAGTAGAGGCAGGAGTATCTGAAGGGTTTTAATTTGTTTGATTCTACATTGTTCACTTACTGGTGTGTGTGTGTGTGTGTGTGTGTGTGTGTGTGTGTGTATTCCTTAGGACCACTCAGAGAAGTAATGAGTTCTGCATTGAGGTTTTCTCAGAAGAAGCAAAAAAGCACATGTGATGATGAACACCAGAGCAAGAGGATTAGGAAAGAGCTAACCTAGAGTTTAAACATTTATTTTAGTTACTGAACAGAAATTGAACCAAAGCAACTTTGTGGGGGGCAAGGAGGACTCTGATTGTGTTTGCTAATATCTGGCCTGAGAAAGAAAATACCAAAGTGCAATTAAAACAAAAGAGCCTGAGGGGAAGGAAGGAGAGAATGAAATTATTTTAATTGTTATTATTGTAATTATTCATAATTATTTTAAAACAGAGCGATGTTGAATATGTCCACATTACTTAACTACTCCAATGTTGTTACTGTTTTATTTTTAAAGTTCTGTTGGTTATTTGAATCCTTGATGTATCACAACCCAGAATCCTCTTTTTTTTATCTCTCTAGGGATTTTATGTTAAGGTTGAAATAACAAGCTTGGTGCTATCATGATATGCCAATTCAAACAAAATGAGAAGAGATCAAATAAATGATAGCCAAGTAGGATACGTGGAGATGTTTATTGAGTTGAATGGTATTTTGGTTTTCTGTTGATGTTCTTTCCTCTGACCTTGAAAACTGGGGGAACCCCTCGGCTCATCCGAGATGGAGGCAGCCTGTGGATCATTAAGTTTTCATTAACTTCCCGGTCTATGCTAGAGTCTTACCTGTGTTCTGACAGTCTAGATAGAGATCTAGCCTCTGCTTGGACTCCTTAGATGTTCACAAAGTTGACAGTCACATTTTCTGAAATGCTTTAATTATTAACACATTTTAGGTAAGCAACAGGATGTTCAGTGGTATTTTCCAAGTTGGAGAACAAAATATTCTAATTTTTTTAAGTTTATTTTTGAGAGAGAGAGAGAGAGAGAGAGAGAGAGCGTGTAGGGGATGGACAGAGAGAGCGGAAGACAAAGAATCTGAAGCAGGCTCCAGGCTCTGAGCTGTCAGCACAGAGCCCGATGTGGGGCTTGAACTCACAAGCAGTGAGATCATGACCTGACATGAAGTCAGATGCTCAAACCGACTGAGCCACCCAGGCGCCCCCAAAATATTCTGCATCAAGGAACTAGGCTTGAGAAGGGGGAGATCATAACCAGGGTCTGCCCAAATCAGCCATCACGCATCCACAGGCAATATAAAAGATGAAGGTTGAAAGGATTTAGGAAACACATTTCTCTGGAGAGCATTTTCTACATGTTACTGGGATGGGGAAGAATAATTAAGAACTTTCCTCCCTGAAGGCTTCAGGGAAGGATCAGGTTAAGATTCTGGCATGTATTGGTCAAGCTCTTGATGTTGAAGACTTGAGTTATTCTTTTTTTTAATGTTTTATTTTTTAATTTTGAGAGAGAGACAGAGACAGAGAGACAGAGAGTGAGCAGGGGAGGGGCAGAGAGAGAGGGAGACACAGAATCTGAAGCAGGCTTCAATCTCTGAGCTACCAGCACAGTCCCACGCGGGGCTCAAACTCACAAACTGTGAGATCATGACCTGAACTGAAGTCGGATGCTTAACCGACTGAGCCACCCAGGCGTCCCAAGATTTGAGCTATTCTTTTTTTTTCTAATTTTTAAAAAATATTTATTTATTTTTGAGACAGAGAAAGACAGAGCATAAGCGGTGGAGGGGCAGAGAGAGAGGGAGACACAGCATGTGAAGCAGGCTCTGAGCTGTCAGCACAGAGCTGGACGTGGGGCTCGAACTCACGGACTGTGAGATCATGACCTGAGCTGAAGCTGGATGCCCAACTGACCAAGCCACCCAGGCGCCCCAGATTTGAGCTATTCTTAAATAGTCTAATGATGAATAGCTGTGACTGGAGCTGCCCCTACTTGATAGCAAAAGAAGATCTCTGGGAAGGAGCTGCACATGCTCCAGATTTGAATTCTGAGATCGGAGAACCTACTGAGTCGGAGAACCGACTGTAGGTCAGGTTGAAAGGGATTCTCCCCAAAAAGACTGACTTAGGGGATGGAGGGAACTTCTCAACAGAGGGGACCACCAGAAGCACAGATGAGTTGTACGCAGCCAGCTGGAGAGGCAGCTTTGCTCAGGAGTGACTTGTAGGTGAGGACCCTCATCAGAAGAGCTCAAATTGAGTCTGCAAAACCACCAGTGAGACCATCGATTACCCAAAGTTCCCTGACGGTAATTCCACCAACCTGGTAGAGTTGAACCATTTCCTCTTAATCCTCTCTGGCTACCAGAGCCTGACCCTGGGGCCATCAAAGGAGCAGCAATGAGTGAGGAGAACAGCGGGAGCTAGGAAGGGAGAGGAGGTCAGCCACTCATGCATTTCAGATTTCTAGCCCCGAAATGGGAGAAGGGAGGAAAAGGAGAAGCTTCCAAAAGGATAAGGTACAGAATTGTTACGTTGTTGGATAGAGCTCTTAAAATTACTAAAATTAGATTTTTTTGTGTGACTAAATGGGGCTGAGAGTGTACCCCAAATTCCATCATTGAGTTTTTGTTCTGATTCCCATCTTTAAAGAGTTTCTGCCTTTTGTGTAGTACTATTTAGAAACATAAGTATCCCTAAGGTATAACTTATCAGATATAGAAACCTTCTTGAAAATAAATGTGGGTCATTTTCACATTGACCATCATGTTAGTACCATACTTCTGGAGAATAGAAAGCATTTTGCTGGCAGAGGAGGGCAGATAGCAACAAGAAAATGATGCTTAGGGAAAGTAAATGTGAACGGACAATGGAAAAGACAATTGTATTTAGCTCCCCAGTTTCCAAAGGTTGTTCATTTAGTCGCACAGAAGTGAATCCTGAATTGCTTTGAGTATTTGTTCCTTCACCATTGCATATGTTTTGCAATTTCATTCAAAGTCATAGAAAGTTTAGAATAATGGAGCTGGAGTTGAGATCAAAGTTTGACAACTTTCATTCATAAAATAGAAACTAAGTACAGCCTGTTGGTAACAGATTTTATGAGAGACTAGAGAGTCTCAAAGAGCCAGAAGTTGGAGCAGGTGACGTAAAGAAGTGAGAGGGTGTCACGGCTAGGTTTTCTTAAGAATATGTTGAAATTCTAACCATGTATGTGTCACAGGAAGTCACTGATGCTGGTCTGACTTGCAAAAAGTCCTAAGCAGGGACAACTGAACAAAGCATATACTAAAGTATCAGTGTAAGGCAAGTGTGTATAAATGTAGGTAATCTGTAGGTAAGAAGGATTGCTGTGCATGTATGCAAAAATTTTTTCAGTAGTACAAAGTAGCTTTTATAATTAGTGGTGTAGTTTGGACATATGCGATTACATTACAAACTCATATATATTATATATATAAATATATATAAATATATAAATATATAAATATATAAATATATAAATATATAAAAACTATATAAATATATATAAATATATAAAAATATATAAATATATAAATATATAATATATATAATATATATATAAATATATAATATATATATATATAAAATAAGTGTGTGTTATGCATGTACATTCTATAACTGGAGTGATTGAAAACACAGTCATTTAATCTTAGCTTTTATGTGTGCCACTAACAATTTCCTTATAAGGAATAGATCCTACAAAACTTAGTTGTCTTCATGAGTCATGTGAAATAAAACCACTTTTGCTTTTTACTTTTTACTTTTTAATATGTATTCAATAATTCTTAAAACACTGATTCCATTTCTTGATCATTCTTATCCTTTAAGTTGCTTCCTTCGGCTTTTGCTGAAGAGCATAAAATGCTCATTCTTGGCCATTTTTATTCCCATCAGAATTTTACCTACAAGCCAATTAGGTGAAAGATGTCCAATTAACAAATTTTACTATTTGTTTAACAAAAATCATTTGAAGGGATGACTGTGTAGGCTATCGACTAACCTTGGCCTGCTGCACGATTTATTGATTTCAGTTATGGTGGGGGTTTATTACTCGTAGTTTCACTACATTTTTATAAACCAGGAATACCACACGACTTTTAATGAAGATCATTTGGGCTTCACCCATTGAGGAAGCAACAGAGAAAGCAGAAACTCTTACTTTGGGCAACGCTTGCTTTTTAGTTTAATGTTTGAGAATGAAATTTCTGATCCCAGATGTGGTTAGTTTGCATCTGCCTTAACAGAAGAATTGTTAAACTATTCTTATAATTGTGTATGAAATAGTGAGCTACTTCTGTTTCCCTTTGGACTGAGGTCCTAATATAATAGGTGCTAACTGTATCCATGTTCCAAAAGGAAATGCTGCACCATCTATATGGGACTTTAAAAGAAGTGGATGTTGGGTGGGAAGGAGGTGTTTTCCTCCCACCTTGGATGTAATGAGAGGAGCTCTAATGCAACCACTTGGAGGTTTAAAGGGCACTGAGGATTGCCGCTTGTCTCATGCCTGAGAAATCCCATCGGCTTGAGGTTCTGATGGTAGTGGAGAATAGGGCTACCTTTGGAATGGTTTGTATGTATTATGGGTTGAATTGCTTCTCCTCCAAAAGCTATGTTGAAGTTCTAACCCCAATACCTGGGAGCGGAACCCAATTTAGAAACAGGGTCTTTATAGAGGTGATCAAGTCAAGATGAGGTAATACTGAATTAGGGTGGGCTCAAATTTAATAAGACTAGTGTTTTTTTTTTAATTTTTTTTCAACGTTTATTTATTTTTGGGACAGAGAGAGACAGAGCATGAACGGGGGAGGGGCAGAGAGAGAGGGAGACACAGAATCGGAAGCAGGCTCCAGGCTCTGAGCCATCAGCCCAGAGCCCGACGCGGGGCTCGAACTCCCGGACCGCGAGATCGTGACCTGGCTGAAGTCGGACGCTTAACCGACTGCGCCACCCAGGCGCCCCAAGACTAGTGTTTTTATAAACAAAGGAGAAGAGACAGAGACACCAAATGGCCATGTGATGACACAGGTAAAGATTTGAGTAGTGTATCTATAAGCCAAGGAATGCCAAGGATTACTGGCAAGTACCAGAAGATAGAAGAGGATAAGAATGATTCTTCCCTAGAGGTTTCTGAGTGAACATGGTCCAGCCAACACCTTTACTTTGTAGTTCTAGTCTCCAGAATTGTGAAACAATACATTTCTATTCTTTTCATCCGCCCAGTTTGTGGTCGTTTATGGCAGCCCTAGAAAACTAACACAGCATGTCACTGCACTCATAACGAGTGCAAAGTTTAGGAGGTTTCCCACAGACAGAAAGTGAGTCACATGAGAGAAAGATGGTAAAGCATCACTTTAAATTTTATTCAGGTGGAGTGCTTGAAAGGGCAAGGAAAACTCAGAAGAAAGATGTTAGAAGTATACAGTCATGCGTCCAAAACCTTAAAGAGTTCTGAGCAAGCATCGAAGGAATATTTGCATTGAGAGCTGCTGGTGAAAGATATTCTGTAAGGAGGGTCTCCCAGGAACCCATGAATGCTCCCATAAGGGAAAGGGTCTGCTTTCAACTCCAACACAGCTATACTGGGGCCCGTTCTATAAGAACTCTCCTGCCCCTTTTTCTGTTCTACCTGTTCTCTTTAGATCCTAAATAGGTAACATAGGTTCCCACGATAGCAAGCTGAGGGAAGAGATACTGAGGCACCAAGAAATAAAAAGGGCAGAAGACAATCACTCATCACAAAGGCCTGGGAGAGAAGTGGGGGCAGATATTAGTGATAAGTGACTGGGAGAAACAAGCTATCCACACCCTGACCTAGAAGTATTACTCTCTGATTGATTTCAGAAACTTTTCTCTCTTCACTAGGGAACACAAGGTTTTTGAAAGTACTAGATTTTTTTATTTTACTAGATAATCAAATAATCACATATGACCCAAAGAAGGAAAAGAATACTTCTAGAAGAGCTATGATGTCATTCAACTTGAAGAATTTGTACTCTCTGGTTGAAGGTGCTCTTTTGGACCACTTATCAAGATTTGAGTTGTATGTTTTCTGACTGTTCATTTTTTGTGTCCTCCTGAGTGCACAGGCTGCCAACTATCACAGACTTACTAAATGTAATCAGAATTTTTTGCATCTCATTTTTATCAGTTTCTTTAACATGCAATAGACCACACATATATAAAATCTAGTTTACATCTCAACATATGTATTCACCTTTGAAAATGTAACTACAATAAAGATAGTGAACATATCCATCAATTTCCAAAAATATCCCAATGTCCCTTTGTAATCCTTCCCTATAACTTTTCTTTGTGGGAAGATTTTTATTTCAATTTTAATTTCTTTATAGAAGGCTATTCAAGCTATTCACTCTTGAGCGTGTGTTGACAGTTTGTGTCTTTCAAGGAATTTGTCCATTTTATCTAAGTTGTCAGATGTGTTAGCATAAAGCTGTTCATAACATTTTCTTTTGATTGTTTTAATATCTGTAAAATCTGTAATGATACCATCTGTCTCACTTCTGTCTCCTTTGATAATTTATGTCTCCCCCTCCTGATCAGTATGGTTAGCGATTTGTAGATTTTTCTTAATCTTCTAAAATGACCAGATTTTCATTTCAACAACTGATTTTTCACTTTTGTTTTTCCAGTTTCCTTTTCATTGATTTCCACTCTGATATTTCGTTATTTTCTCATTTTTGAGTACTTTAGATTTAATTTGCTCTTTTTTTTTTCTTCATGTGGAAACCAAGACCTTTCTTTTTTCCAAGATAGGCATCTTAGTGCTGTATGTTTAGTGCTCATGTATTGAGGCAGCTGCATGACATAAATTTTGATATATCTGTGTTTTAATTTAGTTCAAAATATTTTGTATTTTCACTTTTGATTTCTGCTTTGACCCATGGGTTATTTAGTAAAGGGTTAGTTTCCATATATTTAGAGACCGTCCAGAGATCTGTTGCTGATTTCTAATCCAATTCTGTTGTGTTCTGTGTGACTTAAACTTTTTTTTAGTTCCTGGCTTTCCCTTCCCTTCACTGTGACCTGGAAATTCTGTGAGAGTAGGATGGACATTGTAAACATTATCTTATTTATTTCCCATTTTTCAGGGAGCACAGTCATTTGTTGTGAAGGTAGGTAAAACTTCTCCTTTACCCTCTTAGGGTCTCCAGCTGGGCCTGAGAATTAAGTTGAATAAGACATAGCAACGGGAGGAAACTATACCAGTTTTACCTTTACATGTACTTGTGAATCTCCAATAGGAAAAGGAAGACCCAAAAAAGAGGTTAGGCTTAAGTGCTCATATACTAGGTTGAACAAAGAGTAGTAATGGGGAAAAAGTAACTAATGTACATGGGGAGGCTAATGGAAGAGTAGGGCCGTTGTAACGAGGTTTGTCTGTACAGATTTCTCTGGGCCTTGGCGCCCTTGGCGCCCTCTCTCATGATAAGAATATTCTTTTCTGCCTAGGATAGGGAGGCATCTTTCCCTTGGGATTTTTAGCTTTCAGGGAGAAAATGCAAAGTCAGCATGCCCTTCTTGCTATCTGCTGTTTTTTCATATGCCTTTAGTTCAAAATAGTCACTATTTCCAAACTAGCATATTGGGGGTAGCATACTCTAAACCCCTCTAGTTCAGACCCCCTGATGTTTAATGTCTTAACTGTTTTTTTATATATTCTGTCCAGATTTTTAGTTGTTTCAGACAGGAGGATAAATATGGTCCCTGTTAGTCTATCTTGTTTAGATGTACAGGTTTACAAGTTAAATATTCTTTTTATGTGCTTTCATTGAAGCTGGTATAGCTGAGTTCCTGATTTAACTCTGTCTCTATAAACAAAACCGTGGCAAAGTTACAGGAAGAATCTATAGGAAGTAGGCAAAACATGTGTTCGGGTGTTGTCTGTCTGGGAGAATCTGGGGTTTAGAAAACAGAGGACAGTGGGATTTTCCACATGAGTAGAATCAAACCACAAAATGTTCAAAAGAAAAAAAAAAGACTAAGCAGACTTCTAAGAACACAATGAGCATTGCGTTGCAGTTGACCATAGAGGCAGAGTGTATAACAGTCAAGCTGAAGTTGAGATGTAGGAACCGTAGGTTTCTAGTGTTTGTGTCGCAATCACAGATGGTGTGACACTGTAAGATATTGTCAAGTGACTTATCTAAGTGTTGTTAGTAAAAATAATATATTGGCCTGGAAATAGATATGTGGACAGCATTCACAAAGGTTCTGATCTAATAATTTTGAGAAAGAACCTTTTTAGAGTGATGTAAAACTAGTTTTGGGAACCACTAGTCTAGATGATCTCTTCAATTACTTTTTGGCTTTAGTGTTATCTATATTAAACATTAATAATGATGATAATAGCTGCTGTTTGCTGGACCCTTGATATACATTGTCTTGGGTACCTTACATACATACCTTCTAATCAAATGGTCTCTCATTTGGATGGAGAGATCTTACTATGGATCTTATTACCTAATTTTCTGAAAGGTGAAATTTCTTTGTTTGCAAAGCCTAGTACTTTGCCTAAGGCCACATATGGAATCCACCTAGAAAATGATCAACTTAGATTTTATTTGCTATATCTAGCATCGAAGCTGTGCTTTCTCTTTTTTTGTCATGGTGCCTACAAAAATACTTTGATCCATATATTCTTGTTTCATTATTATTGGTTGGTTTCAGTCAAATGTATCAATGGTGAAGTATTCTGTAGAGAAAGAGTTTTATAAACCGTATAGAAGAGAAGCATGAATACAAGTGGTCTATAGATTATGGTCAAGTAATTTTAAGATATGGTACTTTATTGAGCCCTTATTTCTACTAAGCTAAGGGCTGTATTACATTATATATTTCAGTGATTTTTTACATATTCTATGGTTTCTTAGTGAAAATTTGTCCATTATTTAGTGATATTATAAATTGAATGCATGTATTGACCTATACCCTTCACCACATCTTGAAAAAAAGAATGATACCTCATCCTTAGGTAACTTATATGCACTCTTTCCTTCAAACCTCTTTTCCCTTCATATCTCTTCTACTTAGGATCCCCTTATTTTTGGAAATGGGTAGTCATGTTATGCAGATTTGAAGAGACTGAATGAGTGTTATACAGATCAGATATAAACAAATAGCCTTTAACCCTATTATTCAGGTAAAGTAGAAAATATTTGTATTTCAGAAGTGCTACCAAGGTTCTAAAGGAGACTACCATTAATAAAAATTTGAAAACAACAACAACACTTTTTTTTAACCCTGGCTAGATTTTTCATGCATGAAGTGCTTTGAGTATTTTAGGGGAATGCTTTGAATTGAGGTCATTGATTTAAATTCTATCCATTCCCTCCCTTTCCTACCCTTTTGCCTTTGTTTCCCCTCTCCCTCTATTTAATGGGAGCTTATCTCAAATTTGAGCTCATCTGAATGGAGTTACAAAGTGAAATTAACCAATTCCCTGGAAAGGAGTGGGGGTAGCAATACTTTAGAAAGCTTGTTAATTTCTCTTTTTCACTCTGCCTCCCTGCTCTGCTCTCAGGCCTCACTTGGAACCCCCGGAGAAGAGAAATTAACAAGCCCCCTGAAGCTGAACCACTACAGCCTTTCAAGGGAATTGGTTAATTTCACTTTGCTGCTCCATTTCGAGCAGCTGGGGGTACTGGTCTTGAGGGAAATAATAGGGACTGGTGTTTGAAATCCCTTTACATTTTTAAGTAAAATTGTACTAAGTTTGCTTATCAAAGTGAAAAATGGTGTTCACCGTATGTCTGCGATACTGGTTTATACACTGGCATGAACTAATAATATTTTTTTTCCTTCATTTTTCGTTTCTTAAGCTCGTTTGAGCTGATCGTCCAGATTCTTTTTGATTCCTAATAGTTACTGTATGGATTGTTTTGTCAATGTAGATGGTTACATTTATGTAAGCAACCAAAACTTTAGATGTTTCTTTTTTCTAGTGTAGTTCTGACAAGAGTACCCTTTACCCCCTTCCTCTTTAAAGAATCTAAAGTACCTTTCTTTGGTCCTCTTGTAGGAGACCCAGGTGTGGTCTCTTAATGCAAAAGCATTCTCCATCAGGCCTGTTTATGGGCTTCACCCACAGGACATCACAAAAAGGGATCAGATGGCCCCTGGTAGCTCTTCAAATTCTCTCATTCCCGAATTCTCTTAACACTTTTGCAACACCAGCAAACTTTTCAATTCACAATCCATTCTTTTCCCAGGTTAATAAATTCATTGAACATTAACCATTTTAAAGCATACTCTTGGGGCATCCCACCACTAACCTCTTTACACCCTTAGTCTTAACCATTTAATTCTTCTCAGTTCTGCTCAAAGATGTTTTAATGATGGAGCTTCATCTTTGGTCATATGGTTACTAAATCGTCTTAGTTCCCACCTGTGAAGAGGTTTCATAAAAATCCTGCTAAGACTCTCAAATGAATTGCTTTTTCTTTCTATGTATGACCCTTCAGTTAGTTCCAGCATAATGAGAACAAACTTGAAATAGGCTTGCAAAAGATAACATTCAAAAACACCACAGCGTTTAAGCCCCTCTCCTGTTACTTACAGGCAGTGCTGACGTTCAGTAGATGCTTCTTTTCTTTTTTTTTTTTTTTAAATTTTTTTTTTCAACGTTTATTTATTTTTGGGACAGAGAGAGACAGAGCATGAATGGGGGAGGGACAGAGAGAGAGGGAGACACAGAATCGGAAACAGGCTCCAGGCTCTGAGCCATCAGCCCAGAGCCTGACGCGGGGCTCGAACTCCCGGACCGCGAGATCGTGACCTGGCTGAAGTCGGACGCTTAACTGACTGCGCCACCCAGGCGCCCCAATAGATGCTTCTTTTCAATATTAATTTACACACATTTCTGTGGATCATCAATTGCTGTTGAGTGCTATTGCATTGTGGACGTATTAAAAAGTATGCCTTTTGAAAATCATAGAAAACTCTGGTCTTGACATCAGAGCCTCTGACAAGTAAATCTGTTCTCATTATCTCACCATCTATCTTGGCTTGTAAAAATCTTGCAGGTTTATGAAGCTTCACTACTTCCCCTTGTTCTTCAACATAAAGCTGCCACTTACTCTAAAACAAGCTTGATAAGATTGTCTTATAGATCCAATTCATTTAAACAGAACACTGCTGCAGACACTAATGTCCTTTTTCTGCAACTCTTCTCTGTCTGAGCTAGGGTATTATGCTCGAGAGTTAGAAGGATGAGGTACAGATGTACTATATGCACAAAATCACCGTTCATTCCTAAAGGGCTAGAGCCTTAAATATCAAGATATTCATTCTAATGTGAATGGAAGAAAAGTGCTGTTTTTGCACTTTCCCAAATGAGGCCATAGTCTTCAACCATCTACTGTACTATCCTTACTAAGTGGACAATAAGAAGAATAATAAACCATGGTTCATTTTAGATGTTAACCCACATCCAAATACCTGAATGACCTTCTCTCAAAGCTGTTTTAAATAAATGGTGTATAAAATACACACCAAGAGAGTCGTAAACGGCCAAGGTGATATTTGAGGCCTTATGGGAGGTACTCATTTCAAAAATTCTATGCTCTGTCACCTCTAATGATCTTTGGCTCTTCATTTAGCTGAGAGTTGGCTTTTTAATGAACAAATGCCGTAACCAGTCTAGATGGCATTCTTATTATGGTCATATATTTTGGAGGGGGTTAGGGAAGAAAATGATATAAGAAGAAGGTGGGAGGGAAGTAAAAGAATCTCTGGGAAATGGAGGGCATCCTTGTCCCCATCAAAGTGATGATACGTGTGGGATGAAGGTGCCTGTGGGGGTGATGCCAGTTCGATGAATGAGGCCTGACATTTTGTACCCCTGAACTTTGGGGAGACTGGATTTACCCGGGCATCTGCTTGACTGCAAGTCTGAGCTAATGGGCACATAGTCCAGCCCATAATCAGGGTGCTTGTATCCTTTCCTGTCAGTTCCAGAAATCTGGATGTCCCCTGGGATTAGAAAACAATACTGGGGCCATCTGAGGTACTCCAGGAAATGCTGGACCAAGTGAATGCCTTCTATAACTTTTGGAATGTCTTGGATGCTTGCAGTTAGGGAAGGAAGGGGGAAAGAATCTGAATCATTTGTCAGATTTCTACTGGTTTTCTTGACCCAGAACTGTCCCCATTGGAGGCATCTCCTGGAGTCGAGGACTCCTTTGTTTTCCAATCTCGATTCAGAGCCTCAGAAACTCTTGGATTACATTGGGATCCTTGTAAGAGTTAACTAGAAATAGTGCAGCCGCATCAAGGGCTTCTAAGTGAAGTAACAAGGAGGGTTGTCACTATTATTACCTCTACCTCAATTGACTTGAGTCATGGAGCAAAGGGATCTTTGATTCTCCTCGGTGATTGATTATGACTTCTTAATGGCCCTATTCATTAAGGAATTATCTCTTCTTTACATTTGAAACAATATATTGGGAATTAAGAACTCTAGTTTATGTTAGCAGCTCTAAGCCCACTTGAAAAATTATATTTGATAAGTCTTTGGGCTTTGAAGGTAGTCACGTACCATTTTAAAACACATTGTGCCAGCGGCCCCAGGGTGGCTCCGTCGGTTAAGTGTCCGACTTCGACTCAGGTCATGATCTCGCAGTTTGTGGGTTTGAGCCCCGCGTCGGGCTCTGGGCTGACAGCTCAGAGCCTGGAGCCTGCTTCAGATTCTGTGTCTCCCTCTCTCTCTGCCCCTCCCCCTGCTCATACTCTGTCTCTCTCTGTCTCTCAAAAATAAATAATAAAATGTTAAAAAATAAACACATTGTGCCAAATGACATGACTCTAATTACACTTGGAAGAATTAGTGACTTTTTATTATCAAACAGAGATATTTGACTTTATACTATATAATGATGCCAGACTAATCATGAAGCACGAATGGCATGTGATAATTGCTTTAGCAAAATTCCATGTGACTTATTTGTCACCTAGGTACAGAGTAGATTTGCATGTATGTTTACAGCATATTAATCACACTTGTTTCCAGCATCTTTTAGAATTCTTCTTTTTTTTTTTTAAATTTGCATAATGTTTTTATTTACTTTAGAGGACCCGATATTAAAGAAAGGTAGCTCACGGGAATTCTTTTCCATATATAGGACTTCAGATAAAAATGGTATTTATCAAGCTAATGTTATATATCTATTTCAGAATCCTGTCATTTTGGTGATTTATAGAAAGAAATGAGTAGATAGCAAATGGTTTAGCCATACACTTTATTTTTTATCCTGCTTTGTGTTTGTAGCCAACGCTATCAGGCAGATGAAATCAGGGGTCTGGCAAAGGTATTGTACAGCGTATCTTTAATTCACAAGTGATGAGGAGGGAAGTTGAAGGAATTTTTTGTGTGCTGAATGGGATTTTTCTGCTGAACAGCACTACATTGTCCGTGAGCAACAGCTCTTGAATATTAAAACAGAACCATTCTGTCTTGTCCTGTTGCCATGGAAGATGAGAAGGTGAATTTGGAAAAGCAAACAGGGAAAGCCTTGAAGAAATGAGATAGATTGTGTATTTGAAGGCAATTTGCCCAGTGGTATCCTTTCTTGCCCAAACTGCGCGCGCGCGCGTGTGTGTGTGTGTGTGTGTGTGTGTGTGTGTGTGTGTGTGTGACGAGCTGGGCAAATAAGCCCTCCTTGCAGTGTTTTGAAGACAGATTAGAGCTGTCATTGTTGTCCTTGAGACAGTGCAGGCCGGGGAGCTATAGCAGGGCGAGACTAGTATGTAACTGTGCACACGTTGGGTCTGTCCTTTCATTGGGGATGGCCAGTACGTTTATTGCATCGTCTTTGGGCCAGAACAAGTGACCTTTTCCATTTATGTGGCCCTGCAGACCTCTGCAGTGCAGTGGTGCTAGAAATATCTGCCCAGGTGTCACATAGATTACCTGCGCTTACATTGCATTGGCCATAGGTAGTCACATGGTCAAGTGTGGTGTAAATGAGGTAGCAGCGGAGTATGCTTTTCCCAAAGAGAAGCACTGCAAGTTACAAGGCAAAAACTGGGGCAAATGTAATCCTCTTTTAGAAAGGGGAGTGGAAATGAGTAATTAGGAAGAATGATGCCATTTTCCTCAATCCTTGTCTGTTTTGAAGGCTTATGGAGGTAATATGGGATGCTTTGGAGGCTGTGGGTCATTCTTCTTAGGACTGGAAGAAAATGGTCTTGCAGTGATGCCCAAACTCTAGTTCATAAGGATCACCTGGACAACTTGTTGAAAATGCAGGTTCTTAATGCCACCTCACCTCCATTTCATCCCCCTCTCACTTCTGACATGGTAGGTTAGCAGTGGGGTCCAGGAGTCTGCATTTTAAGAAGCACCTTAGTGATCTGACACTGGCCCAGATGACCACTGTCTTCGGTCATGTGTTTACCATAAAGTTTGTGGTTGTGAGATAAGAAAAACAGTATTTGGAGAACAAAGGGTTTATATACATTTCTAGTCCTCAGTTTTCAATAGAAGACTTTAGCCTTGTCCAAAAATATGTATATTTTAACATCCCTGTTATTCTTCCCCATTCTCACTTATGGAGCCTAAGAGAATTATAGAAAAAGTAGCAGACATCCAGTTATATCATGACAGAAGATTAATATTATCAAGAGGGAGTTTTATTTGTCTTCTTGTCTTCAGATTCCACTCTGAAGAAGTGGAAACACTAGAAAAAAGTTTTCCTCAGAGGACTATAGGATCACTGACCCATGGGTCCACTTTGATCATTTCAGGGTGGAAGGTTTCCAGAAAAGATAACCTCCCTGGCCTGATTAGATTGGAACTAAGATTCTGCAGAAAGAATAGATAGATATAAAAGGGGACAAGAAAGGATGCCTGGGTGGCTTAGTCAGTTAGGCATCTGACTCGATTTCAGCTCAGGTCATGATCTCAGGGTCATGAGATCAAGCCCATATCAGGCTCTGCACTTGGTGTGGAGCCTGCTTGAGATTCTCTCTCTCCCTTTCTCTGCCCCTCTTCTGCTTGCGTACTCTCTCTCTAAAACCAACCAACCAACCAACCAACCAACCAACCAACCAACCAACCAACAAATAAGGGAAAAGAATAAGGAGAAGAAGGAGAAAAAGATTGAAGAGAAGAAGAAGAAAGTGGGGAGGAGATAGACAAGGGGAGAAGGAATTCCAGGCCCATGGACCCTCTATTTCTCTTAGTATAACCTCTGCTTAGGAAGATTATCCTAGCCTTTCTGGTAATGGACCATACTGGTACTCTATTTGAGATATGATGGGTAGGGGGTAGGCTTGGAGATTCAGAGTGGAACATAATACTACATTTATATCAGGAATTGGGATGGGTTTTGTCCACTATTTTGATTCCATTAATGTCAGGAAGCTGGATGTAATGGGAACTTGTCAGGCCAGTACTATTTTTCTTGAAGTATATCTGAGAGATAACTAAGGAATTGGTTGAGCATCAACCTGTGATCATGCTGGGACTGGGAAGGACTGAGCAGCAGCATTTCTGCTCTGGGGAAAAGGGCAGAAATATCAACTCTCTTGCATTGCAGTCTGGGACTGGAAGTTTTGTTGTCTACTTTTTTCACTTTATAGCCTTTGCATTTTTCCTTGTTGCTATAATCTATTTGAGATTAACATTTATACTATATAATGTTATAATTTAACATTATATCAAGATTAAATTTGTGCAATATTCTACCTAGCTAGTATATTACATTGTTTTAAACCATATCCGCCACTATTTAGGTTGTTGACAGTATTTGATATCAAAAACCTAAAATGAACACTCTCAGGAATGTTTTTCCCCCAGATTTATTTCTTTAGCATGAATGTTTGGTTCATTCCTACTTTTAATGGGAAAATACTTTTTTTTAAAAAAAAAGATGATTTATTTTGAGGTTGGGGAGGGGCATAGAGAGAAAGAGAGACGGGGGGGGGAGAGAGAGAGAGAGAGGAAGGGAGAGACGGAGAGAGAGAAGGGGAGAGAGAGAGAATGAATTCTAAGCAGGCTCTCCTCTTTCCATGCAGAGCCCAATGCAAGGCTCCAACTCATGTACTATGAGATCATGAGCTGAGCTAAAATCAAGAGTGGGGCGCTTAACCAACTGAGGCACTTAGGCACCCTGGGAAAATACTTTTTAAATATGCACATATCCTTTTATTTTTAGCATTTTAATTTACATGGGGCTAGGTTTGTGGTCTTTGCTACTCACATTACCTTCCTTTGCATTTTATCTTTCATTGCGCTTCTCAAGACAGAAAGAGTAAAAAAGAGAGAGGTCTGAGTGAAGTGGGGTCTTGGGACACACCCTGGAAAGCCAAAGCCATTTAAATTTCCTTCACTTAGAGCCATTACCTTACAATAATCCGTTTGGAAATGCAATAAGCAAACCCAAAATAAAAACAAATAATTAAAAGCGAAACCACAACAGATCCAAATTAATGGCTTACTTAGTGTTTTTTTTTTTTCAAGTTAAAAGGGTAGTGACTAAACCTCCAACTGCTGTGGAGGGCTTTGGAGCAGCGGTTCCCAGCCCAGGCATGTGTCACAATTGCACATTTGGACTGCTGTGGAAAAGGAGGAGCACTCAGAGTGGGTTAGGAATTGAGCTTAATCCCAAACCTCCTTTCTCCATATTGTAGCTCACCCACCAGAATCTGGGTATTCTCATTGCAACAGTGCTCATGTGAACATATGTTTTACTGGTTAAAGAAAAATGAAGAACTTTTCTCCCAAAGGATAAAATTGAAAATACTGGCATTCTTTGCTTTGCATATGCATATATGCATATACATATATGCGCATGTATACATATATATATACATGTATATATACATGTGCCTACAAATACATGTATATATATGTGTGTGTGTGTGTATATATATATGTATGTCAGTAACCATGGTTTAGCTAAAGAATGCCAATCCGTCAACGACACAGTTCAAATTTCATTTGCTCCAGTGTATTAACTGCATGAAGTACAAACTGCTGATGGTGTTTTGGCTCCGAAATCTGCGTGTAAATAAGCGACGCACATCACCACCAGCCACCAGTCGCCTCCGTGTGGTTACCATATAGCTGTCTCTCAGTGAACACTCAGACATCAAAGCATGTAGTAGCGTTGCCTCCTTGTCTCCTGGTGGCACACTCACGTGACATTTTACAAAGATGGCTTCTCGAAAGAGGGAATTGCGCACCGTATAAAAGTGCAGCCCAGAAGTGGAAAGCAAGAGTGCAGGATATGACATGAGATGAGAAGATCGCGGCCCAGGCACTGCTGTTTGAGAGCCTCCAGATGGGAGATCGGGGGGCTTACTGCAAGAGACTTTATTCACGTAAATGAGAGTTCTGATGAAGGTGTTGGGCAAAACATTACACACACACACACAAAAAGTCTTGGAGATATTTGTAGGCACTGAAAGAACCAGGAATGAAATTTTGGAAGCTGATCCAGCCTGACAAAGGAGTATGCCAACTGGCCAACATGCAAAAGAGATGCTTCCTTCCTGTCGTTAATTATATGACAAGAAGGCAAGCATTATTCGCTACTATTATATTACTTATACTCTTTGTACATTTTTTAAAAAGAAGTAAAACACTTAAATTTTAAACACGGCTAATGTGTCATATTAACATGTACTGAATCAATATGTCTTACTATCTGTTGTTTTCCTATAAATTTGTAAATGACAGTAAGAAAGCATTTAATGTTTTGCCAAAAAATTGAAAGGCCAAGGCAATCATCATCTTTCCCACTGATTACTAAGATTGCTTTGTACAGTGTCCGTTTCCACAGTGATCCTGACGGTCCTACCCCACTGTGCTTATCCAAAGGACTGCGGTACCTTATTTTTCAGGTGTATAGTAATTTCAAACATTGTCTTGTTTAGTCTTCATGGTAACTTTATGAAGACTGCATTATCATTCACATTTAACACAATGAAAAGGTTTAGAGACATCAAGATATTTGTTTAAATTTACACTTACTGATGTCTGAGCTGAGGACCCACAGTCGTGATCCTGTGTTCTCTCTCCATTACAACACTGCAGAAAATTATTCCCCTGAATTGCCCTTTCTGTTGGCTAACACACTGCCTTACAACGTTTCCCTGGTCCCAGTGGCATCCTTTCTCATCACTTCCCTGTTGCTCAGTCTCAATCAGGACCTTCTCTTTTGGGATTAGTTGCTCTTTTGTTTCAGTGCTATTCGGGGCTCATTATTCTCATTAGTGTTTTTAAAACATCTGACCCATTCTTTTTCCAATGAAACTGATTGTGTGTCATCCTTCAAGGCCAGATTTTTCTTGCTTTCCTAAGTGGTGAGACAATTAGAAATCATAAACTAAAAAAAAAAAAAAAATTTAAAGGGGCGCCTGGGTGGCGCAGTCGGTTAAGCGTCCGACTTCAGCCAGGTCACGATCTCGCGGTCGGTGAGTTCGAGCCCCGCCTCAGGCTCTGGGCTGATGGCTCGGAGCCTGAAGCCTGTTTCTGATTCTGTGTCTCCCTCTCTCTCTGCCCCTCCCCCGTTCATGCTTTGTCTCTCTCTGTCCCCAAAATAAATAAAAACGTTGGGAAAAAAAAAAAAGAAATCATAAACTAATGGAAGAAGACTGCCTACCCCTTTCAGTGACCTGCAGTACAATTCTCAGAGTGATTCTAACTTCTTTGCTTCGTCAGTGATCACCAGTTTTCTCTCCTATGAATTTGTCTTTGCTTTTCATCACTGTATCTAGATCTAGATTCAAGCCCTCAACCTCCCTACTCGCATAATCATTTATTTTACAAACACATATAACATGATGGTCCAGACATGCTTAAGTGCTTTACAAATATTAACTCATTTAAAACCTCTTAACAACTCTATAAGGCAGGTACTATTGTTATTTTCATTTTATAATTGGGAAACTAAGATGCAGTGACTTAAAGTAACTTTCCCAAATTCACACAGCTAGTAAGTAAGTGGTAGAGAGAGGATTTGAAACCAGGTAGTCTAACCCCAGAACCCAAGCTTTTAAGCACTATACTTACTATATTGTATTTCATCCATTATCCGTTCATGCATTCATCAAGCATTCATTGAGTGCATATTGTATCAAACACTGCAGAAGAGGAAAAAGAAGTGTTTTTTTTTTAAAGTAACCACAGAGGGGCACCTGGGTGGCTCAGTCCATTGAGTATTGGGCTCTTGATTTCATCTCAGGTCATTATCCCAAGGTCGAGGATTAAGCCCTGCGTGGGGCTCCGTGCTGAACGTGGAGCCTGTTTAAGATTCTCTCCCCTTGCCCCTCTCCCTCACTCATGCTCTCTCTTTAAAAATAAAAGATAATAATAATAATTAAATAAAAAGCAACAACAGAAATATGTTACAGATTACATGACAAATAAGGGTTACCTTAAGGACACTGAAGGAGCAACTGGTCACATTTAAACAAGGGAGGGATGGGGGACATTTAAAGGAGATGACTCCTGAAATTTGTGTGTGCAGTTATGTGTTAAACAGAACACAGACAGGCATGGCTCAGGGAAGAGTATTTTAAGACAGAAGGGGTATTGATAACAGAGGCATGAAAACATGAAACAAACTGATATGTTAGGACCACTTGTGTATGGTTGAAGCTAGAAGAGAGGGATGTGTCAAAGCAAGACAAAGTTGGAAACATAAGAAAGGGCCAATAGAAGGGACATGAACTTGGTCTGTCAACCCAACTTGAGTGTACATTAGATGAATGGGCTTCTACCTAGAATAACACAATCAGCTTGTCCAGAGCTGAAACCAGGGAATTGTATTGAAAAAAATATTTTAAAAAATTACCAAGTTTATATTTAACTAGTTTGGGAACCACTGTATGTCAGGTCTCTGTGATCTGGCTTCTGTCTTCGGTGTTTTCTAGAGCATTGGATAGTTGAACCTCTGCTATTAACAAGACAAATCCATCCCAATTCATCTCTCCATTGGAAAAACCAGTCTTGATTGTGTAACTCCATCTTAAATTCCTTCTTGAGAGACAGAAGTATCTCTTGGTTCAGTTCTTTACAATTTCACGGTGCAGCCACTGATGAAGAAAAAGAGATTTGGCTCTTCGAAGTTCAACATGGAACAACCCACAATTCTTTCCATATCTCATTGTAAGAGTATACCATGATCTTTGAAAATTTGTTTGCATCAAAGATTGTAAATAATGTATGGACTTTGAGGCTGGCTGGCATTTTTGTTACTGAGGACATCTGCATTCATGGATGGGAGTTAGGGGCACCACTACTCAATGACCAGGTCAGGTCTTCTGACTCCTGGGCTCAGTGCAATCTTCTTCTGCCCCTGTTGCTTCTCACCCCAGGTAGATTCTGGAGTTGCTCCTATGATGCAGTACCTTTTGGGACTCTAAACAGTCACACACACTTTTTCTTTTCTAGGATTCCTTTATCCACCTCCTTTTCACTTGTGAACTCCTGCTAACACTGTAGGTCTAAGCTTAGAAACACTTCCATTGCCAAGTCCTTCCTGACCATCAAAATTGTGGTGCCCATACTCACTACGCCTTTAATAATCTATACTTCACTCTCATAGCAACACTATTTGAAAGCCAACTGAGATTATTTTGCTACTAATCTGAAAACTTCTGAAAGTGAGAATATCTATTTTGTTACTTTTGCATTTCCAGTGCCCACGACAGTCTCTGGGCACTTTAACAGGGTATGAAAGTGTGTTTTGTGACTTAGGCATTAACACATGAGTGAATGACGCATTCTCTCTATGTAATTGCATGAGGACAAGGTTAATTTGTATTATTCTAATAAACACATGGTGCACTTGCATTTAGAGGCACACATTCAGTCCCAAGGAGCTACATCAGTAGAATATTCAGGGTTGCTTTTTGTGATAATATTTGGTATTGAAGACTACATTAAAATTGAGTTGGTATTTGTACAGATATTTTTCAACATTAATCAAACACAGGACAGGGGAAAATACTGCTACAAGTTATGAAATTAAGCAGTTGAGGATTGCTACAAACAAAGTAAACTATAGCAACTCAGGTTTTTGTTCCAGCAGTGATGGGGAGATGTAAAATTGGGGCTGCTGAATCTATTTCCAACTTATCGTCTATCTTCAAGAACTACAAAATGCTAACTTACAAGTGACCTTAAAAATCCTCTGTCCAACTTATTCCAAACAGAATAAGACTTCCTGTGATAATATCTGTGAAGAGTGACCCTCCAGCCACGATTTTAATTCTTCAGGATGAGCTCATCACCTTACAGTCATTAGAAAACTCCAAGTAGGAATAATAACGATATTAATGACCACCTTACCTGAGGTTCTAATCTGGGCTGAGCCCTGTGCTGGAAGTTGAATATACATCATGTCATTTACTTTCACAGCAACCATATGAAGTAGGTGTTATTATCTCTGTTTTACTGAAGGGTAATAACCATGGCAGAGAGAAATTAAAAAAGCAGTCCAAGGTCCATAGCTAGCAGTTACTAGTGATGAGGTTTTCCATTCTTGTATTGACGACTGCGAGAACCAAAGCCTTTCCCATAAGATATTATATAGCTTCTCAAAGAATGTATTTCCTTATATTTAATTGAAATTTCTTATTTCCCTAAGTTTATACATTCATTTTAGTTTTGTCTTCTAGAGCAGGCCAGAAAAGCCTCATCCCTCTTTTTCAGCCCAGTCCTTCAGAGATTTGACAATAGTTATTATATACCCCCTGATACTTTCCTTACTGAGACATCTGTTATGGATTTAATTTTGTTCCTCCAAAATTTGTCTGTTGACATTGTAACCCCAAATATTTCAGAAAGTAACCTTATTTGGTGGTAGGGCGTTTACAGAAGTGATGGAGTTAAAGCGAGGTCACTAATGTGGACCCTAATCAGATATAACTGATGTCCTTATAAAAAGGGAAGTTTAGCACAGACATGTACACAGAGGGAAGGTGATATGAAGAACAGAGACGACACCCTCTGAAAGCTAAGGAGAGAGGCATGGAATAGTTTCTTCATTGTTTTCAGAAAGAACCTGTCCTAACAACACCTTGATTTCAGATATCCAACCTCTAGGTATGAGGTGGCAAGCTTCTCTCATTTAAGCACCCCCAATCTGTGGTGGCACTTTGTTATGGCAGTCCCATCAAACTAATACAACACCTGCAGCTTCCTCAACTATGTTTTCTAGAATTATTATCCTGTGGCCTTTGACCACAATTATTCTAATGTATCAACATCCCACTTGAAATGCGATGCTGCAGTTGAACATTTATTTCAGATATGGTCTGTCATGTGAACAGAAGACAGGGATGGTCAGTTTAATTTTTTTGTTGTTTTGAGTTACTGTTCCTCAATTAATATGGCCTAAGTTGCAGCGACCTTTAAAGTTATTGGCTCACAGTAAGCTTCTGCTTTTCAGACTCAGAAACGAGGCTTTGAAACCCTTGTGGGAGGGAATCTTTTCCCACAGAGTCAGAAGCTGATTCATCATATACAAAGTTTGAGACAAATTCCTACAAAAACCCAACTTTTCTCTTTGATGACACAAAAATGAAATCTGTCTTTTGTAATGTATCTGAGGCCACCAAGCTGAGGCTGATCTAAACAACCACGTGTTTGGAAATAATAAATATAAAACATTTCAGAATAGAGGAAGACATTTAAAACATTTATTCATCTTTGAGAGACAGAGACAGGGTGTGAGTGGGGGAGGAGCAAAGAGGGAGACACAGAATCCGCAGCAGGCGCCAGGCTCTGAGCTGTCAACATAGAGCCCAATGCAGGACTCAAACTCACAGACCATGAGATCATGACCTGAGCTGAAGTTGGACACTTAACCTACTGAACCACCCAGGTGCCCCTAGAGGAAGACATTTTTTGTAAAAGGAATGGTGAGTGAGCAGTAGTGTCTGCCACAACTCAAGTCTAACATGACTTTTTCAGTAAGCATATTAAAAGTAGATGCATAGGGGCACTTGCACCCCAATGTTTATAGCAGCACTTTCAACAATAGCCAAATTATGGGAAGAGCCTAAATGTCCACTAACTGATGAACGGATAAAGAAGATGTGGTTTATATATACAATGGAATACTACTTGGCCATGAGAAAGAATGAAATCTGGCCATTTGTAGCAACGTGGATGGAACTGTAGGGTATTATGCTAAGTGAAATAAGTCAGGCAGAGAAAGAAAGATACCATATGTTTTCACTCCTATGTGGATCCTGAGAAACTTACCAGAAGACCATGGGGGAGGGGAAGGGGGAAAAAAAGTTACAGAGAGGGAAGGAGGCAAACCATAAAAGACTCTTAAATACTTAGAACACACTGAGGGTTGATGGGGGGTGAGGGAGAGGGAAACATGGGTGATGGGCATTGAGGGGGGCACCTGTTGGGATGAGCACTGGGTGTTGTATGGAACACCCAATTGGACAATAAGTTATATTTAATTTATTAATATATTTAATTTATATTTAATATATAAAAGTAGCATTTACAATTCAATATGTATTCAAAAATATCAGAGTGAGGGGCGCCTGGGTGGCGCAGTCGGTTAAGCGTCCGACTTCAGCCAGGTCACGATCTCGCGGTCCGTGAGTTCGAGCCCCGCATCAGGCTCTGGGCTGATGGCTCAGAGCCAGGAGCCTGTTTCCCATTCTGTGTCTCCCTCTCTCTCTGCCCCTCCCCCGTTCATGCTCTGTCTCTCTCTGTCCCAAAAATAAATAAATGTTGAAAAAAAAAATTAAAAAAAAAATATCAGAGTGAAAGTCAAATTGCATTTTTAAGGAGGTATTATTTTTCCAAGCAAATGATTACTGTTGAGGAGGAACATATAAATCACGATGTTGGCCTTCTCTTTATAGGTAATGTTCCTTGAGTTTTTTTTCATAAAAGCAGTAATACATTTTTTTGTCTAATCTGTCCATATTATTAACATACCCACAAAAACATGTTATACAAATTGTTATATGTATATATCTGTCCACTAATAGAGGTGACATTTTCAGTGACATTTTTTTTCTCTTGCAAACCTAGGTAACCTACATGAATACCAAGCGTATGACTTTGCAGTAACACCATGGTCCAAATGGGCTAATGGATCAGATTTCGAATACATTCCTCCATATAAAAACATTGAGAGAATAAATGCTTTAGTTTTACAAGCATATTCACAAATGCACACACAGAGATATAGAGTTGGACATATTTTATTTAAATTTGAAATAATGTGACATGACATGTTATTGAAGTCTCGATGGGCATGCGCTAATGCAAATCTAAGCTTTTTATTTTTCAATTGTCAAGAATTGCATTACTTGAGAGCCATTGTACAAAAGCACATTTGAATTAGTTGTAAACTGAGTTGACGCTATTGCCATAGAGTAATGTTATCTTTTTAAATTTTTTTTTTAATGTTTATTTATTTCTTTTGAGAGAAAGAGAGCATGCGTGTACATGAGCAGGGGAGGGGGAAAGGGAGACAGAGAATCCCAAGAAGGCTCCAGGCTGTTAGTGCAGATCCCAATATGGGGTTCAGTCTCATGAACTGTGAGATCAGGACCTTAGCCGAAGCCAAGAGTCAGACGCTTTAAAGACTGAGCCACCCAGGCATCCCATAAAGCAATATCATCTTATCCCTTACATAGATCCCTTATTGTCTTTGTTGGTGATACAGCAGTGTTCCTATACTTTCCTGTGTGATTTGGAGGGCTTTGTGCTGTTATTTTAACATTCAGCATGACACTTTAAAAGATCTTTTACACTGGGGTGCCTGGGCGGCTCAGTCGGTTGAACGTCCAACTTCAGCTCAGATCATGATCTCAGAGCTCATGAGTTCAAGCCCCACGTCGGGCTCTGTGCTGACAGCTCAGAGCCTGGAGCCTGCTTCTGCTTCTGTTTCCCTCTCTCTCTGTCTGCCCCTAACCCACTCGCATTCTGTCTCTGTCTCTCTCAAAAATAAATAAACATTAAAAAAAAAGATCTTTTACACCTTATAATAATGTCATACTAGTATTTACTAAATATTAAAGCTTATGCTTTTAACACTGAAAAACACTCTTGAATATCAATAATGCTGGAAAGGAAAACAGATATAAAATAAGGCATGCAGAAGTCTGAGGCAGGGAGCCTTCCAAAAGGACCTTCAGTGATCCCTGCCTTCTAGTATTCATAGCCTTGTGTAATCTCCTCCTGTTGAACGTGGGCCAGATCTAGCAACTCACTTTTAATTAATGTAATATGGCAAAATAATTGAAGTGTCACTGCTAAACTTGTTACAGAAGACTGACTTATAGAGTCTTGCTGGCTCTGTCTTTATCTCAGTCTCCTTTTCCAGTTCTTGCTTACTTGTTTTGATGAAGCGAGCTGTTATGTTATGAGCTGTTCTGTGGAGAGACCCCTGTGGCAAGGAACTGAGAGTAGACTTTGGCCAAAGGCCAGTGAGGAAGTGAGGCCGTCGGTCCAAGAACCCACTAAGTTCTGAGCCCAACAACCATGTTCTAAGTGAGTATGAAAGTAGATCTTTTGCCAGTTGAATATTGAGATAATTACAATTCCCTGATACCGCCAATGCATCTTGATTGGGAGAGGCCCCTAATACAGAGATCTTGCTAAGCCCTGCCCAGATTCCCAGGCAACAGAAACTGTAAGATAATAAATGTTGTTGTTTTAAGCCACTGTCTCTGGGGGCAATTTGTTATGCAGTGATAAATAACTGATTCAATGGACAAATAACCACCATGTTCTGTTCTGTTGTGTATACAGGGGAAGAGACTCTGTGTGATTTGAGAGATAATGCTGAGAAGGAAAAGAAGTATGAAATTAAACACATTACTGGCTTTAGTTAACCCTTTCCCTCTTTTACATTTATTCCTATGGGGAAATTGATCTTTTGGGGCCAAAATTAATATTGAATTGAGTGGATTTGGAGTTATATGCTATATTCGAGAAAACTTTCCCCTTTTAAGTGACTTAATTCTATATATTTTAATTGTCTTGCTAAGGTTACAGAATCTTACTGTTCTGCATAATCTAAAATGGCACTTTTGAGAGAACTTCTAGATATTGAAAAGTCTGGCCCTTCAACTATTAGTGATTATAACTGCATTCGTTCTCCAAATAAATATATCTGTAAACTATTGAAATAAACAACGAAATACACTACCAAAGCTCAGTGTGCAGACATAGGACTCAGGAAGGCTGACTGCCTTCAGACTCAAACACTCTCTGGAGTGTTTGATGGAAAAGCATGGTGGTTTTGGTGAAGTCAATAGTTTTTTGTTTTGTTTTGTTTTTATTTTGGTTTTCAGTTTTCAGCCTCCAGCCTCATGTTTCTTTCATTGAGGAGTCTGACTTCCTTTTGAGGCTGCATCCACACTTTCAGGGTAGTTGGATGCCAGAATCAGCCATCTTTTGCCACTTTCACAGAAATAGTTCTTGGTAACTTGAGGTGAGAGAGTTACTGTATCTGTAAGGAATGAGATGCTTCATTCTGTCTGTCTTTAAAATCAGGCCTTTCAGATGTTTAATTCATACATTAGCACTCTGAGGTCAGGATTATTATCCCTACTTAGAGGTTCTGGAGACCAAGGGAAAAAGGTGGAGTAATTTATCCTGGGTCACAGGAGGGATCAGTGTCTGAGCTAGGATTACAGTTCAGAAAGCCTCGGATTCCAAGACCTGTGCTCCGACTATACTTATTTCAAGCCGACTTGGCCTACTTAAGTAAGTCCTGCCTCCCTCACTCCTGCCCCCAGAGCTCTCTGTTGAGTATTTGAACTCTGTCAGCAAATGTGAAAGAGGTCCACGCTCTAGAAAATATACCAGACAGTGGGCTTCATTATAGTTTAACAGGCAGTTTCTCTTCCAAAAATGTTTTTCACATTGGGAAATTAAAAAAAAATTTTTTTTTCCATGAAGAGGTATTAAAACAATGTAGTCAGCCTTCATTAGTCTTCATCTTGTGCATCAGAACTCTAATTTAGGAGTAGGAGACACCAACAAAGGAAGCTGTGTAACAACGGCAGGTATAATATCAACAGAACTTTGCTTGAGGAACATATGCTGGTGTCGGGCTTTCCATTAGAATACTTCCCAGTAAAGGCCACTACATTTACCACTTACATTCATTTTTGGTTTCCAGAGTTATTTGAGATACATACTTTAGGAGAGGATGCAAAGAGCAGTGTGTGTGTGTGTGTGTGTGTGTGTGTGTGTGTGTGTGTGTGTCTGTGCGCGCACAGGGTGGGGGTGTGGCATTATGGTAATATTATTAAAAGTAATAAAGTCCCTGGGCAGGTGGCAGAGAAAGGGAGCTCAGAAGAAATACTTTAAGAGTACTGGGCTTGCAAGCGGAATACCTGGGTTTGCCTCTGCTTTTTTGCCAGCTCTGTGAACCTGAGCAAATCACTTAAGCTCTCTGAATGTACAAAGAAAACCAAACAGCTCTTTCTCATTGGAGAGGTCAGCATGATAGGAAAGATATATGAATTACATCGTGTGATAGCTAGTAATATGTGCTCTACTAGTGTTATGAACAAAGTCCCCAGGGAGCATTGAGGTAGGAACATTTGGGCCCAATCTTGATTTTCACTGCACACTGTACAGAAAAGATTTCAGTGGGACTGTTACCAGTCTGTGGTATAATACTGCTCAGCTTATGTGGGAAAGGATTAGTCCTAGATGACTAGACCATTTCAGTGTCCAGACAACTTGAGGAAAGTTATAGGAGATAAAGAGGGAAAGGACAAGGGGGGCAGTATAGGACCAGGTTAACAAGTCTAGACTGTCCTGTGAGAAGAAGGGAGCTATTCGCAAATACAGCTATTCATTCACTCACTGAAACTTATAATTCAGGCACCATGATGGATACCCAGTGGAGACACAAAGCACTCCCAGACAGAGTACCAACTTGGACCCCTCCGTGTGGGTGGCAGAATGGTTTGAAGGATGGACAACTAAGCAGGCAGTTACAGAGTAGTACGAAGCATCAGGAAAGATCAATGCGCAGGAGCACAGAGGAAGAGAGACACAGTATGTAACCTGGCGTGGGATGGTAAGCAAAGACTTCCTGGCAGAGGAGGTGAGTTGAATCTGACTAAAGAAGTAAAAGGAAGGGAGGAAACAAGAAGGGAAGGAAATTTGGAGCGTATAAAACTGTATATACAGAGTCAAAAGACATGTAAATGAGATTCCGTCTTTAGATTTTTCATTGAGATCTGTGGAAATATTATTTTTCCAACTCACTTCAGCATCGTGGAAAACATAAGTCACCACAGGCCTATGCTGCACGCCGAGGGGTGCCAGGAAAGGACAGATTCACAGAGAGCAATAAGCAGCAATCCTTCCTGAGCTGGAGAGACACCCTCAGAATTCAGACCGCATGTTGTTATGTCCAGGATTTTTCACCACTTAGCATCAGGACGCTTGAATATTCATTTGCTAGATTAAGTTCTAATGACATCTGCCTCTTTCAATGGATTTCCTGGTCAAGAAATAATTTTACTATTCTTCTCAAATTAAACGTAATTTGAGAAACTAAGATGTTGAGAAAGGGGCTCAAGAGAGCTGACACTGAGGGGAAGAGATGATGGTGAAGGGGACTGGCTGGCAACTGAAAGGTAGGCAGACATGTTTACCTATTATAATATAGTCTCTCCCTCTCTCTCTCTCTCTCTCTCTCTCTCTCACTCTCTGACTCCATTTAAAAAAAAATAAGTGAAGGCACTCAAAGAAGCCTTTGATTCATATTTCATAGTTCATAGTTAATTAAGAAAAATGCATTTTATCTCCAACATTTATTCCTCTCAATATTATGTTTTCCAAAATTTTCTACTCTTTATGTTTTTACAAAATCATTTCACGCTTTTTTTTTCTAGAGTTATAATTACTTTGAGGAAAGCATGTATTATTTATAAAACAAGTAACATTACAACAGAGAAAAGCTTATAAATCTATAAATCACTGTTATTGATAGTGAAAGAATGTATTGTCTTAGCTAATAAAGCATTTGGAAGAGGTATTGGTTTATGATCAAGTCTTAAGCCAAAAATGAAAGTTCAGTTGTCTAGATTAAGTAACTGGCAATTATGTGTGTGTGTATTATCCAAATTCCTTATTGAAAATCTTAAAATATTAAATAGTGATATTTCTATGGCAGATGATGATAAAAATATAAATCCATCCCGATAAAATTCACATCCATTAACATTTATACATACTCTATTTTTTCTTCCTTTGCTTTATACATGAATATTAAATATTTTTGATGAATATACTTCTTTTAGAGGGCTCTTTAAGATAAAACAAATAATACTTTTAGTTATAACCTTAATTTTAATAATTTTTAGGAAGTTCAAGATAGTTTATGTTTTTCTGTATAAGCACACAGTTAATAATAAAAATGTATTCATTGTAATAGTTTATGGATCTAAAATGGGATAAAATGTTACCTTTTTAAAAATAAGGGTTCTGTGATTTCATGATTTGGTAAGAGGGCTACTTCTCTAGATAAGACTTTCAGAACCCACAGGACAAATACAGTCAGTTTATATAAGGAACAGAAAGGGAATGAATGATACAGTAATTCATGACCAGTGCCTTTTTGTAATTATCACAACCTAATTAAATCTATCTAAATATTCTGGCCATAATGGAGAAAAGTCTATCATTTGGTTACTTGATTTAAGAAAAGGAACTGTGACCTACTTGGAAAAATTGAAATGAGAAGTTTAAAAAACCAAAGCTTTAAAATCTTCAGGAAGTGGGAACTTTTTAAAAACACTGTATTGGAAAGAGAAATGGGCGGCATATATCCAATAGTCTGAACTATTTAATAAAATCCGTTTTCTGGCTAAGTTGTAAAGTAAAAAATAATCGCTCCTTAAAAAAAAAAAAAGAGAAAGGGGTATGATGGATCAGCTAATTGAGGATAGAAGAAACCACAAAAGGTGACAGAGCATATACATCAGAAACCAAATGAATCTGTATTTCCTTACATTTCATGTGATTGTTTTTGTGGAGGATACAAAAAAAGTAGAAGGCACATCCCCCGGGCTAGGGGAGTTTATTATCAACTTGGGAAAATAAGATATACAATGGAAAACAATGAAGCAATAGGGGTTTCAAAACATGATAGTGACATTTAACTTCTAGCTGCTAAAAGAAAGTTGCTATTCATAAGGGCATCAGATGGACTTCCTGGAAGAGGCAGGATTTAAGGACAGATTTTAATGTGAAGTGGTTGGATTGATCAAAAGGAAAGGCAATAACATTTGAATGTCAGGATCAGAAAATAAATCAAAGGGGAAAAAAGAGAAAGAGGCACACCAAGAAACAGACTTAACCATAAAGAACAAACTGATGGTTACCAGAAGGGAGGTGGGCAGGGGGATGGGTGAAAAATGTGATAGGGGAGGAGGAGGGCACTTGTGATGAGCGCTGGGTGATGTATGGAAGTATTGAATCACTGTATTATACACCTGAAAATAATATGACATTGTATGTTAAGTAACTGTAATTTAAGTAAAAAAAATAATGAACTTACAACCAAAAAAAGAAAGATGAAAACATGCCCAAAGCAGGACAATATATAGAAAACCAGCAGATCCGTAGTCAGTTTATGAACATGTGCTGAGTGTAGTATGTGCCCAGCTCAGTGTTAGCTACAGCGGAGAAATGTAAGAATAACTTCTGCATTTAAGAGGTTCAGTTTCTTGTGTAAGAGATAAGAATGACATGTGAAGATATTTGTATCATCTTACAGTATGATATAAACTTGGGCTGTATGTTAATTTGTGTGGCACAACTTTGCACTTCATGGAGTTTAGGAAATGGAGAAAGAACCAGAATAGGAGCCAATGGCTTTGGGAAGGAAATGTGATGACCCAGAGCTTTGAAAGATGGCTAGAGTTCGAATAGGTCACAGAGTAGTGAGGACATTTCCCGAAATTAGGTAAATTTGTTATTTTGCAGCTCTTCTGAAGAGAGCTTATATATATAGTGGATCTGAATTCAATTCTGTTTGAATAGATAACTTCTTTCTGACAAGTTGATGCCAAACTTGTATGTCCTGTGTTTCTCATTCATTTTCTTTCTAATCATAATAGATGATACTGGTTGCCTATTTGACCCTTGTGATGAGGAAATTTCTAAAATCTAAGACTTACTTGTATTGTTAAACTCAGAGAGAAATCATTGACTATAATAAGCATTGGGTCCTTTTTCTAATACTTAAGTATTAAAATTCTTTAGTAAAAACAAACCTGCTTAAGACAATTTATTTTACTATTTATTATTATTATTATTATTATTATTATTATTATTATTGTCATCACCAGCATCATTATAACCTTAAAAATGTGTTTTCTGAACTGAGGCAAAGAGAGGATTTGGGGCTCTAAATAGACACTCAATTGGCCCTTCTCTTTTTATCTCTACCTTCACACCCATTTTCAGAAATTCTACCAATTCTTAAATGTTTTGAGGTCTTCTCCAGGATAACTGGGCTCCCTCTCATCTAGTTCTTAAAGTTAACGATTTTCCTAGGAACTCATCTTTTCTATGCAAAGCAAGCAATCCCAGTCTGTAGCTCCATCCACCTCCTATCAAATGCCCACACACCAAGACCAATATTTGCCTTGCCCTAAATCAACCCAGGGCGTCTGAGGAAGTAGTTAAGGTAACATGAATCATAAGTGTAGGGACCTGATCCAATAGAATTTGTGTCTTTATAAGAAGAGACCTCAGAGGGTTTGATCCCTCTCTTTCCACGCACAAGAATGAAGAAAGCCATGTGAGAACACAAAGAGAAGGCAGTTTTTGCAACCAATGAACAGAGTTCTTACCAGGAACTGTATTGGCTGACCCCTTCTCATACTCCACAATTGTTAGAAATAAATCTTAATCTTTAAGCTAAAAAAATGCATTTGCAGTAAAATTTGGTTGTAATAATTAGGGAATGTGAACAGAAACTAATGAATATTTTCAACAAAATCTGAAATACAAACACATTTATTCAGTCTAAAAAGCATGTATTACGTTACTTGTGGTTATAGCACACCAGAAGATGCTCTTGGGAGAAAGTGAGATTGGGGTCACTGAGGCCATAGATGATAAACTTATTGGTTCATGACTAAACTAACATTCCATTCCTAAGAAAATCTCAGGTCCTGGAAAGTGTTTGGCTTTCTGTTACTTCTAGCAGAAGACAGTGGAAAAAAAAAAAAAAGAAAGAAACGCATTACATTAAGATACCCTGTAACATGTCTTCAGGCATGTGTGACTTCATTTTAGGGCAAAGTGAACATATTTCATGACGAGGGTTAGAACTGCTAGTGCGAGGTTAAAAATTATGGGAAGAAATTATAGCCCTTCTCTCCAACCCCAGGTAGAGCTGGAGCAGGGGGACAGGCCGGTGAGATGGCTGAGTTCATGAGTGATGGTGAAAGCCTGTTTCTCTCCCTTTGTCACCGCTTGATTGGCTGGGAGTGCTGGACAATAACTGGATTTCCTTCTGAATCAGACTTGGACTTGGAAAGTACTATGATCCTTTGTTCTCCCAACTGTTGACAAGCTGCTAAATATTATGGGGCACTGATAAAAGGTTATATAAATAACCATAACATTATTTTAGATATAGCCAGTTACAAAGCATCAAGGAAGCCTTCATATTCTAGATAGATAGATAAATAGATAGATAGATTTAGGACCCATAATTGAAAAAAAAATTGATAGGCTTTGGGATTGGAAAGATCAGGAGCCAAATTCCGAATCCACCACATTTGACTTTAAGTTAGTGGTTTGGCCTCTCTTAGCCTGAAACTTCTGAACTATTAATTGATATTAATAAGCCTGAGCTCACAGGCTTGTTTAGAGAATTATATCAGATAACCAATGTGACCATCTACCTTGGTGAATCGCTCAGTAATTATTGGTTCCCTGCGTTCATTCAACAAAGGATAGGTCGTCAAAACTCGGGACTGTCAGCAGGACCCGGAGGTTACTGTCATCAAATGGTAGCCTAAGAATCTTATATGATAAGAATGACCTCTGAAAGAGATTGTATTTCACTACTTCTCCTGCTCATTTTTTTTTTGTAAATCACACACTTCTACCAACACCTTTCAATACTTCAGTGAAAGGTGAAAAGTTGTAATTAAATAGGAGGAGTTATACTTTTAGAATTAAGCATGGGTAAAGCTTGTAAGAGCACAGATGGATGAGCGTGAGGAAGCCTGTTTGCTAAGTGGCTCACTACGTGAGCTTTGGGGAGATGGCTCTCTCATCATTTTGAACAGTTGGTGATTTCCCCTTCAAAGCAGGATCTTCAAGGGGAACCGAATATAACCTCTGTCTAATTCCACTCGGTATTTCATTTCTCTTTTGTTTGCAAGGTATTAATTATTAAATGTGGTTCATATTGATAATTATACCACATCTTATTTATTAATGACTCACTATTAAGCTTAAACTTAATATCTCCAGAGGTTCTCAGGTCTCTATTTTTGCAGGTCATTGCTCCTTTTCTCTTTGCAGGACTGAGAGCTGAGAAGGTTTCAAGCTTTGGGGCTTAAGGTAAATGGGTCTTGATGGTGTGATTACCGACGACACAGTTCATTACCACTAATAGAGTCACCCATGCAGCCAAAGAGAGAAAAGAGGGACTGCAAAATAGTGAACTAATAGGCAATAAATTATTATACCAGGAGAAGGCAATCATACGTAAGGACAGTCAGTGACCAGATCCCAATAGAAGAGTATATACCTTTTATTTTGTTTGAAGCATGTGTCTCCTTTAGGTTCTTTTTCAGAAGGACAGACCTCATTTTCAAGCTAAAAAGTTTGCTTTCATTTCTTCTTTTTATCAGTGGCAAGAGATACAAAATAAGGCAAAAATTACATTTACTCCTCGTAACGTTGCTTCCTATTGGCTTCATTTCCTTGTAGGGCTTCTTCCAAATTGAAAAATTATACTTGATTCCTTACATTCAAGATTTCAGTGACACAGATTGAAACTTACGAGAGGATAAAAATTCACTGGCTTGTCCCATATGGGAAAAGATATATCCTAACTTGCATACATTCTTAATATGGATTTGAGAGAGAAATTTAATTAACAGCAACAAAACCCCATAAACTACAGTGTCTTTGAGACCTCGGTCCCTCTCAATGAGGAATCTCTCCCTCAGAACCCTCAGAGCCACATTCCCCCTGATCAGACAAGCTTTTCTGCCCCTAGATCCCGAGAGCTCTGTAGCAATTTGTCTTCCTGCTCCCAGAGCTCCCTTCTTTTGGACTCTATTCCCAACAACTCCAAAGTAACCCCTTCTTGATTTTTTTTTTATCTCAAGTAGCAGAAATTCTTAATGAGCCTTTTCTGATTCATGAGAAAGAGAGCTCACCTGTTGCTCCAGAGCTCAACTGAGATGCTGTAGCTCCTATCCGTCACTGAAAATAGAAAACCAACACTTTTCATCCAGGTAACTATATTTTCCAGCTTCTCACTTGCCCTTAGCCAATAGTCATCTCCACTCATCCAAGGCAAACCACACTCATGAGGGCTCCAGTTTGAACATCTTGGGCTACACACATATATCACTCTGTTGTTGGGGGATGCTAATTGGCTTGGGCAGGAATGGGAGTGTGTATGTCCTTTTGTATTTTTGTGTAAGACTTGGAATATATACATTTTAAAACCTTTTATTTTAGAATGGTTTCAGATTTACAGAAAAGTTGTAAAAAATAGTAGAGTGTTCCTATTTATCCTTTTCCCAGTTTTCCGTGCTACTAACATTTTACATTACTGCGGTACATTTGTCATAACTAAAAGGTCAATATTAATATATTATTATTAACTCAACTCCTGCACTTTATTTGAATTTCACCAGTTTTTCTCTAGTGTGTCTTCTGTTTCAGGATGTGCTTTGTATTTGGTTGTCATGCCGCCCCAGCTTTCTGTGTGACAGTTTCTCTGACTTTCTCTGTGTGGGAGAACCTAGACATCTCTGAGGAGTACTTTTCAGGTATTTTGTATAGTGTCTCAGTTTAGATTTGTCTGAGGTTTTTCTTATGATTAGACCAGGGTCACACGTTTTTGGAGGAAGAGCATGGAGGTGATGTGGCATTCTCTTCAGCACGTATAAGTACGCACACTATGAGCATGACTTATTGATGATGTACACCCTGATCACCTGGCTGAGAAAGTATTGTCAGGTGTCACCACCGTAAGTTTACTCCTCCTCTACCCTCCCTTTTCCATACTCTATTCTTTGCAAGGCAGTAAGAGGAGCCCGTACTCAAGGTTAGGGACTTAAGTTCCACCTCCTGGAGAGGGGAATATCTACATAAATTTTTCTGAATTCTTCTGTAACAAAGAGTTTTCACTCCCCTCACCTATTTATTTATTTATTTACTCAACTTTTTTTTTTATCGGCATCATTATGTTTTATTCGCTGTCGAGTGCCTGAGAAATGTTGGCATGTAGTAGCGGCTCAGTTAATCATCTTTTTGTTCTTCTTTTTCCAAGGTTTTATTTAAATCCCAGCTAGTTAACATACAGTGCAATATTAGTTTAGGTGTACCATTTAGGTGGCCAAATTAGTCACTTACATACAACACCCGGTGCTCGTCAGGACAACATAGCGTCGGAAGAAATGCGAATGTTCCCTGACAGCTTCAACGTTAAATCAGTGCACAAATCCTAATCCCTCTAGTGTGTGTGTGTGTGTGTGTGTGTGTGTGTGTGTGTGTGTGTGTTTTGTGTTTTTTGGTTTTTACATCTATAAAAATGGGAAAGAAAATTTGCTCTGTGGAATTGTTGTAGGATAGTGGTTAATGCAAGTACAGGTCCTGAGACATAGAAAGTGCTCAGGTAGTAGTGGTTATTCTTACCTTCTAGAAACGTTTATTATCCACCTCAGAAGTTAGTTTATGAGAACAAAATTCTCAACCATCGTTGTGGGCTACGTATATAATTCAGATCTCTTCCTTTTAAGAACCTGGGAATCAAATTATAGATTAATGTACAGTTTATACTTGCAAAATACTTAAACTTTTCTCTAATGGAAAAATAAATTCAGTATTTGTAATGTTCTGTTGATTCATTTAATTTTTCCACTTTGTAAAGATTTGATCCATAGAATTTTTTTGTTCCCTTATAGATTGAATGCTAGACTAAAATTGTAAATAGCTTTCTTTTGGTGATATTAAAAAAAAGCCTTTTCCTCCTTATATTCGAACAATAAAATTGTAAAGATTCACTAAAAGGATTGTGCAGAAATAGTGTTTACTATGTTTAAACACAAGGTTTTCTGTTTGTTTGCAGTAATTCTGGTTGTGGTTTTGCAATGAATTAATGTTAAAGCTATTAGAGAACAGGCGGGTTCCTTTGGCCCCTGTGGTCTTTTCATTTATTGAAGGTTTATTAATTAAGCTATCACTCCATATGGACGATGCTTCAGCATATAGCAGTGGATAAAACAGAAAATGATCCTGCTTGCGTGACAATGGACAACAAAAATTTTAAAAGTATATATATCGTATATTAGGTGATGGCAAGTGCTATGGAGGAAGGCTAAGAGAAACAAGAGATGTTGGGTAGAGGAAGGGAATGTAATTTACTCTTTTATATTGGAAGAGCATGCACAGTGTGGTATTTAAGCAAAGGCTTGAAGGCAGTGAGGGAATGAGCCATCCTGATCTCAGGGAGAAAAGCGTTCCACACAGAAGTTGGAGCCAATGCAAAGGCTCTGAGGTGGGAGAGAAAAATGAAAACTGAAGAGAAAAATGAAGTATTTTAGGAACAGCAAGGAAACTAGTCCGCATTAGAGCAGACCTTTGGATATGGATATTTAGTATTCATGACCAAACGAAAAGAGTTAAATTTAATGTTTATTCATTTTGGAGAGAGAGAGAAACAGAGTGTAAGCTGGGGAGGGGCAGAGAGACAGGGAGACACAGAATCCGAAGCAGGCTCCAGGTTCTGAGCTTTCAGCACAGAGCGCAACCTGGGGCTCAAACCCACAAACTTTGAGATCACGACCTGAGCCGAAATCTGCCGCTCGACCAACTGAGCCACCCAGGCGCACCTGAAACAGTCAAATTTGAAAACTCATGGTTTAAAAATAAGTCAGAGATAAAAATAAAACGGAAGTGGAGGTATGTCATCAGGTACTTTAATCTTCAAAACCTGTATTTATTCTGCCAATGTGCCTTCTTGCCTAACCAAATAGGCATACTAGAATATCGAGTTCCTTGTGAGCTGCCATCCTCATTGCTTTTGCTTAGGGTGAGATAAGAGTTGATTAGAGTCTTAAGCTTATGAAGAGTTTGTAAGGGCCGTTTCTTTTCCCATTTTGTTCATGCGCTCTTGTCGGCCATAGCCTTCTCCCAATATGCTGCACAGATTCCCTTGCCTTAATCAGATGACCCGAGACTAGGTCAATTTTCAGTATCAGAAACAATGATACGAATGCTAATATGCTCTCAAGAAATAGACTCTTCACTATTTATGAAAATAATAAGAAAAAAAAGACTGACGGTCATCAGTCACTTCTGTCCACATTTGGAATAAATTCAGTGCTCTAAATGTTTTGATAGTAAAACAATTTAAATTTGTTTTCTCAAAGCATTCACATGTGAAAAGTATAAGCATCTTAGATAAAATCAGACACGTTTCCTTTATTCCCAATTCAGAGTTCACAGAGGCCTTTGTTTCCATTGGAGCAGACAGATTTCAACTGTGAGGGAATATTGTTTTGTACTTTGTGGCAGGCAGACAATGTTTAGATGGGTTATGCCTGCTGGGAGCCCTACTGTCTTCCCTGTGGATTTCAGACACCCAGAGGGGTGGCTTCTTTGTGGATTCTAATCACTCTGTTTGGATTGGAACAGTATGGCCCGTGTCTGTGTGTGTGTGTGTGTGTGTGTAATTTAATTTTAATTTAGGTCAATAGTTTTTGTTGGCTTTAGGGTGAGAAGACTTCTTATGTTTTCAGAAATACTGATAGTTAAAAATGACATTGGGTTGCTGGCTAGGTGAGAACTAGGTCAACTTGTTTTTTTTAATCTAAAATATTGCTTTTAAAGATAATTCTGTCGCATCAATCAAGTTTCATATGTTTTCCAGGTAATTTCTAAACACGGAAATACGAAAAGTTAATAAATTTTGAAAAAGAGAAACAGCTGTCCTAAAGCAAATATTTTTCAATAAAAGATAGTTTTTACCTTTTCCTAAAACGCAAATATTCTACTATTGCATGTTTTTGCATGTGGTTTGCAAGAAAATGGCTCTCTGGGGGTACAAAAGGCTGTGACTTGTAGCACTTACTGATTTCCATGTTGGAGATACTCCCAGTATGGCCGATTTCAAACTACCCACAACTTAACAACTAGCTCACAAAATTCCTGAAAATTTAGCAGTCAGATCTAGAGAATCCCTAAGAGTGGGTTGCAGCACACCTATACAATACTTATTCTTCCTCTCTGAAATGAATGTGGGACCTACCTTGGTTAATTTTAGAACTGTTCAAATGTTCTTTCAGCTTGTTTTTGTGACTCATCTGGTCTTGGTCAGTTTTGGTGGGTTTAGCAAGGATGGGTCATGTTCTTCTGTTGGGAGCTAAATGGAGTAATGGAACAGTTGTGACCTTTGGAATGTCCAATAACTTGTTCAATTAATTGCCCTTGGTCTAAGCGCACAGGTGACATCTTGATATCATAGATGATAGAAGAACTCTAATTCTTCCTCTGACTTCCAAGAAATTTCCTCTTTCACAAGGCCTACACTCATAGCATCAGTGTAGGACAGTTTCAGTTAAACAGAAAAACAAACATTAACTAACTTTGGAATGCACATGCAGTATTTTCTCAATCTGAATATGCCGTCGTTTGCAAAATATACCTTTGACTTATTAAGGATTTTTGTGGAAAATAAGCTACATTAAATATGCCTATCAATTATAAAATCCATTCTCTTTCAGACAGTGTGTGTGTGTGTGTGCGTGTGTGTGTGCACGAAAATGAAGAGTATATAACTTGGAATTAAGGAAACGTGGGTGGTAATGTTATATAGATAATTTTGAAAGCTTCGGTGTGGTGGGAGAAGTATTCCAGGATTGTGCTTTTTCAATGGAGTGATAGACGATGTTGGAACTCTTATGTCACAACATTTGTGGGTAATGTGTGGACTCTGAACTTTTCTGCTATCTCCTCTCAGAAATGAGCTTTCCAACAGTTTTCCTGTTCTTATCTTTCTTTAAAAATGGCTTGTACCCTTTCATTTTAATCGCTGAACAAAGCTGATGCTCTAAATTACAATCTCATGAACAAATGACAAACGAAGGCGCTGACGTGGCCCTTATTATATTATCATCTGGACCAGAACCATGTGATTATATGCCAGAAATTGGCATTATTACCTTTAAGGTAAATCAGCAGCTGAAGAATTTATACTGGAAAATCTGTATTCTCTTCCTCTTTTTTTTTTTTTTTTTGGTTATTGGATTTTTGTGTGACGTGATTTAAATGCCAAGATTTTTACCTGACTTTCTCTGTCTCTACCTTTTGATATCACTATACCTATTGATTGAACAATTAATCAGTTGATCTATTATAGTATTTAAGGAGAATGAAAGAATGGAATTATACGTTGAAAGTCCAAAACATAAAAACATTATTTTCTCTCTTTTATGTGCTGATATCTTGTCCATTAAGGATATAATAAACAATTACTTATTCAGTATTCTTTTTCTTTTCTTTTTTTTTTTTTGCTACTGATCTTTTTCTTAGCCAAGAGCCTTATTTTGTTCATTCTCTAAGTTTTCTGCTTATTGGATGGGGTGCAGAGTATATTAGGTACATATAATACTGGCATAGCAAGGATTTATTTAAAGGAAAACAAGGTAAAATTTAGATTAGATTCAACTAATTTTTTTGACAATTTTCAAATTTATGAAGGCAAGGGATAGGCATTACATGGTGAACACATTACTAATTAATTCAGTAAGCAAGGCAGACCCAGGGTTAAAAAGATCCATAGGAGGAGAAACTTTCCTCTAAGATCTTAATGTGTTGTGGGAAATGTACTAAAAATACAGATTTCGCAGCTCCCCTCAGACCAAAAATATCAGAATCTCCAGAGGGTGAGCCTGAGCATATCTTTTCAATAAACCCACATAGTTTTTTAGTGATTTTATGGTACAGTCTGGTTGAGAAACCTCTGGTCCATATTGTATATGATCCACAGAAGAAGTAAAAAATTAGCATTAGGGATATCTATTTTCTGTTTATCTAAGAGGCAAATGTATTCCCCTCCCTTAAATTATTTTTCTCCAGGTTTCTCCCTCTCTTGAGGTTTTGCTACAGAAAAAGTTCTTTCCGCTGTTAACTCCATTCACAACCATTCTGAACACCCACTCCCTGACGCACTTCTCACCGCCCTCCCCCGGTCCTAACTGGGGAAACTCTTTTCAGTTGGAGAAATGCAACTAGACAAAAGTAATTTATTTAGCCCTCAGCCAATTCTATATTGCTTCTTATGTTGAAACAAAGATCTTCATTTTTATTCAGTCTTCCTGCTGCTTCTGAAATTCTTTTTCTCCTTAATTTAATGAGCCCCTTCTCTACAATATGCTAAGCATGGTACAGGAGAAATATAAAGATAAATATGTGTGCTTACATTCCACTGGGGGAGGCCAATGTGATTTGAATAAGTATAACATGAGGCAAAAATCAGATTTGTAATGATAAGCTGAAAGTTTGCAAGTCCTCAAGGCTTCCTGGGTGCTTTTTCTTTTATGCCCCAATAAAACAATTCAAGACCCCGGCCCACACACCGTGGGAAGTTCAGTGTCATTTATAGTGTTTCTAAGATTCCTGCCTGCTGTGCACCTGCCCTCTCCTAGCAGATGCCCACCTGCAGTCTTCAACAGCTCTAATCTGGATCACTTCTGCCTGTTTCTTTCTAAGTGTGGATATTTTTCCTTTATTCCTCAAAAGAATCACTAACACAAGGGTGTTGTGTTGGGTAACCGAAAATCTAGAAACAATGGAAGTTCATTGTAGTACAGAATAAGAGTCTACCTGAAGTTGAATATCAGATGCTATTGCAAAATTATTTACTTTGGTCCGACATTCCTGGTGTATGGAAATCACTCGCTCATTAGGTTATTTCTTTGCAACCCTGACTTCTCACATACTGCTGAGGTTCACCCTGATGCTAACAAAAATCTACCTTCTGTCTCTTATTTCCTAAACATTAAGGGAAAGTTTCCAAGTCACTAGGTAGAATCAAAAGTTGATGATACTTGGCCATAGAGAATAAATTTGCCTATTTTAATTTCAACCTCTCTCCTCCACATCATTTTGAGAGCCAATCTGGGTACAACCAATGGGCCCCGACAAGTGTTTTACAAACTAAGCAGTCTTCCTTCAACCTCACTTGTAACAGTAATGACCTTACTTCCATTTCCATTTTATTATAGAGATATAAACCAAATGCTATAGGGATGCATAGCTTTTGGAATGATACCTAAAACACATGAGAAAGAGATAGGGGGTGAGAGGAGAGAGAGGGAGAGACAGGCAGAAAGACAAAGAGAGAAAGCTTTTTAGTGGTCCCTAGACATCTTTGTTCACCATATCCCTAAATGCAAACATAGTTCTGGCACAGAATTGTCATTTGTTATATGTTTGTAGAATGAATAATTAAATGATAAAAAATGTGTCTCGTTGTTCCAGCCATTAAATATGAATGCCAAATCATTTTGAAGTCTAGGAGACATGGAGCACCTGGGTGGGCTGAGAAAGGATATGTGGTGGGGTGTGGTCATCTACTTTAGCAGGCAATTAATTTTTCAACATAATTAGTTATTTAATTGACCATTCACGTAGTGTTCATGCATTTGGATTCCTAATTAATCTCCATTTTACTTAAAACATTTTATTTCTGTACCCCCATTTGTAATTTAACAGTATGTGGCCTTGAATTTTGATGTGTATTTATCACTAAGTGCGCACACACACACACACACACACACACACACACACACACACTTACGCGAAGGACTAGACAAAGTTAGCCATGTTGGACTTTCAGGGAAATTAGATGGATCTCATTCCACAGAATTTGTTAAAAATCATGGATTATTCAAATTTTTAACTTCTTTTTCTACATCAAGAGTCACCAAACTTCTTCTATAAAGGACCAGATAGTAATTATTTTAGTCTCTGCAGGCCTTATAGTCTCTGTCCCAACCACTTGATATGTAAATTAGGGACAATGTTGTGTTCCACTAAAGCTGTACTTACAAAAATAGGCAGTGGGATGAATTTGCCACATGGGTCATATTTTGCCAGCCCCTGCCCTAGACCCTTTTATAGGATTTAGACTCACCTCTTGCCTAATCATGAGGGCTCTTGCTTTTAACTTTGTCTTCCTCTATGCACAAGTTCTTTCTTCCATCTTTAGATATATATGATCTTTTGATCTTGAAAAATTGTTGTTGTTGTTGTTGTTGTTTTGGTTAAGACTATGCTGTTCCAACCAAGATATCATCTTGCCTATCTCCTTCCATGTCTGAAACCTTGCTCTTCCATCATCTATTATTCCTTCATTGTTTCAGATACGAGTAGCCCAGAATCCACTGGAAGCCAGCAACGTTGTTTTTATGTTCCTCTTATACCTAGCACAATAAAAATTCCCATAGTTCTCTCTTTAAACAGATTTTAAAGTAAATCTTTTGATTGAGGTATAACATACGTACAGAAATATGTACAAGTCAGAAGTATACAACTTGAAAATTTTTCAGAGTTATTTTTGTTTCGTTTTAAACATTTTCCTTATCCAAATACTTTAGAACAGTCATAGTGGTTAGGAGCACAGACTTGGGAGCCAGATTGTTGGGTTCAAAACCCAGATCTACCTACCACTCACTGAGTTGATGATGTGTGGCAAATTATTTGATCTTTTCGTGCCTTGGTTTCCTCACCTGTAGTATAGGAAATGGCGCTATTATCTATTTCAGATGGTTTTCCCACCCCCTAGCTTTATTTAGGTATAACTGACATATAACATATAACATATAAACATTTTGTTTAAGGTGTAAAGCATGTTGATTTGATACTCTTATATATTGCCAAATGATTACCAGAGTAGCAGTAAGTTAATGCATCCATCACCTCACATAATTACCATTTCTTTTTTTGTGGTGAGAATATGTAAGATCTACTCTCTTAACAACTTTCAAATATATAATAGAGTATTATTAACTATAGTTACCATGCTGTACATTAGATCCCCAGAACTTATTCATCTTATAACTAGAATTTTGTTCCGTTTGATCAACATCTTTCCGTTTCCTCTACCCCCAAGCCTCTGGTAACCACCTTTCTACTCTAACCATCCTTCTACTGTCTAGGAGTTTGGCTTTTTCAGATTCCACATATAAGTGAGACCATACAGTATTTGTCTTTCTCCAGCTGGCTTCTTTTACGGAGCATAATGCACCTAGGTGTATCAATGTTGTCACAAATGGCAAATTTACCTTTTTTTTTTGTCACGGCTGAATAGTATTCCATTGTCTACATATATACCACATCTTCTTTATCTATCATCCCTGGATGGTTATGTAGGTTGTTACTGTATCTTGGCTATTGTGAATGATGTTGCAGTGAACATGGATATTCATATATCTGTTTGATATCCTAATTTTATTCCCTTTGTATATGCACCCAGAAGTAGAAATGTTGGATTACATGGTAGTTCTATTGTCAATTTTTTGAGGACACTTCATACTTTTTTCCATAATGACCATACCAATTCACATGCTCACCAACAGCCTACAAGTGTTCCTTTTTCCAACACATCCTCACCAGCACTTGTTATCTTTTGTCTTTTGGTAATAACCATTCTAGCAGGTGTGAGGTGATATTTCATCATGGTTTTCATTTGTATTTCCCTGATAATTAATAAATTTGAGCATCTTTTCATGTCCCTGTTGATCACTTGTATATCTTCTCTTGAAAAATATCTATTCAGTTCCTCAGCTTGTTTTTTAATGAGATTATTTGTCATTTTGCTATTGAGTTGTATGAGTTCATTATATATTTTGGATTTAAACCCCCTTATCAGACATATGATTTGAAAATATTTTCTACCATTCTGTAGATTGCCTTTCCATTCTGTTGATTGTTTCTTTTGCTGTGCAAAAGCAGAATTATTTTCTTTTTTAGTCTGATGTAGTTTCACATATTTATTTTTGTTTTTGTTGCTTATGCTTTTGGTGTAATATCCAAAGAAATGTTTCCAAGACTAATGTTAAGGAGTTTTCTCCCTGTGTTTTCTTCTAGAAATTTTACAGTTTTAACTCTTATGTTTAGGTTTTTAATTAATGTCAAAGTAATTTTTGTGAATAATATAAGGTAGGGGTCAGTTTCATTCTTCTACCTGTGATTATCCAGTTTTTCTAACACCATGTATTGAAGAGATTATCTTTTTCTCAACAAGTATTCTTGGTTCTCTTGTCAAATATTAGTTGATCTGTATGTGCAAGCTTATTTCTGGGCTCTCAGCCCTGTTCAGTTCGCCTATGTATCTATTTTTATGCCAGTACCACATTACTTTGATTACTATTGGTTTAAAGTATGGTTTGAAATCAGGAAGTATGATGCCTCCAGTGTTGGTCTTTTTCAAGACTGTTTTGGCTATTTGGGTTTTTTTGTGGTTCCATACAAAATTTCATTGGAATTTTGATAAGGATTATATTGAATCTATAGATTGATTGCTTTGGGGAGTATGGTCATTTAACAACATTAATTGTTTTCAAAGTTTCAAAAGTTTTCAGTATATAGAACTCTCACCTCATTGATTACATTTATTCCTAATTATTTTATTTTTCTAAGCTATTATAAATGAATCTGTTTTCTTTATTTCTTTTCCAGATATTTTATTGTTAGTGTATATAAATACAACTGTTTTCTGTATGTCAATTTTGTTTCCAGCAACTTTAATGAATTTGTTGCTTAGTTCTAACAGTTTAGGTGGAGTCTGTGGGATTTTCTAAGTATAAAATCATATCTGCCATCAGACACACTTTTACTTCCTCCTTTCTAATTCGAATGCCTGTTATTTCTTTTTCTTGCCTGATGGCTCTAGCTAGAACTTACAGTTGTATGTTGAATAGGAATGGTGAGAATGGACACTCTTGTTCCTGATCCTAGAGAAAAAGCTTTCAGTCTTTCACCATTGAGTGTGATGTTAGCTGTGGTCTTGTCATGTATCATTTTTATTATTTTGAGGTACATTTCTTCTATGCCCAATTTGTTGAAAGTTTTTATCATGAAAGGATGTTGTATTCTGACAAATGCTTTTTCTGCATATATTGAGATGATTATATGATTGCTATCTTTCATTCTATTAACTGTGTATTTCATTTATTGATTTGCCTATGACAAACCATCATTCATCCCTGGGATAAATCCCACTTGATCATGGTGTATGATCCTTTTCATGTGCTCTTGAATTTGGTTTGATAATATTTTAGGGGGAGTTTTTGAATCTATATATTTCAAGAATACTGGCCTTTGGTTTTCTTATAGTGATCTTATCTGGTTTGAGTATCAGGATAATGCTGGCTTCTTGAAATGAGTCGAGAGTGTTCCCCCCACTCCAACCTTTGGAAGACTTTGAGAAGGATTGGTTCTGGGCTTTTCTTTGATAGGATATTTTTAATTGCTGCTTCAATCTCCTTACTTGTTATTGGTCTCTTCATATTTTCTATTTATTTGTGATTCAGCCTTGGAAAATTCCATGTTTCCAGATTTATCCATTGCTTTTAGATTATCCAATTTGTTAGAGTATAATTGTTGACAATAGTCTCTTATAATTCTTTGTTTTTCTGTGTTTTTAGTTTTAATGTCTTCTCTTTCATTTCTTATTTTAAATATTTGTATTTTCTTTCTTATTCTCTAGTCTATCCAAAGTTTTGTTGTCAATTTTGTTTATCTTTTCAAAAACCTAGCACTTAGTTTTGTTGATTTTTTTTCTATTGTCTTCCTGGTCTTTATTTCATTTATTTCTGCTCTGATCTTTGTTACTTCTGTCCTTCTACTAACTTTGGGCTTAGTTTGTTTTTCTTCTTCTAGTTCCTTGATATGTAATGCTAAGTTATGTATTTGAAATCTTTCTTTTTTCTAAATTGTAGGAATGTATTGCTATAAACTTCCCATGTATAATTACTTTTGCTGAATTCTATAAACTTTGGTATATTGTGTTTTCATTTTAATTTATGTCAAGATTTTTTTTATCAAGATTTTTTCGAATTCCCTTTTGATGGCAAATCTGTTTTTCAAGAATATTTTGTCTCATTTACACATATTTTGAACTTTCCAGCTGTCCTCCCATTATTGATTTCTATTTTCAAACCATTGAAATTGGAAAGAAATACTTAATTTTATTTTAATGTTCTTTCATTTGTGAAGCTTTGTTTTGTAGCCTATTGTATGATCTATCCTGGAGAATGTTCTGTATGCACTTTAGAAGAATGTTTATTCTGATGCTGTTGGATGAATGTTTTGCATATGTCAGGACCATTTGGTCTAAAACATGGTTCAATTCCAATATTTTTTATTGACTTTCTGTCAGGATGATTTTCCATTGTTGAATATGGGTATTGAAATCCCCAACTATCATTATATTGTTATCTGTTTCTCACTTCATATCCTTTAGTATTTGTTTAATACATTTAGGTACTTCAGTGTTGGGTGCATATGTATTTATGATTGTTTTATCTTCTCGATGAATTAACCCTTTTATCATTATCTTTTTTTATTCTAGTTGCATTATTTGGCTTAATGTCCTTTTTGTTTGATACAAGTATAGCTACCCCACTCTCTTTTGTCCCCATTTGCATGGAATATCTTTTTCCATCACTTTACTTTGAATCTATGTGTGTCTTTAAAGCTGAAGTTAATGTCTTGTAGACAACATTTTGTTGAGTCTTGTTTTTTATTCATCCAGACACCCTATGCCTTTTTCTTTTTAAAAGAGCACACAACACATGAGCAGGGGAGGTGCAGGGGAGAGAGGGAAAGGGAGAGAAATAGGGAGGGGGGACAGAGAGAGAGAGAGAGAGAGAGAGAGAGAGAGAGAGAGAGAAATCTTCAGCAGGCTCCATACCCAACGTGGAGCCTGACTCAAAGCTCCATCTCACAACCATGAGATCATGACCTGAGCTGAAATCAAGAGTTGGACACTCTTGATTTACCTTTGTAAATTTACAACTGTAAATTGTGAATACCTCACAATTTACCTTTTTTTATATTGTGTATTCATTAACAAATTATCGTAGCTATAGTTACAATAGCTTGTACTTTTATTCTTATATAGTTAGGTGGTTAACACACTACCATATGGTGGTATTAGAGCATTCTGAATTTGATAATATACTTAGTTTTATCGTGTATATTTTGTACTTTAATATATAATTTGTTTACTTGCCTTCTCCTTTTGAAAGTACTCATTTCCTGAATGGCCTTGCTAACACGACTGTACTAAACTGCAAGGGAAGCAAGGAAAGGTCTTTTTACTGGATGGCAAGTGCACAGCTAAAAATTGGAGTTCTATTATTAATAATGAGGAAGGGCATGAATTTTGAGAAGCAGACAATGGTCTCTGCCCACAGGCCTTATTTCTATGCTCCTTATTTTAAATAATAAAATGGGGCACTAGTGTAAATTTGCTGTTATAATTTAAGTTGGGGGGATTGCTGAAATAAGACTATTTTTTTAAGTCTCAGTTAAGTGCAGCAAGTGTTTAGTGAGCATCATATTGTGTAAGGTCCTGGGAATGTAAACAAGATATTGTCTCCTGCCTATGTAGTGCTTACAAGGCACTGGGGGAATAAATAAATATACAGTTTTAGGATGACGTGTTAAGTGCAATGATACAGATATAAGTGTATCTCTATGTACATGCTGATTCATGGATTTATTTATATGAAAAAAATTTTCAGTGACGTACATTTCAATTTTGTTATTCTTTCATAAGTTGCCCTCTTTAAAAGGATAAAACTACATGAAAAGAAGTTTAAAAAATAGTGCAGAGATATATAGATTAGTTTTTATAACATTTCTCTTGACATTTAAACACTTATTTATTATTAAAGTTGATCTCTATGGCTTTTCTTACACTTGATTGAAGAAATGTCTTTTCACATCTCTCTTGGCAAGTCTCAGAGTAATTCATGCTTTAGATTATCAACAGTAATCATTGTAAATGATTAGGTTTCCTGTTCCTAAGAATTTGTTAAACAATGAAATGACCCCTCAATTTTAGCATTCACACCTAATAAAGAGATTTCACATATTTTCTTTGTGTTTGGCATATTGATATCTTGTTAAAATCACTAAATAGTTTCAACTATTGGTGATGATATATACTTTCTTCAAGTCTCATTAAAATATAATTTAAGGTTTCAGATTTCATCACAAAATTTTTGTATATCAGTGATTCCATATCAAGCAAGCAATCAAGATTTGCTCAGTTAACTTAATCAGATAATTTAAAAGGGATTCCTCTTATAACTTGCTGCCTTGAATCTGAACCAGAATGGATATTATGACTAGCAGGTTCTTTGCGCATATATATTACTTAGTATATAGAAGTCATGTTTCTGAAAAAGGAAAGACATTCACACGCAGCTTTCAGTATTTATATATTCTATGTGACCATTTTGGAAATCAGAAAAATAAAAAATACTGGAAAAATTTTATAAGTATAATTACAAAGTTTCTTTTTGCTAGAGTGAGCTGTAGTAAACCTTTTTTTTTTTCATCAGAGGAGTCCTAAATTACAGAAACTGTGGAACAGTCTATAGTCTTACTAATAGTTACATATTTAAAATGTAAATCTTGAAATGTAATTCTTAACTTAAGAACCATATTAAAATGATAAATTTCTTGGGATGCCTGAGTGGTTCAGTGGGTTACATGTCTGACTCTTGCTTTCTGCTCAGGTCATGATCTCGCGGTTTGTGAGATTGAGCCCCATATCTAGCTTTGTGCTGACAGTGTGGAGCCTGCTTGGGATTCTCTCTCTCTCTCTCTCTCTCTCTCTCTCTCTCTCTGTCCCTCTCCTCCTTCTCTCCCTCTCAAAATAAATAAATATTACAAAAATAAATTTATTTTTGTTTTTGGAGTTAATATTTTTCTCTACCAAAAGCATATTATAATTATTATTTTGCTTTATTTTTAAACTTTTATATGAAGTATAACAAATTTATACAATGTAAACTATGTATATTTATATATATATTGCAAAGTGAATATGCCTGGGTAACTGACACCAAGGTCAACACATAGAACACTGTCAGCACTCAGAAGCCTGCCTTATGACTCTTCAATCAGTATTTTATTCTTCTGTCTTAAAGATAACTGCTATTCTGACTTCTGACATTATAACATAATTTTGTCTGTTTTTGAACTTTATATGTATAAATCATATCTGTGTTTGGCTGCCTCCCTTTAATATTATGTGTGTAAGATTAATCCATATTATTTTGATATAACTAGAAGTCATTCATTTTTATGATTTATAGTATACCAATGCATCGTAACAATTGGAGACTGTAGAAATGTATGACTGTAACAATTCTTAGCTGTTATCTTTGCAAATATTACCTCACCTCATTACCTCTTTCTTCTCCAATTACACATATAATAGACCATGTAATTTTTTTTTTACCATGTCCCTATGTCTTCTATATTCTCTTCTGTATATTCCATTTGTTTTTCCATGCTTTCAGATGCTTATTTTCTTTATAGCTTGCCTCATCGTTTACTAATTCTTTCTTCAGTTGTGTCTAATTTGCTGTTAAATCTATCCAGTACTTTTGCATTTTGGTTTTGTATCTTTCAGTTAGAGTTTCTATTGGTTATTATTTTTTTAATACTTTCTAGTTTTCTGCAGTATTCTTATTCTTGTCTTTTGGTTTCTCGAACTTAAGCAACATATTCATTTTTAAAGTCTCTTTTGCTTATCTGCTTATCTCTGAAGATCTGTTTCTACTGTTTATTGTTTGTTTTTCATCAAGTTAATCCATCTCTTCATGTGCTTATTTGTGATTGAGAATTGGATATTGGTGTGAAAATTTGTAAAAATAATTTGATGCTTAAGGCACAATTATCTTTACTCAGAGATGATTTGCCTTGACTTCTGTCAGGTGGATAAGAATCCTGTTGATACTAGATTATTTAAACATGCTTATTTCATTTGAAGGTAGCTGCAGCCCTTATGAGGGCTGGCACGTTTCCTATTTACTCTTTTAAACCATAGCTTGTAGGTTCCTAATCTAGAGCTTGAGAGATTTTACTGGGACCTTTTGTTTTAAAATCTTTTCTTTTTACTTCCTGTCTTTTTTTTTTCCCTCCACGTACAAGGCAGGTTTTTGCATTTCTCAAAGTTGTGTGCAAGGACGGAGGTGGCCGGAATGTGACCCCCCTGGAGTCCTGCCTTAGTCCCTCCCTGCCCCATCCTCAGTGCCTCTGCATCTGTGCATGGATGGAGCCCTGGATCCTGAACTCCTGAGTCCCCTGCTTCATCTGTACCTCCAGCAGCTGGAGCTTCTACTTCTCGGTCTTCAGCTCCTCCCAGATGTCGGCCAGCTTCCTCTCTAGCTGCACTCCCTGTCTGCTCCCACACTTCCTTAAAGACTGCATCTCATCCTGTAGCCTCATTATATCACCTATCATGTTCGCTGTCCCTGAGATTTTGCGGGACCAAGGAAAGTAGGGTGGGAGTGTCTTCGAGGTCTGGAGTTGACTTGATGGGATGAGGAGTCTTTCGAGTAGGATACCTGCTCTCTCTGGGGCACTTCCTCTTTGGGGAGTACAGCCTCTTTCGAGGTAGCCTCATGCTCCCAGGTGCCTTGGAGAGGAGGGTTGTAGCCTTCTCAAGGGCAGGCATGGACCCTGGATTGGATTTAGACTGGAAGGGGGGGCTGTCCCTCTGTTGGAGATGGTGCATCATCATGCAGAGGTGGGGCTCCTCTGGCATGTGGACTTCTTGGGATTGAGTCTTATTGGCTACAAGAGACTTGAACTTTGGCAGGGCTTGCTCCAGAAAGAAGTGATGGAACTGAGTGTTGTCTCTGGTGAAGGTCTCTTCAGAGAGCACCTGCTCAGGGGTCGAGACCTTTTCTAGGGTAGAGATCTTGTCACCAAGAAGGGCCATCTTTAGGCTAGGGGCTTCATCCTCAGGTGGGACTTCTGGGACAGGGGCCTCATCCCCAGAAATGACACTGTCTGAGCTGGGGGCACTTGTCCAGTCAGGCTCTCCTCCAGGGTGGGGTTGTTTGGGGCTAGAACCTTGAACTCCAGAGTTAGGGCCTCCTCTGAGATGGGGACCTTATCTGCAGTCAGGGTTTCCTCTGGGGTGGGGCCCTTATCTGGAGACAGAGTCTTCTCTGGGGTGGGGGTTTTATTCACAGGAGGGGCCTTTGCTAGCCTGCTCTGCCCTTTCTCGTGATTGGTTGCAGAGCACTGCCAGGAAGCCTGGGTTTTCAATCCCTTTCTGCCAGGGTGGCCTGGACCCCCCTGAGGAAGCTGCCACTGGAGCCTGAATCTGGGATGGGCACTCCTAACTGGCTCCACCGGGTGTCTCAGATGGTTTGGCTGTGCTGTGCTCAGTGGGGGGCTGTCACCAGCTTCCTGACTGTAGGGAGGGCTGTTCTGAGTAGCATCTTCTTTGATTCCTTAGTAGGAGCTGATTCCTGAGATACCATTTTCCTTAACCTCCATGGTCTTCCTCAGTACTTTTACCTCATCCTTCTTCCACAGCACCAACTCCTCCGGGGCCTCAGGCTGGTAGTTAGACAGGACCCTGTAGGTCTCAGTGCGGAAGACTGTCTGCAGGTAGTCTAGAGGGCTGTCATAGGTCAGGCTGCTCAGCTTGGGAGGCCTACTGGAGACCAGGGCTGACTGAAGGCATGTCTGGGTTCCTGAGGCTTAGGAGCCCACTGTCCAGCAACTCCACAAAGTTGGATGGGAAGGCTGCCAGCTGCTTGTTCTTATTTCCCAGCCACCAGTCACCCCCATTCCCCTTTATCACTTCCACCATCTCCTCAATTTGCAGCTTTAGCTCATCTGCCTGCTCCAGGTTGTAGTTGAAGTTCACTTTGCAGCATCATTGGGGACCTCGAGATTCGGCCGGGCAACCTCAGCTGTATGCAGAGTGAGGGTACCTCCCTGGTGCTGGGCTGAGTCTCTGGGATCTCCTGCCCAAGCGCTCAGGGGAAGAGGCCACAAGATCCTTCTGCTCTCCGGGCAGCCAGCCCGGAGCGGGCCCTTTGCACACCTGCCAGTCCAGGTCCCCGGGGGTGCCAGACTCAGCTTGTTCTCCTTCTGCACGTGGTATCCAGCCAGGACCAGCACCTCCGTGGCTTCCAGGTCACACCCCAGGGCAGACTAGGAGAATGGTGCTGTCCTTCAGGTAGCCGCGTACTCCCAGGACCTTTAAGTCCAAGACTTATCCCCTTTTGTTTCACAAAGATGTCAAAAGCTCTGCTCAGCTCCTAGAGCTGATTGACGAGAATTCTGAAATCAGTGGATTTTCCTTGGAGAAAAGAGAATGTGAATGCCAGGCCGACCTTTTGCATTCTATTCAACTGAATGAGATACAGCGGTGTAATGGGTTTTCAGAATGATGCCAATTCCTAATCTCTCATGTAATGGTGTTCAGACCTTCATACTACCATAAAGGAGATAGATAGATTTAGGAAGATTCAGGTAACAGAATATGGCAAAATTTTACACTAAACTGAATTTTTCTCACATATTATCCCTACCATCCCTGCTAATTTACCTGGCTCCAAGCTATTCATCCATCTCTACATTTATTCATTTGTTTACAGACAAACACATGGATACATGTGTTTATTGTGTCTTATTTTAAAGGTGCAACATTTCATATTGATAATGACAGAATATTCTGAATGTTCTAGGGAGCAATTTAGCCAGTGACACTGCTACTAACTCAGCAAATATCAATTATCAACAATCAAGATGATAATCTTTAAATTCAAATTCTATAGATGTATGTCATTTAAAAAATTATTAGGAGGGGCGCCTGGGTGGCGCAGTCGGTTGAGCGTCCGACTTCAGCCAGGTCACGATCTCGCGGTCCGGGAGTTCGAGCCCCGCGTCAGGCTCTGGGCTGATGGCTCGGAGCCTGGAGCCTGTTTCCGATTCTGTGTCTCCCTCTCTCTCTGCCCCTCCCCCGTTCATGCTCTGTCTCTCTTTGTCCCAAAAATAAATAAAAAACGTTGGAAAAAAATAAAAAAAAAAATAAAAAAATAAGAAATTATTAGGAATTTTTAAATTAGGAATTTTTAAATTTAGGAATTACTTTGTTTTGAAAATAATTTTTGGTAAACTATAATGTTAGAGAGTTTGGTACGTAAGCAAGTTTCAGGATATTTTTAATATTGAGTTTAGTGAATTAAGAAATGAATGGAAAACTAGTAGGACTAATGCAAAGTGCTTAATTACTACTTTCCTCTCAATAAAAAATTACAGTGGTGCCTCAGAAGTAAAAAAAAATGACAAATTTTTTATATAAAAATTAAAATTTTCTATGTGGAAAAAGACACAATAAAACATCAAAATATAAAAATTATTTGAGGGAAAATATTTATAAGACATATGGTAGAATAAGTACAAATATCTCTAAATATTAAAAGCTCCTACCAATTAAGAATGAAATGAAAGGGAAAGCTATTCAGTACAAAAACGGAACAAAAGACAAAATCAGGCCTCCACAGGAATAGAAATGCAAATGGAAAAGAAATATAGGAAGAGATGCTTAATTTGAGTGAAATTCAATTAAAAGATCAATGAGATTCCATTTTCAACCATAAGTTTGTTGATAATCAGAAGATTGAAACATCCAGTTATTTAGATAACTGATGCATATTTTCATGTACTGTCTGTGAGTCAAATTACCACAACTCTTGGAATGTAATCTGGCTCTTGAATTTAATCTATAATATCTATTAAAATTAAACATTTTTAATGCTTTTTATTTTGAGAGAGACAGAGAACGAGCAAGGGAGGGTCAGAGAGAGAGGGAGACACAGAATCTGAAGCAGGTTCCAGGCTCTCAGCTCTCAGCACAGAGCCTTATGCAGGGCTTGAACCCTCGAACCGTAAGATCATGACCTGAACCAAAGTCGTATGCCTAACTGACTGAGCCACCCAGGCGCCCCTATTAAAATTAAGAGTATACATGTAACACAGCAGTGTGTTTTGTAGAATCTATCTGAAAAACATAAGCCGTAAATATTTTGTGTATACAAAAAAGACATGTGAATCAACATTGTGTTCTGTGATAAAAATTGAAAACAATCTAAAATATTCCTCAATAGAGAAATGTTGAAGAAATTATGCTGTGCTACTGTCCAAACTATGGAATGTTATGCGGCTAGTGACAATACTGACATCCGTGAAACATTAGTAAAAGGAAAACAGACTCAAGAAAAGACTCATTTGTATAGTGAAAGTTCATACTTGTGTAAAAACAACAGTAACACCCTCTGATACTTAGGAACACACATTGATTAGTTTATGTTAACATACAAAAATGTTAATAAGAACATATGCCAAGCTATTAATATTGGTATCTTAATGGAGACAATGATTGGAGAAGACAAGATTTGTCATTTTTTTCTTTTACCATATTTATGTTATTCTCTATTTAAAATGAACATGTGCTGCTTTTGTAATTTGAAAATAAATTCTCATAAAGGATAGCGATAATAAACACAACATATGTGAAGGCAAAAATGTCCAAGTAATCAGAGATTTTGTAGTATGTGGTGAGTAATGCTAAGTTTTCTCTTTTAAGGATAAGACTATTCAAATAGAGTCATATGTGTTTATTAATAATGATTGATATTCATTATTTTATAATACAAATGTAAATCAAACTATTTTTCTAAAAATTAAGCACTGATATTTATATCACATGTTTAAAAGAGCTGTTGTTGTATTGCTGGTTTTTGAAAGTTTGCAGATCTATCTCAGACTAAGCTTTATACTACTCCTTAAAGTCTTGAATAAAAATACCTTTTTGTTAATAGCGCCATGAATATTTATTAGAATATTCTCAAATCATTCCATCTAATTCATTTGTAAAATTCCTACTTTTATTGTACCACTCTTTATGTTAAAAAATAAAAACTAATCTCTTAACATAAACAGTAAATTCTCTGAGAACAGCTGCGCAGAGAGAACTCAACAAATATTGAGTGATTGATTAGAATACTTAACTAAAATGGTACAGATTAGTTTTATTTTTAAATTTATAATAGTTCAGAAGTTTAAAAGGAATAATCATAATGAAGAATAGAGAATATAGTTAGGGTAAAATAACATTAAACAAGTTGTATATTCTGTGCAAACAACACCACTTTCATGTTCTTTTAGAAGCTGAATTTGTTAATTTCCTTTTGGAAAGTGTGGCATGAAATTGTGGAGAAGTTAATTTCCAAATTCAATTATTTTTCTTAACTCTAACTTATTTAATATTGTTTGCAAACCTGGGTGATTTTATATTCCCTTGTCATGTATATTAGTTTTCTGTGACTGTTGTAACAAATTACCGTACTTGGTAGCTTAAAACAATACAAGTTTATCATCTTAGTCTCATTGTTTGGACCTCTAGAGGTCAGAAGTCCAATGTAGGTCACACTGGGCTACAATCAAGATGAGGTCAGGGCCGAGTTCCTTTCTGGAGGCTCTTGGAGACCATGCCCGACATTGCTTGGCTCGGGCCCCTTCTGTCTTCAAAGCTGGCAATGGCTATGCAGGTCTTTTTCACATTGTGTAATTCTGACACTTGACTCTTCTGCTTCCCTCTTCCACGTTTAAGGACCCCTTGTGATTAATTGGGCCCTTCTGGATGATCCAGAATAACCCCCCCTATTTTATTTTTAAAAACTTTTTTAATGCTTATTTATTTTTGAGAGAGAGAGAGAGAGAGAGAGAGAGAGACAGAGCATGAGTGGGGGGAGGGGCAGAGAAAGAGGGAGATACAGAATCTGAAGCAGGCTCCAGGCTCTGAGCTGTCAGCACAGAGCCCGATTTACAGGGCTCAAACTCACAAGCTGTGAGATCATGACTGCCCCCTGCCGAAGTTGGATGCTCAACGGACTGAGCCACCCAGGTGCCTCAATCCCTCTATTTTTTTTTTTTCAGACATCTAATTAGTTTGTTTATTTATTTATTTATTTATTTATTTATTCATTCATTCATTCATTCATTCATTCATTCATTCAATATATGAAATTTATTGTCAAATTGGCTTCCATACAACACCCAGTGCTCATCCCAAAAGTCAGCTGATCAACAACCTTAATTCCATCTGCACAGGTAATTCCCCTTTGCCATGTAAAGTAACATAGTCACAAGTGCTGAGGATTAGGACCTAGAACTCTCTTGGGGGTCCATTATTCTGCCTACCACATCATTTTGTTGCTTACAGAACTATAGATTGAAATGGAATAGAGTGAGTCAGAGAGATGATAACATTTTTAAGAGATCGCACGATCTAAAACAGCAGTTCATATGTTATTATTATTATCATTATTTTTAATTGCACCTTCAAGGGAGAAAAGCATGTTCTTGATAGTGAAATACAAATAAAAACAAGAGCTGATTATTCGCAAAGGTATTAAATACGCTCTGAGATGCAGGAGTTCTAAAATTCACTTTGAAATTTTGACATCAGAAATATGCAGAGTCCCAAACTCTTAAAATTACTGATCCTGGTAATTATTTCTGAATTATTGCCCCTTTTTAAGCTCTTTATATTTTAAAATTTTCTTTTACTCTCTATACTTAAAAAACGGATGTATTTGCCCTTCAAATAAAAGGGTGATTTCATTAAAAATGAACAACTACTTTCTCTGAAGTACATTTTGTTGGCAAAGCATTGTTACAAACCTATGTCTCTGAGTCCAGAGTCTTACTCATTTTCTCCTCTGATCAATGCTCGCTTCTGCTCCAAGTACACTGAGCTAGCTATGGTAGACTTCCGTAGGCAACACGTACACATGGCTATGTACTCTCAAAGAAGGAGATGTTAAGCATACCCTTGCCCCAGGTTTTCTCTTGCAGGAAGTAAATAGATGAAAACTTCCACTGATTAAATTCACAAATAGGCATGCTGTGCTTGGACTCCCTTTACACTCTTCGGAGGTCTTAGGAGTCTCGTTTATACCGCCCTTGGGAGCAGTAAGAAGAATGAGGGGGAGAGCACATGAAACTCATAGACCTTGCACCTGTTATAGCGGTCTTTAAATCACCTGCTTTGTCTCTGTTTCATTTTCCTAATTTGAAAAATAGGGAGATTAATGACTTGTACTTCCAGTTATCTTCCAGTTCCAAAATTTCATGATTGAAAGATCTCTTTTTTGAAGACTAAATTCTACTTAGTCTAGAAATTGACAGTTATGGTCATAGTTATCTAAATAATTCTTCTCACTATGACTCTGTCATACTTACTTATTGTCAGTGGGAATGACTACTGTCTTCTCAAAAGCCAATTAAGGGGTGTTCTTTCCCTGGTAAGAAAATCCTAAGCACACAGGATATCCCTTAACATGTTTTGAGCCATGGTCTTCTTGAAGTTTTACGGACGCTAGTCTGTGCCCTCGATTCCCTTAGCTGGCCCTGTCTGTCTTGGCACTGGGGGCAACTATACCTACTACCACTCACTAGAAGGATCTCTGCCCTGCCGGTCTTTAAGGACAAAATCTGCTCTCTCAGTGAAGCTCACTGCCTGTTTGCTTTTCCAGAAAGGAAAACTGGTACATCCTGCCTTTAGGGCAATATGGGTCTCTGTGTGAGAAAATAAGTAAGGGAAAGTTTTCAGCTTCTTCCTCAGAATTCTTTGTATATGTTTTACTCAGTGTCAGTAAATAGCTTTTATCTCACTAAAATACACACACACACACACACACACACACACACACACACACACACAAAAGCAAAAACAAAGCAGAAACTTTCCACTGTCCATGGAAAGAAACAAGGGGGCTTTTCTTTGTACTGGTGCTTTCCCAGTGTGGGAACCTTGGAGGGAAATTTCTTCTTCATCAGCTTTCTTGAAAGGTGGGGAGAAGGGAATCTTCCTTACTGCGAAGCCCTGTATCTACTTCTCACGTTCGTGTTGGCTTTCTCCAAGACTTTAAATTCTTTTATTTCTGCAGGTTCTGAGGATTGATTTTTGCCTTCCTTTTCTGTATAAAACAGTCGCTACTCACTTTGTGCTTAGAGGATCCTTTCTTCCCGAATTTGACTGATAAGTGGAATGCAAATATGCTTTATAGTAATCGCACATTTATTTGCTCATTTATTCTTTTTTTTCTTGACTTTTAACTTACCTCCCTAACTCCTTTGAGCCATTTGCTCTCTCACCACGTTCCCACTCAATGGACTTCTATTCATACCTCAAATATGTCATGCTCCTTTTGACCTTGAATCCTACCTTGCACTGTTTCAACTGTCTGGGTTGCTCTTCCCGTTTGCTATTTGCAAGGCTGACTTCTTATCCTAAATGCTACCTTCTCAGAAAGGGCTTCTCTGACAAGCTTGTGGAAGACAATGTATCTCTATCCCTACGAGTTAGGCCTTCTGTATTATCTTTCACTTTCAGGTAGAATCCTATCAGTTCATAAGATCTACCAAGTTGGCCTCTGATACCTGAGCACTCACTCATAGAAGCAGGGTCTGCCTGTCTGATTTACTGAGTCTCAAGCCATGGAAATCATCACCAAATAGCCCTGCCACAGATCTTGGTGACTGTAAAATCTTTTTATCTCTTCCCTCTTTCCCTCTTCCCAAATAAGCTTCATTAACTTCAGGAGAAGAGTAGGCTCACATCTAAACAACCTATTCTAACTAGGGCTCCAAAGTGTCCTCCCCGTGGGACAAGTTCAGAATTACTTATATTTTTATGTCTTCCTGGTTACCACAAAAGACTGGACTGCACACTTTTCTGTCCCTTCTATGAAATGAGATTGTGTTTCTGGTGGTGTGCCCATTTTAGGGAGGGATGCCAGGTTGTGAGATGTAGGACATTCTTACAGAGATATTCTTTCTTTAGGAAGAGGTTCATTCAGTCTTTTTAAAAAATACTGAGCATCTGAGGTGGGATTTAAGGATCACTTTCTATACATCCTTCTTTATAAGAGTTCCTGGACACCGCAGAGGAATCAGCATGGCCAGCAAACTCTATCAAAGCTGCATTCATGTTATTCCACTTGAACCTCCAGCCAAGTACTTTAGGTCTGCACAGGGGCTTTTAAGAAGGGATTGGAAAGTCCCCATTTTCATCACCATCTCAGCTATCTGGTATTTTCCAAGCCTGCACTGATGTCTGAGAACCCACATAAAAACTCTTACATCTGTTTTCACAGCCAGCCATTATTTCAAAAACACATTGTATCTATTTCTAGGGATGATAGTCGTTAGTCTGTGTGTAGATAGACAGTCTTCACAGTAGAATTAATGACAACCCAAGGTTGTATTTGGACATTTTATCAAGCTCTTGAATTTAATTTTCTTGTTGGGCAAACCTGAAATTGGTGGGGTGGGGCCCAAAAACATGAATATGTGTTACTTTTCTCCTTGTCACCATTTAAAGAGATTTATGTAGACTCTAGAACTTTCTCCATTTGATAGAAAAAAAGGCTAGTATGGTCCAGAATAGTTTAGCATTTCAATCTCATTTCTGATCTAAAAGTCTCCTTTTGTCCTCCCCTTACTGATCAGCCTTAAAAAAATGATGTTTGGGGTAGGGGTGGGAAAGCTCTAATCCTGAGACCCTGTCTCCTCGTCTTAGATTGGGCTGTCAGATTTATCAAAAACAAAACTAGACACAAAAGAAAAATAGTTAGATTTGAGTTTTGGATAAACAAATTATTTTTATTATAAGTATAATCCAAGTATTTCATAGTACACAGTTATGCTCATTGTTGTTACTGTTTATCTGAAATTCAAATTGATCTGGGCATCATGTATTTTATCTGGTATCCCTACTCTTAATCACCTCTGGATCCTCCAGAGTGTTGGAGCTTGGAAAGGAGGAAAGGAAAGAGAAAAATATCTTTTGTGTAACTGAGCACATAATAAGCAATTTCTTCTTTTTTTTTAAAATTTTTTTTTTCAACGTTTATTTTTATTTTTGGGACAGAGAGAGACAGAGCATGAACGGGGGAGGGGCAGAGAGAGAGGGAGACACAGAATCGGAAACAGGCTCCAGGCTCTGAGCCATCAGCCCAGAGCCCGATGCGGGGCTCGAACTCCCGGACCGCGAGATCGTGACCTGGCTGAAGTCGGACGCTTAACCGACTGCGCCACCCAGGCGCCCCTAAGCAATTTCTTCTTGATTGATTCTCGGGGTTCTGCTTTGCTTCTGCGAGTGACAGAAGCTCAAATCGGGGTCCTCTCCTACGGCACATGCATCCTCTTAGGAAGCTCTGCTGGTGACCTCCCAGAGCTCAATTCCCTGCTGCAGGGAATGTGTTCCTGTGTGAGCTCTTCTGAGTCGTCTGAGGAACCCCTTCTGGCAGGAGACCCAGAAGCATAGAAGGAAGATCAGCAAGGCCACTGACAAACTGGAAATTCAAAGTTATTCAAAGATCCATTTCCCCTTTTTACTGATAACCACTCAAAGAGATTAGCTTTCTTGAAGACCCCCTCACGTGGTTTTGGTAGACATTAGTTTAAGTGACAGTAGGAAATAGATATCACGTTCAAAATGGTCAAATGAGAAGCAGTTTACAAAACTTGAAAAGAGACAAACTGTTTACTTTCTATTTAAGGTTGAATGATATTTCATTGTATGTATAGACTACATTTTGTTTATCCATTCATCTATCAATGGGCATGGATTGCTTCTATGTTTTAGCTGTCATAAACAACGTGTTAGGAATGTGGGCATACAGATGTCTCTTTGAGGCCTTGCTTTCCATTGTTTTGAGTATATACTTAGAAGTGGAATTGGTAGGTCATATGGTAATTGTATTTTTATTTTTATTTATGTATTTTTTTAAGTGTATTTATTTTGAGAAAGGGAGACAGAGAGAGCAGGGGAGGGCCGGAAGGAGAGAATCTCAAGCAGGCTCTGCACTGGCAGTGTGGAGCCCAACAATGGGCTCGAACCCATCGACCGTGAGATTATGACCTGAGTCAAAATCAAGAGTCAGACACCTAACTAACTGAACCACCCAGGTGCCCCTGTATTTTAACTTTTTTAAGAAACCACCATGGGGCGCCTGGGTGGCGCAGTCTGTTAAGCGTCCGACTTCAACCGGGTCACGATCTCGCGGTCCGTGAGTTCGAGCCCCGCGTCGGGCTCTGGGCTGATGGCTCAGAGCCTGGAGCCTGTTTCCGATTCTGTGTCTCCCTCTCTCTCTCTGCCCCTCCCCCGTTCATGCTCTGTCTCTCTCTGTCCCAAAAATAAATAAACGTTGAAAAAAAAATTAAAAAAAAAAAGAAACCGTCATACTGTTTTCCACAGTGGCTGCACCATTTTGCATTCGAACAACAGTGCACACATTCCAATTTCTCCACATCTCCACCTGTACCTTTTTTTTTTTCTTTGTCATAGCCACTTTAATGGGTTGTGAGGTAATAGCTCATTGTGGTTTTTGATTTGCATGATCTTACTGATTTCTGATGTTCAAGGGCTTTTCATGTGCTTGTTTGGTCATCTGCGTGTCTTCTTTGGAGAAATGTCTATTCAAAACAGCCTTTTGCTGTTTTATAAGTTGAAGTGTCTGTTTTTGTTGGTGAGTTTTTATAGTTTTCCATATATTCTGGATATTAATCCCTAATCAGATAAATGATTTATAAATATTTTACCCCATTCTATGAATTGTCTTTTTAGAGACAGAAAGTTAAATGATGGTTGCCAGGAGTCGGGGGGAAGGAAAATGGGGAGTTATTGTTTCATGGGTATTGGGTTTCAGTTTTTCCAGATGTGAAGTGTTTTAGAAATGGATGATGGCAATGGTTGTATAATGGATACAAATGAAACTGATACCACTGAAATGTGTACTTAAAAGTGGTTAAGGTAGTCAATGTTGTACATTTCACCACACACACACAAAATTAGAAAAAAGAACTCACCTGGGAAAGCCTAAGGATGAGAAAATAAAAGCTTGTTATAAAATGATCAAAGTAAAACAATAAATTTCACTCATTCATGAAAAAAATGAATGTTTAAAAAGATACAGGAAGGATATAAGAAAACCAAAAGGGAAAATTCAATACCCTTGAACTCTTACAGTCACTTTGATGAGGGAGCAAAAGGCAAGCTGTCACCCCTCAAACCCCCACCTTCCCCACCAAGTGGGTTAGGTGTGATATTTCTCAGGCACTCCTGGCTGCCCAAGAACAAAGGAAAGGGAAAAACAAATGGTTAACTGATAGAGACCAAAGTCATACAGGACATTAGTCTCCATCAGTTTGCAACTGTTTTAATGATTTACAAGAAAAAAGGCAATATCCAGAAACCTATAGACTCAGTTTCGTGGAGCCTTAACATCACCCTCCCCTCCATGGTGATGTGGGGAACAAAGGCAAGAAAAAAATATAGAGAAAACGAAATTTCTTTATAACCTTCTGCCATTGACAAGTACTTGAGGGAGGGGATTAGAACTTTTTTTCCAGAAACTCCCTACTGTTTTTAAAAGTTAATGCTTTGCTAGAGGGAAAAATATCTTAGCCTGACAATAGCTAGGCCTCTAGTATCTTAGGAGTCCTCTTTAGCATATGAAAGTCCTTTTGGAAACCTCCCTTTTGTCTTTACCGCCCCCTTCCCCAACCAACTCCCTGCCCCCTTCCCCAACCAACTCCATGGTATATAATCAGCCACTCCTCACAACCCCAGTGCAGCTCTTTCTGCCCATGGGGTCCTGTCCCCATGCTTTAATAAAGTAATCTTTTTGCACCAAAGACCTCTCAAGAATTCATTCTTGGCCAACGGCTTTGGACCCCACCACCACTCCCAAACTGCAACAACTATCCCTAAGACTGAAATACTAGGGAGAAAGTGGTTACTGAAGCTGGAGGCAGAGCTGTGTAGAGAAGGTAACCAACATGAGTTGTGTCCTTCACTGCTAGGAACAGCCAGCTTTTGGTAACACCATAACTCTCCTTCCTCTTTCCCATCTCCTGTTCATTCTCCATAAGAGTGGCATTCTCCATAAGAGGGCATGAGCACCCATTGATGCACCCATACTGGTCAGCCTGTCTGGGCGGGATTGTGGGTGCTGGGGGTGAGGTGGAGAAGGGTTGGAAGGTGGACCTGAAGTGGAGGAGAAAAGCACATTATATTCTCTCCTTAGATTAATGACTCTTGATTCTTGCTCATTCTCTTTGAACTTTTTAGTCTGATTTTACCTAAGCCTGGAAGGGTATATAATGTTTGCAGCAGCAGACAGAACCTTCAGTAGGCACATGGAGATGTGTATGAGGGCAGTCTCGACAATGTGTGCTATTTAGCACCAATAGTCCTCAGCTTTGGTGTTAGTAGAAATCTCAAACTATTGGAAGAGCCTTATTCAACAGCCTGATTCAGGTATAAATTAAATCAATATATTATTAATACACCACCTGGAGGAAGATAGAAGTTTTGTGGAGTCTGAAGTTTATTCAATTTTGTAGAAACTCTTTGAGAAAAGGATACAAAAGTATGAATGCAGATTTAGCTATGAAAGAAACTATTGATATAGAATTCAAAACCCACATCACATTTGAAAAAGTTGACTAATGATGAAGATATCACAAAATCTCCACACCTCTAAGATATTATTTTCTTCTCCTCTTGGGCTGATACTCTTTGAATACTTCTTTACATAAGAAATATAGTATTTTCGATACAGAAAGCTAATTCAGCCCTTCCTCTGAGATAGTTGATTAAAATTTGTGTTTAGAGATATTTTCACCACTTACAATTGCTACCACCATGCCAGGTTTTAGAATTTAAGAAAACCACCATAGTGCATTTATAATTGTATCCAGAAAGCATATTCTTGACACAAGTCAATTCTTTGACTAGATATCAATGTGAATCAAATTCTCTGTTTACAGTTCTAACTCATCTAACGATTAGGATATTTTCCACAGTCCACCTTCTGGCTGTGTACATTTCACATTGTCTTCTCTACCCATATGCTCTGGTTCCAGGTGCTATAGCGTTTGCTCACATTGTGACTTGACCTTTGGACTTGTATGCTTGTGTTATGAAACTGGGTGTGTCTACACAACAGTGTGTTCCTTAAAGCCTCTCCCAGCTGACAATAACCTAAGGCATACATGCCTGCGAACCAAAGAAATATATCTCATTAAACTTCATTAAGCTTGCTATAAATGTATTCCTGACTTAACTTCTACTTCACTATCTCAAACGTGCCTGTAATGACTCCAACTTCAGAGCAGGCTGAGATGGAAAGAAATGGTAGTCTTTAATGGTTAGGGTTAAATATCTTATTTTTGCTGAATTTCCAAAAATTCATGACCGTGTGAACACTTCTTTAGATGCTCTTAGCACGTTGAGGGCCCCCAAAGCTTAAACCTCATTTGCTTCATGCTAAACCCATCTGTTTCCCAACCCTTTCATCCTGGAGTGCTCAAAATACTTCCTGGGTGGTTGGATATGGTGAGTTCTCCTGTCATGCTCAGATCCTCTTATGAAATCCGGCATCTTGTGCTGTCTTCAGCCTTTCTAAGATAAGATCTCTCAGGGACTTAACATCTGTGAATGTTGGGCCCTTTTGCGCCCCCGTTCCTAGTCCCACAGGCTTTAGTAGGTATTTAGAAAGACAAAGTTGCAAGTTTCATTTTTACTCCGGCTCTCAGGTAAACCTTACAGGTATAACTTGATACCTAGGGATGATGTACCATATACTGCAAATATTTGAGTCCCAGGCTTCTATTAGCCAGACACATGATTAATACAGGAAACCTCAGGACGACTGGGACCAGAAAGCTTCAGACTGTCTCTCTGTTAACTTGAAAACCATCAGCGGTGCCCTGAGAATAGTATTGGCCAATATTGTTTATGTATTGCACATCTCGATATTAGTTTCATTTTTAGTTATCTAGATAAAGTCTACATCTAGATGAAGCCTGAGATCTTGAAATCATTTTTGGACTACTGGTAATTTTACTGTCAAGGCATTTGAACGAGCTGGTAACGCTTATAATTTTAAGCGAGGCCAGCATCTGAGGAAATTCAGATTGAAATTCTTGTTTCTTTATTCTGCCCAATTGTGGGTAGGATACCAAAGTCAAAAAGACATTTCTTTGATTCTGGGAATAATATGTTCCTCATCCTATTGAATTCTGCTGCTCATTTTGCACTTGTCAGTTTGTAGTTTATTTTTATTTATTTATTTAATTTTTATAAAACTTTTTTAATGTTTGTTTATTTTTGAGAGACAGAGACAGAGGACAAGCCAGGAAGGGGCAGAGAGAGGGGGAGGCACAGGCTCCAGGCTCTGAGCTGTCAGCACAGAGCCCGACATGGGGCTCAAACCCACAGAGCGTGAGATCATGACCTGAGCCGAAGTCAGACGCTTAACCCACTGAGCCACCCAGGCGCCTCTAAATTTATAAATAGTGATAGCATACATATATGCAGATGTGTGCTACATATATGATATGCATATAAAATATTTCTTTTTTTTTCCAGGCATGTAAACGAAACCAATATCATGTCCCTACTAGCGGTGAATGGTCTTCCCCTACAACTGGCCGTACTAGTGTTCAGATATTTAAAACAGAGATCAAGATGGGGTTGCTAAGACTTCAACTATAATTTGGGGCACATATACATATAAAATGAGTGTTTGATGACTTCCCGAGCAGGTTAAGTTCAGGCTTTTTTCTTTCATTGTCATGAGGAAAGAATAAATACAGTGCTAGATGAAAGCAGGGAGGGAAATTGCAATGCAGGAGATGCTTAAGGAGTACAATAATAACTCACTTACCTACAATATATGGTTGTTGTGACATCCCAATCAGGCGGAGTACATTAAAACATTTTGGAAAATGTAAAATGCTGTAGCCAAACATAATTATGTTTGTGTTTTACAATTATATTTCTCCCTATTTAAATATAAATATTGACCCAATAATCTGTGCATAGCAGGAGTTCTTATTTTAAAAACTCACAAAGGTTTAAATGGATTAAAACATTTCTTGGAGGCCTCCATGGTTCTAATTATTCCCATTAAGTTGAACGTAGTTTTCTAAAAATAGTTCACTTTAGAACCATGCAGATTTTAGCAAATAGTATGTTTGAAGACTGTTATTACTGGGGATAAAAATTAAGACCAATAAAGAATACTCATAAATAGGCTTGAATAAATCCAGTGGAATAAAATGCAAGATAAGATTTACTTCAATATAGTGTTACCTTAAGTTTCACCTCCCCTCCCACCCTTACCTGCCCGTTTGTTACGGTATTGACAGTGATATTTTCCTATAAATTTCCACTAAAACTTTTTTTCTCCACAATGGAGACATGGATCACAGATGTTGGTAGTTCCTGGTTACCTTTTCCTTCCAAACTTTACTTTGATATTCTGGATGAATTCCCCAGGACTAATATCAGGACAAAGAAGGAGACAAAACTCCATTTCTGATTATCATATATGCCTGTTTGTGGTTCGTAAATCTACAAATGATCAACCTTTGTGTTTAGCTTACAAGCTCTGACTAATACACACAATATGTTAATCTTTAGTTTGCCACATAATTAATACATATTGAAATGTGGATGGATAAATATAAACAATAAATATCTACATATATTTGTACATATAAATTTTTAAACATTGGACCATAAAAGACTAGACCTCTATTTTCCTATTTTATGAGGCTAGTCCAGTTGTAACAATAAGGTGCAGTTTATAAACAGCATTTTATTTATGAGATTATTTGAATTGTGAAGGAATAATCCCTTTGCTTAAAATTATTGAGGTCTAACACCTGTAAATACTTTTTAAACCATAAAAAAATATAACAAAGTTGCTCTCACAACTGAAGATCAAGGGCACATGTCAAACTAAAAAACAGATGTAACATCTGATTTTTAATTCTAGCAAGACACAGTCCATATTTCAGTTTATGTCTTTTCTGATTGATTCAGCAGGCCTGACACTGAACAGCATACAATGTCCCCAGCTTGATGAGGTGTGACCTGTCCTAAGGTCACTGAGTAGCTGTAAAAAAACTTGCACATGTGTTCCCAAGCATTGGGCTTCAAAAGTGGACAGTGTTACTTGGAAATATATTCAAAAATAATGTTTCCAATTGCTATGCACTTTTAAGGTTTACTTTGCTGAAAAGAATATTCTTTGGAATAAATAGCAATATTAGGGATAGAACCAAGAAACATTCATAATAGGAAATATTGAATTACTGTAGTGCAGCAATGATTTTTACATTTCATTAATGAAACAATAATTCCTTTGCTTTAAAATAGACAGTTGAATTAGATAATTGCGTCATTCTCTCTCTAGCTCTAAAAGTCTGTAAGTAAACAATAAAGATCAATACGGAAGAAAGAAAAGCAGTAAGCCAAATGGAGGCTTTCTTCTTATACTTTGTGACTTCGATCTTTGTTCTGGCTCTCCCTTTCAAATCATGTTTTCATTCAATATAATAAGTATCCTAAACGGGAATCATCAAGCTTAAACCAAGCAAAAATTTAGTGATGAGATAAACCAGGAAATATCCAGAAAGGGAGCTGATGTGTTTATAGTTATATCATCTTTGTTCATTCTACTTTGAATATGAAGTTATTTGTATGTCACTAGCAAATTCCTTAGCAAAATGACCTCTGAATCTGTTTTAAAGTGGTTGAAAGGAAAAGCAAAAAAAAAAAAATAATAATAATAATTTGATTTCCACTCTCCCTGATATTTTCACTTCCATTAAAAAAAGTGTTTAAAAGCTATTGTTTTTGACAGCCATCGCAGAGGCAGATAACCATGGCTACTGTCTCGCTCAGCCGTCAGACTTCAGAACTCAGGAGCGTCTGGTTGAATAAATCTCCAGCATTATCCGAAATGAATTATTTGCAATAAGTCATTTTTCTTCCCTAGCATCTTGGTCTTCAGTGTTGAATATCTTTGCTGTCTGAATATGTTTTCTAAAAGCACTGATAAGCAGAACTGATACGGGTGGAGATCATTATAAAGAAACATAGCCTTCATAAAAACTGTGCCAATATCCATGCTTGGAAATGGGTATGATTTACTCTGATACATTTGTGTTTGCTTTCTGGTATGTCTCCTATCTCATGCAGTATTTCTAAATTGAAAGTAGAGGGGCGCCTGGGTGGCGCAGTCGGTTAAGCGTCCGACTTCAGCCAGGTCACGATCTCGCGGTCCGTGAGTTCGGGCCCCACGTCAGGCTCTGGGCTGATGGCTCAGAGCCTGGAGCCTGTTTCCGATTCTGTGTCTCCCTCTCTCTCTGCCCCTCCCCCGTTCATGCTCTGTCTCTCTCTGTCCCCAAAATAAATAAATGTTGAAAAAAAAATTAAAAAAAAAATAAATTGAAAGTAGAAAATAGAGCCCCCCAGAAGCAAAGGGGAGGTCAATTTGGTAGGAAAATTTGCATCCTAATAATAGAATAAAACACTCCTGTGTCTCTGGAATGTCCTTAATTTTTGTAATCACTTAAAGAAATATATAATTTTTTTAAAAATACCCGATGGAAAGTTCTGTGCAACATTTGTACATTATCAGTTTTTTCCCTAAAGTTTTCTTAATATGGAGGTTATTTTTCTATAGAGATCAAGGAAATGCTTATAAAAACATGCTGAATGTTTTATTACAAATTATGAAACTGCTTAGAGTAGCATAGCATGAAATATAATTTTATCTTGAGTGTAGCACTGTAGCATTAATTTTCAATTATGAAAGTTCAATTATAAAGTATGAACATCATAGATATTAAATATGCCGTCTGGTAACAAAGTTCAATCATTCTCATGAATAATATTTTACCGATCTTTTGAAAGTTATGTGGAATATATAGAGATTTTTGATAGAATTTAGAAACAAGTCAGGATTGTGTCAACCCGCCCATTTTGTAGATGAGAAAATTGAGATGGAGACAAGATAAATCATTTTCCTGATATCCCATTAGTCCTTGGTGTAGAATGAGCAGCAGGGCTATTCTTCAGCAATCGTACTCACTCTCTACTGTAGGAATCCTTCTAGGATGTAGGACTGACATAGTAATATGCACAAAATGTAAATCCAGTATTGGGAAATTTTTACCTAACTTTGTATTGAAAATGTGTGTAATATTTCACAGTCACTGTGATGTAACGTAAGTGAAATATCTTATGATTCTAATGAAGGTTTTGATTCATGGCACAATACTTTCTAAATACTGAGGTGATTTATTATTTGAACACTGTGCATTCCTTGAGTCATTGCACGCTCTACTTCAGTTATTAGACACACAATATACGATATATTAATGGCTAGAATGTACACTTTTGCTTTTGAACTTCAGACCTATTCAATGGAGAGAAAAGTAGTTTTCACAATTGTACAATATTTAGTATATTTAGGAATTTGGATATTGTGATCAAATTTTTAAAATAATTTTCCTTGATAAGAGTATCGTTTTGGAACATGTTGGCCAAATTGCAGCTTCCTAATGCTGGCATCCTTAGAAGCTTACATCTATAATAAATTGGGACTTTGTAGAGAATAACAACTTAGACTTCAGATACAGTTTCTACTTCCTAAGAATCCAATAGAGAGAATAATAGAGGTGTTTCCAAGCATACTTCTCAATACAAAGGGGAAAAATGAAGAATATTAAGAGGTCAGGGATTATATAGATAGGTTAGAGATTGAAAAAAGATGAAATAAGCTTCAGAAAGCTTCAGAAATAGGTAGATATTGAAACAAATAATTAGACATAAGACGCAATATGCTTCCCTGGAAATCGTTCCAAAAGTGAGAAATAGCTTGTGCACAGAGAGACTCAAAGGTCTGTCTGAAGCAAGGAAACATGCTATCAGAGAGGGTATGAAATGGAGGTTAGTGAAAAGTAATATCAAGCGAATAGAACTGTAGGGGAAGGGAATTGGATGTTAAAGATATGGGTGTCCTCTCTTCCACTCATGATTTCTAATTTCATACAATTCACACTAAGCACAGAATTGTGGACAAGAACATGGATTCTGGAAGCTTTATAACCTTAGGGGTTCTCTCTAACTTTAAAATGTGAATAATAATTCCGCTCACCAAATAGCACTTTTTGAAATCTTATTATGAGCCAAGATCTAAACACTTTACATATATCAACTCAATAGCCCTCAAGATAACCCCTCGAGATAAGTTCTAATGCTCTTGTTAGGAGGATTAAGTAGACAATTAAATGCCAAGCACTTAAGTGAAGGTAGCAAAATTGCCAAAAAATTAGCAATTAGGATCATCTTAGTGAGATGGTCCTCAAATTAAAATGAACATATGTTTAATCCAAATCTAGTAAGTCATTGTGGGTGGTGATATCACCAATGCCAAAAGAGTAAATTAACAGTTACAGCTGGAATTGTTTGTGAATTTAAGCCTCATTATAGTATCTGAAGGTTAAAGTAAATCACCTATCCATGTTGTGATGCTTCACATTTGTAGGTCAACTATTTTTACTTGTTCTTTGTGTTTCAGGAGGTACCGATTTTCACTGCACACAGATATGCCTTGAAAATGGGTTTCTAATGAGTACATTTTTGGTTTTGACTAGTTGGTTCTGTTCAAAATAAATGTAACTTATAATAAAACCTATTAACATTCTGGTGGAATTTACTTGATCCCTTAAGTATTTCCACCTCTTGGGGGTGCCTGGGTGGCTCAGTTGGTTGAGCGTCTCACTCTTGATTTTGGCTCAGGTCATGATCCCAGGGTAGTGAGATCAAGCCCCGAGTCAGGCTCTGCATTGGCAGTGGAGCCTGCTTAAGATTCTCTCTCTCTCTGTCTCTCTCTCTTTCTCTCTCTCTCTCTGCCCCTCTCCTCTGTTCACGTGCCCTCTCTCTCTCTCAAAAAAAATTTCCACCCCTTGTCCACAGTAGTTTTGAATGTCTTTTCACACTGTGTCAAGGCCAATCAGAAAATCTCAATCTTCATAACAGAACTCTGCAGAAACAGTTTGGGCCAACATTCTCCAACATTTGGAACAGGTGCTGATTCTAAGAGACTGGAAGTTAATGACTTCAGTTGAAGGTACGACTTGCTTCCACATCTCCCTGGTCTGTAACACAGAGGAATTAGAGTTAAGTAAGACTGGTATAGTGATTCTACTATAACGTACATGTGAACTGGTTTCTGTATCAATTGCAAATGACGAAAAGGGCAATTCCTCCTGAATAGTCACTCTGGATAAGAAATAAATTAGTCTTGGGGCGCCTGGGTGGCGCAGTCAGTTAAGCGTCCGACTTCAGCCAGGTCACGATCTCACGGTCCGGGAGTTCGAGCCCCGCGTCAGGCTCTGGGCTGATGGCTCAGAGCCTGGAGCCTGTTTCCGATTCTGTGTCTCCCTCTTTCTCTGCCTCTTCCCTGTTCATGCTCTGTCTCTCTCTGCCTCCAAAAAAATAAATAAACGTTGAAAAAAAAATTAAAAAAAAAAAAAAGAAAGAAATTAGTCTTTCATATTAGATTTTGTGGTTTTTGATGTATAATTGTTACCTTGAAGTCTTTAGTTTTTCTAGTTTTCACTTATTTGTATATTATAATATAGTCAACTAAACAGTTATTAAGCAACAAGTACAGTATGAAGAACATGATAAAGTGATTTGCCAATTAGGCACATGATTACTATCCTCAGTAAAACTATAATCGGGCAAATATTAGGGGTATATTTTAGATTTTTTTAAACAGGGGAATGATATGAATCCCAAGCTACAAAAATCCTTGGAGATTGTTGGAAGTGATTTATGCAATATAGTAAAATCAACATGATGGTCTCTTTCTGTTATGATTAGGTTGCAACTTTTTAAGAGAGAACTATTAAAGATAATATTCTAAGCTGAAGAGCATATTATAAAAGTGGAGAAGTTGAGCTTTGATACTTTTCAGAAAGCCAAGAAAGGAAGAAGTTGGAATAAATTTTAGAAAATGTTTGTGAGGCCAAAATAATGATGTCAATAAAAATGCAGGAATAGAATATAGGCTGTGCTCTTATAAACTAGTAACCTTCTTGGCTGGGCTTCAAGTAATGCTGTTTCTGATTGAGCATTTTTTTCTTTAACATCATACAGTATGCACATTGATTTGTCAAAATAATGAACCCCTCCAAAATCCACTGATGGCAATTCAACTCTAACTCTGAGAGCACTATATGAGACCTGGTATTCATCCTGATGAGTTTTTTCCCCCTCACACAGGATGTTTTCTCCATTTTTATTTTAATTTCTTTTTTAGTACAGAGAATCGATGTTGACTCAAATGGGCTTTTTTCCTATCCTTCTTTTGTTTTCACTCTTGTCTAGATTCTCTTGAGACTGGCTTTCTGCCAGTTGTTGACTCAATAACTTAGTCAATTTCATAAGTCAGTTTCTACCTGGATCCAACTTAAATTTTAAGTGGATATACTGATGATTCTTATGCTATCCCTTTAACACAGAAGTGATGACTGCCTTCTACAGTGATAAAGAGAATGTTTTGCTGCAAAGCTATATTTGGAGTTTGCACATATTATAAAAACATAAAAACAAGGCATTCGTCTTTATGGGAAATTGTGCAGAATAGAAATACTTTCACACATATTTCAAATACTAATCTGTCTCTGAGGATTCAAGAAAATAATGCTGTTTCAAACTTCAAGACTCTTTGAAATAATGCCCAGTCTTCTGTTGAAGAGGCCATATAGCAGAGTTCCAGGGACATAGACTTTGGAGTGAAACATCTCTAAGTTCAGACCACTCCTCATGGGACTTTCTAACCACCTGTCAGGTTCCTTTAGTCTCTACTCCCTCATTGGTAAAGTAGAGATTATAGTATATCCCCTGTAAAGTCATTGTGAGCGTCAAAGGGGATACACGTGATTAAACAGAGTAGGACATTAACAGCAGGAGACGACAGTTCTGAGGGAGAAGAAAAATTTATCAAATTACAATGAGCAGTTTGCAGCTCTTTTAATTAGAGAAGATATTCCAGTCATGTTTGGTCTTGCTTTGTGATAATTGAGAAGTAAAGTATATAATCTAAGTACATATAAAAATTTTTGGAAGCCCACAAACTACCTGCTTCTGCCAAGGAGGATAGCAGAGGGGGGCATACTATTCATATGATGGTAGAAGTTTGCAGTGAATGACTGGGCTCTGGTCTGCTGTCAATAGAACAAAAATGAAAGCATCAATTTTAACAGGGCACCTGAATATCTTGTATCTCTGTGACATTGTTCTAGGCAAAGGGATGGAGCAATGAATAGATAAAACTTCCTGATTTCTTAGAGTTTATTTATGGGTGAAAAGGACAGACAATAGATAAGATAACTAGGTAATTTATAACATATAATAGAAATGGAATAAGCGCTTTGGAGAAAAACCAAGCAGAAAGTGAAAATGTTCATTGGGTAAAGAGGGAAAGCCTCTTGCTTAAGACTTGAAAGAGGGAAGAAGCCATTAAATTCCTGGGCTAAGTGTTCCAGACAGGGAAGAGCTAGGGTAACCGTCCTGAGGCAGGAAGGAAGTGGCATCCCCAGCATCAGCAGAAAAGGCAACCTGGGAAAGGACTGAGGAGGTGGAGGAGTAATTGCCCCCAGAGAGCTGCAGAAACTTCTAGGCCATTGTAAGAATCTCTGCTTTCCCTTAGTGTGAGATGGAAACCAGAGGACAGATCTGATAGGACCTAATATTTTAACTTAACCACAATCACTCTGGCTTCTGGGTTTCAAGTTCTCAGTGATCTGTGAAGGTTATTGGCGGGGGTGGGGGGGATGACTTACTTAAAATATTCAAATGTGAAACTGAAGATTAAATGATAAGAGTAGTTGCTTATATTTGTTAACTTTCCCTTCTGGCTAAATCTTGCATAGATTTCACATTACATCATCTCATTTAATCCTTACTAATGTAAGAGCAGTACATATGTTATCCTCATTTTATAGACCTGAAAATGAGTTTATAGTGTAAGCAACTAAGATTACAGGGCTAATGAGTCACATTGAGTGACTAGAGCAAATCATATGAGAATTACTTAAGTTAACATACGAATGCTCAGCAGTGGGAAGATATTTCAAACCGATTCATAAATATATGTTTTTTTTTAGGTCTTGACAGTCTTTAGCAAGTACAGGTGAAACAGACATGCTGGGTTTTGATGTACAGTGTTTCTTTTTTTCATTTTGACACGAAATTCGGTATACTAATTAAGTCTTGCCAGGAAAAGGGCAGATTTTGAAATGGATTGAAACAAATGGATTGAATCGCTTTTAATCTAAATTTCTTCTCTTTCACATGTCTTCTGTTCAGGTTCCAGTGACAGTGAAAACCCAAAGTGCAGTGATTGTTTTCAAAACATTAAACATTTTTCGAGAGCCCTGAGGAACTAATTTAATTTAAATCCTAGTGGAAACATGAACATAAGGACTCTCTTGCTTTAAGAGAGTAGAAGGCACCTTTTACTTTGCTTTTCATACAGAAAGGTTAGTCTTCTTATGCGCCATGTGGTAGACTGAATAATATGCCCCAAAGATGTCTATATCCTAGCCTGAAACTTGTAAATATGTTATCTTCCATTGCAAAAAAGAACTTTGAAGATGTGGTTTAGGATTTTTAAGATGGAAAGATGATCTGGGAATATGTGGGTGGGCCCAATGCAATCACAAGTGTTCTTACAGCAGGGAGGCAGGCGATCAGAGAGGAGTGTAGATGTGATGACCAAAGCCAATAGTTGGAGTGAGACAGAAATAGCCATGAGGCAAGGGAAGCAGGTGGCCTCCAGAAGCTGAACAAGGCAAAGGAAATGGCTTGTCCCCTTGGAGCCTGCAGAAAGAACCAGCCCTGCTGACAACTTGAGTTTAGCCCAGTAAAGTTGTTGAACTCACTTCTGACCTCCAGCAATGTGAGGTAATAAATTTGTGTTGCTTTAGCCAGTAGGTCTGTAGTAACTTGCTACAGCAGTCATAGGATACTAACACACTCCCTTATTTCCCTCCGGTTTTTGTTTCAGTGTCTTCTTATAGGTGAGATTTTCCCTGAACTCCCTATGTAGAAGAGCTACACTCTTCCTACCCACCTGTCATCTCTATGGCAACTTTCCTCTTCATTTTACACTCTGTTGTTGAGTCTCTCCTTAGTACAGGGTTTCATCTTGGAAGGTAGCTTCATTTGGTTAGTTTCAGGAGTCCACAGGGTCTGGATAACTCAGCACAGTCACACGTTACTATGGCCCCTTTGTTCTCATCCATAGATTGGAAGCTGAAGAGCTCCCTTGAAGTTTTGGTGGCTGCTTACAGCTGGCTCTACTAAGCTTTTCCATGAATACCTCTTGGCAATATTTGGTTTCTCCAGTTCTCAGGGCCCTCAGAACCCCCTGTGCCTTACCTCTATTTTCTGCTTAATAGCTTCTGATGTTATGTGGTTCTTTCCACTTTGGGTGGCTTGTGGCCAATGACTCATAGTTTGAGATTTATAAGGATATTCTGTCACTTAATTTTGTTGTAGATATTGTCTGTGGGCTTTGAGTCTTTGCTTGTTGTTTATGGGGGATTTAGGGAGATCCCAAAACTATGCCACCACTGCTATCTCTTCCCAGAATCTTCTAATATCATTTAAAATATTTGAAAATCTTGGAATGGAGTGTTTTTTCTTTTTCTTTTTTTTTAAAACAGGTTTGGGATAAATACAGGAAAAACAAATATACATTACTTACGGATTTTGAAACTAGAATTGTTAATGAACACTTAGTAAACTACTGTCCCAGTACAAACTTATACTTAACATTTTCTTAAGACAGACCTCTCTTATTTTGAAGGGAAGTCAAAGCTATTTCATTTACTGTATATCAGGCACTGTGCTGAGTAATTTGTGTCCGTTTGGTCAAGTATTCTAAATAGCCTTATGAGGATATGTTAGCCACATGTGACAAATAAAGAGCCTGGGGCTGAGTATATTCGATTTGCTCAAGGTAGTAGGTGAGATGCTTACAGAACCCTGGCTTCTGAGTGTGATGCAAAGACAAGGGCTCACAAGAGAGACACAGTCATTGCCGGGCTCTAATTATAGCAGAAGAGAAGATGTGGAGGAACAGATAGAAAATTACTCATATGGACTGGGCTAGCATGTTATGGGGTTGGAACTTCAGTAACAGGATGGACCTGTGGATGAACAGGATCTACTCATACTGGCCTGTGGGGGAAATGGGACAAGACTTTCTCATCCTAACTCCTTAGTAAGTGAGGCTTAAAATTCACTACCTGTCCCGAGTAGCACCTGGGTTGATTAAGAGAGGGAGGAATACTGTGGAGACAAGACAAGGCCAGTATGGGACAAACAGAATGATATGTTGTTGGTTTCTAGCAAGTTTAACAACGTATTAGAAAATCTATTGAGGGGCGCTTGAGTGGCTCAGCCAGTTAAGCGGCTGGCTCTTTATCTCTTCATCTCAGCTTAAGTCTTGATCTCAGGGTTGCGAGTTCTAGCCCTATGTTGTGCTCTGCACTAGGCGTGAAGTCTACTTAAAAAAATCTGTTGAATTGTTGTGTAATTACTCTTAAAATACATGGAATAAAACTACTCTATCAGAGTAAGCGAGGGGTGCTTTGGAAGTTTCCATGCCAAACAAAAGAGCAAAAACAAACAACAAACAAAACAAAAGGAAAACCCCCAAACCAACCAGACAAATAGATAAAAAGACCTTCCTACACATACCATACTATCAGTTGATTTTAGTTAGAAAATATGCCTTTGATGTTTGGGCTTGTATCAGCCCGGTTCATACTTAGTATGAGTGTCTCCAATACGATTGCTTTTTTTGTTATATCATACTTAAAAGAATGGCCATTTTCATTGAAGAAAGGGTTATTTTGTGTTTTGGGACACTTTAGTGAAAAGTGGATTTAGTTGGGGGATTTCAATAGACCAAAAACAAAAACATTTGAGCTAAAAGGAAGGCAAAGGATGACTAAAGGATGCCAGCAATAATTTTTTCCCAATTTATCATTTTCCTAAGTGTGCCACTGGAGCTGTTCTCTCGGGAAGGCTCTGTATGCCACAGATTGCCTGTCCTTCATCTTTGAAACCAGCAAAAATATTTTGATACTACCAAAATAATAAAAATGGTTGATTACAATTTCTTTCCCTCTTATACTTAAAATGTGTCAGAGGAAAATGAGTTCTTGTAATTGGACACTTTCCTCGTGTGGCATTCTCAGTTCAAATGACCACAAAACACGCAGTCGTGTGTATATTTTTAAAAGGATGAGTTTCTTCTGTCTTTCTTCCCTCACTTCTTCCTCCTCTTCCTTTCTTTTCCTTCCTTGCTTCCTTTCCTTCCCTTTCTTCCTTTCTGCTTTCCTAAAATGCAAACTAGTATTGACTCAGTTTATTCGAAAATGATATTTGACACCAACAGGAACAGCTTGAACCCTTATTTCTTTGGCATGTTGAATACCAAAACTTCCAAGCTATAATTGCTCAAATTTTCTACCATTCTTATCAAGAAATCTAAATGACCAAGATGTGGTCAAATAATTAGTTATGACAAATGCACTGAATGTTGCAGACATTCACTAAAATGGCTTCACTAAAATGGCTACGTTTTGACTTGACGTTCGTGGAACGAAACGGTCTTTTTGCCAAATTAAAAACTTGCTTCCAATTTAGAGCTTTGCAAATTTAAGTTATTGTCAATCAGGCTGCATTTGAGTGTGTAATCCTAAGCGTAGCGTAACTACCTGCATTATTTCAAAATTTCAAACATGCTCTGAGTCAGCTTTACTCTCTCATCTTCCCTTCCTTTTCAGCCTTCTCATGAACACCAGTAGAGTCTTGATACTTTTTCCTGTAATTTTTTTTTTTTCAAAAAGTGTTGGTTCTGGATTCATTGACACTTTCCTAGGACAGGATATATGCTTTTGGTTAGCTCTAGCCTGGCTTTCTTTCTTGGTTCTTCCACAAGACATTATGCATTTGATCATTGTAGGGTTGGATGGGACAGACTGCTAGGTTGCAGTTTGCTCATTAACTTGGCCAATTAATCAGTCAAATTTCTCTTAGAGTTTCCATGAAGGCAAAACGAGTGCACCACATTGATATGTTTTGCATGATTGTCGCTCGAGTGGCTACTTCAGCGGTTCTCATGTTTACTATCCTTGCCTTTTCAACCAAAACTTCCCTACCCCTCCACACATAGACTTACACAATATATTTAACTCTCAGGGGTCATATCTATGCCTGTATTCCTGAGGTTTCTGCTTATGTGTGCCTGTTAGCCAAAGACTTACCATTCTTTTTTCTTTGTCCTCACATTGTGTTCTGCCATATATTAGACTTTTATTACTATTTTCGAAACTGATTGGTACACACACACGTATACTGTTATCTATAAATTTGTATTTGTTGGAGAGAATTCCATTATAATTATTTTAATAAAGCACTGTTACTATAAGGTACTAGTCAGAACTTTTAAGCATATTTATGACAGCACCTTTCACCTTTCAACATTACTCCTTTAAAATTGATTTCTTCTGTTTGTTTTTGCTTTATTTTTATTTACAATAATGCTTTCCAAATTATAGTTAGGAGAAAAAAATAAACTGTTAGCTTAAGAATTCCTCTTCGGGGAAACAAATGAATTTCTTAAGTGTTGTGAGGAGCCATTTGGTTTGTGGAATGATGTCTCTTGGTGTAAGAGTAGGCTGGGCTAGGAGTAAGGCAAAAGCAAACTAGTTGCTCTGAATGGCAAATGAAGAAGTTTTAATTTCTCCAGGCAGCCTGACAATGAGAGAGAAGATGAAACTAAGTGAGGGGAGACAAGACAGTTAGCAACTTCCTACACAGAAGGAAGGTAGCCAGGCAAATTCTCCAGTGTCAAGAATGGCTAAGAGATTGTAAAAACGGGTATATCTAATGTTTAATTTCAAGTTGTTTTCTATGTTGCCCTGATAGGTAACCCCCACCTCCAACTCTGATTGCACCAAAATTTCACTCTGGTCTGCTAGACACATGTAAAATATACAAGTTTGAGAGGTTGCCATTTGGGTGTGTGTGAAAGGGTTAGGGCAGAGTCCAAATGGGATGAGGTGAAGAGGGGAGGAGAATCAAAATAAAATAATAAGCAAAAGAAGGACAGTAATATAAAATTCAGAAGAATAAACAGTGCTGATGACAGGTGGCAGAAACATAAGCGCTTCCTTCGTCTCATTCCAAATCTGTAACATACAGGAAATGAGAGGTTTGGTCGGTTTTACTTAAGGGACCAGATGACCTCAATACCATGAAGCACTTACTGCATCTGGGGGCTGACTAATGCATTGCTGTGCAATCTATGGAGGAAGGATCTCTGATTATATTAATACCATGATATAAGTTTTAAATTTTTCATGTATGTTTACTGAAAGCCACAGGAGATAAAGACGAACATGGGGAAAAGGTGAAAGGAAGAAGGGAAAGAAGAACAATGAGAGCGAGGAAAGGAATGTCAAAGTTCTCCTATGCTTTTAAAATTGATCATGAACTTCCTGGTGATGTTCTTCTCCTTTTCCTTCTTTTTATCTTTCTCTTCTTTCATTCCCTCTTCCTCTGTGCCCTTCTGCTCTCATTTTCTTCTTTGAAATCAAAGACCTGACATTGACAGGTCAGAGTTACATGGAAGAATGTGGGGGGAAAGGTAGCTTGCCATTGGCAATTACTGCATTCTCTTTGGTTTTACTTATATGACAGAAAAGAACAGCACGAGTGCCCATTATGAGTCTTTGTATATTAAGTGGATGAAGTATATTTGCCAAAATTTGGAGCTGGAGGCCAAGTATGGGCTCACCTGTAGAACAGATTAGGATGTGGGAAAGAAAGGGGTAAGAGGGAAGAAAGGGCTGAGTAAAGTCTATAGGGGAACAGCATTGACTTCCAGAGACAAGAAGTATTACACAACTGGAACAAGATAAGGTGATTAGTGGAAACTAGGAGTGTTCCTGTGCCTTCTCAGGGACATCATCCCTGAATCTCAGATCATCTCCCTGTCATTTTGACTCTTATGGGATTCCCTTTTAGTATTTATTATCATTATAATCAATTTATTAGTTGTTTCTCCCCTACTAGTTTGTAAACTTCATGAAGGTAGGGATTGTAAAGTGCTTATACAGTGCCTGGCACATAACACATCACCATCACCATCACCATCATCATCATCATCATCATCATCATCATCATCATCATCCACTAAATATTCTCACCTAATATAATGTGCAGCACATGGTAAATATTTACCAAATATTTGCTGAAGGAAGAAATGAATGGACAGAGGCATGGGAGAAAAGCATAGACTGAAGAGGTCAGTGAGTTGTATTGGGTCTTCCAAAGTGGCTGTATACAGTCAGGACATGACTTTGTATTTCATTTATATGCCTCCAAATGATGTTCAAGTGGAAAAAGTATTTGTTTTGCAAAATTAATTAAAAATTTACTAACAGAAACAGATTTGAAAAGTAATTCAATTTTAGCAAAAGAATTTTATGTTTTTTTGATTTGACTATTTATTTATTGTTCTTTGTGACACCTGCTATAGTGAGTCAGCCATTTTATTGAACTTGTTTTATTGAACTTCTGGCCCTGAATCTTACATTGAGATTTCCATACAACTCATAATTGAATGAACTAGGTTTGAATTCAGTTTGTTAGTTGTTTTGTTTAATAGATAAAGTATGTGAATTTATTTATGTTAGAGACAGGATTCCACCCTTTCCTCCTTTCAGGAAAACTTTTATTTTATTTGCAACTATTCTCTGGCAAATTCCTTTAATAAGCCTTTTTTTTTCACCCCAGTAAAAGTATGAGATACAGGGCCTCTAACAAATTATTCTCATGAATGTTGACATAAGTCATATTACAGAGATGCTGTCAGTAGTAATGAAGGGTGTATCCTTTTCAGAGATTATAAGATTTCCTGCTTCTTAAAAGGACAAGGAGTGGAAATACAAGTTGAGACTTGCCTGTAGCTATGTTGTGATGACTCATTATCATGATTGAAATCAAGGCACATGATTTTTTTTTATAGTGTCAATTCTTGAAATGGAAATACCATAAGAATCATGGTGGTTCAGTTGTATATCTGACCCATATTTAAATGTATAAGTTATATTTATAATTTTCCTTCATTGATTCTGAAATTTTCTCTGGAGCTCAAACATTCTATAAAAAATTGCAGTACAAAAATCTGAAGATTTTAAGTACCCTGGGTGTTTTGGAATTGCTCATATATGAATGATTTTTGTTTGTCAACCGTCTGTTACAAAAGAGTACTCTCTGGAATTCCCTGATGATTGATAAGAATTTATATTATAGAACATTAAGTACTCTTCCCCAAATCTCTTTCATGTTACAATTTAGGCTTAGTTGAGCAAAAGAGTTACAGGCAAGACTGGCCACATCGTATTATTCCAAAGATTCCAGTGATTCCCTTATGTGTGTGCTATGAAATCTTACTGGAGTTGATGGTGCTCACTGGGACTTTAGGTAGAGTCTGAGGTATGAAAATGTTTCGTTATATAATTCAATTAAATTTTATTGTTGAAATAATTCAAATCTACAGAGAAAGTTAGAAAATATATAATAAATATGGGATGCGATGTATGATTTAGATTTAACAGATATTATTTTGCCATGTTTCCTTAAGTTCATACCTTATTTTTATTTGAAAGAGATGAAACATTAAAGATCCCCACAAAACCTCATCCTTGTAACCCTTTTTTCTTTTGCCTCCTCAAAGGTAACCATTATTCTAGAGTTAGTTATATCCCCATGTGTGTTTTCATTCTTTTACTACGCATGGAATAGATTCATAAACAGTAGGCAAAATTGTATTGTGTACTTTTAAACTTTACATAAATGGTATCACACTTTGTGTATCTTACTGCAACTGCCTTTTTCTCATGTGAGCTTGTGTTTTTGAGATATTAATGCATGCAACTTTAGTTCATACTCTTTCCAGTTGTATTACGTTTTATAGGAATAAACTACAATTTATCCATTTCCTTATGATGAATGCAGGAGGCATTTCCACATTTTTGCAGTTGTAAACAGTACTGCAGGGAAAGATCCTTGTACTTGCTTCCTTTGAGCAGTTGCATGGGAATTTCTTTAAGACAGATTTCTGGAAATAAAATTCATAACTCATAGGGCAAGTGCAACTTTAACTTTTCTAGATATTTCTACATAGTTCTCTGAAGTTGTTGTATAAATTTACACTCTCAGATCAACATGAAGGTTTATTTTCTCTCATATCCTCACCAACATGTGGGTGTTATCCATCTTAAATATTTGCCAGCCTGGGAGGGGTGAAACATGAACCCCTCTTTCTCTCATTTCCCTGCATAAAATAGCTGGTTAAGATTTGTTACTATGACACCAGAAGGTACAGTTACGTTCTCTTATTTCCTTGAGGATCTCAAGCAGAAGGAATTACATTTACCATGTTCCTAGGTTCATGATACAAAATCATTAATAGTCCATGCATGATCAGATTTTTATTTGCCTGTTTATTTATAAATAATGCCATGGACACCCTTGAACTTTTAAACCTCTCTCTTTGCATCATATAATCCTGAATTTTATTTTTATTTAAAAATATTTTTTTAATGTTTATTTATTTTTGAGACACACACACACACACACACACACACACACACACACACACACACACACACAGTGTGAGCGGGGGAGGAGCAGAGGGAGAGGGAGACACAGAATCTGAAACAGGCTCCAGGCTCCTAGCTGTCAACACAGAGCTCCACTTGGGTCTCGAACCCACAAACCACGAGATCATGACCTGAGCTGAAGTCGAACTCTTAACCAACTAAGCCACCAAAGCGCCCCATATAACCCTGAATTTAAAAGTGTTTATCATTTCCTTGCTTTTTTAGGAATTGTGTATTTGTGTGTGTGTGTGTGTGTGTGTGTGCATGTGTGTGTTGTGTGTTTGCTTTTTGAACTTCACGAAGACAGTATCATATTCAGTGATTGTGGAGACTTTATTTTACTTAACATTATGTAAGCTTCATCCATGTTGTTGCAAGCAGTTTATAGTCTCATCATAATCACAGTCCATTGTGTGAAGAAAACATAGTTTTTAAAAAAAAATTTTTTTTAACGTTTATTTATTTTTGAGACAGAGAGAGACAGAGAATGAACAGGGGAGGGGCAGAGAGAGAGGGAGACACAGAATCTGAAACAGGCTCCAGGCTCTGAGCGGTCAGCACAGAGCCCGACGCGGGGCTCGAACTCACGGACCGTGAGATCATGACCTGAGCCGAAGTCGGACGCTTAACCGACCACGTCACCCAGGTGCCCCAAGAAAACATAGTTTTTAAAATATTCTCCAGTAGGGGCGCCTGGGTGGCGCAGTCGGTTAAGCGTCCGACTTCAGCCAGGTCACGATCTCTCGGTCCGTGAGTTCGAGCCCCACGTCGGGCTCTGGGCTGATGGCTCGGAGCCTGGAGCCTGTTTCCGATTCTGTGTCTCCCTCTCTCTCTGCCCCTCCCCCGTTCATGCTCTGTCTCTCTCTGTCCCAAAAATAAATAAACGTTGAAAAAAAAAATTTAAAAAAATAAATAAATAAATAAAATATTCTCCAGCAAAAGGAATTTGAATTGTTTGTGATGTTTTGCTTTCTGATTGTTCTTATGGACATCTCATAGTGCATGTCTGTAAGCCTTTCTCTTAGCTAAATTGCTATGAGTCAAATTGGTGGGTTGTAAGGTGTGCAAATTGGCAGCTGTACTAATCTTTGAAAGCTTTTGTAAGACTCACTTGGAAAACCATGTTGATCTGTGTTACTTTGTTATGCTTTTGCAGCGTTCCAATTTCTTTAGTAGTTACAGTGCCATTCAGACATTTTGTCTTCACAGGTGAGTTTTGTTAAGTTGACTTTCTCGAAAAACTTGTCACCTAGGTTTTCATTAAGTTTGAATAAAGTTGTTGATAATAGTCACTTATTTTAAAATTTCAATTGCATTATTAGTATTCTGTCTTCTTTATTGTCCATATTATTTACGTATTCCCTGTCTCTTTTTATGCCTCAGTATTCCTGGAAGTTTGCTTTTATTTTGTCACCCTTCAAAGATCTGACTTTGGGTTTATGGAAGTTCACAATTACATGGTCCTATTCGATTTCATTATTTTAATGATCTTCTTTACTTTCTTTGGGCTTGTTGTTTGTTTCTAATTCTTTATATTAGACACTTTTTAATTTTGTAGCCTTCTTTTCCAACATGAGCTGTTAAGGCCATACATTCTCTTCAGTGAGGCCTTAACCCCTGTGTCTAAATTTAAATACAGCATTTTGGGGGTGCCTGGGTGACGCAGTCGGTTAAGCGTCCGACTTCAGCCAGGTCACGATCTCGCAGTCCGGGAGTTCGAGCCCCGCGTCAGGCTCTGGGCTGATGGCTTGGAGCCTGGAGCCTGTTTCCGATTCTGTGTCTCCCTCTCTCTCTGCCCCTCCCCCGTTCATGCTCTGTCTCTCTCTGTCCCAAAACAAATATAAATAAAACGTTGAAAAAAAAAATAAATACAGCATTTTGATTTTTATTAATCTTTACGAAGTTTAAAATTTCATACCATGCATTTTGTGACCAATGAGTTCTTAATGGGGATTTTATTTTTTCCTGCTTTCAGCTTCTAACTTAATTTTGTTGTGGGCAGAGAACATGACCTGTATGATGCCTTTTATCTGAAAAGTTGTGGGGTTTGTTTTATGGCCTAGTGTGTGGTCAACTGTGGTAACCCTTTCACATGTATTCAAGAATAATGTGTTTTTCTTCTGACTCTATTTTGAATGAGACTATGTTAGCCTAGGGTGGGTGAGGAAGTTGGGTGAAGTTTCTTCATGTCTAGGCATAATGTAGGTAAATTGCAATCAAATTGTAGATTGTATATTTCTGAGATTGATGAGATAAACCTGGCCCAGATGTGGTGGTTTTGGCACTTACCCAGATTAGTTTACATGTAGAATTACTCAGGATTATTTAGGTCAGGTGAGGTCTGGAGAGTAGATGTCATGCTAACAGAAAGTCAGGGGGACCTCACTCATTTATATGTTATGTTCTGCAACCGGGCAACTAGAACCTCCACTGGTGCTGGAGAATATAGCTAAGATCTCTAAGGAATGTCTTGAGTATACTTGCTTCCTCCTCTATGCTTCAGGTAGGTAAACCTCATTTGATTCTTCCAAATGGTGCTGGAAGTGGCAAATTTCTTATTGCCATTTGTCAGTAAAGTAGTCATGTACCTAAGGTGGTACACATTTTCATGTTTCTTGCCAGTTAGATTTTCTTTTCTGTGTATAGTTTGATTAAATCATACTTTTGTTTTCCTTTTCTTATAGATTTGCACATATCTTTATATATTCTGAACTTGAAGTCTTTCTCTGATGGGGAATATAAAAGATCTTTCATATATGGCCTATTTCCACATTTATGAAGACTTTTACAGAAAAATTTCAACTCACTGTGGTAAATTTAGAAATCTTTTTCTTAATTTTTAAATAATTTTTGTAATTCTACAAATGTGATTGACAGCATACTGTGTGCTAGGTACCTGATCTTGGGTAGAGAGGAGTGAACACAATAAAGTCCCTACTCACATTTGAGCAGTGGTATAATTTCTATGATGACAAATAAAGCAGGGTAATAATATAGAGAATATCAAGCATCAAGTATGAGGACTAGTACTCTACATCTGGTGGACAAAGATGGCCTTAACGATAAGGCGACATTAGAGCAGAGAACTTATTAGGTGAGAAAACAAGTCATGTAGATATCTGTATTGTGTAAGAAATCTGTCACTAACTGGTGATACAAAATTTACTTCTATATATTCTTATAAAAAAGATATATATTTTAAATTTGCTTTTCATTATTTAGGGATATATCTGTCTAAAGTGTGTGTGTGTGTGTGTGTGTGTGTGTGTGTGTGTGTGGTGTGAGGTAGGGGTATCATTTAAACTTTTTCTGCATGGACATCTTTTCCTACACTGTGCCTTAAATAGGCCACTCTGTCTCCGCTCTTCTGTAATGCTGGCTGCCATATGCCAGTAGCTCCATATATAATTAAGTCTTTTTTATAAACTCTTTGTTCTCTTCCATTGGTCTACTTATTATTATTATTTTTTTTGGAACTAACATCACATGAATCGAATTACCTTGTTATTATAATAAGTCATGATTTCCAGTTGGTTGAATCCTCTTCTTACTAACACTTTTGTTGATTGTTCACTAGATGGAAACAATATATTTTTCCATATATTAGCTTATTTAGTTCTCTGCCGCAGAGCCATCATTTAGCAAGTTTCAATTAATGACACTATTTAAAAGAGTATATTTTATAATTCTTTATGCTTAGAAATGTAAACTTTTTATATAATGATTTCCTATACAGCAACCTTACTAAAACATTTGTCTTACTTTTAATATATTTATTGGTAGGTTCTCTTGGGCTTTCTATTTAGATAATAATGTCATCTGTGAATAACAAAGATTTTTAAAAAAAAATAATTCTTATACTTTTAATTTCTTTTTCTGTCCTTTTCTTGTTGGTTAGGAATTCCAATAAAACATTGAATAGAATATGTATGTGTTTATTTTACTATATATGCATATGTAAATATAACATATATAAAGGAAATGAAATTTATAATTTTTAGCATCCACTAATTACATAATTTAATAATTGCACTGATTTTTCATTGTTAAACTAACTTTATATTACTGAGATAGCATGGCTTGATTATTATGAATTATTAAATACATTGTTGACTATAGTTTAATAATATTTTTATGATTAATGTGAATACTTTAGCATGCACTTACCTGTTTCAAGTAAAACTGGACTCTCACATTCTTTATTTTCACTGTCTATTTTTTGATATCAAGACTACACTAACTTATAAGAAGAGTTGAGATTTTTTTTCTCTTTTGCTACTTTGGGTAACAGTTTGCTTAAGACAGAAAATGTGTTCTTTGTAGATTTTCCTACAAAATTACCTTTATATTTTCTATTCATTTCTCATATATGAGTTTTTAAGCTGTTAATTAGATTCTAACTCTTAAAGAGGTCAAAATTTCTATTCCTGAGTCATTTTGGTAATATTATAAATAATATTTGGAAACATAATTCAAGATCATGTGAATATTCTCTTTTTCAACACGGTTTCACCCAGTGGTGATCTTTATCTGAATCAATTATTGCATTGAATTGCAAAATAATTGATTTTCTAATTCTTCACTCTTTTTACATATTTTAGCTGTGAGTTATTAAAGAAAAACTTTCCTTTTTTTCTCCTCCCTCTTCTCTCTTTCTCTCCTAGGAAAGCTATACCATCATTTTTTTTAATGATTTAAAAATTATTTAAAAATTTATTTTTCCTTGCCATCATTATATTTGCTGATGCTCAAATTATTCCAAGTTTGGCAAATAAGAGCTGCTTCAAGAAAGCTTCTCTTTTTGATCAGCTCTACTTATCATTGAATACATCCTTGATTTATGGAACTGCATTTCTCTCAATATGAGTAAGCTTGAGCATCTTTTCATATGTATGGAGGCATTTGTATTTCCTTTTCTGTGAGTAATTTATTAATAGCCTTTGCTAATTTTCTGTTGCATTGGATATCTTATTTTCCTATTGATTTGTATAAAATTATTAAGTTTAAAGAGATTAGATCTTTAGCTGTAATATTAAATATATCATCCCCATTTTAGTTTTTGACTTTTTGATTTTTTTGTGACATGCATTTTAAAATTTGTATCTTCTTAATATCATCATTTTATGGCTTCTGAATTCTGTGTCAGTTAGATAAACTTTCTGCACTCTTAGATTCTATAGAAATTATACTATGTTTTGTTACAAGACTTCTGTGATTTCATTTTTACATTCACATACACCCTGGGACTATTAGGATTTTATTTCTGTTTATGGTGTGTAGAACTGATTCAACTTTATGTTTTTCTGAATAGATATCTAGCTTTCTTTGCATCATTATTGAATTGTTCATATTTTCATCTCTGGTTTGAGATGACGTTTTTATCATGTGATAAAGCTCTGAATGTATTTAGGACAATTTCTGTGTTTTATATTCTGTTCTATCACTGTATTTTTAAAGTACTAATGCCTCAATTTTTTAAATTTATTTGTTTATTTTGAGAGGGACAGAGAGGGAGAGAAAATCTCAATATCTTTTTATTTGATCAAGCTGATTTTTTTAAATATAGGTTTTACCAATTTCTTGTTAATTTCATTATTTGGTTTTAAACTCGTTATTATAAATGACATAAGTACTTTGGTTATTTTATAAAATTGTTTACATATATACATATATATGAAATCTGCTTTTCTATGGATTTATTTTTGTTCATTACCTTACATGTACTTTGATTATAGTATGGATTTTTCATTGTTGTTGTTAAACATTTTGTTTTTTCCAGTAATTATAAAATAGTGAGACATTTTCCTTTTGATTTTTCGTGTTTTTAATGTATGAGTTCTTTTTTCTTATCTAATTGCAGTGGCTAGTACCAAACAGATAATGTTAAATGATAACAGTGACAGTGAATTTCTTTGTTTTATTCCTGACATTAAGGGGAATGCTTCTAGTGTTCTCAAATACCAAAGAGTTTGTGCAAGGCAGTGCATCCCTTTCCAACTGGTTTTATCCCAGTTCATCTCAAATGAAAGTCTTAGTAATTGCAATACAGCAGCCTGATAGGGGCTATTAGGACTCTACTTGCCACTAGTCTTGGGGTCCTTACTGCCATTTGACAGGTGAGTGAGTAAACTACAAATCTCTTTCTTAGAGTTTGCATTATAGACTACTTTCAATACCCACCATCTTAGGTCAGATTCTCCATAAAAATACTGTAAGATAAAGAATCATATGCAAGTGATCTACTAAAGAATGTTTTAATGACTACTTGTAAGGGAATACAGAAAGCAGGTCAGAGAGAGAAAAGAAAACAAAGATACAATTTCATGTAAAGTTCCAGCCTGATCCTACAGGAAGAACTCTTAAGACTCTTAAATAACTTCTCTAAGAAAGGATTACTTATTTTTTGAAATTTTGGTAGGTTTTACATGTAAAACAAAGGCCTAGTTTTTTCATTTTTGTTTGTTTGTTTTTTCTTTTTTTTCTTTTTTTTTTTGAGTCAAGTGTATCCTTGAGTACCACTTTTAATTGTTATTCATTTTTTCAATTTTTTTATTTACTCAATTTTTATATTTTTTCTAGTGCCATTTCAGAGTCCAATATTTGTTTTCCAGAAATATGTCCATTTATACTAGGTTTTCATATTATTTGGCACATAGTAATTATATCTCTTTATTACATAAAAACTCTCTAGTTCTCTAAGATAGTTTCTCTTTTTCATTATAGATTTAATTAATTCCCTAATTTTTCCTTGCTCACTTTTGTTAGACTTTTATCTGTATTAGTTTTTACAAATAATTAAAATTTGCTGGTGGAAATGTTTCCTATTACCTTTTTATTCTTACCTCCCTGCCTCCTAGAATTATCATTTTTCTTCTTTGAATATAGTCTTTTTCTCTCAAATTTTGTGTTGGATAATTGGCTTATTTGCCTAAATCTTTCTTTTTAATTTTTAAAATTTTACTTTTTATTAAAATTTTTTTCATGCTTATTTATTTTTAAGAAAGAGAGACAGAGTGTGATCAGGGGAGGGGCAGAGAGAGAGGGAGACAAAGAATCCAAAGCAGGCTCCAGGCTCTGAGCTATCAGCATACAGGCTGACATAGGGCTTGAACCCATGAACCGAGAGATCATGACCTAAGCTGAAGTCAGATGCTTAACTGACTGAGCCTCCCAGGCACCCTTAATTTTTAAAAATTTTTAAACATTTTAATTCCAGTATAGTTAACATACAGTATTGTATTACTTGTAGGTATACAATATAGTGATCCAATAATTCCATACATTACTCAGTGTTCATCCTGGTAAGTGTAATCCCTTTCACCTATTTCACCCATCCCCCCTTCCACCTCCCCTATGGTAATAAGTTTGTTCTGTATAGTTAGGAGTCTGGTTTTTAGCCTCTTTTTTCTTTCTTCCATTGTTTTGTTTCTTAAATTCTGTATATGAGTGAAATCATCTGGTATTTGTCATTCTCTTATTTCACATGGCATAATACTCTCCAGATCCATCCCATGGTGTTGCAAATGGCCCAATTTCATTCTTTTTTATGGCTGAATAATATTCCATTGTGTGTACATATTATCTCTTCTTTATCCGTCTGCTGATGGGCACTTGGGTTGCTTCCATAATTTGGTTAATGTAAATAATGCTGCAATAAACATAGAGATCCATATATCTTTTTTGGATTAGTGTTTTCATATTCTTTTTCAAAATTTTTAAAAAATATTTATTTATTTTTGAGAGAGAGAGACAGACACAGTATGAGTAGGGGAAGTGCAGAGAGAGAAGGAGACACAGAATCCAAAGCAGGCTCCAGGCCCTGAGCTGTGGAGCACTGAGCCCAACCTGGGGCTCGAACTCATGGACCATGAGATCATGACCTGAACTGAAGCCGGACGCTCAACCGACTGAGCCACCCAGGCACCCCTAGTGTATTCATATTCTTTGAGTTAATACCCAGTAGTGGAATTACTGGATCATATGGTAATTCTATTTTTAATTTTTTAAGGAACCTCCATACTGTTTTCCACAGTGGCTGTGCAAATTTGCATTCCCACTAACAGTGAATGATAGTTTCTTAATATTTTGATTAATGCAACTTACAGCTTTAAATTTTCTTCTTATAATTTTTTACTGAGTCTCACAAATTTGAACATATATCTATTATTTAATTTTAAGTATTTTGTGATTTTTTCTTATGTTTCTTCTTTAATGTAATGATAAATTGATAATATATATACACACACATATAATGTAAAGATAAATTGATAATATATATATACACACACACATATAATACACACACATATATATGCGTGTGTGTGTGTATATATTTTTTTAATTTCCAGACATGCAAGATGTATTTTTTTTAGTTTTACAATTGTTATTTTTAATTTTGTTGCATTATGGCAAGGGTGTATAGTATTCATGTTAATTCTTTGGAACTTATTAGGATTTCTCATGTATCTTAGACATGGTTTTTTTTATGAAAGCTTTATATATAATTCAAAATGGTCTGTATTTTCTATTTTGTGGACAGGAAGTTCTCTATAGAGATACTGTCCTAAGGTTGTTAATCATATTCTTCATATTTTCTGTAGTTTTGCTTATTTGTTTGCTTGCTCTGCTTTTGAGAGGATATCATAAAATTTCAACTAAAATGTTTGTTTTAATAAATTGAATTTTTATATAAATAAAGTACAAAAATATATGTGTACAGTCCAGTGAATTATCTCAAAGTTAAAAAATGAATGTAATCACTCCACAGGTTGTTAAGTAGCACATTACCAGGACCCTAGAACTGCTTTTGTGCCCTCTCTCAATCACTAGAATCCACTTATCTCCAAAGAAAACCATAAGAGTTCTTACCCATAGAGTCATTTGCTTGTTTTTAAATAGTAAATTAAGTCATATAGTATGTATCTTATTTTGCATGTCTCCTAACATTATGTGAGAGTTATCTATATTGTTGTACACAGCCATTGTTCCTCTTTTATTGTTGTCTTGTATTTTGCTGAATAAGTAAAGGGATACATCTATTCATTCTACCCTTTATGGACATTGGTGTTATTTTCATTATTGGCTATTATAAATAAAGCTACTATGAATATTTTCATCTATGTCTTTTTGCACATGGATATCCTGAATTTGGGAAATGGAATTTATTGGTCAAAGAATACGTGTATGTTTAACTTTAGTAGATTATACTAAACGATTTTGCATAATGAATGCAACAGTTTGTACTCCCACCAGCAGAGTGTTGCACCACACTCTTAACACTCTGGCTATTGTCACTCTTTCTTATGTGAGCCACTATGATGATAGGAATTAATATCACATTGTGATTTTAGTTTTAATTCCCCTAATGAGTAGTATGGTTTTGCAGTTGTTTTAAAAATACATTGAACGGGGCGCCTGGGTGGCGCAGTCGGTTAAGCGTCCGACTTCAGCCAGGTCACGATCTCGCGGTCCGTGAGTTCGAGCCCCGCGTCAGGCCCTGCGCTGATGGCTCGGAGCCTGGAGCCTGTTTCTGATTCTGTGTCTCCCTCTCTCTGCCCCTCCCCCGTTCATGCTCTGTCTCTCTCTGTCCCAAAAATAAATAAAAATGTTAAAAAAAAAATACATTGACCATTTTATCAACTGTCTGTTCATATTTCTTGCCCATTTTCTATTGGGTTGTCTGTCTTTTCCCTATCAATTTGTAGGAATTTATTATTTATTCTGAACATGAGATCTTTGCCAGTTGCAAATACTTTCTCTTATTTTGTGGTTTGCTTTTGTAATCAGTTAATCATGTCTTTTGATGAGCTGAAATTCTTAATTTTACTACATTTAAATATATCTTTCTTTTATGATTAGTACTTTGTATGTCCCTTTTAAGAAATCCCTGCTTACACCCATTGAAGAATATGTTTTATATTTTCTTTTAGATCAGCAGTGTCTATTAGAACTATAATGTGAGCAAGAAATTTATACCACATATATATTTTTAATTTTAAGTAGCCACATTAACAAATAGAATGAAACAGGTGAAATTAATATGAATAATACAATTATTAAGGAGATTATTTTGTTCTTTTTTTAAAAACAAGATATAAAATTCTAGTGGATATTTTACACTTACAGCACATCCCAGTTGGACTAGCCACATTTCCGATGCTGATAACCACATGTGTCTAATGACTATCATATATTATATACCAGCCCAGTTTAGAAGCTTTAATGATACGCCATTTACATTTAGCTACACCATTCCTGTTGCTGTGTGTGTGTGTGTGTGTGTGTGTGTGTGTGTGTGTGTGTGATGAAGTAGCTTATCTAACAAGGAAACTATGTAGCTTATAGGATTGAAGAAAGATCTTCAGGATCTAGAGCCAATCTGGGTCCCTTAGGAACTATACCTGGCCTTGATGATGCTGGGATTTTGTAAGTGTCTCTTATCTCTGCATATTCTCTTTTATGTCATGAGGATTTACTAAACATGGCAGGACACATGGCCACCAGTTGTTCTGGGTCACATCTTTACAACTTTCAATAGTTGAAAAAAGATAAATCTAATTTTGTTTAATAATATCCTGGCTCAGGTCACATTCCTAAACCCTCTAGCCAGGAAGGGTATTTTTTTAACTTTTTTTTTTAACGTTTATTTATTATTGAGACACAGAAAGAGAGAGAGACAGAGCATGAGCATGGGAGGGGCACAGAGAGGAGGAGGCACAGAATCTGAAGTAGGCTCCAGGTTCTGAGCTGTCAGCACAGAGCCCCACGTGGGGCTCGAACTCACACACCACAAGATCATGACCTAAGCCAAAGTAGGACGTTTAAGTGACTGAGCCACCCAGGCGCCCCTAGGATTATTTTTTGCCAAGTCATTACGTGTCCATATTTATAATCATGAGACAGAAATTATTACCAGAAAAGGGAAGCTACCACAGTATATCACATCTGCTTCTTATATAAGATAATTTAGAGATCTGGGGTTATCCATTGTATACAAAAAGCACTAAATAAATATTTGTAAATAGGGATAACCTGGGATAACCTCCTGATTTGACAGGAATGCTTAAAATAAGGACTGAAGCAGGTGGAAGAATATAAATGCATTTGCTTGGAATTCGTTTTTATGATACACACATATTTGAAGACTATAAATTTTTAGTTTATAAGTTTAGGACTGTTGATTATAAGGGTTTGTTAATATTGAAGATAACTTAAAATTTACTGTGTAACCTGAATTTTCTGCAAATTTGTGGGTGGCTGGATGAGGTATGCTCATGTCTGCAGCTTTGCAGAATTTTTGAATATGACTTTCTTACATGACAGTAATAATCCTTTTGGCCATTAGTCTGACTTCAAGTTTTCTCTGTACATATGTTTAAAATACTGAAAAGGAGGAGAATGTTATTTAATATTGAAAAAAACATTTTTTTCTTCTTTTAGAATTTGTCGAACTTCCTGTCTCAGTGAGATCTTAGTCTCAGCTTATTAATTCAGTCATTTAGCACAAAATTTAAAATTGAAGTGTGGTTTGGTGTGAGGTACAGATAAAAAGTTATTCCCTGGGATTTCCAGTGTTCTACTTGTAAGTCCTATTTCTTCAGCACTAATCTATTCTCCTTTTGGGGAAACAAAAAAGCCTCTCCCTTCACTTGTGTGAGGGGAAAAAAGGTAGGGAGGAGGAGGAGGAGGAGGAGAAGGAGGAGGAGGAGGAGGAGGAGGAGGAGGAGGAGGAGAATTTTCCTTTAGCTGTCTCTTTTAGGGATATCAACAAGGTTAAATGAGGGAAACTACCCATTTTTACTTTATGAAAGGCATAACGACAGGGAAAAACTATTTGGGCTGTATAAAAACCCTGACTTGGGATACCTAAAGCAAATTATATAGGAATTAGGTGGAAAATATGAAAAGGAAATGATACGGCTGCATGTATTTGGATGATAGAGCACTGACATGGTATAATTTTCTCAGGTGCCAAAATAACAGAAAATGGTTCTGACCTTCTTTCTCCACGCTGCTTTCCTAGTGGCTATTTCTTTCTTGCATCCTCTGGACCTCCCACCCACCTCATCCCCCACCTCTTGCACACAAGTTTTTTTGTTTGTTATTCTTGTTCAGACATTTCGAAGTATATTTGATGGTGTTTGTAAACGTAGCTTCAGGATAATGATAAGGTCAAATTCTTCCCACTGCATCTAAAACCACCTACAACCACAGCCAAAAGTGACATCTAGAATGAAATCTGGCCATTTGCAACAATATGGACAGAACTGGAGGGTATTATGCTAAGCAAATTAAGTCGGTCAGAGAAAGACAGATACCACATGATTTCACTCATATGTGGAATTTGAGAAACTTGACGGATGATCATAGGGGAAGGTAGAATTCCTTTTCTGTTGGTATTTGTTTTAGGGACACTAGATTCAGAAAGTTAGTAGGGTTTTAAAGTGTTTTGCCTTTCTTACCATTTTAGGTAAACATTTTAATCTTAGCTTATATTTCCAATTCATTTTAAATTTATAATCATGATATAACAATACTTCATACATGTTAGAAAAAAAATCATACCTAATAGCATCACCTTCCCAAACTATTATTCTATGTGTTCCTTTTTAAGTTTTTGCTATATGCATAGTTTTATGTCATTGTAACTACTGCTTAATTTTAAAATTACTTTTTTTTTTTTTTGGTAATTCAATGAAACAACATGCAAATGAAGAATATGTATCTTTTACTTTAGGACAACACCTAGAGCTGATGAGAATCAGAAAACAGCTGTTTTCTGGAGTCACTGTGATTTTTAAGTTTGTCACACTCAGGTAGTGACTTTAAATACAAGTTTACTACTGGTAGCAAGAAATAATTTTTCTCTTTTAATGTTGAATAAGTCTCACAGTGGTATGTCTGACAGCAACCATACAGAATCAGTCTCGCTTGACTGTATTGTTCAGAAACCCAAAGTAAAAAAAAAAAAATAAGCAGAAAACATGAAATCTCAAAATGTTTTGTTATAAAGAATGCAGCTTTGGGTTATGCTCTATTATCAAAACAGCTGTGCGTGACATGTCTTTATACGTAAGTTAAAAAAGAAACTCCTCGCAAAGCAGTGATCATTTCCTGTTTCATTTTTCATTTTCTTTTCGCGCGAAGAGCTTTTGTCCCTCACTAGGAGTTGCTTTAAATCTCTGGGAAGGTCTGTTCCGAATTTACTCCTCCTGGATTGGTTAAGATCCCTTTTAAGTGTGTGCTTTGTTCTCTGAAAAGCTGAGGTCAGTTGAGCAACATGCTGCTAATGTTTGGGGGAAAAAAAAAAGAGCTGAGTAATGCTGGAGCCTTCTCATGTGGCTGATGCAAACCTGGAGAATTTGCATCATCATTAAGCTGGAATAAGTTGGTGTGACAGGCAGGAGCTTAAATACCAGCCCATGAGGAAGCTGAGCTGGTCTGTAATGATAGGGCGTCAGCAGCAGCAGCAGCCGCAGAGGTAGAGTCGGAGGTGGTGGAGGAGCGAGAGCACCATGAACACACAGGTGTTTCTGAGCAGTAATCAGAGAGCTGGGAAGGAGAAAAAGGCACCTTTGAGTTTTTACCTGTGAACACAATAGCCCTGAGAGAGACAATCTGAAAGCAAAGAGGAAGAGATTTGGTCAGTCACACCAAGAGAGACCAAAGTGGAAAGTTTTGGGTTTTGTTCTTGTTTTTGTTTGGTTTTGTTTGGTTTTGTTTGGTTTTGTTTTTTGTTTTTTGTTTTTTTTTTTTCCTGTGTTTCCTTTTTCCCCGCGTGTCACTACAATGGTCAGAAAGCCCGTTGTGTCCACCATCTCCAGTGGAGGTTACCTGCAGGGCAATGTTAATGGGAAGCTGCCTTCTTTGGGTGGCAAGGAGCCACCTGGGCAGGAGAAAGTGGTGCTGAAGAAGAAAATCACTTTGCTGAGGGGCATCTCCATCATCATTGGCACGATCATTGGAGCAGGAATCTTCATCTCTCCTAAGGGCGTGCTCCAGAACACGGGCAGCGTGGGCATGTCTCTGATTATCTGGACAGTCTGTGGGGTCCTGTCTCTGTTTGGTGAGTGCAGCTTCTTCTCTGGGGGGGTATGTCTGTGGAGCCGGGCAGTTTGCTCTCTGGGAAAGCAAAGAGTACTTTTTAAGGAGTGAATGAATGGCAAAGGCTACGCCAGAGGCTCTGATTCTTGTTGAAGTATGCGAACTACCCAAACACAGCGTCCACTGTTGGCAGGATCCTGCATTCCACCGACTTGCTTCCACAGCCCCTACTCTCTTCCCCTGACTCCGGCAGACTCTTTTCTGACTTTTCCCTGTGGCCATGAGAGCAAAGGCTCACTTTGATGACCCGGGAAAATAGATGCGAGCTTTCTGTACCGGGCAGTTGTTCTCAGTGACTTGTGTTTGAGGGATCTTGGCAGCTGGCCCGCCGAATGAAACACCTGTGAAGTGAAACCCGGCATGGCCTATTTAGACACAGAGCTTAGTATTTAGCAGAAGTTTGACAGTGTTTTGATTGGCAAAATAAACCGTGGGTGGGGGTGGGGGGGAGGGGGGAGAAGGCAGTCGTCTTCTTTTTAATTTTTTTAACTTGGCGTGCTTGTCCATTGCTGCTATTATTTCAAAAGTCCTTGCCGTGGAAACACGTGTGGTGACACATAACTCAATTCCTGTGATAAGTGGGAATATTGCAAGGGTCTGAGCGCATTTCAAAGTTTTTCAATCTCTCGTCTCTCCCTGTCACCCCTAAATGTTTGCAACATGAAGAGTAAAACCGGTACTGGGTGCTAGTTTGCTGTGCTTGCCCAGATCTACTTTCTTCATTTATAGTTCAGTGGGTCTTCGCGGACGTAGATAACTTGCCCGCCGGTACACTGAGTTACCCTGCACAGAACTAGCAGTAGAAGGATGACTATTAATTTTGCTTCAAGTTCTAGATCTCTTTTGTTGATTTGATATTGCCAGCAAAGAGGTAATAGATACCTTTCACGGGGTGCGCAAGTTACTAGAAAGCTACCTGAGTTCCTTACGAAGGTGACAAAAGCTGGCCAGTGGTCAAAAAAAAATAAAATTTTATCTACACTATGGGGGAAAATGTCCAAGATGCATCTGCTCTTTCGTGGCAACCAGTATGTTTTAATTCCAAAAGGCCCTGCTCTTTAAAGGTACTAACAGAAAGCTTTGTCCTAACTCTAGGACTAAGTACTAACTCTTGGTCCTACATGTACCAATCCATTCATTCTTAAGGCCTTGTGGTGTTTTAGTGCATTGGGTTGGGGATTCATCTAGAGAAGTCAGATTTCCATCAGGAAGAAGTAAAATTCATTAAAACAACGCTGTGGTATAGAAAGATGTGTAGAAGAATTATTTTAGGTTTTTAAAAAGAGTTGGTGGTATTCTGTATGGTTCTGGCATGTACATTTATAGACAAAGAGAAACCTATTCATTGCTCTTCTTAACTGACTTTGTGCACCCTCAGTCTTTACTCTTCTACAAGTACTTGTAAATTGAGAATAAATCAATGTCTGATAGGAAAAACCATAGCCAATTTCCTGGACTTTTCATACTTCTATACATGCAGCTCCCACTATGTGATTCGATTTTTATACATAATAAAAGGTTATTCACATATAGTAAAATGAATTGCTGTGAGGATTGAACTAGTTAAAATGCTATTCCACTAGGAAAATATGGTTCTGCGTAAGTATATCAACTCAAGCAGAAGCTCAGGTTAAAAAAAAAATGTTAAAAGGACTAGCTCAGGTTACATTTGAGTTGATATTCTTTGATTACTAATCCCAGGGAGCATGCTCCTGTATTAATCTTCTTATCTGTATTTACATTTTATTTGTCACTTAAGTTCCTAGGAGCTTTTTGACAGGAGTGCCTTCCTAACAGGAAGCAAAGCAAAATGTAAGGAAAACAAATACTTTCTCTTAGAACTCTAGAACTCGGTGACTACGAGTAAAGAATCTGTATATTTGGTTTACAATTTTTTTAAAGCCGGGGTCAATACATGGATTTTTACATCTTGTTTTGAACTTTTTTCATCTGGGTAAAATGGTTATGGAGCTTGAGACTTTTAAATGAAAATCTCATTCCTCCCGAACTCAATTTAAACCTAGGGCAACCTTCCTGGAGTTTCAGCAAAGCAGACACAGGTCTAGGTATTGATTGTCTGGCAATAAATTCTGAGGTACTTAAGACTTTCCAATAACATTTTATATGGGAAGCTCTTTTATACAGGCTACCAACATGGCGACTGGTTTCCAACAGAGTGAATTGCAACCAGTTACAATTAGTTACAAATAGGCAAACTATATTAGTGGTCCTCAAATATTAATCTGCAGACTAGGTGTTTTAAAATCATCTGTATAGGGGTGCCTGGGTGGCTCATTTGGTTAAGCATCTGACTCTTGACTTCAGCTCAGGTCATGATCTCATGGTTCATGAGTTCAAGCCCAGCATGGGAGTCTCCTTGGGATTCTGTCTCTCTCTCTGCTTCTCCCCTGCTTTCTCTCTCTCTCTCTCAAAATAAATAAAAAACTTAAAAAAATAATAAAATCATCTGTACAAAATTTAAAATAATAGACTTGTTTGGCTCTCTCTGTTGGAGAGTTTGGACTGACTTGGTAGCGAACAAATTGTAGGGTATGGCCTTAGATTCTGTTTTCGTGTGTATGCTTTTGTGTGTGTGGAAATTTACTCTCAGGTGATTCTGATACAGAGCTAGGTTTGGGAATAGGATCAACGATACTAAGATATAACTGAATATCCAAATTTTATACATGTTGACAATTCTGCATGAAGCTTTACTATAATAATTTCCCACACTTCTAGTCTCTGAAGTAGTTCAGGCAAAAATTTGTGTTACATTTGAGTACTTTGCGGAATGAATAGAATTTTTCACGTAGTACCAAGATGTATTTTTCATTTTCTTGGTAGTTCATTGCTCAAATTAATAGGCATATTTCATGAGGTATTCTCAATGTATCAGGCCCAGTACTGTCCTTGGAGCCCAATATCGCATTTATAAACACAACTCCCTTATGAGGTAAGAATTGAGATCTCCATTTTATAGATAAAGAAACTTACATTTGGGGAGGTTACATAACTTGCTCAAGCCCATGTGGATTGCATTGCTAAATGTTAAGATGGCTAAATGTTTATAATTAATTTTACCTAATATATATAAGTTATAGCATCTCTTTTTAAACAGTATGTTCTTTTAACTACTCAGAAGTGTAGTTTTCAAAAAATATCCAAGAAAATCTTTTCTAGAAATAGAATATTGGAGTCAAAATTCATTTTCTTGACAAATCATATCCTACAAATTAAATGAAGTCTTGCAAGGCCAAGAGTCTATACTTTTCTGAAGCACAAATAAATTTTGTTAATTTTGATGTGCAACAGAAATACTATTTATTAAAAGGATTCTTAATATAATAAGGTCAATTTGGGATAATTCCTTGTCTTGGTGTGTAGTTCCTTTAAAAATAGGTTGGTATTATTGGCATCTATCTTCCCTTTTTCTCAGGTTTGAGATTCATAATTCTTAATATGATATTATTTTAGAAGTTTGCTTTACCATTTCAAATAAAATTACATTGTTTGAACAGAATGAACTAGATCTCAACCATGCGGAAGTTAGAAAAGGAATTTGATGGCCCCTAACAATCAGATGACTGTTACTTCTCTTGAAATAAACACCTCACTCAGACCAAAGGATGTAGTAACATGTTACCTAAACATAAATATTGTTTACAACTCTACCTTCGGATGACTAATTAATATTTTAATTTTGTACCTTTTTTATTATGAATACTTCACAGGAGCCTTGTCCTATGCTGAACTGGGAACAAGTATAAAGAAATCTGGTGGTCATTATACATACATTCTGGAAGTCTTTGGCCCATTACCAGCTTTCGTACGAGTCTGGGTGGAACTGCTCATAATACGGTGAGAGCATAGATAAGAAAACAGTTAAAGAAAAATAAATCCATTCATTACACCCTTCTTTAAATCATCTTAATTGTTTTTAACTGATTAGAAATATGTGTGTCATGTGACTATATTGTAAACATGTCTATTTCAGGATGTGAAATCTATGATAAGATACCTCTCTCAATGTTTTTAATGCAGTTTTCTCACTGGCAATAGTTCTCCGTTCCTGCCAAACTTTTAAAATGTCTGATTTTCTTTAATATTCAATTATCTTCTGACATTTCTAGAAAGTATGTTGACTCGAAAGGATATGAAGCATCAAAATCCACCTTGATAAATCATGCGTTTTGACTGGCCAGACAAAATTAAATGTTATGCTAGTAGGTGGAGTTTTTCTTCTTGTAGATTCCATTGTCTTTTAACTTTCCTCAATTGTCGTGACTAGGAAACTTCTGTGCCTAACAACCTAGTGTGTCACTGAGTTTTATACTTTGCACACAAAAATGACTTGACATGAATGACTCATTTCCTCTTGTTAAGCAAATCAGCCAACTATAGTTGCCAAAAAAAAAAAAATGTTTTATTGCTGTAAAAAATTGTCTTCGTTTAAAATCCAAACAAATATTGCTAAGTCACTCTGAATAGCAAATTTCCTTTCACATTGTGGGAAACCTGTGATGTCATGTGTACAGTTTAGAGTAACACGCTTCCTTAAGGTAACTGCTGCCATAAGATGTAACTTACACATCCTGATTGTAGAGCTTAATGGTAATAACTGGAGAAACTTGTTCTTATTGTAAACTTAATCAGAAATACACAGCTGAGAGCGCCAGTGAGCTTTTATCCTAATATTTGGGGCATAAGTGGCAAATGCAGAGCTAATAAGTATCAATTTAACACTAGCCATGATTTTTATAGTCACAGGCATTTATTTTTTAACAAAGAGCTTAGATTGGTATTTACTTCTCTGTTAAGTCTGTTCTCATTTTAGACAATTCTGCATTATTTCAAACCTGTTGTAACGAAAATAATGTTAAAGAAGTATTTTGTTCCTTTTCTAAAGTCTGGGATTTGCTTAGGATGTACCTTCTGCTCTTTTTTGATTTATCTGAATATTACTCTTCAAAGGTTAGCCTAAATCTTACCTTTTCCACAGTTAATTTCCTGGTTACCCTAGTTTCTATTTCTTTTCTCTCTTAATTCTTCTGAAAAAAATTCAGTCTCCCATTTTTATTTGGCATTCAACATATCTTGTGTTCTTACTTAATATGTCAGGTGTCTTTTTTTTTAATTTTTTTTAACGTTTATTTATTTTTGAGACAGAGAGAGACAGAGCATGAACGGGGGAGGGTCAGAGAGAGAGGGAGACACAGAATCTGAAACAGGCTCCAGGCTGTGAGCAGTCAACACAGAGCCCGACACGGGGCTGGAACTCACATACCGTGAGATCGTGACCTGAGCCGAAGTCAGATGCTTAACCGACTGAGCCACCCAGGCGCCCCAATATGTCAGGTGTCTATGTTCTATTTACCCATTAGAATTACAGGCATTTTAAGTGCATAAGACCAAGCCTCACACTTTTGAAACCATTATACTTCTTAATCAGTGTCCTGAGCATTACAGACAGTAAATTCTTTTTGAACAACAATATTAAATTCTTTTTGAAGAATTTAATTGTTTTTGACTGAAAGTTTAAGGTTACAATATTTTGGATTTGACATTCTCAGCATTCAAATGAAGACACTTGGGGCACCTGGGTGGCTCAGTCGGTTGAGCATCTGACTTCAGCTCAGGTCATGATCTCACAGCTCACGAGTTCCAGCACTTTGTTGGGCTCTCTACTCTCAGCAAGGAGCCCACTTCTGATCTTCTGTCTCCCTCTCTCTACCCCCTCCCTTGCTCTCTCTCTCTCAAAAATAAATAAGCATTAAGTGAGGACACTACTTATTCAGGGTGCTGGGCTGTTAGGATGGTGGGCTTTGGAGCCTGATATAGCTGCACCTGAATCCCTCTTCAGCTAGGTATATGTGGCATGGCTTTAGCTAATTACTGGGCATTTTGATGAATGTGATAATTGTGTTCACAATAGCACAGATACAGTGTTCATTCACTTATTTATTCATTCCTTAAACAGCTACTGAATGGTGAATGGTAAGTTAAAGAGACTGTAAATGGAATGACCCACAATTCTTGCTCCCAGGTAGCTCATAATCAAGTGTTATTTACATTGCAAGACAGCTGCTTCATGGGGTGTGTGTGTATGTGTGTGTGTGTGTGTGTGTGTGTGTGTGTGTGTGTGTGTGTGTGTGTACTGACAGAGGAAATTATCCAGACATACTCTAGAAGCTTTTTTTAAAGGGTTCATATATCCCTTTGTAATAAGAGACTCCCATTGCCTGGTTGGTCTTCTAAATAAACAGAGTAATGAATGACTTGTGGAGTGACAAGATACCTAGGTACTTTAATATTTCTCATCTGCTCATAACACCCAGGATGCCTAAATACTTAAAATTTTGCTTCAGGGTAAGTCACTCTTGTCAGAAATAATCTGTAGAACACAGATTTCAAGAAAATAAATACCATATATCAGTACATAGCAGGGTCATTAGATGATTGAATTCACACATTAACCATATATTCAATGTTTATTTGGTTTCTACTTACGATAGATACTATACTAAACACTGGCAAATAATGGTGACTAAGATGGACACAGTCTTGAACTCATGATCCTCAGTGTCATGCTAGGGAAAGAGTTATCAATCAAGAAATCGCATAGTGAAGATAAAGTTGCTACTGTGATCAGCACTATGAAAGGGAAGCCATGGGCCTTCGTAAGGGAGTATACTCAGAGACCTCTCACCCAACCAGAAGGGTAAAGGAATTTCCCTGGGCCAAGAAAGACTGAAAAAAGGTATAGGGTATAAAAAACTACCAATGAGTTGTAGGGGCTCCCGGTAAAGGGTGTTCAGCTCCTTCCAGTGGGAAGAAGCAAACTAAGAGGAAGGGAACACATAGACTAGATGGAGCCTTGACGGAAGGATTTTGCATATTCTGAGCATGTTTTGAAAGCACTAAAATGAGGTGATCAGATTTTAATTTATACATCAAAAATTTACAAATGATGAAGAACAGGAAAAACAGTCTTTTGTTGGGGTAAGGGAGAAGAGGGGGTCCTTGGGAAAAAAAGAAAATGAAAAAAAAAGTGTGGTACTATTGAGTACAAGCAGGCCAAGTTTGGAACATAGTTGTGGTTGGTTTTCTGACAATCTAAGGTGTTGGGCAACTATGGGAAGAGAAGCTGAAAGAGAAGAATGGCATGAGAAACTAGATAATTTCATGAACTTGCCTGTGTATTTAAAGAATATATATTCATACATACATGTATTTATTTATTTATTTATTATTATTTTTTTCAACGTTTATTTATTTTTGGGACAGAGAGAGACAGAGCATGGACGGGGGAGGGGCAGAGAGAGAGGGAGACACAGAATCGGAAACAGGCTCCAGGCTCTGAGCCATCAGCCCAGAGCCTGACGCGGGGCTCGAACTCAGGGACCGCGAGATCGTGACCTGGCTGAAGTAGGACGCTTAACCGACTGCGCCACCCAGGCGCCCCTCATACATACATGTATTTAAAGGCACATGTAATTTTCTCATAGAAATATTTGAAGAATTAAAATAGAATGGTTTCTTACCTATTTACTATAAACCTGCACTTATTTCATTTTCTCATTCATGTTTTCTCAGTTGTATAAAATTACAAGAGCATTTTTACTTTTTGACTTTTACTTTGCATCTAAATATTTCGAAGAAATTAAGAATAATCACTTGCCTCTTCACGTTTTTGTCTGTACTAGAAAAATAAGAACGTAATGTTAAGGACATAAGCATGTATTTTCAATGAATACTTATTAATACTAATTTTTAAATCTGAATTTTGGGGGCCCCTGGGTGGCTCAGTCGGCTAAGCATCCGACTTTGGCTCCAGTCATGATCTTACAGTTTGTGAGTTCGAGCCCCGCATTGGGCTCTGTGCTGACAGCTCAGAGCCTGGAGCCTGCTTCAGATTCTGTGTCTCCTCCTCTCTCTGCCCCTTCCCTGCTCATGCTCTGTCTCTGTCTGTCTCTCAATAATAAATAAACATTAATTTTTTTTTTAATCTGAGTTTTGTATTCATTTTCTTGACTGGGCTCCAACTCATTAGATCTACACCCTTAACCCATTCATGCTGTGGCTGGAGTTTAGTTGTTGACTTATTTTTTTTTTTTTAATGTTTATTTTTGAGAGAGACAGAGAGAGAGACAGAGCATGAGTAGGGAAGGGCAGAGAGAAAGGGAGACACAGAATCCAAAGCAGGCTCCAGGCTCTGAGCTGTTGGCACCGAGCCCAATGTGGGGTTCGAACCCATGAACTGTGAGATCATAACCTGAGCCGAAGTTAGACGCTCAACTGACTGAGTCACCCAGGCACCCCCTAGTTGTTGACTTATTAAGAAGACTGCTTCTTGTATAGCCCAGTTCTGCCAGGATCTCAAATAATAAACTAAATTTTTAAGGAAAAAAAAGTCAAATATAGGAGAGCAGGGGCAAAAGTGATAGCACCCAGTCTTGCTTCCATGAATATGTGAAGTGTAAGCTAGCCACCAAAGTTATAGGCAATATTTCATTTGGACTATCTGTGACAACCTAATCAAATGTGGAGTTTGGAAAACTATAGGCTTTCCTATTTAACATGTTCTATATGTTGAATAACATTACCTCAAGGTAGAAAAAGTTTAGCAAAGATGCTATTTATTTTTTCCTTTGTTAACCTGAATATTCTTTTCCAGCCCTGCAGCCACTGCTGTGATTTCTCTGGCATTTGGACGCTACATTCTGGAACCATTTTTTATTCAGTGTGAAATTCCTGAACTTGCAATCAAGCTCATTACAGCCGTGGGCATAAGTGAGTATCATAGGTCTAAATATGAAAAAGAAAAAAAAAGAGCAAAAGTGATTGATAACAAAGCTTCTTTAGACATATATGATGGGACTGCTTTCCACATCATGCTCTTTTCCGTTCAGTTCCTTGCCAAATTTATGTTGGAAAATAAAGAAAAGATTAAGGATTTGGAGTGATCCCTGGTATTACATTACATGCCAGTTTTGCATTGGGTCAATAGATATGATGGCCAATCTTCTGATATAGGCAAACAAAAACCACCTTATTAGTAAAATAACAGTTCTCGTGGAGTACATGAGAAGAGAATTTTACAGATGAAAACCCAATTATTTCATGGGTTTTTGAATTAGAATTTTATCCTTTCTCACTGATAACATGTTACGTGATAACTCATTGTCACGGAGTGCTGTTCATGTGTAGGGTGTGTGCATTGTGTTGATATATTTTATACTGTTAGCAAACTGTCACGCTCAGTGTTATGGTTTTAGCTGCCCGTTGATGGTCACGATAAAAAGTCTTCTTTTTCATATTCGCTTACTAGTAGCACTTCTCAAATTGGATCTCCAAGTTAGAAATTTGTTCACGTTTATCACTGTGCCCAAATTCTGGATAGTGTTTAAAAGAAATGGAAAAGGGGAACATGCACAACATTACCTAAGCGATATGAAGCCAAACCTTCGAATAGTATGGGAAACAATAATACTTCCAGATGCTAATTGACTCAGTTTGAAGAATCAACATGATCATGTTTGATTAAGTTTGAACTATTTGGAAATAGCAAGCAACGCAGGAATAACTAATTGCGTACTTATGAAGAATTTTCAGTTAGGCGTGTCTAAGGTGTTTCAGTACAACGATGAAGAGAACGATGTACGGTGAGTGGTTCGTTTGCAGGAATTACACGTGAAAATATCTCTAGTGTAGATACATGTATTTTTGAACTTAGGTTCATCCCGGATTTCCTACTTTATCCACCAAACATGTACTCATTCTTCTTCTGTGAAATCTCTGAAGAAAGACAAAGAAAAATACTCAAAGTACATATATCTGAGTTTGGGAGAGGTAATGGCAAGCTGAACTCATCATGCCCTTCATGCACACTGTAGATGTGAGACTCAGGGACAAATCATTTAGCCTTTCACATCTCAGTATTCTTACCTGCAGATCCTGTGGAGTCTCAGAGAGTGTTTTGTGAGGATTAAATGATATTCACTGAGACAATGTATGTGTAGTGTTTAGGTCATGCCCGCAATTTATTCAGAACAATTACAAATGGTAGCTATTTATACTCTTGTGGGAAAACATCATTGGAAGTTCCATGAGACCGGGGGCCCTTTTACTGCCATATTTCCAGCCCTTCTCATGGCTCCTAGTATGGCGTTTGTGTTCAATAAATATTTGTTGACTGATTTTTATGCGGAGAGATCTACGAAATTTTCTCTAGCAGAAAAGTCTACTCGTTAAACCTAGAGGATTACACGTCTTCAGTTTTCTCACGCAGCAGGACAATGGTGGGAAATGAAATACAGTTTGCTCAATGTGATATTCAGAACTAATACCATGAGCTTTTGTGGGATGAACTATCTTAGCATAGTAGTTACAGCTTAGGCTTTGAAGGCAAACAACCTGGAGTTGAAACTTAGTGTCACAATTTCTTAGTTGTGTGATTTGGAGCTAAATATTAAACCTTCTTAAGCATTACTTTTATTTATTAGTAAGATACCTGTGAAAAGATAATCTGTCTTGGATGGCTGCGGAGAGGTGAAATTACGCCAGGTTTTTAAGGCCTTTAGCGAAGTGCCTTGCCCATAGAAAGTACTTAATATATCTGGTGTCCCACTGAAGGATTGGACTAATAGCCATTATTGTAACCATTATATTCTTGTCCCTCAAATAACTGAGGCAGAATCATACCGTGATTATTATATTTGAAAAGAAGACAGAGGTCATCTCTTTGAGAGGTTTGTAAATTTACAATAAAAGTTTTAAAAGGTATCTCTCGTGTGGGCGTACGTATTTCTCAACTTAAATAAAGGTTATAATTAGCACGGGTTCAGTAGATTTTACGTAAACATAAATCTATAAATATTACCTGCTTTGGACTTGAAATGAGATAGATAACAGCAATATATTAGTATTTTGGTAAGTCTAGATGACTCTTTTTCCTTATCCCAATGCTATTACACTTTTTTGGAGGGAAAATCTGTATTTTGGAGGAGGAAATGGACACTGTACAGACCAAAATTTTGTCACTATTATAGGGAAGGATAACTACGTGTGTTCCAGTTTACCAAACTCCAGTAGTAGAGATTGGTGGTAAAATAGTTCACAAAGCCTGTGTTAATCTTGGATGAACCTAGACATTTTCTTCCATTTTTGCCATTGTTTATAACATCAGCTTAAAAGTTTTGATGTTCCATTTGCAAGCTTGAGACTGTGAGGAATAGGGTTCCTATAATTTGGAGATTTAACTGAAAGAGAAAACAAGGTATTGTTATGACTCAGTGGTAGGTAATGTAAATCAGTGGTCTGTCTGGAACCCTGAAACTAACTTTAAGAAGAATTTAGCTTTAATGGGGCAACAACCAGGGGTGGAGATGGAGACAGAGAAGGAGAAATGTACCCGGGGGGCAAATCTTTCACATTCCAGTTGTTACATGTGAGTATGTGCTAAGGGTGGAAGGTTGGTGAGATGTAGAAAATAGAGTTTAACTGCATGAATTGCTTCCGTGTATTCTTTAGGGAAGGAAAGAGTTTGTGATCATTTGGAATGGCTAGTTCAAGTGTAGAAAAGAGAGGAAACCTGAAAGATCTTGCTACAATCAAGTCACAGAAAGAAAGATTTCAAGTTTTGTGAAATGTTTATCAAGCATTTGAGAAGAGACGCTGGGGTAGGGGTGGGCAGTTACTGAATGCTAATCGATCTGCCCTTTGTTTAAAGTACTGGACTTCCTTGCAGCAAATTAATAAAAATGAAAAGGTTTTGCTTATCCCAAATCCTTTCCATTCGAGTAAACATGTCAGGCACAGGGAAGTCAAGCTGGGAAATCTTAGGCATTCGCATCAGGTGCTCTCTGCTAGCCCAGTCTGACATTACTCCCTTCTGTGCGACACCATCAAGTTTCGCTGTCCTTGTGGCTTTGGTAAAAATTGAAGGATGTTCAATACTTAAAATGATATCCAGTCTTTTGTTCTGGTCTCCTGAAACTATTCCCTATGTAGGTATACAATTCAATGGCAGAATATTATGGCAAAAATACTTTCTTTAAAATATGAAATCTAGTGCCAGATCCATTCCTAACAATCTTCAATCCCAAGCTCCTTCCTGGCTTAGTGTGTATAGGTGAGTAAAGAGCCCCACCCTGCTTCTCATACCTTGCGGGAATAATTAGAGGAAGGAAGAAAATAACACCGTGAGCGCATTATAAGAACAAATTAGCCACTTCCATTACTATATGACTGTACTTTCTTTTCCCAAACTGTTTTCCTGCCATCACTGAATTGCATGAAAGAAAATCCAGGACCAGTTCTGAGCTAGCATTTCAAATATAGCTTGTGGAGTGGTTTTGCTTAAATATTCTGAAGACTGGCTATGCCTACACCTTTTTTCACCATAGCTAAATTGCCAAGACAATGAGTTCTTAGGTAGGTATACATGGTATTGATATATATAAGGACTGAAAAACAATAACCATATCCTTCTGGAGGATGACAAACAAAATGTGGGAAATTGCTGCCAAGGTAAACATGAACCTTAACAGCGAGAGACAGAGCCACTAGGAGTTTGAAAGGACTAGGTATATTAGTGAGATCATGTGTTTTGAGCTATTTATTCCTGCATTATCACCTGTGAGCTAGGGGTAAAAGTGTGGACTCTGAGGTCAGTTTACCTAGGCTCCAATCCTATCTTCACACTTACCTGTGTGAACATGAGCGAGTTAAATGCTATCTCAAGTTTCAGCTGCCCATCTGAAAAATTATGCCAGCAATGATGGTGACCACATCATAGAGAGATAAGGATTAAATAACATTATCCACGTAAAGTCTTGGTACATTATCTGCCATATAGTAATAGTTTACAATTATTTGATGCTTGCATTTTTATCCCAGGCATTGAGATTCTAGATCTCTCTGGTTTTTAAAGATGTTTATAGCTAGAGGGGCTTATCCTCTCAGAAATTAGTACGTTCAGGCAATGAATGCTAACAAAGAGAGTGGTAACTCAGGCAGATGTTATGAAAACCAGTGGACTGATCGACTTTAACTCACCATGCAGCATCCCTATATTTTATCGATTTAGCATGAAACAGTCAGAAGCCAGAAGCCAGAGAGAACCTAAACCTGAGAGAAAACCCAGTATACCCAGCTGCAGTAATCTCACTCTGCAAATCCAAAGATAGACGTGAATAGAGAAGTACAGACAGAAAACCTTGTCAGTCCTTAAATCCCAGTGTAAGTTTTGTGTTCCCCTAAACATCTTCTTCAGATACAGCTCCCTTCTAAACATGTATTTCTTATCTCCAGGGCCGGTTGGTTGGTACGTCGGTCAGTTGGTCGGTCGGTCTGTCTGTCTACCTATCTATCTGTCTTTCATTCTTGCATTTCAGTTCTTAGCAGACTGCACTATAAGTAAGTAAATAAAAATTATATATCACAGTATTTTCATTTGGGCAAGAGAAAAAGCCAAAGTTGATATAAATATTTTCTAATTGTGAAATTTACAATTATTATTCAAATGAAGTAAAGCTAGGTAGGACCACAGAACTTACTCAAATTTCTTTTATTACAATGTGGGTAGATAGTCTGTATAAAAACAAAGAAGGTATGATGTGTTTCAGAAACAGAGAAAGCTCTTGCATTTAGTGAATCCCAAATCCCCTTTTCAATATTGTTGGATAAGCAACATATGTAGACTTAAATTTCTGTGTAAAGACACATGATGAAGCAGCATTTCTAGACACTTGAGGACCTTCACAGTGCCTCTGTACTTGCTGCCTTGTTACTTGTTAAGCCTTATCCTTCAGGGTCATAAAGGTACATCTCAGCTGGAATTTGGTGTACCAAATAATGAGTGCAATGTCTGCATGTTCAGATAATGTGAGGTTTTGAGAAACCTTTGAGAGAAATCAGTTTTAACCAGAATTTTTTCTTCAGCTGCCTGAGAGGAAAGCAAGGTGAGATTATCAATTCATAAGATTGCTTTGATTTTTCTAAGAAAACTTTGCAAAGTATAAAAGAAAACCCCAAATGCTCACTTTTTTTCTCTTTCAATAGACATTAAGACTTACACTCTTTATGAAAGTAACAAATCCTCTTTCCTCTTCTCAGATAGAGGTTCCAAAAATAAGAGTGCCTCTTTCTCTCTCCCCCCTCCCTCTCTTTTCTTTCCCTCTCTCCCTCTCTCCTTTCTCCCATCCACCTTTATTTTCTCCTTCCTCCCTCCTTCCCTACCTCCCTCTTCCCTTGTCTTGCCTTGCCTTGCCTTGCCTTCCCTTGCCTTCCCTCGCCTTCCCTCGCCTTCCCTTGCCTTCCCTAGTCTTCCCTTGCCTTCCCTTGTCTTCCCTTCCCTTCCCCTCTTTCTCTTTCTCTTTCCTTTGTACTTTTTTTCCCCTATATACAACTCTTTTCTATTGTGGAGTACTTTCAGACATAGTGTTTCAGGTTTTAGGAGCTCTATTTAAAAGAAAGCAGTGCTCTTTTGTTGGTGGTAGGAACATGAGTCCAGTTTTTTTTTAGGTCAGTGTTGTCCCTTTAACAAAATAATGCTCTTCATATGATGACTCATTTATCACAGTCATTTGTATAGAAAAAAAGAAAGGGATAAGTGGATGATGAAATGGGGAACAGAGCTGCATTAAATTATTTCCAACATATAAGTGCTTTATGTTGGAGAAAGAAAAATAATTTTATTTTTTATCCTTCCTCTGACAAAGTAATGCACTCTGCCATTAACAATGGACCTGCTTTTCTTCATGTTTTTAGCTTCAAACATAGGTAAAATATTTCCCTTAGCCTCGCATGGATCCTATATGGGGTTCCAGCCTTCCTGATCATTCTTATCATTACTCCTTTGAGACATTTCTTCATTAGTAGTCTCCTGTTTAACTTTGTGTGGGATCTCCTGATCCCTTATTTTCCCATCTTTGAGATTTTTCAAAAATGAAAATTGCTTTATTGATTTTCACTTTAAAAAGCTGCAGGTCCATTATAAAAATTATTAAATGTAGAAAAAGAAATACAAATTGAAAATTACTGGCTATTCCATCATCTATAAATACCTTCTGTTAATGTTTTGGTAAACACTGTTTCAGATTCCCCCCCCCCCACCTTTATATCTCTCTGCCTTTGTGTCTCCATTCATCCAACCATCCATCCATCCATCCATCCATCCATCCATCCTTCTCTCTGTAACTTGCTGCATTGGTCAGAAATATATCATGAATATCCTTTCGTGCAATACATATTTAACTGCATCATGATTTTAAATGGTTACATAACAAATCATTAAAAAAAGTGTACTTTAGTCTTCCTTTAGGGGTCTAGGTTATTTTTAAATTTTTGCCATTACTGTATATGTTGTATGTCGATAACATTTCACTGATTCTAAAATTCTGAAATGAGCTAGTGATTATATGAAGCAGTGGAAACTATGGAGATAACCGATTACTGTAGAATATGAATACTTCCTATAGCAACTTGAATTATAAAAATCCTGTGTTTTGTTTTATCCCCTGAGAAGTATATTCATACATGTGTGTTATTTGCTTAGGAGGGATACACCTTTTTAAAAATAAAGCTTAAAGATAATAACTGCAAATATCAGGTATGAAACAGCTTTGGAGGGGTGGTTAACACTGAATATTAACTATCAGAAAGAGCATAAAGTTGAATTCAATGGTCTAGAAGAACCTCTAGAAGTTATTCCAGCAGAGGATAGTAGGCAGAGTCTTAGAGTATCGTCATTCATTTCATGCATTCTTGCCTGAAGGTAGTTTTTTTTTCTTTTTTCTTTTTTAACTAAGGATCCAACTCAATCATTTATTCAATAAAACTGTGTTGATTATCTTTCTGGGTTAAGTATAGAGTTGAACACAAGCAATACAGAGATCAAATATACTTGTTCTAGTCTCCAGATTCTCATGGTCTACCACATGGGAAAAGTGGATAGTTGAGTGCTACTCAGGAAACTAGACAGCATCAGTAAGAAAGGGAAATGCTGCTGGCTTCAGACCCAAGGTGTGTCCTAGACTGGGCACTCTTTTGGACTCATTAACTTACAACTTATTTTTCCAAGTCCCCAAACACATTTTGGAAGCCTATATTTTTAAGGAAGGTTGAAAGTCAGTCGTTCATGTGCTGATTGGAAACTGGAGAGGAAAACCAAAGAGTGCTAGATAGGGCTAGTTTTGAGAGTGAAGAATAGAGTTGTAGCCAACTTCTTGACATCTCACCCCTTCTTGAGTGGTTCCATACTGGCAGGTGCATATGGTTAACATCATCACAGGAGGAAATAGTTGCCTGACCTACCAAGCTAGAAAGTCATATTCTGCAATTTGATTGAATATTGTGATGACTTCAGGGTTTTGTTAGAAGATACTTTTATCTGATTTTTAGGAAGCTATAATATATGCCCAATCTTATAGACATATACAAAAAAATGAGATAAATTTTTACTGTCCACTGGTTTTATTCAAGCATCTCAAACTTCAATGTGCATAAAAACCACCTAGAGATCTTGTTGAAAGGTATCTATTAGGTCAGGGGCAGTGCCTGAGATTTCACATTTCCAAAATGCTTCTAGGTAATGCCAACTTTGCTGATTAATGGATGGCACTTTGAATAGCAAGGTCTTCATGTCTTCATGCCAATGAGAATTCACCTTTTATAACTTTCATTTATTTGTTTGCAGCTGTAGTGATGGTCCTAAACAGCATGAGTGTCAGCTGGAGTGCCCGGATCCAGATTTTCCTAACCTTTTGCAAGCTCACAGCAATTCTGATAATTATAGTCCCTGGAGTTATGCAGCTAATTAAAGGTATGGACTGGAAAGTAAATGCTTTTTAAAATACGTATCTGCTTTTGATCTCTTCTAGCCCTAACTTTTGCTTGTACTAGCAGAATCCCTTAATTAGTCTCTGCTTGTGGAACTTAGACTCTATACTGTCATCTAATTGATTTGAAAGACGGTTGCATTGGGGTGTGTTGGTATTTACAGCTGAATGGCAACAAGAAGATTAAGACCGGGCCAAGCAACAAAATAAGGCATTAGTGAATTCTCTCCATCTATAAACTCTTTGGAGTGAAACTCGAAGTGGAAAAAAAAATTGCAATTAGTTTTAACTACAGATGCCTATATCCTCTTAGTTTTACTTTAAAATAGTTCAATAATAGTAATAAAGACTAGAGAAGAAAGGATATCTGGAAAATGATGAAAGATGACCAATAATTCTCTTACTCTATGGCTATTACTGCTTTTATCTTGAGAATAGAGTCTTGACAGAAAGGGAGTCAGATATGGGACTAGCATTCCTAAAAACCAAATATTATCTGACAAAAAAAGTTGTAAAACTTAATTTTTATTGTTACATTAACAATAATTAGGAACTGCTAATTGTCCATTTGTGAATAGAAGATCTTGGAACTGTCCTGGCTCAATGTTTGCATCAAATCCAGCAACTTCAGCCAACTCAGAGGAGATATGATAAAGATTTTAATGCCATGGCTTACACTAAAGAAAGAGAAGACATGAGCTCACTTTTCCAATTCACATTGGTCCCCATAGAGCTAGCCTGCTCATTTTATCTGATCAATTAGAAATGCAGAGAAAATAATCTGTTTTGTTGCTGCTTTCTTTTTCTGGGCTAACTCGTTAGTCTTCTGTAAGGGGTTTCTTCCATTTGTGGAAAGTGCAGAGACTCTGAGTTGTTGACCCTACTTTAGTTCTAGTTTAGGTTCCAAAAGATGAGGTACTATCCTTTAAAACTAAGATCTTTTTTTTCTTTTTGGTGTAATATAAGACTATAGTCATTTTATTTTCCACCTATTGATATATGTATGAAGTGAGGTTTTCCAAAGGTTATTTTATTGCAAATTCCTTAAGAGCAGAGATCAGAGTGTATTTTTTGGATCGTTTTTGACACTTGAAATAGAATGATCTTTTAATTAATACTTATGCTATCGGTGCTTAATGTGAACAGGCTTCCTCTTCTAGTTCACCTAGTAGAGAAATACCATAAGAATATTACTACATTTTAAGTAAATTTTAATATTTTGGAGATCATTTGTAGCAAGTGTATTTACTCTATTACTACAAAATGTTGATTTTCTTTCTAACTTAATCACATATTTTTCACATTAATTTGAAACTCCAGGAAGAGAAAAGCTTTATTGATACAGATTATGCACTTATTTCCACTCTAATAAGATCTTGAAAATATTTGTGTGGTCTATATTTATTTATGAGGATTTGGTAAACTTTCCTTTGAATATTATGATTTTCATATTCCTGAGACCTCTGTTATGCAGCCAAAATATTCCTGAAGTTTAGAAAAGCCTGTCTTTTGTAATATTTTCAAAATGACATTTTTTAGGATTTATGCTTTAGGACCTGGTTTTTAACAAAGTTTAGTTTCTCTTCTTGATTATTCAGTACTGTACTTTTAGAATATTATCTCTTTTGGCCAAGGAGACAATAGGTCATGATAAAAGAATATTCAATAGATATTTTTATCTGAGCCCCAGTATTTATATTTTCCTTCTATGAGGCATTTCTAAATTCACTGTGTCATTTTTTTTTAAATGAACTATATTTTGGAACTGGACACTTTGAGGGAAAAATTATTTAGCACACAATTCAACTTTCTCCATTTTTAGTCTCAAAACTCATACTTATTATATTAATATATATTGTTGTCTGGGCAACCCAGGTAAGAACTGAGATTTGATTGAAGAGAGAGGGTCGTAATCACATACATCATCCAACTTCCATCCTCTTTTTATTTACTTAAGTGAAGACCAATTTTGAAACAAAGTCACATTTCCCCTTTGGGTGATCTCATTTGCTATTTTCTTTGGGAAAGAGACTTTTTTTGTATTTAACTTTGAATATTGGCTGAATAAATCTGAATTTTGGTAGGGTTTTTCTTGGTAGTTATCCAAAGATACACACGAAAAAGGCCCAGTATCATTCATGAAGTAGGAAAAAATGTTAAGAATTAAAGCATTCAATCCACATGTTGATGCATAATTTGTTAAAATCTATCCATTTTAAAATTTAGTATAATTCCTTTTCAGTGTTTGTAAAAGGAAACTATGTCATTCTCTAAGACGTAGTATTAGTGGACTTTCTCCATAAAGGCCAGACAGTAAATATTTTCAACTCTACATGCTATACAGTCTGTGTCACGACTACCCAATTATGTTGTTGCAGGGTGAAATCAGCCATAGACTGGTAATATCAATCCTAATACACAAACAAGTAGGCCTAGCTGTGCTCCAATAAAATTTTATTTAACACGGAAGCTTTGAAAGGCCAGATTGGGCCCACAGGGTTTACCAACAATGATGGATGCCTAATAGATTACAGGTTGAAAACAGAAAGAAGAAAGAAAGTTAAATGATATGAGAAGGTGGTTCTTGGGTTTTTTTGCTACCTCCTCATTGAGAGTAGACCTGTCGATATTTCTTTCCAAGTATAGAAGACAGAGCAGTCTGCCAGCAAGATGAGACACTTTGGCATGAACATTATTTTGAGTTAAGAACAATCCAAACCCAGTAGATTCAGGAAACACTTTTCACCCCATCCGCCTCAGCTACCTGCTTATACCAGGAAGAGAGATATTAACAGAGATTCTTTTTTACTTAAGAGACTCATCTGCATAACAGGGCAACTTTTGTTTTCCAAACATCTCCTTTTACCTTCCTTCAAATGTCTTTCTCCCCTTTGTATCCTCAGAATACTACCCCTCTTCTTAGCTCATCTAAGTGTCATATTGTCTCACTGTCTTTGGAATCTCCATGTCTGTGGAGGTTCCCCATACATACGTTTACTAAATTTGATTTTCTCCTGTTAATCTGCCTCATGTCAGTTTAAGTGTTAGTCCAGCTAGAAGGATATGGAAGGGTAGAGGAAATTCTAGCTTCCCAACACAAGCTTTACATTATCTTCATTTAAAAGAATTCTACTATACTCCTATGAACTATAGCTTACAGAGTATTCTTTAGTCTTCTTTCATGCTCAAACTCTAAAAGAGCAGAGGCACACTCAAGGAAATGGTTTTTAAATGCTATTTTCCTCTTTGCTATAGTTTTATTAGAAAAGAAATGTGAAGTAGTTAGTGTTAGTGGTGATCCATATACTTTTGGGCCTCCTTCTCTAGAATGGATAAAGTATTAGTAGATAAATCTGGCAATGAGCAGGGAGTGAGAAATCTGGACCTGGAATAGCATAGTTCATCCCCAACCCTCCCATTTCTTTCCCCATGTTTATGGCTTATTCTTTGAAAAGTCCTAAAATCTTTCTATTCTCATTGCAGGGCAAACACAACACTTTCAAGATGCCTTTTCAGGAAGAGATGCAAGTATCATGGGGTTGCCACTGGCTTTTTATTACGGGATGTATGCATACGCTGGCTGGTAAGTTGACATCTCTAGATCTGGTGGTTTGTATGGTTCATTAATTCCTTCAAGTAGTTTGGCTAAGTGCCAAGCAAGGTGCTAGACAGTGTGAATAACCACAATCAGCACAATCTACTTTTTCTTAAAGTGAGAAAGATGGTGTGGCTTCCTCCACCAGGGCAATTACTGTGCATATGACTTAACGTAAACATAACTGAGTTTTTCAGTCAAGGTGACTATTAGATTTAGCCTGGTGTTGTAAAAAAACAAACAAATGTGGGCCTTAATGTTACTGAAAGATCTATCACAGCCATTAAGTCAGGAAACAAATGGGTGAACCCTGGTGCATGTTGCCAAGACCAACTACTCCATCCTGGTGACTCCTGAGGGGGCTGGACAAATTGAAAGTACACCTTCTGGGCTGAACTTACCAACACTGTTGCCGAACAAACTTGGATAAACGTGTCACAAGAGAAGCCAAATGCAATGAGGGTTTGGAAAAGAGGAAGAGAGAAATTTGTTTTGGGTGCTGGCAGCGGGGGGAGGTGACAAGCTCAAGCGTTAACAATCCACCTCTCCACCGGTAAGAAGGACACCTAGAATTTTATAGGGAGAGGTTGGAGCATCTGTGCAAAAGAGCGGACAGTGGGTATGTTTTCAGTCCATGATCATGGGTAGGGACGGGGATGTGTGGGGTGTGGTCTTCTAGGCATTCCGTTGCTATCAGGGCTTTTCTGGTCTGGTGGTTAGAATGTTCTGGTCATTGCAAAATGTCTTTGTCAATGCCTCAAGAAAGTGCGATAAGAAATAAGCACAATGGGTTTTAGTTAGAGCATGAGTTAAATGGTCTTATCTATTTCCGGTTTTAACTGCTGGGGTCTATGAGCAAGAGGGCTTGCTGACAATAAGAACCAATACAAATCACTTAGAAGTCTGTATCAGTGAGGACATAACAGTGCCACGGGAAATTAGAGATGAGTTCTTTGCTTGTCAAAAGGCCTTTCAGCTGAAGCTCCAAGGTTGTTTGTGAATAGTGATTAATTGATTTTTCTCTGCTTTCCCATGAGAATGAAATAATTCAGATATAGAAATAAGTAAGATGTACCCAGGAGGTAAAATGGTACTCTAAAGGCAGGGTAGGAAAACTAAGATAATGAAATCAGGCATAGTAGATAATCTACGTTTTACTGGTTCTTACAAATTCCTTAAAATTTCCTCCACATTTGAAAAATAAAGTATGCAGCAAAAATGATTAGAATCACTCTGCCATGGGTACATTGCCTTTGTGCTTTCCAACTGTGATAACCATTCTGGTTGAAGCATTAGAACTTTGTTTCTAATTTATGCCTTACTTTATTCAATAACTTGAATAACAATACTCATGGATAAGAATGGGATTTTTCTCTAATTAAATTTTATCGATGTAAGATTCAGTTGAAGTGACTATTACGAGAAAGCCCACCAGGTAGCAAAGTATTGCTTAAGCATCAAAATCTTTGCAGTAAAATTACATTTCACAGTTTTGGCATAATTAGTGGCAAAATCTCATTATTATTTTTGGAGCTACTAGTTGTACAATTTTAGCTATGAGAGTGTTCTGTAAACATAAAAATAGTATCAGGAAACCACACTAGCTCAAAAATTATGTAACTGCATTACAAATGCAAATAAAATGTACTTTCATTCCTTTACTGTTTAGATTCGTACCTTCCAGCTAGTGCATGGAATATAAAGATGTATTTCAAAATAAATGGAATGTTTACCATATAAATCTCAATGAATTATGAAAATATAGCATTAGAGGAAAATCAGGAGGGTACAGGAACTTAAAAAAAACTTTAACCTAGCTTTTGAAAGACATTCAAAGATTGTAGCTCTAAGTAGTATAGTGTAAAATATTTGTATATTCAAGAAATATTCTTATAGCCATTGTGTGTGTTAATCTTGAATCACACAGTATGTTTGAAATCTTTTTATTTTCGTCCAAAGCACAATGTGATGCTGGGCAGAGAGAACAGAGTTGTGATCACAGGGTTCGTAGCAGAATCAACTATTCTATGGCCATTCAGCTTGGATCAAAGCTCTGGTGCCCTGGGGCAGCAGCCAAGCTACTGGGAAGGGCACCCGGAGACCAGAGTGAAGTGGGGAAGTGATAGAAGCTTTCAGCTAGAGCCAAGTGTTGGGAGCCCAGCAATATTCACTCAGGAATGTGGAATGTGGAGATAGTCACAAGGGAGATTTGATTAATTCTATTGAATGAAGTTTCTTTTGCCTGTGACTACCATGCATCTGTTCCCACGGAATCTTAAAATACTCTTCTCCCCAACTCACTCTCCCACTACCAGCACCAAATATTCAGGTCACCTGCTTCATGTAGAGCAAACCTTCTCCACTTCTGTAGGCTTTTGAGAGCTGATCGATTTCTCCATTTCTCTCACTCTTTTCATTTTGAATTATCTTATTATCTGAATATTTTGTTTGATTGATGCTGAACCCAACATGTGCCTCTCGTTAAAAGGATTTAAGAAAGCAATTTAGGTGATACGGATCAACTTTCTTTAGCAATTCATGAAGTGGGCAGTCTCCACTTTCAAGAGTCCAGAGAAGTGCAAAATGGGATGGAAGACAGGGAACTTTTATAGGATGGGCTTAAATTAGAATTAATTAGAATTCTTAGAATTGTTTCAAAGAATAAGGAACAAGAAAGAGAAAGATAGAAAATGAATAAGGAACAAGGAAATAAAGATAGATCCCAGAGTTGGTGTTTGGGGACTGAGTGGCCCTATCTTGGGCCTAGAAGTTTATTTCAATTTCTGTTTACAGAGAAAGTGGGGTTTACGTGAACTTTTGTTTATACTTTTACACATATAATCCTCATATCCACTCCCAATTTTAAAGAACAGAAAACTGTTGATTTTCTCATATTCTTAAGGGATCAATTCTAGTACTAGAAATTAAGGCCAGGATTTTAAATGGAATGTTATCTGATACAAGTGGTTTGTGGAGAGACAGATAAGTAACTGTATTTCTATAACAAGGTTTTTATGCTACCTGAATGCTGCTTTGTGGATAGGCAGAAATAATCTGGTTGTTAATCTATGGCCATCAGTCTTAGAAAAAGGAAGCTGTGTTTAGAAGAAACAGTCTGTCAGTTTGGAGTTCCAGAGGAAAAGTTAATATCTGGCTGTAAATGGAACAAGATGGAGACTAAAAGAGTTCACAGAGAGGGGTATTTATTCCCTTCCCAAATGTGATCCTGCCTCTCTGACCTCTGTCTGTCTTTCACGGTATAATTACAAGACTAGGTGGCGGAATTATAAATGAGGCCCTGTAAATGAGCCTCTGCTCTCTGTGCTGCTGCTGTGACAACGTTTGATGCAAACAAAAAGTGTGGGGGGCATTGCAAATAAGTCAGACAGAAGCAGCCACTGTCATCAGAACTCAACCACCTAGGGTGTAAGTAAAAGCAGCAAGACCTTTGTTGTCCAGGAGGCCTTGCTCTGTTAGCAATTCAACTCCTCCATGGTGAATGGGAAAAAGATCCTGCCAAACCTTGGGTCTGAATAAAGTAGGCTTTTGGCCATGAGGAGTGCAGAACCTTTTTAGAATGATGAAAACTCCTTCACAGAAACATGATTAGGGGGAAAGAAATCATTAACCCAGCCAGGTCACAGAGTTGGGTCAGAGCAACTTTAATATCATCGCCAATGTCTGCATTCAGAGAGATAGGTCTGCCAGTGTTCCCTGTGGCCCAAGGGAACTCAACCAATTTCAGTCCCATATCCTGATCCAAAGCTAAATATTGCTTGGTGGGATTTTTTTTTAAACTGTGTAATAGAAAGTTTTCCGGTGTCTTTCTTCTCCCTTTTAAATCCTATCCTCTAGTGGATTTAGTCTTTCGAAAGCACCTGCTGGGATTATTTTGTACCATTGTGTCAAATCTAATCTAAAGAATAAGCTTCTTTTTAAAATAATTCACATAGTTGGGTACTGGGATGCATTCACAGCTTTGTGGTGCTTTTTATACACAATTATGGAAGAGCTGAAACAATAGATCTTGTGAACATTCTCTAGAGGCCTTGAGGAGATGTACAGCAAGGAGAATGCTGTGGACTCATTGCTGGAAACTAGGAGAGCATAAAGGTGTATTTCCCATAGGATGTGAATGTTTGGACCAAAATAGGAAGCTTTCTCCTTTGCACCCACACCCAGCCTTTTCCTTTTCTCTATTCTCTGGAGGTATGGCAAATATTTGAAATTGTGGCCTCCCTGCTTCCCCCCAAAATATTTCCTTTCTTGCTGTAAACATTGTTGGGAAAACACCAGTTTCTAAAACACCTATTAAGAAGGAACTGGATATTTTTGATGTGAGAAGCCTGGAAACCTCTCTCTCTCTCTCTCTCTCTCTCTCTCTCTCTCTCTCTCTCTCTCTGTGTGTGTGTGTGTGTGTGTGTGTGTGTGTGTGTGTGTGTGTGTGTTTTGTTTCATTTTGGGGGGATTTTTTTTCTTTTTTCCCCCTGCATGTTCTTCCTGTATTTCCCATTGCTTTGGCCTTATAACAAACACATGAAATCCCTCAGAGTGCATATTCCAGATATAAGTATTGATTGTTACTTGCCTTCCTGGTATAACTACAGCCTCTATTTTTAGAAACTTACTCTCCAGTCATTAAAAAATATCCTTGGCTGCTAACTTTGTAGATCACCTTTATTGCTACTGTTCTGTCAGCTATTCAAATGTTTCTACTTAAGACACAGTTCTTAAAATATTAGATGTCTTCACCTTGTTAAAAGATAAACTGAAGCGTATTAAAATTTTTAAGACTTTATTTGAGCAAAAATCAATTTGAATCAGTCAGCATTTAATCTAGCAGATAGAATGGAGCTCAGAGGAACTGTACAAAATGAAAGACTTTTACAGGCAGAAGGGAGCAGGAACAAAGAAGTTAGTGTAGGCAAAAAAGCAGTTGGTTTTTGCAAGGTTACTTTCATTTAAACAATGACAGAGATCTATCAGGCAGATTACCTAACTAGTACTAATCAAGTGATTCCTGAGTGGCTGGTTTAAAGTTCCATTACTGGGAGAGTTGAAACTATAATTGCCTTGGCTTGGTGTTGTGGAGCTTAGCATAAGTGACTCCATTTGGAGCTTATTGTCTAGTGTTTAACAACCATGAACATCAACTTTCTACTTGTGAATTTAGATGGGTTTTTATAAAGATGGGATAAGACAGGTTTTCTCATTCTTGTTTTAAGCTATGACATACTTGATATTAAAGTCTGTTGGGCTAATATTCTAGCCGTTTGGTTTTAGGTTATAGAAAATTCATACTTATAGACCCAAGCTTCTGTGTACCTATATTAATAGCTATTTTATCTTCCATGGAATAAGAGAACAGAAAAGTGTTTTGAAAATATGACTTTTTTTTAATTTTGTGGAAATGCCCTAAATGTATGAAATGAAGAAGAGAAATGTCTTTGTCTTCATATGTTTAGCTCTCCCATTATGATCTCTTAGCTTTCCCATCTTCGCAATTAAATTATCTATATATGCTTGTTTGAGGATGGAGTCTGCCTCGGTCATACATCTTAGAACCTTGAAAAAGAACTATAAGGGCTTAAAAGAGTATCCAACAATCCCTTTAGATTGGAAAAAGAAGTCAAGGTTGCAAGGTGGTAGACATTTCTGGGTGGGGTGAGTAGAGTCACAAAGTCAAGGAAAGGAATCCGAATTTCTTTCTCTAGGGCCATAACTTTAGGGGGATATTTGTAATCCTATCAAACTTGAAAGTGAACTATTTTGTGCCTAGAATACTTTTTGTCATGGAAGGGACCCAGAAAAGCATTCAGGACTTGGGAAAAGTGTCCAAACTGTTCTGCTGTTTAGTTATCCACTTACAGTGTAATGACTGTATGTCTAAAAATGCAATTTCATAGTCTTGTGACTTGAGGATCTGGATAGGTACATACCAGAAAACAGTGAATTGAAAGGAAGAAGTGAAGATTAAGAATCTATTATCTTTGATCCTGTTGTCGGTTCCTACTTGCCCTTGTGTGCAAGTATGAAGCCATGAACTCTAAAACTGAGAAATGCTAGTGTCACACTTCTATTGTCCTATAAGCTTTGATTGACCTGCCACCACTACTAAAATCTGGATTCCTGAAGCCTAGGGCCATCTGGTACTTAAAGTCTGTTCTCACTACCCCTGACACACTTTGAGCTGCAAAATACTAAACTGTGGCTTCCACCCCTGTGCTTGTGTGCTATACTCAGTCTGGAACGTTCTTACACCACTTCATTAGGGCTAGACGTTAAGCATTTTTGAGGACTCAACTTGGGTGATGGCTACTCTAGAAAATCTTCCCTGACTTGCCAGTCTGGGTTAGATCTTGCCTCTGGCTCCCATGGTACCCTGTGCACACTCCAGCACCAGCTCCTATGCTACATTGCACGAGTCTATGCTCCACTGTATATACTATGAGCTCTTTGAGGAGAATTAGTGTGGATTTCCCACTTTGTTTTCCCTAGTGGCTGACACGTGATAATCTCCTATATTGCTGGGAATGCAAAAATGGAAAAAAATAGTTTGACTGTAAACATACATCCACTTGTTGACTCAGTGATTATATTCTGAGTATTTGCCGAACAGAAATGATTGCCTGGTCCCCAAAAGAACATGCATAGGCATATTTATGGTATCTATTCATAATAGCTATATATTGGAAGTAATCTAAAACCATCAACAGTAGAATGTATAGTGTAACAGTACAATAGAAAACATCAATAAAAATAATGAATTATTGTTACATACAACAGCATGGGTGAGGCTCATGAAAATAAAGCTCAGAAAAAAATCCAGACACAAAATAATAAATATTGTATAATAGTTATACAGGCAAATATTAGTCTAGTGTGATGAAACAAACAAAACTTAGCAATGGTCATTATTCTGACTTAGCAAAAGTCAGAATAATGGTTGCCTTTACAAGAGAATGAAAGAGATGATATTGACTAGAAAAGGTGATAAGGAAACCTTCTAGGGTTCTAGGAATGTTTTATCTCTTCATCTTTTTGTTGGTTCCATGGGTATATAAATATGTAAAAATTCACCAAATTATAGATTAAGATTTGTGCACTTAAATATTCATATGTTATACCTCTGTAAAAATATTAAAAAATAAAAAATAACTGGGGAAGCCTGGGTGGCCCAGTTGATTAAGCACCTGATTCTTCTTGATTTTGACTCAGGTCATGATCTCACGATCGTGAGATTGAGTCCTATGTCAGACTCCATGCTTAGTGTGGAGCCTGTTTGGGATTCCCTTTCCCTTTCTCCCTCTGCCCCTCCCCCATGCGCGCTCTCTCTCTCTCAAAATAAATAAACATTTAAAAAACCAAAAATAAAAAAAATAAGAAAAATAAGAAATATGGCTTAATAGAAAAATGATTTGTTGGGGCTTTTGAGTATTGGAGATTTTCATCTCACAATAATTATTTGTTTATCATTTTTTATAATTCTGAGTTTGATTGTAGATATTTAAAACTTGAAACTTTGGTTTATAGTCATAAAATATATTGATAATTTATAATTCGTTTATATCTTTTTAGGTTTTATCTCAACTTTGTTACGGAAGAAGTAGAAAATCCTGAGAAGTAAGTGGCCGTATTTATTCTGAAATATTTATGAGGAATAAAATGTAAGATTATAGAGTTGAAAAAGTAGACCTAAAGAAGATCCTTAGTGTGGGCTAATTAACTTTATCATCATCATCATTATCATTATCATCATCATTTTCTCAGGGAGATAAAATTTTATTTGACTTTGCTACAGATTATATGTAAACAACTTTATTGTATATTCCACATTCAACACTAAATTATCTGATAACCTGAAAATATAAAGTTATCATATAGTTATGTTTTAGATAACCAATTTCATAAAAGTCTACATATGTTACATATGTTAGCATATGATAAGTCAGCTGCCCACAAATGTTCTGTAAGACATGAGCTCCAAAAATGGATTATTTCTAATATTCATGTGAGTTTTTTCATAACTATTCTATTAAAGAGAATAATGCAGTTAATGAACAATTAGTTATGAAAGCCTAGAAGTGACTGTAGAATATTATAAGAACTTACAAATTTTAGTAGCTAGATGATTGCTTTTACTTTTTGTTCCTAGGTAATACTTTTGGTGATTAAGTAATTTGATGATGATTTATATAATATTCCTAAAATGAATTATTTTTAATTCAGGACTTAGACAAATGAATTTTGTGATTTGCATACAAACGCTTGACTTTATACAGCAAAACAGCATAACCTATGGGCAGAAGAGGGAAATTTTAAGAAGTACAGTGTAAGATATGGACAGAATTATAAAGTAATTTAATTAATCTGACATTGATTATACATCTACCATATTTCAACCATTGTGGTAGAAATTTCTTACATGACGATAAAACTTATATTTAAGATTTTATGGTCTAGTCACTTAGTCAAATGTGTAAACAAATGAAAGTGACATAGTATGATGCCATCATAGATTATTTACTCATCTGACAGAGAGTAAAGGAGGAAACACTTAACTCTGTCTAAGGGGATATACCTATACCGAGTCTCAAATGATAAACAGGTATTTTTCAGGGGAGGAAAAAAACAGGAAAGAATGAGAGAGAGAGACAGAGACAGAGAGAGAGAGAGAGAGAGAGAGAGAGAGAGAGAGAGAAAGGGGAAAGGGAGAAAGACTTCTGAGAAACAAAACATGTACAAAGATGAGTCAGTATAAAATTGCCTAGACATCAGAGACGAGGCTCAAGTGTTCAGCATTCACTTTAAGGTGGACTGAGAAATCCTGGGAGTATGTCTGTCTGTCAGGAGATGGTAAGCCAGTTAGATCTGGCGAAGTACCACGTCAGAATTTTGAACACGCACACCAGCAACTAAGGTTGAAATGACATCTTATACCATCTGATTCAACCGTGACACAAGGAAATATGTAATTTAAACATGTGAAAAGTTTATTTTATTGAGAAATTTGTGATAGTACTTTCATATTTAGAATTGGAATTGTGGTACAGTACACACATTTACCGGGAACTAGTATCTTCTAGCATTCCTTTGAAATGATAAGCCACTTTCTGGCTCTAAATCTATTGATGACACAGATAAATAGGTTGCCCTGTTTTTACTATTTTTGAGAAGTGTGTAAATGGCAACACAGAGAAAAGGCTGTTCTTACTAGATTTTATATATGTAAAATATTTATTGGATTTCCATTGCAAAAAAAGAGATTACTATGGTTTATGTCTTTTAAGTTTAAAGGCATTATAAAGAGTCTAGTTACTAAAAACTAGTATTGGAGAATATTTCTTATGAAAAAAAAAGGCAAACTGTAGGTTTGTGGATGTGACCTATAATGTAACATTTATTGTATGGTACATCGATGGCATAGAGATAGCTCATGTTCTCCTGTAATGGTATTTAACGGTTTAAATATAGGTCTATTTGCTGTGTATACACTACTCTTGTGTATATTGAGTATATTTTAAATTTTTTTATGCCATAATTACCCTGATCTGAATTTCTGATGTATTCTACAAGAATAGTATGCTTTTCAAGATTCTCTCTCTCTTTCTTTCTTAAGGGTCTTATTTTCACACATTGATAATGTCTGTGATTCAGTATGTACAACTACTAAAGAACAGTGATGTATGGATTCAGTGGTTTTTTGTTGTTGCGAAGAAGTTTCCTCATCTCGAAAAGTGAGAATAATTGTAGCGCTTACCTCATTGGGTTGTGGCGATGAGTTAATACGTATAAAGTACTTAGTTTAGGGACTGTACTTTTTAATCACTACATAATTGGTTATTACTATAATTATATTTCCTGATTGTAAGAACAACATAAAATGTTACTCACAGAAGAGTATTTCCTAAGCGACAATATCCTAGCCAATTCTCTCTCTTCAGTGTTTTTGAAAGAAAAATGAAAAGTATATCACACCTGTTGAAGCCTGTTCTATAAACTTTCAGCACTGAAATTGAATATGTATTTTATGATCTCTCCTATTCTTATGTACAGATTTCATATAACATTTTATATTTAGAGAAAATAAGAGGTTTATAATAATTTAAAAGTAGCTATCAAAACTGATTTAGACTGATTATTATCACTGGTTATACCAGATGAAATGTTTTCATTTCCTGGAAATTATGATTTTGCAAACTTCATTAAATATTCCTAGAATACTTTTAATTTGATATTTTAAGGTCTTAAACTAAGGAACTTCTCCGGAGAAATTAAGTAAGAATCTGTGGAATTTGGGATTGAGATAATTAATAATTGCTAATACTTAAGGTGAATAAGGAAACCTCTGGTACCTTTTTGTTCTGTTATACAAGGTACTCAAATATTCAGTTTTTGTCTGAATGATTCTGTGTAAAATTTAGCTAACAAATTTATTTTCTCAAAGTCAGAATATGAGAAATCCACAAAATCCCCTTAATGAAAAGTAAAGATTGAATTTGCACTGTGTATTTATCAAACCAAAGAAGTTCAAGCTTTTAAGCAACGTATTCAAGTGTCTTAATTTAAAAAAAATAACATTTCTCTATAATGTTGGCAATCAGTCCAGGTCTTTTAAAACTAAATCTTATTTTTTAAACACAAGGAATGATTTGGGAAATATTTATGGTTGAACATAGAGAACAGATGGTAAAATTATGTGAACCTCATCCAGATGTGTAATTTGTATTATTTTGTAGGTAGATACAGCTCCAAAATGTATTTAGTTACAAGGGAGAGTAATTAGAATTCCATCTCCTTTGTGACATGCCAAGATAAATGTGTTTCCCAATCAGTCACGGGTGCATGTGTCCAGGTGTGCTGCAACGTGTAACTTTCTGGCAGCTGGTGAAATGAATCATCAGCTGAACATACAACACCTTTTACTATCCTTCTCCACCTAGGCAATAAAATTTTGCTACGATTGTGCCCTAATAGAAAAAGTGATCATTAATTTAGATCACTGAAAATAACAACGTGATTTAAAATATATAGGATGTAGAATGAGGTTTCATGATCACAATTGACTGCCCTTTACATATACTTTAATTTCAGTGGCGATTTTTTCAGATTACCTAACATCACTCTATGGAGTCATTTCTGAACTGCTATTATGAGAATGACTTATAGAACAGCTCCCTAAGTGTTACCACAAGTGAGAGGTAAACTGAGAGATTCATGGAATCAAAATAACTAGCTCATGACTTCTTTCTTCTGTTAGGTCTCAGTTCCTCTTTAAAGCTTGTAAAGCACTAATCCTAAAAATTGGGGCAAAATCCCTGCTATATGATTACATTTATAATGTTAAAAATGTTGCCAGTGTCCTTTTATAATGTTTTCTTCTCTAAGAGTGGCTTTGGATCTATGGGAGTAGCAATCTTTTAAGAGGCATTTAACATATTTATGTAAAATGACAGTAATTATCACTGAAACTTTTGTAATAATATAAAAATATTACATTTAAAAATTACCTATAGCATGGTGGCTGACTCTCTAAGAGTAAAAATAGTATTTTGAGGAGTTGGAATGTCCAAAGTTTGGATCATGAAGGTGATAGAATCCCAAAGAATCTCTGAAATTTAAAATGTCCCCCCATGAAATGAAATGGGTAGTAGTAATGATTGGTAATGTGTACATTTGTTTTTAAAAATCAGTGTTTTTATTTGCAAATATAATGAGTTTTGCCTTATGACATTATTTGTGTGGCGACAGTGCAATCTATCATTGTTTGCAAAGTTACACAGTGCAAAGAACATATCATTGAGATGTATAATGTTTGTAATCCTGCCCTTCAATTGATAAATCATGTCTTGTGTTGATGAAAGCCAAGAAATGAATTGCTTTTCTTTGACCTTGGGGGTCTGAGATTAGTCAGTTTGTCTATTAGACTTGTTCCAGTGTTCTTCTCACTTCATTTATTCCTTCTGTCTTGAAGAGTTGGAAATAGTAGACTTGGTGAAAGTCAGTAAAGCTTGATATCATCAGTCATTTTTGAAGAACAGGCTATCAGCATGGTCTGAATAATCAACTTTAATAGAAGGTTTAAATAATCAGAGTGTCATGTTTAATTAATACTTTGCCTGCTTTCAATTTATATTAATTGATGCCTGAAAGTCATCGCACCTTGTACCAACGATAACTTAGAAGAGAAACTTGGCTTGGGAAAAATGCCCAAAGACCTTTAAGGCAGTGTAATTGATCAGACTGATTCATAAATGGTCGATAATCACGTAATTTATATTCAGTTCAAATGTTGACATTCTAAATTCTTAGTATATATGTTTTTATTCCTATTGACTTGTATTAAGCCAGTGTAAAGGCATTTATTAATAATATCATACTGTTTTATAAGGCCCATTGCTTATAGGACATGTAAAACTGGTAACCTGATTAGAAAAACATGGCAAAGCAAAACAATCTAAAAATCTTGTCCCAATGTGCTATAGCTAATTGCATGACAAAACATTAAAGGTTGATTTGAGGTCTTTTATTTTGCATTTTTGGCATTTTAAGGATGCAGTTTTCTATTAGAGGCAAATTTCATCTTTATATGCTTTATAGCTTTCTAACAGTTGCTAGAAAATAGCATATAATGTCTTGACTATGTATGTGTAGATTATAGTAATGTTATGATTTTTTATTACAAAGCAAGGTTCTCTGCATTCTTAGACCATTTCTAGAGTTTATTTTACAAATACTCAAGTGATATATGTTCTTAAGGTATATAAACTAATTTCCCAGAAAATTACCTCACTGTAAATAAAGGCATTTAGAAAAATCTGGACTAGTAAGCAGAATTAATTTGTAAAAGTATTTGCTGGAGGAATCTCTCAAAAATGATTCATTCATTTTATGCTAATTGAGTTAATACATAAATTGAATTTATACCCAACTTAACAAAGATTTCTTTGGCAAAATGAGACATCACTTTATTAATAACAATAAGGAATTGTTAGAATTATCTTAATATGTGACAGTGCTTCTCTTTAACCATTGATAATTGATACCTAAGTTAAGCTCATTCAATTTTGTGCATTTCTTCTGGAAATACATGTGAAAATTTTTGTGAATCCATTTTTCAATATATTTCAAAATATGTGTACAATTATACTGGTTGAGCAACTGAGGCAGTTGGTCGGTATCTGGCCAGATGTCACAGAGAAGAGATGGTCCTATGTTCAGAGAACAAGGTTACCAAGTTACTCTTCCTTGCCTTTGCTCAGTCTAAAAATTTCTCACTGATGGGACATGTAGTTGATATTCCCTAGGATCGAAATTCTTGCATTTCTCAGTTTCACATACGTCTTTATTAAGGATGCTAACCCCATTGTGTGGCCAAAAAATTTGAAGGTCAATGCTTTTGATTGTTTTACATCCTTTCATAGTACTTGTATCTAAATTTGAATTTGAATTTTATTGGAGCTTATATTTTGAGTTTAGAATCATGAACTCATGTTTTAGGTACAATAACAGCAGCTGTCTTAATTTTACTTTATGTTTCTGTTTCCTTTCATTATTTACAAAATAAGAGACCACAAATGGTATAATGAGTAGAATCAAAGAATTTGAGAATTAGAGGGGACCTTGAATACTATGTAATCTAGCTTTCCACCAGATGCATGAATGTCTTCTATAATATCTTTAAACAGATGTAATTCATATAACATAAAATGAGAAACTGACTATAACTTCCCTGAGCTGGGCTACAATTATTTTTAACTTTCACATGTTGATTAGGAACCTGCTAATTTCTATGACCATTTTAAGGTTTGATGAATGTTGGTTGGGTGGCATAAACGGAGTAGGGCAAATGTTTGACTGTAATAGGTACAACCCAGATGAGAAACTGAATGACATTAAGTCAGAGGTTACAGAGTTAGAATCCTTTTATCGGAAAGGAATTACTTTTGCAATCAGAAGTAAACGTCAGTCATTACATTGTCTCCTGTTTTTGAGTTCACACTTTAGCGACTCCCCTCATCCATATTCTCATTTATGGAAATCAGCTACTTTTCTCTGTGCCTGGATTTGAATATTAATGTTTGTACCCATAAAGTGGCTCATAAATACCTTTTACATTCTGGGTTATACTTGGTGAAAAATTTCTTAGACCACTAATATCTAGTCTGTGGCCTGCTGCTTGGCATTCATTCAGATACAACGTTGTTCAAGATCCTCACAAAAATAGAATATCCTGTGTTGTTCTTTAGGCACAGAGACAATATGCATCCAGGCCATTATATCTGCACTGGCCAAACACAAGAATGGTTTTGTTAATTTTGTTCTAGTCATTATCAAACATTGACTCAGTTTATCGATCTACTCAGGAAAATGAGCAACTTTTGAATTTGTATAGGCACAAGCTAAAACAGTATTGCCAATGTAAACATCTAAAATGAGTCAAATGAAGTTGAGACTTTCCAGTAAAGAAAGATTTCCTTCACTTTTATGACCTGTGGAAATATTTACTTACTGAGTCTTTGAAAAGAGTACTCATTTAGAAAATCAAAATTCTAATGCTGTCTCCTCTTAACTAGCTGTTTGACCTTGGGCAGGCCTCCACATTGCTTCTGAATCTTTGTTTACCAGTTTTAAATAGAGGGTGATAATCCCCATATTAAAATTCTCATGGGGTTGTGAGGATAAAATATGTGAAATTCAAAAATGTTAATGAGTTCGGCAAGTAATACACAAATGCCATCTGCAACCAACACCCATATTCTTGAAAGATTACAATATTCATAATTTTTGAAAAAAATGAGAGGATTAGCATAATTGTTTTATGAACAGGGGTGCCTCTTCTACACACATGACCTATTAATCAGCTTGAAAAGTTGTTCTGCATCATCAGCAAAGAACCCAATCATTAGTAGTTAAAAGGTTCAAAAGATGATGAGAACTGCTTTTTATTTAGTAGTCTCTGATCTCCCTTAGGTGGCAATATGCTCACTCATCATAATCAGAATATATTTCTTGGCAGATTTTTTTTCCTTCGAAACCAAATATTTGTATGCCCACACCCACACTGTCACCGCCACACTGCTGGCTGATGGTGCGGATATAATGGATGGACTATTTGTACTTCCACTGCAGCGACTTAATTTTAGGTTCACGATCTTACCAAGAAACTCCTTTATGAAATCTGCCAAAGAAGGTTTTGACCTGAGTGGCTGGTGTCATGTATTTAAATTTTTATTTTTATTTCCGGAAAAGAAGCTATGGGATTATTCTAAAACAGGAGAACAGGTGTTAGTTTGTGCCCCCCCCCATATGTTTTTTTTAAGATTTATGCCTAACTTAAAAATGCACAGCCTTCATTAAAAATATAAACAGTGTTTGTTGTCTGAGTGATAGATGGATTACAAGGTAGCACTTCAGATTATTTTTAATAAGATGATGTATTTTATTTCCATTCCTCAGTTGAGAAAGTTAAAGCTTTGAGAAGTGAAGTAACTTTTCATGGCCCTGTAATTAGTACATGAGAAGATTAGGATTATAATCCATGTTTGATATAATGTGATATCATGCATGGATTGTTTGGCTTCCGAGCTTGTCAACTAGTTCCAGCATGTCAACTAGTCTCTTTGAGAGGCAAAGCAGAAGTGACCCATGGGTGTACAAAGTGTTGTAATGACTAAGAAAGTAACTTTGGTGTGGAAGAGGAAGTTGGAAGAGTAAGATTTACAAAGGTAGAATAGAGAAATAAAACTATTTCAACAGGGGATGGGCGTACACAAAGCCATGGTTTCAAGGAATAATGTGTAGACTGCTCTAGCTAAAGCAAAAGATTGTAAAGAAGAGAAGACAAAATGGCGGTACGATGTGGATGCTGGTATGGGATGAGCCTCCATTAGAAGGATTTTGGACCTGATCCAGTAGCCAATGGGATGTGGTGAGTGGAGGTATGGTACAAGTTTTTGGTATATGAAGTTGTGTTTAGGGAAGATGAACCTGATGGCAGGTTCAGTGGATTTTCCTTTTTTTGACATATGTACAGTTTAAGGAGAGTTATAATCCAAAAGGTCACATTTAAGTCTTGTTTTATGTTTATTTTCAATAAAAGCAAATGTCTGTGAAAAGTTAATTGCCCCCTGGACATAACCCATTATTACAGTCAGACATGGTGGCAAATCATGTGATAGAATTTTCTGGCAAATAGCATCATAATGGCCACATTGTCCCAGCTCAAAGATATGAACTAAACTGCTTAGAGAACATGGATGAGTCAACGTGGTGCTCATATACTCTTGAAAAAATAGAGTTGTCTTCTTTTTTTTTTCTTTTAATGAAAAAGATCGGATCATTTATTCTCTATGCCAGAGGAAGAACAATTGAAATCAAGTTAAACGAGAAGAAAGTTCATTTTCAGATACAATTATATTCAAAAGTATGGAAACAAGAGAATTGCATTAGGCATTGGAAATCCCAAAATAGAGAAAAAAAGAACTTACCATTTAGCCGTGATTCTATAGATACTGAGGTGGAAAAATGAGGCAGACCAATGCCTAAGTTTGCTTCTAATTCTATATTTTGGTTCTACATTTAAGTCAGTGAATATATACGAACCAATGTGGGGAATCATGTACTGTGTTATGGTCTGTGTTATTGGGGAGGGATGTCACATGCTAGGGAGATAAAGGAAACCCTTTCTTAAATTTTAAGGTCAAATAGAATCCTAAGTCAAATTTGGAAATATTTCAAACAAGGTGTGTCAAAAACCTGACTTTCACATATTAGGTATTCGAGGGAAGGGTGGGTTAAGGAGGAGAGGGAAATAGCAATGCCATTACAGGAGAAGATTTGGGCTGGGAACCAACAAGCACAGTGAGATTCACGTTGGTGTTGTGGAAAGAGCTCTGTACCTGGAGTCTAGTGACTAAAGTTCTAGTTCTGGTTCTAGAGTTATGTAATTTTGTGATCATAGCTATATTATTTATCCTCTCTGAGCCTCTGACTTCTCAGCTATGGAAAAAGAATGGTAGAGTATCAAATTATCAAATGTGTGTGATGATGAATCCTGACTTTTGTTTATTGTTCTTTATAATATGTGCCTAGAAGGTATAAAATGGTCTATAAACTTGTGTGCTGCAGGTTGTTGTTAGTACTAGTCTTTTTCTATGTGTTTCTTATTTGTCTCAAGAGTCTAGATATATATTATGAGGGAATTGCCTATGTAAAGAGGTATCTTCTCTGATAGGTCTATTACTTTAAGCATTAGACATTTCCAACAGTCCAGATGGATTTATTTATTCATAATAATAAATATTTTATGTTGCCTACCTAAGGAGAAAAAAGAGGGAGAGGGAGAGGAAAGGAGGAAAGAGAAAGAGAGAGAGAAAGAGAAAGGGGGAGAGAGAGATTTGTGATAACTTTAAAATATATATATTCATTGCTTTAGCCATCTGTTAAATGGATATTCTAATGCTTACCTTGCAGAGTTTTTATGAGAATTAGAAATAATATACTGATGCGTCTGACAATACTTTGCTCAGTGAGGACACTTATTTAATGATAAACCATTTACTTCTTATTTTTGTTATGAAACATGTCATTAGCTCATTTGTAATCAAAGAGGGATTATCAGATCAGGATTTGTGAATTTGGCCAAACTGTTTGTTTGTTTGTTTGTTTCTTTCTTTCTTTCTTTTGCACTACTTAAATGTTGGGTTTGAAATCCCATCATTATAAGGTAAAAGACACCCTTGTTTGAAATACTTTGCCACGGGAATCACAAATTCTCTCAGTCTCAGAGTTAGGCATTTCTAATCTCTCATACTGGAGGTTGTTTTTCAAAAACATATAGTGCTTTGTTGGTTTTCTAAGGAGACATGTTCATAGCTTTTAATGGTCAGATGGTTTACCCGGATAACTGTTTACTACTGTGTCATTTTCTCATTTGTCCCTTCTCTCATTTTCTCTCTCTCTCTTTTTCTCTCTTTTAAAGTTAGATGTGTGAAACAGGTAGGGAGAGCTATCTGTGGCAAAAGCTTTATAATAATCGATACTAATGCATTAATAGTTGAGAATGCAGTGATCAAATACCATGGCCACCGTTTCATATAGTGAGATATGCAATATTACAGGGAAGATAATTTATGAAATTAAGTCTGTGGCATAGCACTCAGATATTTCATAATATGTTACACTAAAGCTTTTGACATATATTCATATATCACAAAATAAGAGAGACTAAAGATTATAAAGCATGACTTTGTGAGCAGAGTCATTTCTAGAGCCTCGTTGGTTGCCTCATCACACAGCTTTATATAGACCCTTCATGTCTCACTTCCTCCAGAGTATCTCTCCTGTTGGCCTTTCATGATGGCACCTTTTTATTTTTCCCTGACATTCTACTGTCACGGTCATTCTTTTAGGGATAGATAGCAAGGGATGCGAAGATGTCTCTAAATTTCCAAGTTGTTTCAGTTTTCACGTTACCTGTGTGCACATAATAACTAGTTCTCCACTCGTTTACCTTCTTCCATTCACATGCTGGCATGGCTGGCCTAGTTTATTAGACTAACTCACTGTTACCATTAAAAACACAGTGAACTTGACCTTGAGAAAATATATCACAAAGGCCTGGGATTTTTGAATCGGGAGGAAAGTAGCCATCAAATTTCCTATCCCTTTCATTGTAAAGATAAAGAGTTGAAGCCAGAGAGATGGATTAATTTGTCTGTATTTACATTTGTTTATATTTAAAATACTGATCCCTTTCTAGTCCTCTTTTCAAACATTTAGCCTTGTTGACTACGGATCTAAGAGTGATGGATATGGCAAGATTGTAGCCTCGAAATTAGCTGGGGGAAGAATGTAATCATTAGGAGTGACCTGTATGTTATTTGAGAATGGAACAAAACTGCCTTTTAAAATGTATAAAAGCATTAACGTTTGCCTGCATTCGACTTTCTAAAGCTGTTTTTCAAACACGTAATGAAAGGGGTCCTAGGCTAGCTGAATTAAATAATCTATTCCAGGTCGTTTATTGAAGGTCATTTGGTTACAAGATTAAAACAGAAACTTTATGACTAGGAAATGCTGAAATGTTAGGATCCTGTAGGGAAATAGCTACTTTTTATTTTCTCTAACATTTTTACAGATAAAACCGATTCTTAAAATAGTTCTGATATCTCTTTGGGGGGAACAATATTTAATTTTTCTGTATTGATATTGTCAAACAATCAAAATCTCACTTCCCATATTCTGGCCGGAGGCAAGCAAAAGAGAAATTGATATAGAAGACACGATTAACTTCATTTTGAGCCAGAAAATGACAAAAGAAATGAGTGAGATAGATAGCAAGAGGAGATCATGATTCGAAAAAGCTGTTTTGTAGCTGCTCAGGGTCCGGTGGAAGAAAGGTTAAATGTATTTTAAATGTATGTAAGTGTTTAGCTATTCGATCCTCGTAATGCCATGGCCTCTGGCCAAGGAGAGGTGATCAGTGGCAAATGCTGAGAGAAGACAGCTGCAGATTGAACTCAGCAACGTCCCTCCCTGGTACACGGAGCCCTTTGTCTTTTTGGGCCACAACCTGAACTCTGAACTGCAGTGAGAGAGACAGCTTCAGCCTGGATATGTAGGTGCTTTCAAACCACCAAGTTTATGATGCAAGTCTGACCAGGCAGGGCCAGAGTTTCTTGTTCTCCAAAAGACAGGCTACTTCTGCTCCCGGTGTTGCTGTTTCTAAGGCATCTCCCTGCACACTTCCCTCACCTCTTGGCCCGGCCTTCCCAGCTCCACATCTCCCATCCAAGAGGCAGCCCAGAGCACGGGACATCCTGACTATCTTGTTCTCATATTTCTCCTAACAGACACATCTTGTCTGTCCCATTTTTAAGTGTCTAGGATACAAATTTCCACCTAGCAGTTACGGTCAGGTGATCCATTTAATCAAGTAATTGAAAGGGAAGCTTCTTTCTATGTATCCTGTACCCTATTAGAAAAATTAAAACTTTCTGATTTTCATAGTATTTTTTCATGATAGTGTGTGGTCTGTCTTCCTTTATTTTAATAATAAATAATAGTTAAATTTTAAAATACCAAAAATTATGTGGAAGAAAAGTAAAACCACCTATTATGTTATGATTACATAAAATAAAAACACTTGTTACTCTGATGTTTTGCTTCCCCTCCCCCCATGGGTGTATGTGCATGTGTTTGTTCCATGCACGTCTGTATTGCATTATATTGGGATAAATGCACATATGCATTTTTCTTTGTAACTTTGGCATTACATTATAGATTTATGTGTTTATTTACTGTCTGTTTCCCCTGTGGGGGTCAGGGGGTTTACTGACACAGGACTCCATCTGTGTCATTCACTGTGTATCCCCCGCAGCTCAATGGCGCCATGAAGTCTGTCTGCCTCCAGATTTGCTCAGCTTTAGCTCTTTGTTTTTTTAGGTTTATTATTCATTTTTGAGACAGAGAGAGAGAGAGAGAGAGAGAGAGTGAGTTGGGGAGGGGCAGAGAGAGAGGGAGAAAGAATCCCAAACAGGCTCCACGCTGGTCAGCTTAGAGCCTGTCAAAGGGCTCGATGTCACGAACCATGATGCTTAACCGACGGAAGCACCCAGGCACCCCAAGTTTTTTGCACTTATTATTCATCTAGACCTATACTGCTTTTTTTCACTTAATGTCATTTCATTGGATTTTCCTAGATCTCTAACATCCTTGTAAATGCCATTTTTAATGGTGGTATAATATGTCATTGGGTAGGTATACCAACAATTACTCATGTTTCTGGGAGCATTAAAATGTTTCCAATTTCTTTTAGGGTGAAAGTGATGTATTATACACATAATATAGAAATCTTTTTGTATATTCAATTATTTCTTTAAGAAGATTGCTGAAAGGGAAGTACTATGTCAAAGGTGATGGACTCTCAAAAAAGTCTCTTTTTGTGTTGCCAAGTTGCTTTCCAAATTGGGTACATCCATTTCCTCACTCAACAGCAATAGTTAAGAACACTTAATCAGCAATGACTATAATTTACAAAAATCTTTGTTAATTGAAAAGCAAAAGTGATAGCTCGTTGTTTTAAATTACATTTTTTAAATCACATATAAGGCTTAATACCTGTCCCAAGTTTAGTAGCTGTATGAGATTGCCATTTTGAGGCATGAATATTTGTGATTCAACAGAATTCTTTTTTTTTTTTTAATTTTTTAATGTTTATTTTATTTTTGAGAGAGAGAGAGTGAGAGAGAGACAGAGTGTGAGCAGGGGAGGGACAGAGAGGGAGACACAGAATCTGAAACAGACTCTAGGCTCTGAGTTGTCAGCACAAAGCCCAATGCGGGGCTTGACCTCCTAAACTGTGAGATCATGACCTGAGACAAAGTCGGATGCTTAACTGACTAAGCCACTCCGGAGCCCCAACAGAATTCTTTATATATTATGGGTACTAATTGCTTGTTATATTGATTGCAAAATTTGGCCTCAGTTTTTCATGTAACTAAATTTTCTTTATGATTTAGCTTATAGAACTTTGAATTTATATGTAGTAATTTAATAAGTTATGTATTTATATTGATTACATTTAAATATGAGTTTTTTAATATTTCTGTATATTGGTTTGATATCATAAATCTTTATTCATCCCTGGATCATTTAAATATCACTCACATTTTCTGTTTGTTTCTTCTTTTTGACATTAAGCCTTTTAACTTATCTGGCATGGATTTCTTTAGCATGACATAATGAATGTAGGCTTTTAATCACCCCCCCACCCCTCCATCCCCGCCGGCCAGTTTTCCAATATCCTAGCATTTACTGAATAGTCATATCACCCCTTAGTTTATGATATTTACTTACTTAGTTTATAATACTCATAAAGTATGACAATTGTTATATATTGTTTTTACATTATATACTGTTGTATTTCAAAGTGATCTATTCTGTTCTACTTGTCTTTCTATTGATACATCAGCCAATTACTACACAATTTTTACTGAAAGTTTTAATATTGTTATCTGGACAGAAAGATGGCCTTAATTATTACTTTTTTTTCTCTGAACAAATTAATATAAATAATAAATTCCCTGAATAAATTAGTATAACGTATTTATACGGAGGTGGCTTTTCATGAATATGAGGAAAAACTGTATCATTCTTAGAAATTTAAAGTTCATAATTTTCAAATTATCTAGGTAGCATTATTTTACAATATAATTTGCCCTAAATCAAATTATTCTACATGTATGGTTAAATCCTTTATAGTCCCAAAATTTCCTTCCCTGTATCCTATAGTTAATTATTGATTTGTTTTCTTCTTTCAGATTTTGAAAATACTAACTAATTAAAGTAACCTACAAGGCATCTGCCAGTGATATGAGTCTTACTTTTCCCCTTTTGGCCTTTCTTTTTTAATCCCTGTACTCTACTAACAGAGTACTTTTTATAATGATTTTCTGTTTTCCAGAATATTTTTTAACTGAATACCAAATACCAAAATATTAATGGAAATATCAGTGGAAACATGAAAAAAAAAAAACATTTCCTTGTGATCCTTATAATTGCTGAAACTTCCCTATATGGGATTAAATATGGATGAAGTTAATTATTTTATATATCTCCAACTAGTTGAATTTATATTCCTGAGAAGAAATCCCTTACCACATAGGTTATAAACATGGTAATAAACACAGTTCCTAAGCAAACATACATGAAAAAGAATAAGATACTTTTTTTCCCCCTTGACATCTTTCTTACCTTTGAACCAAATACCTGTTGGAAAATATTTGAATCATATTTTTATGCATCTTTTAGATGTTTACTACTTTTTTTGCAGGATGAGAATGACAATGTTGGATTATTTAATTACTAGCCTTTGTTTTCTCGTGGTGGTTTCCGTTCCTTTGGTATATTCTAAATGTATGCGTAAAACTCAACACAAAAATACACTTGTGCTGCTCTCTCAAATGTCACAGTCCACCAGGAAGCTCAGTGTTCTGGCCAGAAGTGTGAGCTGATTGCTCTAATATATTTAATTTTTTTTTTTTTTTTTTAACGTTTATTTATTTTTGGGACAGAGAGAGACAGAGCATGAACGGGGGAGGGGCAGAGAGAGAGGGAGACACAGAATCGGAAACAGGCTCCAGGCTCTGAGCCATCAGCCCAGAGCCTGACGCGGGGCTCGAACTCACGGACCGCGAGATCGTGACCTGGCTGAAGTCGGACGCTTAACCGACTGCGCCACCCAGGCGCCCCGCTCTAATATATTTAGAAATGAGTCTTCCTTGAACTCCTCTCCCTTCCTCATTGACATCATTTCAGCCTGTGTTTCATTTCTATTGGCTGCTTTGTCTAGATTGTGAGGCCTGATCCCTCCCATGGTTCAAACACCCTGTTTGTTTGTATTGCTGACGCCCCACTGATGGCTGGCAGAAGATTGTGCTGTGCTGTGTTTGTGTTTTATGGGGAAATGTTCATGTGTGGCTGCTGTGTTTGATATTAAATCTGAGATGAACTTCAGGAGGTTTCCTGCTTTTTATTAAAAATGATTTTGGCTAGGGGCTGTGTTATCCTGTTCATAAATCAGGTGAACTCAGAGATTTAATAATTTAGAATTCTCATGAGGGTTTGGTAGAATAAATATTTCTTTTCTGTGTTAAAGCTGCCTCTTAACATTTTTCCCCCCTTTTTTCTCTTCGTGGCTTGATTTATTAATTTTTTTCAAGTTTTCTTTTGGGAGGATTGTGCAGTTTTGGTCTCATGGCTGTGAAAACAAGGTAAAAGAAAGAGTCAAGATGATAACATAGTTTGGTTGAAGTAATTTAAATTTATAAGTTTTATGAGTCCTCCCATCACTATTGTAAACAAACTTCTATTCAAAAAATTTCTTAAATCCCAAGTTGTATCTTCTGAAATGCTTACCTTCTCTCACTGTTTTAATGAACCACATGTCTTAGAAATAAAAGATTGATAAAAAGCAAAAAGAAATAAAAACAAAAAAACAAAACAACAACAACAACAACAACAGCAACAAAACCCAGAAACCAAGGAGGCCAGGAACTCTCTCCCTATGTGGTTACAAGCTACACAAAAAGCAGAGGTATCTTTGAGGATGACGAACAGTCCTGGCAACAGCTCTAAAAAATGTTTGCACTAGAGATTTAGAGGCAATACTTTGAGGACACTTCGTAATGCTCAGTGAATGGCCTCCATTTCTTTGTAGGATTTGGTGTATTATGAATGCATAAAGATATTGAAAAAACTATTAGGAGTTAGAAGACGTTTTGTTTTGTTTTTCTTCATATTGAAAATGATAGGGAATGGGTAGTTCTGGCATTGGGGGAGGCATACTTAGAAAAAGGAGGGAAGATTTCTCTGAGGGGAAGACTTGGTATGAGCCTAACTGACAGGAAGGAGGCAACCATGTTAAGAATGGGGGATGGGGAGTCCTCTGTGTCTTCTTTGAATTTTAGATTCCATCCATGAGAGAATAAACTTTTTGTTGTGGTTGATGTCGTTATCCCTGTACTTACAATGTCTGGCATAAAGAAGATATTTGATAAACATTGATGAAATGAATGAAGTCTTTATAAAGAGCTTGATGGATGCAAATGACAATACTGCTACAAATGTCCTCCTAAAATTCAGATGGTTTTTAAAACTGTGTTTGCAATGAAGTTAGGATAAAAGCTGAGGCATACAATATAGTGACTTGCAAAGACATTCCATGAGTGCCTAGGATAATACGACCTTGTAATGTGGCCTTCCAGAGGTCTGACCTGATCCACAGATACCATTTTAGAATCTGGAAGAATGGACGGACCACTTTTCCTTTAAATGATCTTTTGTAATGATCAATTTTTTTCAGCCAGGCTGACACTTTGAAGTTTTAATGATGGAAGGTGCTTTGATGTGCTGGTATTCCTGGTTGAGAATAGAATCATAATCTTCAGTGTTCAGGAGAAGAGATTGTAAAGTCAGCATCCTATTTCTTCCTCTGAATGACAGAACAAGGCAAAGGCAGGCATTTCCTTAGAATGCTCTGGTACATGAGTTCCACTGAGTTTTTAAAGTGTTCTGTTAAACAATCTCTGTGGATTAGCTTTATTTGCCAAAGTGGTTGAATAATGAACTTTCAAGTAAAATGGACTTTAGACTCTATTAACTCAATACCCTCTTTAACTGTTAAGGAAGTTTAAACCTTGAGAGATCCAGTGATCTCTTGAGTCCCTTGCTATAGTGACTGGAATGTGACTAGACTCCACCTTAGGATTGGAGTCCAGAAAAATTTTCAAAATTCTATGAAGTTAAAACAAAATCAAAGGTAAAAACTCCAGAGGAAAGATGTTGCTAAAAGAAAATTTACACCTGGGATGGTATGTACAATTTTTTTCTTGGTTGTAGGTATTTGGGGAATAGGGCCAAGAGAGCAATTATGAAGGAGAGGGTGGGTAAATGTCAGGATGACTTTAATTTTCCTAGTCCCTCAGTCACTGCCCAGTGTATCTGACTTGAAAAAATTATCCCTAGTGAGAGGTTTGCCTATGAATGCTTGTAGCCTAAGAAAAGGTGCTAATAAATATAAACTAAAGCACAAAAGCTTATTGTTGGAGGGGATTCACTTTTGAGCAGAAAGATAAAAGATCATGAAATTTCCATTTCTGCTGAGCGTATGAATCTTGGTGAATAGACAGCCTGCGGAGAGGAGAGGGAGGGCTTGTGGGCAATTCTGATGTTCTGTGGACCTCTGTGACCTCTTCAGGGAGCTATGAACTGTTCCAATCTGGCGTCTTCATCACCACTTTCTTGACGGTGGCACATTCTCTCTCTCAGCGGGCGAGGCACTTAGCCCCTCAACCCTACTTCTTCTCATCCTTGCCTGTCCCTACTGCTCCCTCAGGTTGTTGTGTCATGTTCTCTGTGGCCCTACCATGTGGATTTGCCGCTTACTAAAGCCAGGCCATAGCTATTGGCTCCTCTAAGAATTTTTCCTTCGGGGCACCGGGGTGGCTCAGTCGGTTAAACGTCTGACTCTTGATTTTGGCTCAGGTCATGATCTCATGGTTCGTGGGATCGAGCCCCGTGTGGGGCTCTGTGCTGATAGTGTGGAGCCTGCCTAGGATTTTTTTTCTCTCTCTCCTCTCTCTCTCTCAAAATAAATAAATAAACTTAATTTTTTAAAAAAAGATTTTTCCCTCAATCACCCTAAGAGTATAAATAGGGACTTGTTGCAGTAAAAAAATTATTTTCAACTTTATAGGGTCAAATATATATAGACATACCTATATAATCAGTCACATATGGCTCCTTTATGAAACCAATTCATATATTTTCAAAACTGTACTTTAAGAAGCCAGTATTGGATCCAAAAAAAATTGATCCAAAGACATAATTTGACTTGTAGAGTGTATAGCAGTGATGTTAAAACTATTTGAAAGCCTCTGTTGTGTGGCAGAACATCAGTGCATAAACTAAGTAAAAGAGGACTGATCTGGTTGAAGCGAGTGAGACCGGGGGGGGGGGGGGTCTGTAATCTTACCAGTTGTCCAGTATCTGTTTCGACTCCCAGAACACCCAACTGGAAACTCACTTATCTACCTGACCAGCAGATATCAAATGAAATTATTACTAATAATTAGCTTTTTCACTGTTGGTTGGAAATGTTGCAGACAATTTTTGGTGTAGAAGCAGTAGTTTTTCATCACGGTTGAACGTCTCCAGGTTGACCTGTTCCATTTCTTACCGTGAGACTGATCAGAAGTGTGACCGGACCTGATTTATGCACAGAGTAAGAGAAATAGTATCAGTTCCTTCTAAGATATGTGTTTATGGCCTGAGTGGGTTTTGACTCTAATTCCCACTTACTATGCCAAAGTGGGTATATTTATTTTATGTTGCCTTGTTCTTGGCATAAGATTACATTTATTTAACATTGCACTGTCTTGTTATACGTCCTTGGTCAAAACAAGAGGCAATTGTGCTCTGACCTTTGTTGAATTGGTGGCAACTGGCAGAAGTGTAGGGGATTTTGTATTTTATTTTATTTTATTTATTTTATTTTATTTTATTTAAAAAAAATTTTTTTTTAACGTTTATTTTTGAGACAGAGAGAGAGCATGAACAGGGGAGGGGCAGAAAGAGAGGGAGACACAGAATCTGAAACAGGCTCCAGGCTCTGAGCTGTCAGCACAGAGCCCGAGACGGGGCTCGAACTCATGGACCGTGAGATCGTGACCTGAGCCGAAGTCGGATGCTTAACCGACCAATCCACCCAGGCGCCCCAAGGGATTTTGTATTTTAAAGTAGAGAGCGGTGGGGTCTATCTTTGCTCTATTGAATAATGATGAATTTTCCCTATCCTACTGTTTTCAGATATGAATGTTTTTAGTTGATTTTTATAATTTGGGACCTTATTTTAAGGATTTTATATCTTAATTTTATATATTATACAACAATATAATGTAGGATACAATTTGGTGACGACCAATTTCAAGTCTTATATGAACTAATTAACTGAGATCTTGATATAATGAGCAGCATTTCATTCCTTTATTAGGGCAATGCCAGCTGCTACAGCAAACAAATGACAAATTTTCAAGGACTTTAAAAAATCAAAAATTTCAGTTTTGATTTCCAGTTGGTGTCCCTCGCTAACCAGTGGGCTTTCCTACGCATGTTGATTCTGTGACCTCGCTTCCTTCCTTAGTGTGGCTTTGCCACTGTATGGATTCTCTGCAAATGGCTGTCCATTAGGGAGGGGGGTGTCAGGTCAAGTCACTTACAACCACCTTGGCCTTTACTTGCCACATCAATCGACACCAAGAATGAGTCCCATTCCCACCTAGATACAGGAGAGTCTGGCAAATGTAGCCTATCCGGGTAGCTGCTTCTTGGGAATAACTTCTGCTCTGGAAAGAGGGACACAAAATTGTGGTAGGGAGTTAAATGTTTCAGCCATACATCTGAATCTTGGGAACTCCGTTATGATAGAATGGTTCACTGAGATGTTGCATTCTTCTAGTGTATGTCAGGCCAAATCCTGAGGGAAATAATGAAATTTTAAAAGGCGGGTTGTAAAAACAGTGTAACAGAAATAAGAATTGAACATCAGTGTGAAATTCATTGTTATTTAAATAATGTATCTTTTTGGTAGTTTAATTGCTAACATCTTATTGGAAACCAATTTTGGTTTTGTACGTTCAAACATGCCTACTAATATTGTTATGCTTACGATAAATACTTATAACTGTAATATATCTAGAAGACATACCATAAATCTCTAGAAAATGAGAAAAAAATGAGATGTAGACAGTGTTAATTTTTTTTTGTATGAAACTCAGGCAAACGAAAATCTACTCTCAAGCTACGTTTTGCTGAATAATTTTATTTAGTGATGAATTTATTCTAATAGGATAAAAAAGTGAAGGGTTCTTTTAGGGATTAAATGCTTATACCAATTCTTCTGATTGCTTATCACCCTATGTTTCTGAATTGTAAGTTTCCATGTTCTTTTTTCTATTTGGTTTCGCTGTACCTTTCTCCTTACATTTTCCCATGAGCCTTCTTCAGCCCTGCCGCCTTTTAATCTGTGTCTGTTCATTTCTTACGTCTCTCTACAGGTCTCTCTGTCTTCTCTTTCTGTTTATGGAGTTCTTCATCTGTGGACAATGGAGAATGGTGAGATTTAGATTAGACCTCAGCGGTATTGAAATTTAAAGTGTCTCAGTGAAAACATCCATAGCCTTGCTGTGATACTTATTGTAAGGAGCAGAGGGCAGGTGTTTAATGCCTGAAGTCAGTGGGATCGCCGTGTACCTTTATATGACAATCTGCTTGTCACATCTCTGTGTTCATCCTTGGCCCAGAAATTGTCATTAAGTTAGAACATGAACGTGGTTCTTCCTCTTGCTACATTTTTTTTCAGTGACAACCCACACCTTTCCCCCCACTACTTACTATGTTTCCTCAAGTGCATTTCTTTCATGTTATTAACAGCCCGATTCCCACTCACAGTGGATAACTAGAGATACAGCGATAGCACTAAATGACAATGAGGCAAAATCATTGAAAACACACAAAGGAATTTGTGATTCCAGCCATCTGTAATCTAATTGTTTCAAGTCCTGGAAAATTATCAAATACACTTATTTGTAATTCAATCCCTGCTAGAAATGTCAGAAATCACATAGCCATCTAGTACAATTATGTGTCCAGGGCTCTTTGGAGAGTTCGGTATGAGCAGGAATCAGGGAGAGTGTATAAAAATGTATAGAAGAAAAACCATGTGAATGAAAAATATGGATTGGTTTTCTTTAAGGTATACTTTTTACTTATCTTTTTGTCCATAACGTATGACTGAAGTTTGAGGAGTGAGATGAAATTAACAGCAGTGTGTAAACAGAGTGATTCAGCAAAAAATAATTAATTGATCAGTGGATACAAAAAAGGGAAATAAGAGATGCTTGAGTCATTTCTGTGTCAGTTCTACAGAAAAGCTTTCAAGGTCTTCATAGGGCAATTATAAAGAAAGTGTGAAACAAGTATGATTCTAAAATAAAAACTTGGAATCAAAAGGTACTTGGGGCGCCTGGGTGGCGCAGTCGGTTAAGCGTCTGACCTCAGCCAGGTCACGATCTCGCGGTCCGCGAGTTCGAGCCCCGCGTCAGGCTCTGGGCTGATGGCTCGGAGCCTGGAGCCTGTTTCCGATTCTGTGTCTCCCTCTCTCTCTGTCCCTCCCCCATTCATGCTCTGTCTCTCTCTGTCCCAAAAATAAATAAAAAACGTTGAAAAAAATTAAAAAAAAAAGGTACTTAATATAATTTTATTTTTTATTATTACAATTTTTTTAATGTGTATTCATTTTTGAGAGAGAGAGAGAAAGCATGAACAGGGGAGGGGCAGAGAGAGAGGGAGACACAGAATCTGAAGTTGGTTCTAGGCTCTGAGCTGTTGGCACAGAACCTGATGTGAAGCTCGAACTCACACACTGTGAGATCATGACCTGAGCCAAAGTTGACGCTTAACCGACTGAGCCACCCAGGCGCCCCTGGTACTTAATATAATTTCGAATACTTGGTGTTGAGATGAATCACAGTTATGTTTCAATTATATATAAATAAATAGTGCCTAGTTTATTAATAGAATTAAAATATTCTGAAAATTAATGTTTTAGTTTTTTTTTTCTATCTCACATATTGAGAAGTTTACCATTTTCTTGTTCTTCTTAATCCTTCCTTTTCTCCCTCCCTCCTTTCTCCTGCATGTCACAAGTGCATGTTAAAATATTAATGATTTTTAAATAGAAAGTGTGAAGCATCAATCACTTCTCGTAGAAGATTCTTGAACACAAAAGAGTAGGCTTTAACAGAACTGACTGTCATCATGCCCAGTTCCACGGCTCAAAGACAATTTTAGATGCCCTAGGATCAGTGAATTCTGTGGTCCCCACTGTGTGTATCCAACACAGGGGATTGTGTGAAACTTATTTTGGTTCACACAAATCTCAGAAGATTTTGATCAAGTTATAAAACAATTTTAGGACTATCCCAAATTCAAGCGATTACCGAATTACTCATATGGTTTGAAAATCAGAAATCCCTGTAACCTTCAGGTATCCTCAGGTATCTGGAGAATCAAGCTAGATTTACTCATTCTGTGTTTGTAGCAAGAGTTTTATTTTTAGCCAATGTAAAGCACTGGAAACAATGGTCATTTCTGACGCTCTGTCATACAGTTGCAAAGCATATTAAAACATGCGTTCTATGCTGCATTATTTGCAAGTTTATTTGTGATCACTGTTTGGTGCATGAAGAAATACACTTGGCTTAAAATGTGTCGCATTGTTACATTCAGCCTTCTGATATTTGTGCTACTTACATAAAATATAACACATCTTTGTCAGCATGTAAGAATCCTAGGGATCTTGTACAGGGAGGTAAAGTAGGCACAAAGCAGCCATGGTATCATGGCACGATATACCGTGAATGTGAAACTTAGAGCTGGAAGTAGCAGCCCTCCCACTTAGGATTTTTGTGGCCTTGGCCACAGCACTTAACCTTTCTGAGCCTTGGTTTCCTCATTTGGAAATGGTGGGAATCATTTCAGGAACCTATTTCATTCGGTTGTTGTGAATTTTGTTTGTTATTTGTTTATATTCTCTCTCATTCCACAAAGGATTTGAAATGGCATGTGTATATTTGAAGATAAAATGTATTTGTCAGTGCTTTGTAGATTACACAAATGTAAGCTACCAGCCATTACTTTGGGGACCTTTTGGGTTCCTGGGGAAGTCTATTCCTTAGAATGAAGCATTTTTAAGCAGATGTTCCAGACAGTTCTATTTAACAATTTCAAATAAAACAAATATTTATCCATGTGTGACATAGACTGGTTATAGGTGCCAATTTAAAATAAACCCGCGGGAAAAGAAGACTCTCCAAGGCCTTTTGGCTGAAAACTAAGTGCAGCTAATAAAATTATTGGATTCTCACATACTTAATGGCCCTTAATTGAGAAGGTTATGTACAATGACTAGAGGTCTTAAGGAGTAACGCTTCAAAATACATTTGTGTTTTGTTAATCATCACAAACATGCATAAACATTTGAAAAAGAGTAGAGCTCATAGGTGCGAGTCATTTTTCTTCAGCTTAAAGACAATGCTTTTGTTGCACTTAGAGTTGAAGGATACCTCACAAGAACACAGAGGCTTTGAAATACCAGTGGTCTGCTAGTTCCTTTAATTCGTTTTATTATCATGTGCCATTTGCCTTAATCTGGAGTTGCTAACCGTGCTTATCTGCCCTCTGCATCTAAAGCCTCCAGAAAGATTGCTCTGGCATGGCCTAATAGCTTTTATCAGCTCACCCAGTGGCTCTTAAGCTTTGATGCTTGAAACTCAGGAGTTAACCACACGGTGCCAAGCCCTTCTGAACACGTCAACTGCTTTCCTCCGTAATTGATTGCTGTTTATGCCAAGGCAGCCACAAACCCTTCTCCTCCTTCCCTTTGTCAAAGTGAAATGGAACCTAAGGACAGAAGATAGTGGCTCTTTTGCCACACCCCCTCCAATTCTCATGGCCTAATTTGCTCAGAGAGGAATTACTTCTGGACATATGCATTGCCACAAGGTTGGACCCTCTCTCACTTTTGTCTTCTGCTGTAAGCGCCTTTGATTTTTCGGTCTAGTCTCTATATAGTATATCTGAGCTGATAGTAAAATTGTTAATAATCTATACATTTTGGCTTCTCTGGCAGACATGCTTGCTTTTCCTCCTTTTCTGTAAAAATTGTCTAGGGAAATTTACTTATTTAATTTTTTAGAGAGAGAGAGAGAGACAGAGCATGAGTGGGGGAAGGGAGGAAGGACAGAGAGAGAGAGAGAGAGGGAGGCACAGCATCTGAAGCAGGCTCTAGGCTCTGAGCTGTCAGCACAGAGCCCAATGTAGGTCTTGAACCCACAAACCGTGAGATCGTGACGTAAGCCAAAGTCGGATGCTTAACTGACTGAGCTACCCAGGTGCCCCTGTCTAGGGAAATGTATTAAGTGAGCCTCTATTGTCTTTAAAATCTAAAAAAAATACCCCATTTCTAAACATTGAAACTTCTGAAAACATTCACTTGACATTCCAGTTCATGTTGCACAGAAAATTATAAAAATCATGGAATAAGTTTTTTTCCCCACCCTTATAGTAAATAAAGCTGCATTTTCAATGACTGCATGAGACATACAGGCTTGAGAAGAGTTTTGCAATAAACGTTATATTCAGCAATTATGATTTCTCTGAAAATGAGTAGTTAAGAGGCCGAGGGTCCACATGGATGAGAGAGAGAGTACGCTTTAGTGGTTAAAATGCTCTGACTTTAGCTAGCATGGATCAGCTGAATTCTGGGTTCCCATTTACCAGTTGTCTATCCTCAAACAGTTATTTAAACTCTCCAAGACTTCATTTCCTCACATATGAAATGGTGATGATGTTCTGAACTCACAGGATATTCGGGAGATAAAATGAGGCGAATATGTAAAGCACCTAATAAAATACTGGGCACATAATACCCACCAAGTTAATGGCAGCAGCTATTGCTGTGATTTTTGTTGTTGACAAGCTGAGAAAAAAAGTTGCATTTTTTTTTTTTTAGTGTTCCTTCTGCTAAAGTCAATTTAGAAAACTTCCCTCAGACATACCATAATCTCTAAGCAGGAAACAGGCAGCCTTGGAAGAGCAGAGTTTGGAGACTGGATTCTGTGTGGGGAGGGCCACAGCCCAAGTCTCAGACTGCCTTCTCCCTGCTAATTTGTAGCATCATATGATGTGACTGTACCACCTGTCCTGGAGAGGTTAGTGACTCCTCTGCACCTAACAATGGCACCTCAATTTTTATTAACAGGAACTTTACACTTCTTAATCGCATTCTTGCAAGGAAAAGAGAATCTTTTTCCCCCCTTCTCCCTCCCACTTCTCTCCCCCAGAGAAAGAGCTTAACACACCATTTGGGATGTTATAAAAATGGAAAAGACTCAAGTTTAAAATAATATAGCGAGTGGTTGAAAAGCTGCACATCTACCTTCACGTTCGCCTTCTTAGTCCTTTGCGTTTACATGTAGCCTTTCCTTCAAAGAAACAATTCATCTTTAATATGTCTTATGCCATTCACTCCTTTATATCTAATTGGCCCAGTGATTTCCTCCGCTTAAATGTAGCATTTATCAATCACAACTAGCAATGCATGTTATGGTGTTAACAGAAAATTCCACAGGACCCTCTTCACACTGGGGAAAGGGAACATCTGCTACTTTCATATTAGGATGCCAGGATTTAGAGGTCAATGTGTTTCCCCATCAAGGCTTAAGGCTTTGGGGATCAGGGGAAGTGTCAGGCTCCAAGCAGCATAATGAATGGCAGTTGCTGACTGGCGAGGTTTGCCTGTTCTCAACGGGGGGATAGTGCTGTTCAGCATAATGAGCTGGGTCTCTGTGTGCTAAACGTACCCAGCTTGGGGAGGGAGGCAGACTCTGCCTCCCCCACCCCCACCTCCAAGTTCCGAACTGTATTTTCATCTTGGAAGAAATTATATTGAGATCTTCATTAGTGGCACCCAGCAGGGTTAAGGCTCCATGAGGGCTGATAAGCTCTATGGCTAAAAAACCCATCAGCCTTTGAGCAGGGAGCTGAAGGTTTAAGTTGCTTGAACTGGAAAGAGTCTGAAGAGGTGATTATGTTAAGCAAGTAATGTGTATCGGTAACATGGAATCAAATTATTAGGGTCAGTAACTCCTGGCTTTCCCAGTGCATTAAATGAAGACATAACATTGCATTTGTGCCGGGTTCTTCTTGATGCCACGAGTGTCAGCACTGACCGGTCATATGTACTTCACAGCATGTCACCTCTAATTTCATGGGATTATCTGCACTGTTGCTTTAATAGATACTCATGATCTTCAGCTTCCTTTGAACTCACAGCAGGGCAGTGCAAAGTCATTATTGTAAGCACTTCTGTGCTTTTTGTGTTACATATAAAATTATTATTACTATCATTGAGAAAGGGAGATATATCTTGCTCTCATGCTTCCAAAAGCGTGCAACTTATTTGCTGATGAGGGAAGCTACCGAAGGGGAAAAACTGAATGGGAAAGACCTTTCTGAAGGTTAGTGTTAGAGAGGTGTCAAGGCAGTGACTTAGTATTAGAGAGGTATAGAGGACCATGGTTCTCAAAGAATGGTCCCCTGGCCAGTCACATGGGAATTGCCCAGGAACTTGTCAGAAATGCAAATCCTACTGAATCAGAAACTCAAGGTGGGTTCGGCAAACTGTGTTTTGAGAGGCCTTCCAGGAGGTGGCTGTATGCTCAAGTGTGAGAGACCCTGCTATGGCATTTACGGGGGACCAGAATGGGATAGACCCATTTGTTCTGGGGGTAGAGAAGTAGAGAAGACAAATGAAGTATCTGCTCCCATGGACCTTATCAAATTACAGAGGAATATGTAGTACTTCTCCCCAGTAAAACACACATACAACAACAGATCCTGTAATTATCGTGTGTACCATTTTAGCCTTTGTCTGAATCAGCCTGTTATCCTATCGTCTTTGCTTTCAGAGAATGACTAACAAAAGATGACTAATAAGCAATTCCTTTGTGCATTTCAGAACCATCCCCCTTGCAATCTGTATATCCATGGCCATCGTCACCACCGGCTACGTGCTAACAAATGTGGCCTACTTTACGACCATTAGTGCTGAGGAGCTGTTGCTTTCAAATGCAGTGGCAGTGGTAAGTCCAAGTTGGGAACATGCCAATTTGAATTTAGGTTAATGAGTTGATGCAATTTTACAGTAGTTCCCTCCAGCAGAAAGTGTTTTGAAATTCAGTAATCTTTTCTTGACCTGAATGATAATGAGTATATAAAAAATTTAGAACACACCTTAGCAATTCCATTTAACTGAGACAGCCAAAGTCCTATATGGTTTCCTGCATTGTTCGTTTCCTGTAAAGCATTTCCACATATACGTGCTGGGAAACACATTTCCACATGTGCATGTTGAATAGAAGATACTTTTCCAACGTGACTTTAAGGATAGGTGGGCAGTTACTGAACTTAAATGAATGTATTTTTTGGCATGCAAATTGTGATTTATTCTAATCTTTCCTGTTCATAAACTTTTCAAATGCTGAGTTCAAATCTTTTTTCCAAAGTACCACTTAAGAATTTCCAAAGGACCATACGTATTTGTTTTTTCTAGTCTATCCTTTTGAATACCAGTAATGGGATATTATTAATTTTAGGAAATACTGAGTTATTCAAAGTTAAGCAGATGTCATTGCTCTAGCACTTCTCAGAATACTAAAGATGCTAATGTGCATTTTAACTCCCTAAGAAGTGGATACTTATAATTTTACAACACTTTCCAAAATTTATTTGACCTCAGGACCATCTTTGCTCTCAAAGGTCATGTTACAGGAATGTTATTCTGTGACACATACTTTTATTTTGCATCAAAACTTAGCTGGTAAAGGAGCATTTCTTTGTGACCTCATAACAATGAAGGGTGAAAATATAACTTCCCATCGCTAGATGTCAGTTCCTTTTAAAATAGTCACTATTACCTCATATCAGCAACATCCACAGGGAACAAATTATCTCATTTCGTGTGAACCTCCATGCGTGTTCACTGTATTAAAACAAGACTTTGCCGCTGCTGTAAGTCCTAACAGACAACCAAATGTACAAAGTTTGCTAATGTCGGGTCAGTCATCTCATCTTCCCAGACAAAGGGCAGCACTTACTCTTTGAGTGCAACATGGCCCATTAATTACATAGCACCAGCTGCATCAAGGACAACTAAAGAATCCCACATCGTGGTTGTTGGGTTTTTGTTTTTTGTTTTTTTGGGTTTTTTTTGAAAATACATCCTTCATGGAAATTTGCAGTGTTGCATATACTATGGCATGAAAGGAAATTTTGGAAGTTTTGTTTCTCTTTCATATTTTCTGTGGCTTGATCTTCTCAAGCTTGTATTTGTATTCTAGCCTTTTTATGGGAAACCACAGAAGGAACTGGCAGATCCCTGAGAGGGAGGGAGTGACTCAATACAGGGAGATTCAGCTAATGTGATTATTCTAGGCACAAGATTTTTGGAACTGCTCGTATATAGGTGAGATAAGCGATTAAGTCATCAATTATTTCTCACTATACTTTGTGTCCTAACAGGAGGATTGGGATATGAAACAAGTTATCTGTAATACTTCTCAGTGTACATTTGTACCTCACTATAAAAATGTGGCTTTCCAGGTTGAAGAGAAGGCATTGAAGGATTTCTGTCTCCAGTGGGAGAACTTCTGAACCGAGTTTTTTTTTACTTACCAGAATCAGAGATGATAGACATCGTAGTTAATAAAGAGTCAATAAATGGATCGTTGCTTTTTGGAAGTAGAGAGAAGGTGCTTATTTAGACCTTTGGCCATAGTTTTGCAAAAAGCAATGCCACGATACTGCTTTTGATTATTGTCTAAGAAGTTAGCCTGACCCTCACCACAAAAAAAGATTATAAAGCATACACGTATCACCAGACTAAAAAAGAAAGTCAGAGAGCGAGTTTGGACTAAATTGTTTCATTTTATTCCACTTTCTGGCAGAGCATTAATTTGCTTCGTTCTGTCTCTCACTAGACCTTTTCTGAGCGGCTACTGGGAAATTTCTCATTAGCAGTTCCGATCTTTGTTGCCCTCTCCTGCTTTGGCTCCATGAATGGTGGTGTGTTTGCTGTCTCCAGGTGAGCGAGTTCAAGCATTTCCAGAAATGCATTTCTGTTTTTGAGATTGGATGTGATAAGAGTAGGCTTAAAAAGAAAAGAAATAGTGCCTCCAAACCTGTTGTTTTTAAAGAGACATGTAAGATCAAAGTCCTCGTCCAAGTATCAGTAGCATGTCTCATTCTGCCCAGTAGAGGGCACTGCTTGTCTACTCATAGCCTACACTGAAGCCTGGCAGGGAACTTTTTTCTTTTTCTTTTCTTTCTTTTTCTTTTTCTTCTTCTTCTTCTTCTTTTTTTTTTTTTTTTTTTTTTTTTTTTTATAGTATGTCTACAGAGTCTAACAACAGCATTTTATTTCTGGTGATAAAATCTCTGTTTCTCTAAAGGTGACAAGAGAAAAAGTAAAGCCAGAGACGCCAGTAATCACTACCCCACCACGTGCATCCCTTTTGTTTTGTTTCATGCCAAAGTCCCCTTTATTTTAACATAAGATTAAAATCCAATCAGAAAAATACAAATATAAGGTCATACGTGTGCATGTCTGTGTGCGCGTGCACGCGTATGTGTGTGTAGCTGTGTGTATTGGGCTGGATCGGATTGACAGCACGCATACGATACTAAGAATCTAGAACTAGATTCACCGTCAGCTATTTACATGTAGGGAGAGCTATGCTGAGTCGAATGTTGCTATTGTTTCCCCTCAAAGCATAATGTAATGTGTTGGTAGATTTTCTGAAATTCGAAGTCAGATTTCTCTTGAGTCTCTGCCTTATCTGAAAAGCGAAACCGAAGTAATCTCCTAAGAAATGACAAACCATATGGTATAAAATTAGATGCAAGTGTTCTCTTAGGTTTCTGGATTTTTCCCTTTGAAATGATCAATTATCCAGTCAACTCCATCCACATTTTTCTCCCATCAGGTTATTCTATGTTGCGTCTCGAGAGGGTCACCTTCCAGAAATCCTCTCCATGATTCATGTCCGCAAGCACACTCCTCTGCCAGCTGTTATTGTTTTGGTAATGCATATTAAAAAGTATACCTAGATAGAAGCTTGAATAATGGGTTAGCAAAGAGGAATTCAAACCAGACTGTAGCTAGTGCTTTACTTTCTATTCGTTGCTAAATCGGATCTATATATATCTCGGTGGAGAGTGAGAGGCAGGATACTTTCCATCGCTTCCCAGTATTTCTTATTCAGTATTTCTGATGCGTATTTGATGCTATGGGACAATAAGCACATCACTTCTTTTGCACCTTTGTAGAAATGCGTGAGGTCTAAGGGAAGTGATTACCTTGGCTTCTGTCATCGACACAGAGTCTCACAGAAAAGAATGTAGAGCGAGTCCCATTTCTACATACTGAAAGTGGAGCTAAGAGCCACAGTCCAATAGCACCAAGATGTCATATCATAGGCCCCTTATAATGAAATGCACGCAAAATTAGAGGCAAAATTGGATGAAATCCTAGACAGTGCAGTGATTCTGTGATAAAAAAGGGAAATATTTGAGTGCACCTCTAAAGGGAAGAAATAAAAGCACCAAACCTGAGATGTGAGTTATAGAATTCACCATGCAGAGAAAAGGAGTTGTGAAGGGTCGGGTACAGAAGACTGTGCAAGGTATAAAAGTCCTCAAATACCCATTGGCAATGTTATATTCACTTTTACCTACTACTTTGTAACATTTTTGTCAAATGGAATCTGCTGTCAGGGAGCAGAGTAGAATACATCGGACACTTTGCTCTATGCATTTAATCTGTTTCAGAATGTTTCCTTGAAATTTCTTTGTAAAGTATGCATCCTCTCTGTGCCGAATCTGGAAGTTAACGTCACTTGTGGGAACAGAATGTATTATTCGGTGAAGAGGGCTTTCATTTTAAGCCTCTGCTATCAGTGGTGCTGTCCTTGGCATGTGCAGCTGCAGAGACATTGCTAAGCTGGTCTCTGTGCTTCATTCTTTTCTGCAGTCTTGAGGGTCACACATGGCAAGCACACGGGCAGAGTAAGTGTGGAGGAAGAAAAGGTCAATATTTTGCATTCGGGAGACGGCAGAATCCCCTAGAAGTGGCTGTGTTTCATGTGTGTGCATAGCCAAGGGCCTCTCAGAAACCATTTACAGAGCCCTCTGCGCATTTTCTAATTGGGGACACTTTTGATCTGAGGCATTAGTTATTTACCAATCCTCTCAGTCTCTAGATCTTTAAATTTAAGTCATTGACTATCCGGTGTTTTACTCTTTGAAAACACATTCTCTTCTCTCAAATGAAAAAATAAATAAATAAACCGACTAAAAACTAAACATCCACATAGAATTCTCTCTGATTAAGTGGTAATGGTGTTCTTCTCATGCCGCTACTGGTGCGTAATGGAGTATAAGAGCAGAAAATACAGAATATCAGTGTGGTAGATTATCAGTATAAATAATCATGAAAAAGATCATCATGATTTGTAGTGATGTTATTGTTTGTTATCAGCTGTGTTCTCTCTTAACTCAGTGAGTGTGGTTTTTCTCCCCCTTCCCCCAGCACCCCTTGACGATGATAATGCTCTTCTCGGGGGACCTCTACAGTCTGTTGAATTTCCTCAGTTTTGCCAGGTGGCTTTTTATTGGGCTGGCGGTTGCTGGGCTGATTTATCTTCGATACAAACGCCCAGAGATGCATCGTCCTTTCAAGGTAACCTCAGTAATCTTGATGGGTTTACATAAATCTTTCCCCTAATACCTAGTCCTCCCTTAGTCATAACTTGATGATGAGGAACTTGGGCGGGGGGCAGCATCCTCTGGAATAAAATGCTTAAGTCTTGCAGGCAGTGCCTTCTTATCGGATTTATTTTAGCTTGGAAAAATAATTCAGCAAGTTGTTTATGTGCGGTGCCTAACTTTGTATGTCACATTTCTGAAAAGTAGTAGATACATAGGGCATTTGTCATGTTGCTTTCTCTTGAATGTGTCTAATGACCTGATGTGTTCAAAGTACGGGATACTTGTGTTTTTATGCTGAGTAATTGTGGATGGCCATGCTGAGAAAGACAGAGGCAGATACATATGGAATTGTCACTAATTGAAACTCTAAAAAGGATGCTGCTTTACAAAACAGGCACTTTAAGTATTCTTAGATGTTAGGACTTGTTATGTTGCTCTTCTTATACGTTCTAGAAGGTATATTCTAGAAGGAATAAAAATGTAAAATAAAGAGGGAAGGTGAAGATGTATCAACATATCCTTAATAGAATACCCTTTACTGTGACTAAGCATTTCCTTTTGCGAGAGTTGATGAATATGTTTCTCATCTCCTTTAGCCTTGAACATTCACGGATTGATTTGACCTCACTATCTATTTGCTTTTAAGAAATAACACAGATAATGTTGTCAGTCATGTTGTCAGAATTTGTTTCTAATTACATCCGTTGCCTAATGCTGGCAACATCTTTATTAGCGGTTGAATAGGAGTTGGTCTGTTTTATTCCTGTCAGTTCTTATTGTGAGTCTCCCAAAGAAAATCAATATGCACTGAAAGGCTTTAACACGTAACAAGCAGCCCGTGCTCTTGACTCTACATTCAAGCAGATTCTAGTCATAATTATCAAAGAGCCAACCTTTTGAAATCAAAAACATAAGTCACACTGGTATTTAACTAGTGAAACAATTCAAAGAAAACATCTCTCATGAAACATACTTCATTATCCTAGGTTTGTTCTTTTCAAAGATTTTTTTAAAAAGATTTCAGGGAGTAGGTTTGCTACATTCTCTGTGCCCTATTAAAGAGCTGTTGCTCTTACGGTAAGGTGGGATGGTGCCTGTAACCTGCTCACATGACCAGCGGGGATCGTCTGATCGTATGACTTGACCGACACACTCTTCTTGAACCCATCTTCTGTCTCTGGAACTGTTTGAAGTGATTTTTTTTTTCCCCCTTGTGCTGTGTTCCAGGTGCCACTGTTCATCCCGGCTTTGTTCTCCTTCACGTGTCTCTTCATGGTGGCCCTTTCCCTGTATTCGGATCCATTTAGTACAGGGATCGGTTTCATCATTACTCTGACTGGGGTCCCTGCATACTATCTCTTTATCATATGGGACAAGAAGCCCAAGTGGTTTAGAAGAATGTCAGGTAAGACTCTTACACAGTTTCAGGACCTCTTGAGAGACTATATTGTAGAAGACCCGTCTATGTGTACATACACACATGCACCTTAAAAGTATAAGTAAGGTAACTGCTAGTTTAAATACATTATTACATGTTAATTAGAACTAGGAGAAGAAGAAGCAGGAAGGATGTTTAGGGTAGAGCCACTCAATCCTTTCAGGATATTTAGTTTGAGCTGCTCTAATCACTTCTTAAGAGAGCTTTTTTAGATAGAATTTTATCAGCAGTTCTATAAATGACCTAATTGCTTTCTCGAATCCCTTACTAACCTAATTATTTTTTACTCTGGGTTGAGCTCAGCTTATTGATTCTATAGCATAACCTGCTCTTGCTGAGGGATAGGGAGTTAGGCAGAGCCCTACAAAGGCCTCAAATATCATGATTACGACACAACCCTATTTCATTGGCCTGGTGAATCGCTAAAGGGTCGTAAGAAGAGCAAGAACAATGAAGAGAAGAATTATACCTCACATTTATGTTGCGATTTCTATGTGTTAGCACATATATGACCTTATTTAATCCTTGTAACAACCTTCTGAAGTAGGAAAAATCATTATCTCCATTTTCCAGATACTGAGTTATACAGTGGAAGAATTCGTATAACTTGTTCCAAGTCATGCAGATATTAGGTAGACCAGCTAGAATTCAAATTCAGGCAGTGCTGTATTTTATAAAAATCGTTGTGGGTACAGTGAGGATGGATTACAGAGGGTCAAGGCTGAAAGGGCCCAGGACTGGTAGTTACCACGGTAACCCTGCATAAGGACTGAGAAGGCTCTGATCATGGACGGTGCTGGCAGGGTCCAAGAGAAAGTGAAAGATATTAAAGAGGAAAACCTAAAAGGTCTCAGGGACCAGGTAAATTGCGGGGAGAGGAAATATAGGAGAGGAAATATCGGGGAGAGTAGATAGAAAGGGTGCTTAGGACAGCCTCTGTTGACAGCCTACCTATCTGTCAGGGCTCTGCTGAGTGAGGTTTTTCCTTACCTCATCTTGTTCTGTCTTGCACAAGCTCCATTTGTGAGATGGTGCTTATTAGTCCTATGTCTGATGGGAAACAGGACTCAGGGAGACGGAGAATTTATTTTTGAGTGTAAAGATTTTAAACCATTGAGCCAGGATTTGAACCCACATCTGCTGGACGTCAAAGTCCACGGTCTTTCTAGAGTGGGCACCTGAAGGACACGAGAGAAGTAAAAAATATAGCCAGAGGAACAACCATGTTCTTGCTACTGAGTTAGGGGAGTTTAGAAAACAACTTTTGTTCTCACCCGCTTGAATTTACTTCTTTTACTGTAATTAATTTTTAAAAACCTGGTAAAAAGTTCAGGGAGGTTTCTGATATCTCTGATAAAATTGTGAACAAATAATGTCAGTGTTACTAAAACTCAAAAACAAACAAACAAACAAACAAAACCCCTGCAATAATATGTCTACATATTGACTCTCTAGCGTGCTACAGAAACTCATTTAGAAGTCAGCCATTTAAAATAGACTTTTGATACTACTCTTTATTAGCTTTTAATTGGTATTTGGTATATTTAGACCATACACTGCTATTTATATCTGAATTTTGTTTTCTAGCTGGTAACACTATTCCCTGAAGAGGTATTACTATAAAAATTGGGTTCCTCGGGGCGCCTGGGTGGCGCAGTCGGTTAAGCGTCCGACTTCGGCCAGGTCACGATCTCGCGGTCCGTGAGTTCGAGCCCCGCGTCGGGCTCTGGGCTGATGGCTCGGAGCCTGGAGCCTGTTTCCGATTCTGTGTCTCCCTCTCTCTCTGCCCCTCCCCCGTTCATGCTCTGTCTCTCTCTGTCCCAAAAATAAATAAACATTGAAAAAAAAAAAATTGGGTTCCTCAAGGCTAACACGGGCACACTGATTGTCTAGCAGGGTATTTAAGCTCGATTTCTTGTTAGATCACACCAGTTTTCTGTGGGATATTTTTAGTTCCGTTTTCTCCATGGTAGGCAGCAAATATAGAAACTTTTCTGAAAGGAAAAAGAATCTTGTTGAACAATAACTACCATCCTGATGACCAACGTTTAAGACGAATTAGCGTTCATCACTGTGAGGACTGGGTCTATCTCAGATCCTGGCCAGAGACAGTTCAAACCCCTGAGCACCATGGAAAAGCCAGAGAACTGAGGAAGAAAGAGCTAGTACTCCTACAGTTGGGCTATGATGAGAAGGAGCATGATGAAAGAGCCAACTCCATGCTTTCCCCCACATAGTAGGGATTGTGTTCTTCCTGTTGGGAGGCAGGCAACTCTCAGTGCCCTTTCCTGTTGCTAACATGCACGTATTTTGCACCATTTCTTTGTCAGTGCATACCAGCTCCCCACTTTTCACACTTGACCCCTCTTTGATGGTTTTCCACGCTCATGTGATGCTGAAGTTTTTTTGTTGTTTTTCTGTCTCTAATGATGTTTCAAACATCTCCAAGGACTCCAAATTTAGTGTAGCCATTTGTGAAAGCAGCCGCCATGCAGTAGTCCCCTAATGGTTATTTGGATCTCAAAAATGCCATTAAGTCTTACCAGGGAGCATGGCAATTCTGCCTTTAAACTGTGAGCCTTGTAACCCTTTATCTTTATAGCTGCCTTGAAAGTGAGTAGCAAAAACAACAATCCTCCATAATTTTGTTTGATTTTCCTCTTAGGCGGCATTCTTGTAGTAAAATAAAGAAAATTCATAATATTTATTGCTGCGATAGCAAGTATTTTCCTCGCCTTTGGCCAAAACAAAACACTCATACACAGACACACAAACAGCAGAGTCTTGCCCACTACCTTGCCTCTTTTCCCAACTGCCTCCTCATTAGGAAAAAAAAAACCTCAGTGTGAACTTGGAGAGCATCTGTGATTTGATATCAAAGTTTTGTTGTTGTTGTTGGGTAACATTCTTTAGACCTTCTGTTGTCATTTATTTTCACCCTAATATACATGAACAGGTTAGCCTTCCGAAATGATAGTTGACCAAAATACATCTTGCGTAAGGTGCTTCCGCAAACAGTGTGAGGTAACCGAACAGCCTTCAGAAAATGGTGAAAAAAGCCACACGGTACAGATAGCCAGGAATGTTCAGAACCAGAGGATCTGAGATTTTCTGAGATTTGATGAATTTCTCTGGCCACAGGATGCCAGTGTTGAACCACATTTTGTTTGATAGCATTCCTAGGGTGAAAAGAAAATGTGCTCTTAAGGGAATAGTCAGATACACAGAACACATTTTTCTGCCATCTGTGACAGAGTAGTGAATTTTTCTGGGTATTTTTTTAAATGTATTTATAGAAACATGAGCTTCTCACCCAAGGAAAATGGGGCAGACACCCCACTGACATACTCAAATACACAGAGGTAGCTAGACGTGGCCAGCTCTGGCTAGGGCCAGCAACAGCTGTTTTACTTGGCTGCCCCTATTTATCAGCCCAACTGTGTCAGGGCTGAGATGAGTGGGGTGACCGGAAGTTGGTCCCTCTTGTCAGGGCAAGATATGGAGGGCGACTGTATTTAAGCAACATCTTTGATTACGAAGAAGGGTACTTGGGAGCACCAGCAAAATGATCCTAGTCCATCTTTGTAGACAAGGACTTTGTAATTCTGGGGTCCTAAAAGCATATGCTTCTTACAGTCTGTCACGATAACTTCGTTTATGATACCTCCTTGAAAGCTGTGTAATGCATTTGACTGGCTGTTCAAGAAGACTGCATTGCCATATTTTAAATTAGTTAAGCTTGCCTACATTTCTCAGGGGCCCAGACCATCTTCACTGTAAGGCTGAAATGAAACCATGCATGAGAAATGTTTTGGAAGCTGTTTTTTTTTAAACAAAAACAAACAACAACAAATAAACAAACAAACAAACAACAACACACATACTGTTATTTTTACTATGGCTTGTGGAGAAGATTGGTTTTGTGCTAATACTTCACAGACTTAGCCCGTTTTGGCTACAGGTCCCCATACTTGTACCAAGTGTTCTTGGGTAAATCAGCTTTTGCAAGGTTAGTTGTTTCAGCTGATTTCAAAAATGACTGAACGTGAAAAGTAAAGCTAAAAATACTGCAATTGCTATTTGCTCTTGGGGCTTGCAGATACTGAAAACACCCAATGCAGACTCATTGGCCCAACTTTGTTTGAAAGGATAGTGTCATGGAGTTTATTATCTCCAAAGGCAAAAGCCTTAAATGAGCATGGATGCAGCTGAGTTCCACGTGCTCTGCAGCTTTTCTGGGCAAGCAGGAAGCTTCTATAGCGGGTTACTTGGGTCTGCTGAGTACCTCTGTCTGACCCCATGGATGTAGATGACCTAGAAGGAAAAGATGGTTTAGCTCTAACAGCTTACTCAGGCCAAAATCAGTCACTTCTGCCCAAACCTCCTTTATGATGACAATTATTCAAATTTTGAGATGCCAGGAGAGAATATGAGAGTCAGAAGAGAGAATGTAACAGAACTGATTGAACACGGAAGAAGGGAATGGGTGTGCAGAACCAGTAGACAGATTCTTTGCCCCTCTGTGTGCTGCTGAATAGAAGATCTAAATTGAGCTTTCAGAAAGGAGAATGTCACACTAGCAAAGCATCAGGATCTCTAAGTTGTTCTCCTTTTCTCTGAAACTGATGCTGTGTTGTGACATGGGTAAGTAAGAGGTCTAAGAAAGCAAAGGGCTGGGGGTCCCAGAATGCAGAAACAGACTTTTGGAAAAGGCTTTTGTTCAGTAGATAAATGTGAGTAGGCGACCCTCCCCCTGCATCCCCCCCCCATGCATGGAAGTGAGTACACACACACACACACACACACACACACACACACACACGCCAGTCATGGGAGGAAGAGTTGGAGAGGATGTAAATTTAACCTCACTGCTTTGCAATCCACTATTGCAGATGCCTGAACTCTCCTACTGTTTCAACCTACCAGATAGCCCTGGTTCCTTCTCTGCTTACAAAAGCCATATATCCCATTCTATTGATGGATACTTACCTTCCCACAATCTATTTTTCTTAGGTAATTTTACCACTTCCCTTTTCTGTAAACATGGATTTTTATTACCCTTGAGCACTCCCTTGTGTTCCACACACATCTCAGTGTAGAATAGGCTGTTAACAAATGTAATTTATTCAAGAAAAATTTACATGGAGGTTACCATTTGCCAGAACTGTGCTGGGCTCTTTATAATTAATGTATATTATAAAAATTAGTGCATGAAGGAAAACAACTTTGAAGAACACTATTGCAAAGCAAAGGATAAAAAATATACCTTTTGCAGTGACATGAAATAGTGCTTGGAAGGGACTATTACAGTTGACAAGTCATGAAAGGGGAGAAAGATTGTATGTCTGGATGAGAGACGATGTGGGTCTGAAACTATCAAGAAGATAGGCTCTAGAGGCTCCAGCATCAGTACAGTTTGAAGAGGTTCTGTAGGGATTGATTACAAAGATCAGAGATGAACAAGAACTAACACGCCGAGAAACTAGCATTGCTGAGTTCTAGGATTGCCAAGATAAAATAACCTTAGAGATCATCCAGCCCGCTAGTTTCTATATTTTAGTGTCTAGTAGAATCACAGATTTCTGGGCCCCACCTTCAGTTTCCAACTTAGTAGGTCTGGAATAAGGCTTTGAAAAGTTGCACTTCTGGTATATCAGCCTATGCTAGTGATCCCAGTCCAGTGATTACATTTTGGGAACTACTTTCTAATCTAAGCCCCTTCTTCTTTTAGTTAAGTTGTTTTTTTAATTGAGTTATACTTGACGTTATGACATTGTATAAATTTCAGATGTAGAATGTGTTGGTTTGATACATTTATATATTGCAATATTACCACACTAGCATTAACACCTTTTATCATGCCACATCTTTGTCATTCCCTCTTGTTATTGAGAACAGTTCATATTTAGTCTCTTAGAAATTTTTACAATACAATATTGTCGACTATAAGCACTATGTTTTGCATTAGATCTCCATAACTAAGTTTGTACTCTTAAACAATATCTCTCCAATTCCCTGACCCCCTAAACTCTGGCAATCATCCTTTTACCATCTATTTTAACAAGTTCAGTGTTTTAGATTCTATAATATAAGTGATATTATACAGTATTTGTCTTTCTCTGACTCATCCCACTTAGCATAATGTTATTGCAAATGGCAGGATTTCATTCTTTCTCATGGCTGAATATATTCCATTGTGTGTGTGTTTACGTGGGTGTGTGTGTATAATCACATCTTCTTATCCGTTTTTCTGTTGATGAACACTTAGGTTGTTTCCATATCTTGGCTATTGTGAATAATGCTCCAATTAACTTAGGTATGCATGCAGATATTCCTTTGAGATATTGACTTCAATTCCTTTGCACAAATCACCAGGAATAGGATTGCTGGATCATAGGTAGTTTTATGAGGAACTGCCATTATGTTTTCCATAGTGGGTATAGCAATTTACATTGCCACCAGTAGTGTATAAGGGTTCCCTTTCCTTCACATCCCCACCAATATTGGTTATCCCTTGTCTTTTTGAAAAAAAAAAAAACATCCTAACACGTGTAAGGTAATGTCCCATTATGGTTTTGATTTGCATTTCCCTGGTGATTATTGATGTTGAATACCTTTTCATTTACCTGTTAGCCATTCCTATACCTTGGTATGACATTTGAAAAAAATGTCTATTCAGGTTTTTATTTGGATTATTTTCTTTTTTGCTATTGAGTTGTAGGAGTTCTTTATTTTGGATAGTAGTCCCTTATCAGATGTATGATTTGTGAATGTTTTCTCCCATTCAGTAAGTTGTCTTCTCAACTCGTTGATTATTTCCTTTGCTGTGCAGAGCTGTCTAGTTTAGTATAACCACCCTTGTTTTAGTTTTTGTGGCCTGTACTTTTAGTGACTTATCATTGCCTAGACCAATGTCAAGGATCTTTTCCCCTATGTTTTCTTCTAGGAATTTTATGATCTTGGGTCTTACGCTTAAATCTTTGATCCATTTTGAGTTAATTTTTGTGAATGGTGTAAGATAGGGGCCCAAGCTAGGGTTTCATTCTTTTGCATGTGGATATACAGTTTTCCTCGAACAATTCATTAAAGAGACTCTCCTTTCTCCATTGTGCGTTCTTGGCATTCTTGTCAAAACTTAGTTTACTATATATGTAGGGATTTATATATAGGCTCTCTATTCTGTTCCCTTGACCTATGTGCTTCTTTTTATGCCATTACCATACTGTTTTGATTACTGTTGCTTTGTAAAATGGCTTGAAATCAAGTATTTTGAGGCCTCCAGTTTAATTCTTCTCTCTCAGGATTCCTTTGGCTATTCAGGGTCTTTTGTTATTCCAAACAAATTTTAGGATAGTTTTTTTCTATTTCTGTGAAAAATGTCTTTGGAATTTTGATTGGGATTGTATTAAATCTGTAGATTACTTTGGGTCATATGGACATTTTCACAATATTAATTCTTCCAGTATAGGAACATGAGATATATTTCCATTTATTTGTATCTTCTTGAATCTCTTTCATCAATGTCTTATAATTGTCAGTATACAAGTATTTCACCTCCTTGGTTAAATTTGTTTCTAAAATACGTTATTGTTTTTGATGTAATTGTAAATGGAATTGCTTTCTTAATTTCTCTTTCAGATAATTTGTTGTTACTGTATAGAAATGCAACTGATTTCTATATGTTGGTTTTGTATCCTGCAATTTTACTGAATTCATATATTAGTTCTAGCAGATTTTTAGTGGAGTGTTTAGAGTTTTCTATATATGAGATCACCATCTGTGAGCAGAGATCATTTTATATCTTTCTGATATGAGTGCCTTTTATTTCTTTTTCTTGCTTAATTGCTCTGGCTAGGATTTCCAGTACTATGTTTAATGCGTCCTTGCATCCTTGCATCTCATTAAGCCCACTTAATGATAGGTAAATGATCCTCTTATTAGGTTGTTGAATTTTATTTGCTAATATTTTGTTGAAAATTTTTGCATCTGTATTCATCAGGAATATTGGTCTGTGGTATTCTTTTCTTATAATGTCTTTGTCTGACTTTGGTATCAGCATAATGCTGGCCTCATAAAATGAATTTGGGAGTGTTCCTTCCTTTAGAATTTTTTGGAACAGTTTGAGAAGGGTTGGTGTTAATACTTCTTTAAATGTTTGGCCAGTGCAAACCATCTATTCCCAGGCTTTTCTGTGTTGGGAGGATTTTTATTAGTGACTCAATCTCCTTACTTGGTATTGGTTTAGATTCTTTTACTTTATGATTCTTTAGATTGTTTAGATTCTTTTACTTCATGGTTTAATCTTAGGAGGTCATATGTTTCCAGGAATTTATCCATTTATTCTAGGTTATTCAGTTTATTGGCATATAATGGTTCATAGAAGTCTCTCATAATCCTTTGTATATCTGTGGTATCAGTTAAAATGCCCCCTCTTTCTTTATTATTTTAATTTTTGAGTCCTCTTCTTAGTTAATTTCACTATATTTCTTGATTTCCCTTTTGATTCCTTTTTTGACCTATTGGTTGTTCAGGAGAATCTCTACATATTTGTGAATTTTTTAGCTTTCCTCTTGTTATTGATTTTATCTTTATGCCATTGCAGTTAAAAAGATACTTGGTATAATTTCAATCCTCTTAAATTTGCTAACAGGGTTTTGTGACCTATCATGTGATCTATCCTAAAGAATGTTCTGTACGTGCTTGAGAAGAATGTGTATTTTGCTGTTGTTGGATGGAATGTTCTATATATGTCTGTTAGGTTCATTTGGTCTAAAGTATCATTCAAATCCATTATTTCCTTATTGATTTTCTGGTCTGGATAATCTATCCATTGTTGAAATTGGAGTAGTGAATTTCTCTACTATTGCTGTCTATTTCTCCCTTAATAATTGCCTAATATATTTAGGTGCTCCAGGTTGGGGTACATATATGATTAAAATTATTGTATATTTTGATGAATTGATCCTTTTATCATTATGCAATCATCTTTTTTGTTTCTTTTTACCACTTTTAGTTTAAGGTCTATTTTGTCTGATATAAGCATAGCTACCCCTGCTCTCTTTTGGTTTCCATTTGCTTGAATTATCTTTTTTCATCCCCTTACTTTCAGCATGTGAATGGCCTTATGCTTAAATGTGTCTCAGGGCGCCTGGGTGGCGCAGTCGGTTAAGCGTCCGACTTCAGCCAGGTCACGATCTTGCGGTCCGTGAGTTCGAGCCCCGCGTCGGGCTCTGGGCTGATGGCTCAGAGCCTGGAGCCTGTTTCCGATTCTGTGTCTCCCTCTCTCTCTGCCCCTCCCCCGTTCATGCTCTGTCTCTCTCTGTCCCAAAAATAAATAAATGTTGAAAAAAAAATTAAATGTGTCTCTTAGAGGTAGCATGTAGACAAATATTGTTTTGTTTTTTTTAATCCATTTAGCCATACTGTGTCTTTTAATTGGAGATTAAGCCATTTATATTTAAAGTAATTATTGATCAATAAAAACTTACTACTGGCTCTTTGTTAATTATTTTCTGATTGTTTTGTAGTTCCTATGTTTAGTTCTTCCTCTCTTGCTTGCTTTCTTTATGAGTTGATGATATTTTTGTAGTGGTTTGTTTTGATTCTTTTCTCTTTAACATTTGGGTATCTATTATAGGTTTTTACTCTATGGTTACCATGAGGCTTTCATAATACATCTTATATTTATAGCCATCTATTTTAGGCTGGTAACAACCTAACTTCAATTGCATATTAGAGTTTTACCCATTTACTTGCCTCCCCCACACAATTAATTTTGATGTCCCAATCTGCATCTTTTACATTGTGTATCCATTAACAAAATATTGTACCCATAGCTACTTTCAACAATTTTGTCTCTTAACCATATTGCAAATCTCCAAGTCATTCACACAATACCATCGCAATATGAGTGTATTTTCAATTTGACTATATATTTACCTTCACCAGTGAATTTTACACTTTCATATGTTTTCATGTTACTATTTTTTTTATCTTGAAGAACCCTCTTTAGCATTTCTTATAGCCAAGTCTATCAGCTATAAATTCCTTCAGCTTTTGTTTCGTAAAATATTTACTCTTCTTTATTTCTGAATGACAGCTTTTCTGAATGAAGTACTCTTGGTTGATGCAGTTTTTTGTTTTTTGTTTTTGTTTTGTTTTGTTTTGTTTTGTTTTTCCTTTGAGGCCTTTGAATATATCACCCCATTCTCTTCAGGTCTGTAAGTTTTCTGCTAAGAAGTCCGCTGATAGCCTTAGTGGGATTTTTTGCCCACAGAAGGAAATTCTAGTTAAGGAGTCCCTCCTTGGCACCTGGTCTGACATGCTGGCACTCAGAGCCCCCAGAGTAGCATTGGAGCTGGCATCCTCAGATAAGACCACTGTGCCTGGAACCTGAGGCATAGGTGTGCTTGCCGTGGCTGTAGCACTGATGTCTACAGTGTGGGCATCTGCAGATAGCCCATGCAGCTGGTGCCTGGGTCTCAAAAGTTCACCACCGTGGCTCCTGCTGGCAGGAGGGAATGCAGCAGTGACAAAGGTCCTGGCATAACAGAGTGCAGTGGTGGCTTGGGCCCAGAGGGGCAAAGTGTGGTAGTAGAACAGCCTGAGGATGTGGTGAAAATCTCAACTCTGGCACCAGTGCACTCACAATAGCAACAGCATAACTCTGATAGTGGTCTGTTAAAGGCACATGTTGGGACCCAGGGATCCGGGCACAGAGCAGTAGCAACACTGCCTTGGCAATGACATTTCAGAACTACAACCAGACACCTGGGGGGTAGGGTTAAGGGCAGCGGTAGCCTTGTTCCAGCAGTGATGGATCAGAGCTCTGCCTTGAAGCTTGAGGGGTGGGGCCCAGGGTAGTAGCAGTGGCCCTAGCAATGATAGGTCAGAACTGTGACCTGGAACCCACAGGACAGGGGTCAGGGAAGCAAATGCCCATCTTGGCAATGACAGTTCAGAGTCCTGGGATGGGAGTTCTCAGAGCAATAGTGGAACAGCCCCAGTAATGGTAGCCAAAGTGTGACTTGGGACACAGGGAGTGAGTGACACTTAGGGTAGTGGCAGTGCCCCTGGCAATGATGAATCAGAGCCAGGACCTGGAACCTGGGGGCAGGGGGCAGCACAGTAAGAGTCCGTCTCTGAGCAGCAATGACAGTTCAGAGTCTTGACCTGGGCGAGTTGTGAGGGGAGAGCTCAGGGCTACAATAGCACAGTCCCAATAATGATAGCCAAAAAGTAGCTAGGGACTCTGAGGTTGGGGCTTAATGGAGGGGAGCTTGCCTGAGTAATGATGGGATAAAGCCCCATTCTGGGGCTAGAGTGGGCCAAGAAAAGTGGCAGTTCCAGTTTAGTGCATGGTGCTGTGCCGTGGCACCCAATGCTTGACAGCAGGGTAGGTACATCAACAGCCAAAGCCCGCAAAGGCAAGTCTTACCTCAGCAGCAGCCCCAGCCTCAGGGAGCAGATGAGGAGTGGGGGCACTCTAGGATGCTGCATCAACTGGGACCAGCATCACTGACGACTGTGGGAGACCTCAGTAGCAAAAGCTGCAGTCATTCACAGGATGAGGCTTGCTGGGGTCCTCCAGCTTCTGACTGGGGATGGGGTGATACAGGCAAAATGCTACATTTCTATGTAGACATCAATTTTTGAGCTCTGCCACACTTTTGTTCCTTTTTCTTTGTTGTTTGGAAATCTCCCTGAGCTGTTTTCCTCAGTTTGTAGCTGTTTATTTATTGTTCTTGGGTCTCTTCAGTTTGCGTGCATGCGTGCGTGTGTGTGTGTGTGTGTGTGTGTGTGTGTGTGTGTGTGTAGAGGCAAGTGTTAGGACTTCTAGCCCTCCATGCTGCTGATGGCACTCCCAAATCCCTCATTCTGCAGATGAAGTAATAAAGCCCTGAGACATAAGATGTTTTACTCAATAATAGTCTACAAGTTTGAGACTGGACATTACAGTATGAGTCAGTTTGATTTTGCTGAGGAATTGGTTGTAATGTCACAGGTACTAAAACAACAAAACAATTTGAAACCGAATATGAAGTGTAGTTTTGAATGTTTATTTATATCTTCCTTCTGTTGCCTCAAAATATTTTCGGCTTCCTGGTCTATGAATTAAAGTTCCTATTTGAATACAAAATATTAATGTATTCTTGCCGAGAAGCCATCATGGGAAGTTGCAGAAGTGACAAATAAATTAATTGAGCATGATGGGATTCTAATGAAGTAAATAATTCTTGAAAGCGCTCTGTGAAATAGGCGGTTGTGTATTTTCAGTATTCAACCCCAAATAATTCTCATGTTGCTGTTTTGATACATTTCTGATTTCTGTACATTTTTAATTTCTCTTCTTTATTCCTTTGTAGACAGAATAACCAGAACATTGCAAATAATACTGGAAGTTGTACCAGAAGAAGATTGTCATAAATTATGAATTAATGCATTTGAAATCTTGGCAATCTATGCTTGGCCTTGTTTCTGCCCAAAGGGCTGAAACAAAATGTGGATCTTCACTTCATTTTATGAAAATCCAGAAGATTTCAACTTTGGTGATGGACTAAAGGAATCAGTTATTTCTATTCGTATCTTTTAGTGTATTCAAACTGGTTTCTAAGAAATGTAGTTATAACTCCATGTAGTTATAGAAAGTGGATATGCAAGCCTTCCATGAGCTCACATGATCTTTGAATCCCTGATACCTATATGAAGTTAGAGGAAAAAGACTACTGCATGACACATTACTTCAGTGGTCTTTATAACATATGGCTAAGAACCTTCAAACTGAACACCAAGATGTTTTCTGTATACATGGGATCTATAACAGACAATTTTTGCATACTGTAGTTGACTATACTGTGAAAAGTGTTTTCTATTCTTCTGGGGGATAAAAGGCACGCGTCATCATTATGGACCAAGCAAAGGAAGAAATTTATTTCACATCAGCATTGTATTGCTTCCCCATAGATACTAACTTAGATACCATCTTGTAATGAATTGTACCCAGAGCATTTTGAACAAAGGGCAGGGGCGATATGCCCAATTTTAATGAATACATTAAAGAGCTTCTAGGGGCTGTTGTTCATGAGAAAAATCCAGGAATTATGTCTAAAAATTATTGATAATTGATGATGTTAGGGTGTTTTCACTCATTATCAGGAAGCTCCATGGTTATGGGCCACTTTATTTTCATGGCAGCCCATTTGATCAGGAAAGGATGTAGCATCTTTCTTAGCAATACTCAGTTTGGTATTAAATACCAGTTTGGTATTAATACTAAGCAATACTCAGTTTGGTATTAAATCATCTTAAGCACAGTCACTTGTTTCGCTAATAATTTGCCCCTTGATAACATATCTAAACATGTGCATTTTTGAATCTTCAAATTGCCATGTCCATGAAAGACAGAAATCACCAAGAAAGAAAACACCCAAAATATTATGTCCAACACTATAATCCCATCTATATGCAGTGTTAGTAATTATGAACATTTTTTAAAAATTTCATAGTTATTTTTACATGGTGATAAATTTTGACAGTTTATACCTTTCCTTTATATATTTTATATTCTGTTAAAATATCTCTTCAGATATAACTGTCCAGATTAATTAGGAAAAGGCATATATTTACATAAAAATGGAGGAAGAAAATGTCACAGTTAAATAAGTTTTACAACTGATGTTTCTAAAATTTCCCATTCTATATCTCAACATTGTCAGTAATTTCCTCACCTTAATTATCATTCAACTTGCAAAAGAGATAACTGATAACAAATTCACCGAAAGGTGAAAGTGTATGTGTGTGTGTGTGTGTGTGTGTGTGTGTGTGTGTGTGTGTGTATTCAGACAGGTGTTTTAATGCTAAGTTTGGAAAATATTGTAATTTTCAAATAAGTGTCAAATAATGGTAGAAAGCATAAATTATTATTTACATACAACCGAGATCAAGTAGTCCATCATACCTGAGTATGTTTATCCTTTAATTTTAAAAGTAACAATTTTGGAAAGAATTACACTGATTAAGATAATCAAGAGCTGATAGTTCATAAACAATTGACCAAAGTAGAAATTATGATTTATAATATGAGGCAATTCCAATTCACTAATTTCAATTTTTGCTCTTGATAACATTTAATACACATCCAAGATGGACATTTTTTTTTCAGCCAAACCTGTGTTTGGGTCTCTAAGTGAATTCATAAAAATTCCTTCCTTCTTCTCTTACCATATGGTTTTCAAATTTTGATCTGTAGTCTCTGCTTCCTGTATCCATTTGTCTGAATCTCTCCCCACTATATTGTTACTGAGGTAAAAACACGTTTTCTTTATTTTCCTTTATTATTATTATTATTATTATTATTATTATTATTATTATTTTTACAGTTTAGGCCCATATATATAAACCAAACTCTTCTTGAGATTTTTTTTTCCCTAATGAAAAGAAAACTGATAAAATCTCATGGAGAGGTTTGCGTAGTTCTTGATTATTCTTGAGAATAATGTGCCTATATCTTACTGTGGCATATAGGTCTCATTTTGTTTATCTTTTTTAAAATTTTTTTAATATAACATTATACAAACTGACTAGGATACATATTCATTATTTTTTCCATCATTTTCAAAACTGATTTTTGCATTGTTAAATTTCTAATGCTACCGTCATAACGTTTTAACCACAGAGAAAGTCAGCCAGTAGTTTTTTTAAAAGTGATGAAGATTAAGTTGTTCTTCAGCTTACTGTTAAGATACATCACAGCAAGATGCAAGGTTTCCGAAATCAGCAAATTGATATTCATTAATTATTATTCAGATGGTATCACATCAAGCCAATTCTAGTTGAAAACTCACCTGCGCACTAAAATGTATATTTTTATTTGTGGTAAATAAAATTTTCTTTCTCATATATTTAAAATTATATATAGAGAGAATTATATATAAACCAGTATATGCAATATACTCATACCCGTGTGGATATTCAAATGTTTATATACATATTATGAATTTATTATAACGCAAAAACTCAAAGTGGCCCATACAGTTTAAGACAACTAATATACTCTCTTTCAAATGTATACTCTTTGGAGAACATAGTCTCAAGTATTTCATTATGAATTAAACAGATCTAGTGAAGACTCCTAAAACTAAAACAGTTTGATTAAAAAATGGACTGATTCTCCTTACATAATTATGAATATTTCAGTAAATGTTTTTGACTCATTTTTAAAAATGTTGGATTATTTTCCCGAGATTTTTCTTGGATCAAATGAAGAAAACTTGACTATTGTAAATGATTAGGTTACCTAGAAGTAGACCTTGTTCTTGTCTCTAGGAGATTAAAGACTTGGAATAGAAAAGATGGCAGACTCCATACCGAACATCAATGTTAAGTATGCACACGCACAAATACACGCATGTGTTTATACTGTATCTGCCCCATCCTTGCTGGCACAAAAGTAGGACAGGTTCTTAGGTTACGTTAGCAATGCATAGCGGTTTCTTGAACACTAAAATATGTACCTTGAAACAAATTTCGGGATTATTTTCTGTGTCTAGTAGAGTTGTTTCTCCAGTTGCTATTTGATAGATTAACAGATGGTTAACGCGAGTATAATTACTTAACATAATTTTTTATGAACTGTAATCAGTCATCAGGAAACTCATTATTTTCTCTCTATTTATAGATGAATGTAGTGCTAACCAAGAAAGGGGGAATCTTTGACTGATAGTGGATTTCTTATGATTGAGGTATAGGTTATGAAAAGATAGAATACTGAACGTCAGAGTAGCAGGAAATGACAGATAGCACGTGACTGGAAGTGATGATATTTTGGTGTAATTTATTGTGCAGCATAGTCAGAGAACTGTTGGATGTTAATTGTTGTGGAAAGGTGGATATCCTGAGTAGCTAATGGGATGTAGCTTCAGTGCCCTTAGACATGCCCCTTTCAAGTCTGTACCTAATTTTGCATTAAGAATTTCTCATTAATTTTCTTGACGGAGATCAGAAAAAGTATATACATTTCTGGCCCTACAAAATCTGCATCTATCCCTGTGAGTAAGGTAAAATAACTTCCATTATTTTTTCTATTAGAAATAAACATGGGCCATTTGTAGAATGTTTTTAAATAAAGTTTTGAGTTAATTTAAGTATCTATATATAAAACTACAAATGAGTTTCTTATAATATATATTACTTGATATAAATGGAGGGAGTTCATTTTTGACATTTTTTTTACGTTTCAGTTCTGAGTGATAGAAAAACAATGAGTGGGGTTTTCATTGTAACTCTCTTTCTTAGGAAAGAACTCTCGAGAGATTTGGGATTTGAGTGCAGATGAGTAAAAGACTGATTTTACTTAAATGTAATCTTGCTTCATTTTACCCTACATGATATGCTGTATGTTGGTGCTGATGATGTTTACAGAGTCGCATTTTACTTGCTAAAAATTCAAAGTCAGGAATTAAAGTATGACATTGTGTAACTGGCAAGAAGCTTGTGGTGGATATAGAGTAGATAATGAGTCATCTTGACAGCTTCTGTTTACATACTTTACACATAAGGTAAAAGAATTGATTACCTATAAGTGTATTTTAGGTTTATTTTCTCATAAACAGTATTTTACATGTATCTCAATATATATAATACCTAAAAGTGTAACCTCTAGGTAGTATTATTAATGCACTTAAAAAGGTATTTTAAAAGCCAATTTTTGAAGATAATCCTTGCTTCTTTTTGTTGCATTTTCAAATTATTTGGTTTCTAAAAAATGTTTGGCCTATATTTAGATCATATTCAAAGTCACAAAGTCATAAATCATGGTCTCACAGAAAGTTCTCCAGGTTTCCATGTTGTGAGATATTGTCCTTCTTTAGAACTTCCTAAGGATATTAGCTTGATATTTTTGAATCATTCTGGGGTTTTTTTAATGGATCGATGATTTCCTTTATTTTGTCACATTTTGGCATGATATCCTTTTGATGGGAGTGAGTCTTAGTTTGAATTTATACAATTACCTAGATATGCTTAGTGTGAAACTACCACGTGGCTTACATTCCGGAAGTTCTCATTTCTCATCTCTTTGTTACCATTGGCTTTAAAATATCACTGGGAGGTAGTTATATGAAATAGTTATCTGTTACATGTGTGTATTTCAACTACTTGGATCAAGGGTACATTTGTGGTATAAATCTCTCAAGAAAACTGTGGAGCAGTAGGCATCTGAGAGCCATGCAGATGGGTGCACTGGTTTGAAAGTGAACATACTTGTTTTTCCCTCAACATACACACTACTGACTTTTTTCAAAGCATGACTTTCAAGTGAATTAATTTATTGGTTAGCAGGCTTGCTTGCCGAGTCCTTATTACCTCTTGAAGCCTCTAAAGGTCATGCCGAACGCTAGAGAAACAAAAAAGACTAATGCACAGTTACGTCTTTTGCAGAAGTGACTGTATTTTGAGCACCTTGGGCGACAGTGTATTTTGCACAGAGTCTTGTGGGAAAACATTAGGCTTTTGGGTGTTGCATCTGTATAATTGGTTGGGTTGTGAGGGATCTGACTTGCATGAGGATTGTGAAGATAGACCTCACTTACCCTACTAATTAACCGTCTTCAGCACTTGCTCAGAAGCTCATTTGTAATCACACCTGGAGGCAATGCAATGTGGTTCCCTGGTTCTAGGTTTGAACTGTCTTATTTCAAAGGATTTCTGATTTATTTTTTCCATAGAATTTCTCCTTCATTCCAAATTTCCATATACTGACTAATGCAATATAAAGAAATATTATATTCAAGTAAAATAGTGCTTTGGGGAAATAAAACAGATTGTTTCAAATGAATGTATGCTTTTCACAGAATAGAGGTGATCTACATGAAACTGTGTGTTTTAATGATTTCAAACACTACCGTATAGCACTTTTGAATTGCTTTGGAAGCAAAAGAACAATATATATCTAGGGTTATTACACAAACCACAAGAATCCTCCAAAAAATTTAAGTAGTCTTGTATTTTTTTTTTTATCCTATCCCTGGAGAAGTTTTTTAGCTAATAGTTTCCCTTTAGGATTATTACTAATGCTGTAAATCTGGATCTAAACTTTTTGATTCTTACATCTTGAAAAACAGATTCTTCTTTTGACACTATCCATGTACAGAGACTGAGATATGGCTTTACTCTTTTAGGATATTTGGGGCCAATGTTATTTTGAACACAGGCATGGGCCTCAAGTTTCTATTCCTTTGTAGATGGGTTGCAATACAATAGTAATGAGTTTTCAGTGGTACCCTCAACATTTTGAGAACTTTGCAAATGTACGCATCAGTCGTGTTAAAAGCGCATTGCTTAGTATCATGAAATATAGTGTCTTCTCTCTGTGCCAAATTGGTGAGCAGACATGTAGTTGTGTTTTACTAATGCTGAAGTTGGCTACCTGTGGTTTTATAATAAGTACAAGTCAGAAAAAGGCAAGACAAATGGCCTCTCGTACTGAATGCTTGGCGAACTTAATTTGTCCTACTTTTCTGACGAAGATTTGACTCTAGATTTCATAGAACTTATTTTTTTTCTACTTATCGTAGAGTGGATTAGATGGTAGTGATGCACTGGTAGAGATAGTGTTTAGTTATTGACTCAGAATTCATTTCATGATGAATTTTTTGCGTCTTCTTATTGTATGTGTATCTGTATTTACTTTATAGGAAATGGGTTTAGTGAGCTTTGTGTTAAAATCTGACCTAGTAACGGTGACTTCTTCTTCAATTATCAAGGGGTAGAAAATATGTGTGGTGGTATGTTTGTATCAACACATTATTAGGTACTGGATATGAATGTATTTAAATGCCTGACATTCTATGGCAAGCATCAATAATTTGCACTCATGGAATCAATTAGCCCAGTGAAAAATGGTAGAGTACTCTGGAGGGTTGTGCTGGCAGCCATCTCTTTGATCTATGCTTAAATTGTAATTTACAGACCAGCTCTGTCCCTTAACTTGAATCTGGAATTCATCTGTCATGACCTTGTACCATTTCCCTAAGTAAGGAGCAGGGGGAACAGGGTTTGGTCTGGTGATCTAAAGTACAAGAACAGAGAAATCCAGCTGAGGAAGAATGAGCCTCAATATCCTAAATGGTCCTCATCTGTGGTGGGGTTTCTTCACTCTGGCGTTATGATGATAAAACTTGGTAGAGGGGTTTGTGCATCTTTTATACAAATTTTATACAACATCTTATATTTATAAATTCTTAAATAACAAAATTCCTTTTCTGCATCTGTATTCCAACCATATTAGGAGTACTGATTTATTTAGATATTTGATATAAAAATATAAATGGTGTAAAGGGACTTTCATGTGTGAATTGTGTTGTGTTGCTTACGGTTCTCTGGCACTGATGCCTATGCCATCATATAAGCATCAGATGTGAAATAAAATGGATTTTTCTATAGTTTAATGATTTCCCTCTGGGGAGAGTTCTGCTGCAGCAATCACACTGCCAGATGATGTTTATGGGCTATTTGTATAAGTGGTAAGATACTATGAAATAAGAGTGCTTTCATCTGGTAGAAACATGTCTTGAAACATGTGTTTTGGATGGAATAAATTTTGGTGCAATATGATGTCACTCAATTTTGCAATGAATTTAATTTCAATTGTATTTATGTATATGCATACCAGTCATGCTTCTAGTTGCTTCAACCTTCATATATGTATTTTTGTCCATATTTTTACTTGAAAATATCTTAAATGGAAATGAAATAAACATTTTATAGTTTGAATAATAAAAGTCCTGCTTTGCTTTTTTTTTGTAATTTTAAAGCAGTATACATCCCAATAAATTGAAGGCTTTCATTTTAATGATTGAATTTATCAATCATTGACTCTGATTGCCCCAGGATGTTCTTTCTGAAACACAAATATATTAAAAGTCTTCCATGGTTTCACATTTACGTATTTATTTTTCTGGCTGGATAAAATCCAAAAGCCTCTGCACAGTGCAGGACTTTCCATAATCTTCCACCCTTCTTTCTCCAGCTACAAATGACCACTTCTAACATTCTCTGCAGCCATATTAAATGTTTTGTCAGTAGTTGAACAGCAACAAAAAGATGCTATTATTTCATTCGACATACTGTGGATTCTTACAGGAATTATATTTTCCTCCCCCATTCCTATCTTCTGCTTTCCACATAGCAAATTTCTATACAATGTTCAAGACTGAGTCCAAAAGTCACCTCTTCCAGAAACCTTCCCCAAGACTGATCCCAGAATACCTCCACCATCTTGGATGAACCTTTTTTGTAGAACTCATTACACCAGTGTAATCAATAGACTTGACTCCCTTCTCTGCCTAAATTTGAAATGGGGTGTGTGTGTGTGTGTGTGTGTGTGTGTGTGGTGTTTGTGTGTGTGTGTGTGTGTGTGTGTGTGTGTGTGTGTGTGTGGTGTTTTTGTCTTTCACTGACTAAAGCAAAATAGGTATTCAATGTTAATTAAATTAATATATTCAGTGAATGAATGAATGAACAACTTTTATTCATTAGGTTTCATGATAAGCTTTTCTTAAATGCATTTTTTATTACCTCTAAATTTAAGTAATCCATTAGATTCTATGGAAAGAATATTTCTATGGAATACCTTAACTTCAGAATGTAAGAAAACTAGAGAGTTTCAGTCTCTGTCCCCTCTTCCACTCTTCTCCCATCTCATCATCCCCTACTCTCCCCTCCCATTCTCTCTTTTTCTCTCTTCTCCCCCTGTTCCACCCCCAGTTCATGTAAGTGAGTCTTGATGGAGGAAATAAACAGTGAAATGACCTATACTACAAACTTTTCCTATGAAAAGACATTTAGGCTTTTATATTTTCAATAATATGTATATATTATTTATGTGTTTCTATTTTCATAATAACTTAAAAAATGCTCAGACATGTAGAGCAAAAGGAACCTAAAGTTCTGATGACCAAAACTCTCTTTGAAGTAGACACAGGAGATTGAGTAACATTTTCCCTGGTGAAATGCTTTGGGAAAACAATAAAAATATTAAACTAATAACTTTGGCGCCTGTTAAATTTAAACAATTTTGAAGAGAAATATAATCTATGGGATATGTAGATGTACTTACTTTAAAATTAATGAATATGACTGGATATATGTTTAATAAAATATATGGAAAATTGAGAGAATACATAATGTATAATAATTTGCTTTTAAACGCTCATTAGGCTGTTACATATGCTGGTTTAGGTTCACAAACACTTTTGCTGCTGAAACACATCTAAAATTTTTCTACTTGAATTTGTAGCCTATGTCTAACTTATAAAGATTTGAGATCTTTATAAGCTGTAATAAGCATTACGTAAGCTGGGATGGGGTGGGTGAGCCATGGATAACTACTATTGCTTTTGCCTCCACATGCCCTAAAGATTATATTTGCAGACTTCCTAGAGCTCTGACTTTGACAATCAAGTCTTCATAGCCATCTTGTTGTTTTTATAGTCTTAAGCCTAAGAACACCTGGTCACCAGCAGGCATGGGATAATGCTTTCAAAAAATGTTTGATGTCTGAAAGAATTCAGAAACAAAAAATGTAATTAGGATTCATTACCTTTTAAAACTTAAGCTTTGAAGATTTATTAATCTCTGAAAGATGTGAAGCAGGACTTCAAAGTTGTTAATTCAGGTTAAATACTACAAAAATTGAAATACCCTCTGGCTATAATAAAATAACTAAGTATAAATGAGTATAACCCTAGAAAAGTGTGAGCAAGCCAGTTATTTTCCTCTCACTTTAATTTTTCTTATAAGAAAATCTTGCTTTTGTCACAGTAATTAACATTGTAATTACACAACAACATGTTACGATCATCATTCCTTCCATTTCCTAAAAGCTAAAGGCACCATAAAGATTTGTTTCATTTTCTGGATTCTGCCTTAAACTTATGTTTACTTCTTATTCCCACATTGCTACGTTTCTTTCAGAATTTCTTGCTTAAGGAAGTAGTGAAAGCAGAAGCACCTCCCCAGCCATATAATGGGTAAGGGGTGCTAGAGATAGAAAACGGTTAGCAGTTTGTATTGTGTCTGCTTCATGAAGTTGGGGCGCCACTTTTTTCTCCTAATCGTTCAAATGTATTGATAACATTAGGGCCTCGGGTGCCATAAACAGTATACCCAGATGTGATCTAGTCCTAGGACATTGGGAAGGCTTTCCTGAAGATGCAGTATGAAATGATATTGAAGGATGGGTGAGCGTTAACCAGGTAAAGTGGAGGCTGGATGTGGAATGTTGTAGGCAAAGCAAACTGTGTGATAAAGGGCCTGAGCCAGAAAAAATAGGGCTTGTTTAAGGAAATAAAAGCAAGACCAGTGCAACCAGAGCACGGAGACATCAATAATGCACCTCTAAGAGAGAAGTAATTGTGGAGGACTTATTTGTCAATGTTCAAGATTTTGGTTTTTACCCAGTATGATGGAGATGGCAGAGACAAATGAAATTCACTTATAATATGAGCGTTCAAGTTTACCAAAGTTTCAAATCTTATCCTCTCCTAAAATCCCTGAAAAGAATCATTTCAAATAGTAAAAAATCATTTCCATTTACTTCTTTTCATTTTATTTTTTTCATATTTGAGAAAGAGAGACAGGCACGAGCAGGGAAGGGGCAGAGAGATGGAGACAGAATCTGAAGCAGGCTCCAGGCTCTGAGCTGTTAGCACAGAGCCCAGTGCGGGGCTCAAACTCAGGAGAGGTGAGATCGTGACCTGAGCTGAAGTTGGAGGCCCAACTGACTGAGCCACCCAGGCGCCCCTACTTCTTTTTTATTATTGTTTTATTCTATCCAATTAGTTTATATCGCCAAATAATAAGCTTGAGACATATACTTTGCAGGAATTACATAAGCAACAAATACAGGAAATCTTTTTTTTTTTCCAGAAATTTTATTGTTTTCTCTCCTTAGCATGTTTTCCCTCCTCTCCTCCAAGTTAGATTACATCTGACCCACATTGCTGAGTGCTCATCAACATTTATTTCAAGGACAAGCTGTGATTTTTTTTTTGAGAAATATTTTTCTGGTGCTATAGTTTTTTAACCTAGTGATAATTTCTAAAATGTATTTTTTTGCCCAAATGAAAATATTAAAAAAAATATCTTGCATGACATATTATTAAACAGAGTTACTATCTTAGAAGAAAAAAATTCTTCATTTGAATGTAATGTTTTAATATGAAAAATGCCAATAAAGTAAATTACTTCATTTTTTTCCTGGTTCTATAGAAATAGAATGAATTTTTAGTTTTTTTCTACTCTTCATAATTCACAATGTATGACAAGTGACTTTCCTGGCAAGATAACCTGAATTTTGTTTAAAGAATTAGAGAAATAAACATTATTTGATATCATTTTAAAAACGCTTACATGGAAAACAGGGAATTATCTGATATCCCTCCCACCCTAGCTTCATTAAGATATAATTAACAAATAATATTGTATAAGTTTAATGTATATAATGTGATGTTGTGATATATGTATATATTGTGAAAATGATTATCACATTAACATTAGGCATCACATCCATCACCTCACATAGTTACCACCTTTTTCGCAGTAACAACTGTTAAGATTTACTCTCTTAGCAAATTTCAACTATACATGTTCATTATCCATTCATTTGCCATCAGGCACTTAGGTTGTTTTTATGTCTTAACAATTGTGAGTAATGCTGTAATGAACCAGGTTGTGTAGCTATCTCTTTGAGATTCTGATTTCACTTCCTTCGGTTATATCCAGAAGTGGGGTTGCTGGATCATATTATAGTTCTATTTTTTTTTTTTTGAGGAATCTCTACACTGTTTTCCATAGTGACTGTACCAATTTACATCCCTACCAATAGTGTGCAAGGACTTTGTCCACATCCTCACCAATACTTATTTCTTGTCCCTTTGAAAAAAGCAATTCTAACAGATGTGAGGTGGTATCTCATTGTGGTTTTGATTTACATTTCCCTGATGATGAATGATGAGCACATTTTCATGTACCCATCAGCCATCTGTGTATCTTTTTGGAAAATGTCTATTCAGGTACTCTGCCCATTTTAAAAATGGATATTAAAATGGATTTTTTTTTGCTATTTATAGGAGTTCCTTACATATTTTGGATATTAGCCCCTTACCAAATATATGGTTTACAAACACTTTCTCCTATTTCACAAGTTGCCTTTACATTTTGTTGATTATTGCTTATGTGGTGCAGAAGCTTTTTTGTCTTAATGGAGCCCCACATGTTTAATATGCTTTTGTCACTTTATTTTTGGCAATAAAATTATTGCCAAAACCAGTGTCAAGAATTATTTTTTATTGTTTTCTTCTAGGAGTTTTATGGCCTCAAGATTTACGTTTAAGTCTTTAATCCATCTTGATTTCATTTTTGTGAGTGGTTCCAGATAGGGGTTAAATTTCATCATTCTGCATGTGATTGTCCAGATTTCCCAGCACTATTTATTGAAGATTGTCTTTCCCTATTGAGCATTCTTGGTTTCCTTGTCAACTACTAGTTGGCCGCATGTGCATGGATGTATTTCTGGGCTCTTGATTCTGTTCCATTGGTCTATGCAACTGCTTTCATGCCAGTACCATACGGTCTGATTACTAAGCTACATAATAAAGTGTGAAATCAAGACGGGTTGTCCCTCCAGCTTTGTTCTTGTTTCTCAAGATTGCTTTGGCTATTCAAGATCTATTATGGTTGGTTCCACACAAGTTTTAGAATTTTTTTCTATTTCTATAGAAAAATGCCATTGAAATTTTGATATGGATTGTATTTGATATGATTCCATTTGATATGGAATTCTGATAGGGATCATAGATTGCTTTGGGTTGTAGGGTCATTTGACAATGTTACTCCCTCTGATCCAATAACACGGGGTATCTTCCCATTTATTTGTGTCTTCTTCAGTTTCTTTAATCGTTGTCTTATGGTTTTCAGTGTACAAATTTTTCATCTCCTTGATTAAACTTATTCTTAAGTATTGTTTTTGATACTATTGTGAATAGGATTGTTTTCTTTATTTCTCTTTCAGGTAATTTGTTGTTAGTACATAGAAATGCAACCGATTTTTATGTTATTTTGTATGCTGCAACTTTATTCATTTATTAGGTCTAATAGTTTTTTGACAGAGTATTTAGAGTTTGCTGAATGTATGACAGTGTCATCATCAGACAAAGAAAATTTTACTTCTTTTTGATTTGGATTACTTTCATTTCTTTTTCTTGCCTAATTACTCTGGCTAGAACTCCCAGTACCAATCTGAATAAGAATGGTGAGAATGGTTGTTGGTCTTAGAAAAGCTTTCCACCTTTTACCATTAAAGGTGACAGCTACGGTGTGTCACATTACAGCCTTTAATAGGCCGAGATATGTTTCTTCTACACTTAATTTGTGGAGAGTTTTTATCATAAAAGGATGTTCAATTTTCAAATGCTTTTTCTGCATTTATCGAGATCGTATGATTTTTATCTTTAATTTTACTAATGTGGTTTATGGCATTTATTTATTTACTTATGTTACACTGTCTTTCCATCCCAAGAATAAATCCAATTTGGTCATTATGTATGATCCTTTTAATGCTGTTGAATTTGGTTTGCTAGTATTTTGTTGAGAATTTTTGAATCTGTGGTCATCAGGCTAGGCTCCCCAGCCAGATGGTGCCACTAGCTAGACTCTGTGTTCAGGCTGAACGGTAGGCTGGGCTTTGTGATTAGGCAGTCAGTTGGCTGTGATCCACTCTTTGGCAAGGCCTTTGCCTGGGGTCCCTAGTCAAGCAGGGTTCCCAGCTGTACCTTATAGTTGGGTGGGACTGTTGGCTATGCTCCATGATTGGGTGGAGCTACTGGCTGGGCTCTGTGCTTGGAAGACACCACAGGTTATATGGGTAAATACTGTTGGCTCAGGTCCAAGTCTGTCTGGGGTCGCTGGCTCCCTTGCGGACAAAGCCAGAGGTTAAGCTCTGCAGTTGGGCAAGTCTGCTGGTTTGACTCTTCCTGAGAAAGGCCCTAGGATGGGCTCCACAGTTGCCCAGAGTGTCTGGCCAGGCTTGCTGGTCAGGCAGGATTGGAGACTATTCTCAGCAACTGGATTGGGCACTGACTTTCTTCTCTGCCTAGGAGGGCTCTAGGATGTGCCCTGAAGGTTTCCACAGTACCCCAACAAAAGATTTAAGTCTTTGAGTTTTCCTCTTGATTGGAAGAGATGTATAAATTTAGGTATTGTATAGCAGAGGCCAGTACCTGGAAGAACAGAACTATAATAGTATAATAGTCACACAGTGCACAGAGATAAGAAATAATAGTCACACAGAGCACACAGATAAGAAATGGAGAGAGAATGTTGCCTGGTTTCCTGTAGCTTTCCAGTTCAAAGTTTGTAGTTTCCAGTTCAAACTGCATTTCTGATAAAAGATTCTTTAAGACATGGTTATTTCCTTATCATGTTTCCTCTTTAATTACTTGAATTAGTATTTGTTCCTTGCAGCCCAAAGAGTTTTAGATACTAGGATATAATACATCATCACAACCTTTAAGGCTGAAAAGTATGTTTTTGACTGCTTCTGGGAGCAGAAGACAATACAGCAATCATCGCCGGACATATTTTCAATTACCACATACCTGAAACCACAAGTCCAGGGTAGCTGCCAACTTGAACAAAATATGAGAAATAGAGGCTAGCATCAATGGACTACCATACATTGGGTCATCGTTCCAAACAGACGTTCGTCTTAGATCCAAAGTCTCAGTAGTTTCCCATTGTGGTTTTCCCTTTTAATTCCTGCCTCATTCCATTCCTCCTCAGCTCGTGCAAGCTTGCTCCCTGGAACTATGCTCTTCCCTTTTACATATTCTTCAATGGAAAACCATCAATTCACATAATCTTCAACTGCCAATTTTATTTGCTCATGCAATCAAAAAGTATCCGTTGAGTAACTGACATTTTCTAGGCACCATGCTTGAGTTAGATTATGGGTGCAAAGTGCAAAAGACATGTTTTCTGAACTCAAGTTTCATTTCTATGTAGAGTACTCCTAAATGTGATGGGGTAGGGGAGAAGAGGTGGTTTGTTCTTATACTTTATATTTACTTCCATGTGGAAGGAGCCATGTTAGGGAAACACTCTTAGCCTCATTCTAAAGGAGTCGTGTCCTAATTTTACTGGTGAGCTTGGAAAGGAAAACAAAAACCAAAACAAAACAATACTAATTACGTGTGTGTCTATTCTCTCTTGGGAGCCATCCTGATCTCAGAGGGCATTAATTCCGCACGCCGCTCCATGCCCTTACAGAGTCAGAAATCCTTGGGAAGAGGCCAAAAATGGTACAATGCCTGCAATGGGATGGGCAAATCTTTCTAATCCTAGAGTTCAATATTAGAACGTCTACTGGCCCTTAGCTATGAATCACATTCTTTTACATTAGCTCTATCAGCAATAAAGATGATGTTTTTGTGCCCTTATCTGCCTTAAAATCTTGACTTATGTTTTCTTGATTTATTAATTTAGGTGGGGAAGAGAAGTGGTATTTATCAGCCTCCCCAAGAATATTAACAATGTGTGTCTCGAATCCTCTCCTCTCACCTGAGCTCTTGCCTGTAATCTAATGATTAGGGGCTGTATCCAGATGGAACTTTCACTACCTCAAATTCAGCACTTCATAAATGTAAATGCGCTCAAATTTCCAATCATTTCATCAAAAGAAATTGGGGGGGGGGGTGGTAGTAACTCAGGGGTAGAGCATTTGCATAAAAAGAAATCAGGAGTTTACCACCAAACCTGCCTACTTCAGTCCCATGCTCCTTTATTCATCAGCTCATTCAGGCTTGAAAGTTAGGAGTTCCCTAGGATTCTTCTTCGTCATCATCCTCCATAAGCCAGGCACAAACACCTGTTGTTTTTTTCTCCTGAATTTCTAATTCATCTGCCTTTTTATCTCCAATCCTAATCTAGACTTTATTGGATTATTGGAAAGCTCATCAGCTAGATTTTGCTGATCCCAAACTTTTCCTCTCAAACTCTAGCAGAGCTAATGATGTAACCTTGCTCAGTAGCCACTTTGACGATATTATTCCCTTCAGAAATACCTTCGATGGCTTCCATATTCAGATCAGACTCACTTTCCTGGCTTACAGGCTTTGCTGTAAGTGGACATGACGCAATCAACACCTCTGTATTTACTAGCCTTGAATTTACTCAGACTTAACTCTTGTAAACCAAAAGCATGGTATGCTTAGCATAAATGTCTTTTCTCAAATTGCAAACCACATACACACATCATTGAAAATCAACTTCTACCCTCTGGACCATCTCCTCCAGATGCTGAAGGACCAATGCAAAGCCCAATACTCTTGACCTTTAGTGCATTTACAGTTATAACACATAGTTTTACATTTAACCACATACTGTATTAAATTGTATGTTTCTGTGGCTTATCTTTCTTCTTTATATGAGCTGAATTACTATGAGTTTCTAAGGCTGAAGAATCATTGTATATTTTCCATACCATAACATTTATTGTTAATTATACAGCAGATACAAAATAAATATTTAATGACTGATTAACTTACAAAAAAAAAACAAACCTGTCTTCACCTAAGAAATGGTTTGATTTAATAGCCTGAAATTTAAGAGTGATCTGATAATCAGAATCTCTACTCTGACCTCTTTGACTTTCTGTGTTGCTCTAGGCAAGTCATTTTAGCAATTCTGAATGCATTTTCTTTTTTTTTTATTTTTTTTATTTTTTTATTAAATTTTTTTTTTTTCAACGTTTATTTATTTTTGGGACAGAGAGAGACAGAGCATGAACGGGGAAGGGGCAGAGAGAGAGAGAGACAACAGAATCAGAAACAGGCTCCAGGCTCTGAGCCATCAGCCCAGAGCCCGACGCGGGGCTCGAACTCACGGACCGCAAGATCGTGACCTGGCTGAAGTCGGACGCTTAACCGACTGCGCCACCCAGGCGCCCCTGAATGCATTTTCTTAATACAAAATGGAAATAAGACTTGTCATCGGTCTTATTCATAAAGAGTGGTGAGGAGTATCCTAGTCAATGCAAAGCACATGGCTAATACAAAGTTTAATAAAAGTGATAAATAACACCTATTACAAAATTGAACCATTGTTCAATTTCTTCTGCCCTTTCAGTTCTTTGATTCAATATTCTCTCGCTAAAATCTGAGAGCTTTAATTTGAGAAAGCGTTTTACTAATAATCATAGACTTTCTACATTAACCTTTTCTTATCATCAGGCACACCTGGATGATATCAAATTATTCTTTTAAGGAAATCAATATATCACCATAAGTGCATAGAGAAACATCTGGTAATGAAACTTCAGATAAGGGAAACCTGGGTGTGAAAAATGTTTATTAGAGCAAGATAGTAAAACAGGTGGCCCCAACTTAAGTTCTCTTCACAGAAAGAACAACTAGCAACGACCCATAGATAAGACACATTTATGAAGATCCCAGAACCTGAGGTTGGGGCTGATGCAGCCCCTTCGATGACCAAAACCAAGAAAAATCACGTGAGAAAGGTAAGAGGACTGATTTTGTTTTGATTGCATCTACTTTCCGATAGATGTTGTCAGTGCCACACCACACGTAGGGGGTCCCCCCGCCCCCCGCCCCAGCCTACGATTTCTCTAGTGGGAAAAGGAAAACCCAAAGTGGACACCCAGTTTCACCAGCGTTCTGAAGACGCTTTCTATGAGCCCCATTTAGGTCTTGCCTCACAGGGAGGGATCACCAGGGAAACCTGCTAGAGATGGAAAAGGGGAGCAAGGCTCCTAGTCACGGGCGTGCAGACCTTGGCAGACAGTGTTCCTGTTGGCAGAGGTGAGCATATGCAGACCCAAGCTGGTGGTCCTGTCTGGCCATGGAGCTCGGTCAGCAGTTCTGCCCAGTTTGGAGCCAAAGCCATCAGGCCGTCCCAGTGGCAGAGCATATTCTATTGCCCCACTCAGACAATAAAGCGAGCTAGCATCCATTTAACTGATGGACATAGTTTCTACCTCCACCCAACCAGAGACCCAAATCTTTTGTCTGGCCAGGTACCTTGAGAAGCCACAAGTCTTTTTGTCACAATTATAGGTAACATCTGTAAAATTTAACACCAAGAAGAATTCAATAATAGCCCTCAAGTCCCTTCACAAGTGAAGGGGTAAATGGTTTTTGAGGTAGCAGAATGCCCAGAGATTGTACCAACTCGTAAAGGTTTCCTGTAGATGCATATATACTGGTCCCCCTCCCATACTCAGATGTACATGCGTATAGAGCATGAATAAATCAAGAAATTGGAAAAAAAATAGGAAGTTAATTAGAAGTAAAATCAAATGCAGCCAGAGATAAGATAAAAACAATTAATGCTTAACAAACGTATACTGTGTGCCTTTAGCACTGCTCTGAGCATTAAGTATATACCGACTCATTTAAACCTCATGACAACTTTATGAGGTCCACATTATCAGGAAGCAACTGAGGTAAGTTGCAGTCAAATAACTTGTTGAAAGTCACATACAAAGTGTTTGGCACATTTTAGATGTCTTGAAACAAAAACATTGAAAATTATTCCTATTCTCCAAATGCCAAAAGTTTTATCTTTTAGTCTGTTTGTGAAGTATTGAAATTTCCTTGCTTACTGGGCAAGAGCAAAGAAACTTCCATCAATAAGAGTATTGATGATGAGTTTTACTGATTCTTTAGGATATCCATAGGTCGCGGGACATACTAGGGTTTATCTGGACAATTCTTACCTAGCTGCAAGGAGATGTTAGGAGTAGAAGCATAATTTGTGGCATTCTCTCACCACTGAAAAGTCCTGCTAATAGTAAGGCAATTCAGGCCAAATTGCAGGCATCATTTCTACATCCTTTCATGAAGCTAGCAAAAATAATTTTACTTCTTTTTAAAAAAAAATTAATGTTTATTTAGTTTTGAGAGAGAGAGACAGAGCATGAACAGGGGCGGGTCAGAGAGAGAGGGAGATACAGAATCTGAAGCAGGCTCCATGCCCCAAGCTGTCAGCACAGCTGACAAGTTCAAGCTGTGGAGCTTGAACTCACAAACTGCAAGATCATGACCTGAGTTGAAGTTGGAGGCTAAACCCACTGAGCCACCCAGGTACCCCAAAATGACTTTATTTCTAATTAACGATTCCAGATTCCTCTTAGTTTCTTGGTCTCAGAGTTTCCCTCTTTCTTTCTTTCTTTCTTTCTTTCTTTCTTTCTTTCTTTCTTTCTTTCTTTCTCTTATTTTGCCATTTTTAGTGGGAAATTTTAACACTTCCTCAGAAGTTACTTAGTTCAAACCCACAAGACATTAAGATACAGAATGTTTGAAAATCATGGGGCACCTGGATGGCTCAATCAGTTAAGCAGCCGACTCTTGATATTGGCTCTGGTCATGATCTCACCATTCGGGAGATTGAGCCACACCTTGGGCTCTGTGCTGACAGCATGGAGCCTGTTTGGGATTCTCTCTCTATCCCACTCTCTCTGCCCCTCCCCTGCTCATGTGTGCACTCTCTCTCTCTCTCTTTCTCCCCATCAAAATAAATAAACTTTAAAAAAATGTTTGAAAATCACAATTGTATATAAGTAATCATATATTTACATATAATTATATTTATATAATTAGTTTTATATGTTATATATAAAATTATATATGTGTAATACCCATTAGGCAAATATTACTTTTGAGTATCCATGGACCACTCATAAAACCTGAGTTTCTATTGGGACTCAATGAAAACCTACTAAATCTCAAGGAATCAATATCTTGGAGACTATGACAATAATATAGCAAATTTGGAAATCAATAATAAATGGATAGCTTTAAAAAGTTTGTGTATCTTAGGGCACCTGGGTGGCTCAGTTGGTTAGGCCACCAACTCTTGATTTAGTCTCAGGTCATGATCTCACGCTTCTGAGATGGAGCCCCGCCTCCGGCTCTGCATTGACAGTGTGAGCCTGCTTGGGATTCTCTCTCTCCCTCTCTCTGGCCCTCCCCTGCTCATGCTCTCTCTCTCAAAGTAAATACACATTTTTTTTTAAAGTTTGTATATCTTAAAAATAACCTGCTAAGAAACTCCTGAGTAGAAGCCATGTATGAAATACTTGGAAGGAGAGGATAGCGAAGAAAACAACAATCCAACCCTCTTGGGTTGCAGCGAAGCATTCTAAGCAGGAAATTTAGGAGGCGAGGGGAATGTAGATGTCGGTACAGCAGAAAATAACAAGCACAGTACATCAGGACAGCAGCCACAAAAACAGGAGATGAACTGCACCCACTGATTGGGTGAAGGATCATGAACCGAGGACCAGCCCAATCGTATTTTTAAAAGATAATAGTTTTGAGTGAATTAACCATAATAAGGCAACAATGTGTTCCACTAAAATCGGTTTTTAAAAAGGAAGGGAAGTTATTTAACAAGAAATTTAAATGATGTCAAGGCACTTGACAGAATGGCATGTCCCAGTGAGATCATTGTCAAGGCGTGTTGCAAAATACCCCAACTCTTTCAGTCATTTATGCATCTGAGGTTCATAAAAGAGAGGATAAAATAAAGAAGAATAAGGATGGTTAATCTATTTTATCCATAGATTAGTGCTATCTGCTATTTCACTGTCCAGGGAATTCACTACTATATTGAGGATTCAGAGAAAAACCAAGTGTATAACAACCTTTCTGGCTTCTCAGATTGCCTGGCAGAATTTCTGACCTAATAATTGGAAGTTTCCATGTGGTGTGATTTTTAAGTACTAATGTCATATGAATCACAAGATATTCTCCACAAAGTTTTTAGAAGTTTATTTATTTATTTGATGGGGGGGGGGCAGTGAGTGAGTAGGGGAGAGGAAGAGAGAGAAGGTGAGATAGAGAATCCCAAGCAAACTCTGTGCTGTTAGTGCAGAACCCAAAGCAGGGCTCGATCTCACCAAACGTGGGATTATGACTTGAGCCAAAGCCAAGAGTCAGATGCTTAACCAACTGAGCCACTCAGGTACCCCAGATATTCTCCACAATTTACCTTTAATAACCTTTTAGCTACACGATAAAATAAATGTGGCAACGGAAGATCATTTCACTGACTTTCATTTGAGTTCCAATATGAATATGGATTTTAAATTACTGATTTATCCAATAAAATCTTTTTCCTTCATTCACCAAATGGGAGTCTTATCTCCATTATACAAGTGCAAAGGTAATTTACGCTTTTAAACTGGAAATAGACTATTGCAACCCTGATTTGCTTTATACAACGTTTCCTGTCTTAGCTGAATTTTCCAGGTTATAATAAATGAATGATTGTGATGTTTTATAACATACATTAAAGTTTCTTTTACTGGTGGCATATGTTTCTATCATAGTTCCTCAATATTGTTAGTTCTATCATAGTTCCTCAATTTGCTGTTAAATAAGTCCCTTCCCTTTGCTAGAAAATGATTTTTATAAATGTGCAAATTATGTAGTTTAATTCAAAAATTTAATTCATTCAACAAAGAATAAGCAACCACAATGTGCCAGGTTGAGTGCTGTGTAGTTAAAGATAAAGCACAGTTTTTCTCAAGTAATTAAGAGTCTGATGATGAAAGAGACCCATAAACAGATACAAGACAGTATTTTAAGGGCCTTTTAGAGGCATGCGTGGGCATTAGGGGAGCATTTAATAGTAACACCGAATTCCAGTTAGGGAGAATAGAGATGAAATCCTGGAGGATTGATTTATAAACTGAGCATTAAAGGTGACGTGAACAAAGGGTCATGGGAGGGTTGGGATTGTGGAAAACGTTTCAGCATGTGCACTGCCATCGTGCAACATGTATAGTGCCAAGGAGCAGGACTTAGAGATAGAGATAAGGGGATGTATTCGTTTCCTATTGCTGCTATAATAAATTACTGCATACTTAGTGGCTTCAAACCACACGGACGTGTTATCTTACAGTTGTGGCGATCGGAAGTCTGAAATGGGTCTCACAGAGCTAGAATCAAGGTCAGCAGAGCTGTGTTCTTCCTGGTGCTTTAAGGAAGACTGTTTCTTTGCCTTTCCTGGCTTTCCTGCATTCCTTGGCTCATCGCCACTTCTCGGCATCACTCTGACCTCTGTTTCTGTTGTCACATCTCCTGCAGCTGTGACACTCCCGCCTCCCTCTTGTAAGGACTAGGATCCCATTGGATCTGGCTCCCCCATATAATACTGAATAATCTCATCTCAAAATACTTAATTGCATCTACAAAGTCCGTTTTCTTATGTAAGGTAATATATTCACAGGTGTCGGGGACTGGGATGCAAGCGTCTTTGGCAGACTCTTATTCTGTCCACTGCAGGGAACACGTTAAAAAAGTATTGAGGAGGACTGGTCTCTTACGAACATGGTGTGGGATGAATGAAAAAGAAAGTAAAAACTCTCAGGTGTTTAAACTTATCTCACTTTAAGAAATGTTACCAACTAAAATGGAGAACACAAGGGTTGCCTGGGTGGCTCAGTCGGCTAAGCCTCTGGCTTTGGCTCGGGTCATGATCTCGCGGTTCATGGGTTTGGGCCCCGAGTCGGGTTCTGTGCTGCCAGCTGAGAGCCTGGAACCTGCTTCAGATACTGTCTGTCTGTCTCTCTCTCTCTCTCTCTCTCTCTCTCTGCTCCTCCCCCACTCATGCTCTGTCTCTCTTTCTCTCTCTCAAGAATGAATAAACATTAAAATTTTTTTTAATAAAATAAAATGGCGAATACTGGAGGAAAAGCCTTTTCCTCCACGTGGAGCATGTGGAGGTTGAGGTGCCTGTGGAAGCCAACAGGAGATTTCCAGCAGGTATGTTGCTTTCCGAACCCGAAGCCTGGAGGAAAACTGCACTGGAGGTTTAGATTTGCATGTTCCCAGCCTTCAGAGAGCAGGGTTGGATTCATGTTGGATGAAAATACACAGGAAGAGATTGAGAATGAGAAGCACAAGAATGAGAAGCTAGCATTTAGAGGTGTTTGGAAAATGGGCAGCTCTCCATGTTGGCTGGGGAGGACTTGTCAGAAACGGAAAATCAGGAGAAGAGAGTATCTCGGCAGCCAAGAGATCAGAGCAATGGTGTTGACACTGTGCTCCCCCAAAGTCCCACTAGGTGTCGCTATACTTCATGGTAGAGAGAGGAGGGAGTAGATGGGACTCCAAGCCTGTCACCAAAATCAGAGAGGCTACTTTTATTTGAGTTATTGGTCTGCAATATTTTTTCATGGGGTTTAATTTAAGTAAGGGGTTTTGTGATAAAACTGCCTTTATGTTTGGAAAACCTCTAGAGTAGAGAGTTTGAGGTAGAGTGAATGATGAATGTCACATGGTTGTTTGGCTGAGCATCCTGTGAATGTAGCCAAAAACAGTGTGGCTACTGATTACTTTTATCAATCTGGATAATTGATGGTGAGTGCTATTGGTCCCCTGGGTTCTCAGAGCATCTTTATCTCTCATGGTCCTTTTCACACTCTATTTTCATTTTTGTTTTAACTCCTCTGTGTATCCCTCTCTACTCTGTAAACACACTCAACATCATACCAGTGACTTTCACCTTTGTATTGCCAAGTGTAAAAAGATGAAGGAAAATGTATTCACTAGACTTTGTCTTAAGGAGAACACTGCCTGTCTTCAGGCAGAGACGACAGACCTCATAAGCATGCTCGAGCAAAATAGGATGCTTCCTAAATTGCTATGCATGAGAAAGAGAGATAAATGTCTTGTTCCTGAGGCAAAAGGAGAGAGAGAGAAAAGAAGAAAGAACAAAGAATCAAGGAAGAAAGAAAGATCGCAAAGAGAAGGCAGATTGTATGACACAACTCTGTCATACAATTGCCTAAATTGTCAATAATGTTTCGATGCTTATAAACCCTTCTCTTCAATAACTGATAAAAGCTATGAATTTTTGGCTGAGCTAATATAAACCAAAATAGAAACAGTGTGTGCGGAGGAGGTATTTGAAAAAAGTGCCACGAAAATGTAATATACTGAGAATTTGAAGCTATCACGAAGAGGCTTTGTACTATAATAGGCCAAGGGTATTTGAAACGGGACATTTTAGACCCGTGTTGCCCAATAAAAGTGTTATATGAGTTAAAAAAGCAAGCCACATATGTAATTTTAAATGTCCTTGTAGTCACGTTGAAAAGGTAACAATAAGAGTGGAATTAATTTCAAGAATAAATTTTATTTAACAAAATATATCCAAAATATTTTCATGTAAGCATTCAATCACTATAAGAGTTATCAATGAAATATTTTACTTTTTTGGGGGACTACATCTTCACAACCTGATGGGCATTTTACACTCGCAGTGCATTTGAGTTTGAACTAGCCGCCTTCCAAGGGGTATTTCAATAGTCGCATGTGGTTAGTGGCTTCCATATTGGACATCAAAACTCTAGGTCTCCACAATATAGGTAATCTGCAGCCAATATTAAGATTTCATTTTCATTTCTCTTCTGGAACTGCATCTTGGATGGTGCTTTGTCGTTTTCCCACTTGGCCTGTCAATGATTGCTTATGGCAGTCTGTGGAGTTTTAGAGATTGGAATCTATGTATGTGTGGGCATGGCTTCAAGGAAATGTCAAAAAAGCTATTTAGTATAAAATGCAGATATTTCATAATTAAAATAGATTCCTTCTGTGTAAGCAGTGTCATAACATACATTAGTAGTGACCTCATGTATAATCAAGGCCAGAAGTTATTTTGATATGATGAGGAAGCACCGGGAGCCACACTAGGGATCTTAGACTTCACTTTGCTTTGCCTATGCCATGGGTAATTTTAAAACTCAAAATTATTACTAAAGCTTGAAATTCTTTTTTTTTTAAATTATGTTAATGTTTATTTATTTATTTTGAGAGAGAGTGATAGTGAACAGGGAGAGGGGCAGAAAGAGAGGGAGACTGAGAATCCCAAGCAGTGCAGAGCCTGATGCGGGGCTTGAACTCACTAACCGCGAGATCATGACCTAAGCCAAAATCAAGAGTCAGACGCTCAACTGACTGAGCCACCCAGGTGCCCCTGAAGCTTGAAATGCTAATTCATGTAAGTCTGGTTTGATAATTCAGCCCTTTGTATTTTTTTTTCATTAAGAGGGTAGCATATTTAATATGGAGAAAATGAAGTCTATGAAGATATGCCTAATAACTTGATTGCTAATACAGCCCTAATTATTAAGCAAGTACTTGATTGTTTGGCAGAGCTTACTTCAGCTAGAGTGGTGCAGTCCTACCTGGGAGCTACTAGCCACAGATGGCTATTTAAATTGTAATTAATTAAAATTAAATAAAAATGCAGGGCTTCATTTGTACTACTAGGCTTATTTAAAATGTTCAATAGACATATATGACTAGTAGCTATTCTATGGACAAGATGAATATCCAGCACTTCCAACGTTGCAGGAAGTTCTGTTGAACAACACTGCTCTATAACTTAGAGGTATGATTGAGACATAGAGTGTCACAAGTTAGAAACTTGGTTTTTAGTTAGAGCATTCCAGTAAAATAGGCAGAGATATTAAGAATGTAACAAGAAAAATAATTTGTTTTGGTTCTGAGAGATGAAGGAAGGTTCAGGAAAGGGGAATGTTCTGATGGGGAGAGACGGAGGGAATTGGGGAGCCAGGTGAAGCTATATGTTCTGCCATATCATTCTATATTTGTGGGCACTACGTGTTTAACAGCATTACTGAACTTGAGACTAGGCCAATGTGTGTGTGTGTGTGTGTGTGTGTGTGTGTGTGTGTGTATTTCCTGTTAAAACAACTAAGTTTAAGTTTCAGATATGGATCGGTCTGGATGTAGATGGTACCAAGAAAAAATAAGGCTCTGGAATCCTAGCAATTGTGAGAAAGACCTTGACTTTACTAGTATTGTAGAATTTGTGATTCAGGCCATATATCCAGGTTCCTAAGAGGCACAAGGAAGATGGATTTAATATTTTGATTATATTAGCACATGATGTCTAGCAAGGTGTCTAGCATTAAATAAATCCTCAATAAAATGGTTGAATAAATGGATTAATCCAGTACCAGTTAATTGCCTTCCTTGAAGCAACTTTTGTTCATAGACAACTATTAGTGTATGGAAGGTTAACACAACCTAATCTTTGACTTGCTTTCATTTTGCAGTGACAGTGTAAATTTAGATTGATGGTAGTTCGGATAGAATTACTTTTAGAAGCTGAAAGGCAGACAACCTTGTACTGGAGGCCCCTTAACCTTTGGAAGTCTATAGTGTTTCTTTATGTTAGATTTACTGCTGCCTTCAAAACTCTGAAGTAACTAAGTATGCACTAATCTAGAGCACATCTTCTTAAACTATGGAATAAACCTTATAAATTGAAAAAGACTTTACAGACACCATCAAGTTGAAAAATGCAGAAAGTAGATGCTATGAAGACATTGACCCTTTTGACACATTCCAAGAAAGACAATTCTGGAAGCGCATCTCAGTTTTGATCCCAGGAAACCAGTCCTGAGGTCTGATTTAAGTGCCAAAATTGTCTTGTCTGGAAGCTGGTTTAAATTCAGTGTTACTAACTGTATAAAAAAGACTTCATTAAGTTGGCTTTCATTCTATTTATGCCTTTGTCATTTCCTTCAGTGTTTAAGTGAAAATAACACATAGGAAATCATTGCTGACAGGCCTAGAATTTATCTTCTATTATTTATTGTGATAGTCTCCTCTCCACCCACCATTACATTCTAACAAGTCAAATATCAGTTAAAGGGATGTTTAAGACCCTGTAATTCACAGCATGGTATCTGTTTTGACTATAGTTAATGGCCAGCACTTACTCCAAATGAGTTAAAGCATATTATTGTGTAAGCATTTATTTTCACTACTTTACTGCCTTGGTAAACAGTTTCCTATTTGTCCACTGCTTTTTCTGTTCTCTTGTAAGTTTAAACCTCAGGATGGAACCAGCTAATGAACAGAATGAGAGCCTACACCAACTAGATTGATAAGTGTATGAAACTGCTATCACACTGATGTGCATATGTGTGTTTATCCATTTGTCAAACACATTTTTATGCATGGCCATAACTAGATGAGACTTTTCTCCCTTCAACTAAACCCCTCAGCGTGGGTTTCTCTCTCATAGAGAATGACATAACCATTCATCTTATTGCTCATGTCAGAAATTTGGCTATCATTTTTGACTGTTGCCCACACTCTGTCTCCTACATACATTACATTTGGTGACTGTAGATTTAATTGTATAGCATACAAGATAAGTTGAGCAAAGCTAAATTATCTCCCTTGACCCCCTTTTAGAATTATGTAGATTGCATAAATATGTACCATTTACAGGTGATTAATTTTAGAGACCTTAGTTTTTCTTTTATTTACATTACCTTTCTGTTTCACAATTGAATTCATAGTGACCTTGGTTTTGTGAAATCACATTTTGTTTAATAGCTTTAAGTTATTGAATGAGAGAAATAGGAAATTGGACATATTAAAATATTGGCTTTTACTGTTTTCCTTCAATTGTCTTCCAAAGAATTCTGATGAGACCTTGGCCATCTATGTCAAATGTAGAGTAAAACTCAGTCCACATGCTGGAATTAGCTTTCCTCAAATACATGTAAACATTTATGCAGTTAGATCACCCATTTAGCAGCTACTGTTAAGAAAACAGTCCACCATCCTTTCAGTTGTCCCTATCAGAGTCAGAGAAAAACATGTTTTTGCTCTATTGCGTTAGTTGGCTAGTTATAATTATTATATGTATTAGCTCTGTGTAATTTACTGGAATAAGTATCAAGGGAAATTAAGAGAAAATAATGAACATAATATGTGCATATAAGGAGCTACAGTCTCATGCAAAGGACAATACAAAAAGATATTTTAAATAAGCGAAATCTAGAGTCAACTAAGGCCATAAAATTACATTCAAAATTTGAGTGTCAAAATGAAGATGTTTTATAGTATCATTGGTGATGATAAATCATAGGAGGCAACCTAAATATCTTTAGCACAATAAGTAAATCAATGATACAGAACATCACCATTAAAAATGTTGCTTTCCCAAAGTATTTAAAACATGAAGAATTCTCATAATATTATGTTGAATAAGAGTACTGTATGAATCAAAATCAAATAGTGCAAAACCCGAGTCTGTGCAGCTTCCAAAAACGTGTCTTTCACTCTTATGTAAAAAAGAAAATCTTTTTTGGCAGGCTCAGTTCTTACAGCTCTGTTTTGCTCTATCCCTTATTATTGGTGTCTTCTATTACATCCCCCATCGGTTTGTGAAAGCTTTGGCACCTGGCCTGTGTCCATCAGAAGAGGTTATTCTGCCTTGCGGTAATGAACAACACAAAAATCTTGTTAACTTGTAATGATAAATTATTATTTCTCTTATGCTACTGTTTATTTCTCCTTCACTGTTTAGCACTAGTTGTATTCTTGTATTTCCTCTGGAACTCAGAGTGATGGAGACATCTCTCTCTGGAAAGTTGTCACTGCAGAGAGAAAAGAGACAAGGCAAGCCACACACAGGTTCTTAGAGCCTTGGCATCTCATCCACTCACATCACTTCATGCACACTTAATTGGCCAAAAAAAAGTCCAAGCTCAGCAGAGTGAGTATGTGAAGCACTCTTTCAAGAAGGACACTGAAAAAAGGGAAGTAATAACATTTGATCTCACAGTAAACAGCGACCTCGTCTATCATTTCTTCCAGTATCTCCTATTAAATAACTTTCACCACGACTCCGATTTTAATGATCCATACTCAAGTCGCATCCTATGCTATGGTTTCAGCCTCTCAAAGGAGCTCAAATCCTCTTTAGCCACACAACCTCCTAACTTCTGATTCAAGAAGAGATGGAAATACTTCATTTAATGAGCCCCTAGAGGGTTGTTGCTGGAAGCCAAAGATGCGTTATCATCCACTTGAAAATGGTTAGGGGATTTCTTTGTGCTGAACTAGAGTGGTTTGGTGCTGTGGGTCAACTCAAGCATCTTCTTTCTTATAGATGGCTGGACCATTTAGATTTACCTTCTCTCCCCCTTTTGGATTTTTTCCCCACATAACCAGGTAGGATAGGCGTGTGAAATGGGATAGAACCAATTATCCTTAATAAAAATAGAGGTAACTATTCTTTGTCTCTTGAATATCTTTCTGCCTGTTTTTGAGATGGTGGCTTTTCCCTACATTTACTGTGCAAAACATGTGGCCATTATTTGTGCTTTGGTCTAGAAGTAGAAAGAAATTTCCTATTTTCCTATTTAACACTTTAGCTGCAGAACTTTTAGACTTAACACATAGTAGGTTCTCTCTAAAATGTCGTGATTGTCTCTGTCTTGTGGCATTATACATGAGCTTTCATTTCTCTTATTTTTGTAGTTTTCCAAATTTTACTTTACAACAAACCCCTCACTACTGTCACATTCAGAAAAAAAATATAATAATTATTGTGCATTTAAAAAAATACAATAAAATTATAAAAAAAAAACATAAGAAAAAAAAAAAGTACTGCTAGGAGAAACTGGCATCAGGACAATCAGAACTAATTCAAGGTCATTTCTGGGTATATATAATATCTAGTTCATTTTTATATTTTTCATAATTCCCAAAGTTGAAAGATATTCATGTGATCTTATGGTGGTAATAGTCCTAGGGACAGACTCAAGAAATACTCCAAATCTACACTAGACAAATCAGCCATTTTTTTTGCACTTCTGGGGAAAGATAAACAGAGAAGCTACCACCAGGGGAAAAAAGCAAAACAAAACAAAACAATACTGGAGATTACAGGGCTTCAGACTCACACTCCAACATAGAATTTGTGTGAGTTATCCTGAACCAAATAGTTGAACATTTTAGATGTGGTTTGTCCAGCTAAACTATCTAGGTTCTAGAACCTAGAAGTAAAGTAGACTACCTGTCCTTTCTTCTTACTTGCTTATTGAAGCATAAAATGTGTTTAAGAATTTGTAATCAAAAGCATACCCACCAGTCAGCAGAAGAGAGTGCAGGAAACAACATACCAAGACTTGGCTGCTTGTTTGAATGTTTTCTTAGGCACAGAGAAGTTTTCTATTTTTGTATCTATTTGCATAACAGAGGTAATATAAGGAGGGATAGAGTCAATAGAGTCAAAGACCCGAAGAAAAACACACAGAAGGGGCGGGGGGCATGAGAGAGAGAGACAGAGACAGAGAGAGACAGAGAGTGAAAGGGAAGGAGTTACTGATTTTCTCAAGGGTTTTAGGTTATGGGACATTATTTTATGATCCTGGAAAAAAAAGCTCTAGGAAAGGTATACCCACGTGGGTTCACTAATAAAATGTCCAATAAAATATCCCAGGAACTGAGCACTTCATGACAACGCTTTCTCTTGAAGAAAAGTAAAACTTGTTCAAAACAGTCTGTAGTCAAAACTTGACACAATTGTAGAAGCTAGTCACCCAATGTTGAAATGAAGAAATAGAAGTTAAAATGAATGAATCTTCCAATATTTCAAATGGGTTGGAGGTAGATTCTGGTCTTTTTTCATAGAGATACAATCTTTGGCTTTGATTCGTCACAACATTAAATCTTTACCCCAACTAAATGGAAGATTTATTACCAAGTTTTCATGCATACAATTTATGAATAATATTAATAAATCCTAACATGTAACAGATCTTCTGAGGAATATGTATCTGAATTATCAAATTAAGGATCATAAAATGGACACACTTAACACTTCAAACATATAATCCTCTGCCATAATGACAGCTTTGCTAATACTTGCATTATTTTACAAATTGCTTTTAGGGCTGTTGTGGTTTACTGGAGCAATCTGTATCATCCTGGCTTCTCTGGCTCTTACACAATTTCCTCTGAAATGCTTCAGAAAATATTTCTGACAAAAATAGTCAGGTGAAATTATGAAAATTAAAACAATTCTAAGGTTGAATCTGACCATGTAAGAAGTGAGTAAAATTTGGGATGAGAAGAAAAGTTAAAGCAATCTGCAATCTCCAAGAGTTTAAAAAAAACTAGTGTTTTTGTATAAAAAGAGAATTCTTTACCACCTTAATCCATTATTAAAGGTGACCATTCATCCTTAGTAATCAGATCAACTTGTGCTGAAAATTTAGTTCTATATGTGTGAATTGGAAGTGATCTTATTAGTGTTCTAGTACATCAAGTTTGATAAAATCCCCAATCCATTTCAGTTAAGTTTCTATTGATCCACTTAAGAGATCAATTTGGACTTGTTCGATTCTTTTGTCAAGGGATTTCATCTGGCTTGAGTTTAGCATTATGAAATAAATGTGATTTAGGAATGTAAGATGAAATAAAAAAGAATCCAGATGAGTGTTGACAATTATTTGAACTCAGATTTTTGCACTTGAGCATTTGATAGGGTATTGCCATTTAGAAGTGGACTAGAAAAACAATAGGACAAAGAAGTCAAAGAGTGCCTTTCAAAGTAGTTAGTCATACCTTCCCTCACTTCCACCAGCGATTATGTTTCCTGTGCCATTTAACAGTTTGACATCTATTTGCCAATCAAAATACAGTGTTAGCTTTATTCTTAAATATATTTTACATTTTCTTACACTGACTTCCATTAACCACCTATTTTATTCATAGCTATTTTTCAGTTTCCTAGAATTTTCCGCATTTCATTATAATTTTTCTTAGAAGAGAAAGAATGAGTTTTGATGTGAAGATCTTGGGGACATTTACAGGAGCTCCACATCATGGCCATTTTTTGGCTTCTTTTCCTTCCTTCCTTCCTTCCTTCCTTCCAGAATAGTTGTACGAGTGGTCCTAGAAGACAACTTCCCAGAAGTGTTTCTATTTCATACTTAATTCTGTTCTCTTATTCAGAATGGGTGAGGTACTCGTTTTAGCAGGAAGCAGTCTTCAAGACCTTGTCTTCCACGTGGTATAAAGAATAGATGTGTAGGTTTGCAGTGATTCTGCATGTATTACATCGTCAGGGAAGTTCAAAGTAAATGGAGAATAAAGAGATTTAAAGGTAGGGACTAAATGTGGTGCAAAAGGTCAGAGATTTTATTTGGAGACCGACATGCTCTATAATGCCATTGTACCAATTGGTTTTCAGTTAGGCATAAAGGATTTAGTAGAATTTAGAGAAGAAATTAGACTATGGAAGAATATGGGGGCTTTGCTGAGGGAGTGATGTTCTGGAAGAGGGATGTTGGAGAATTAGAGAAGGAGTTACTAAAAAGCATGAAAGTATGGGTACAAGCAGACAGACTGACGCTTGCAGGAAGCCCAAGAAACTAACCCCTCCTGGTAGCCCAAATGGGACCAGATGTGCTCGTACACACACTGCCATAGGTTCTAATGGTGAAAAAAGAAAAAGGAGAAAGAAATGATGAAGAAAGAAAAGACCATGGGCAAAGAGTCAAATGAAGGTACCCATTTTCACTTTATTTTTATTTCAGTTATTGAGATTATTAAATAATTAAATATAATTAATTAACAATTAATTAATAATTAAATATAATTAAATATAATATAATTAAATAATTATATTTAATATAATTAAATATTTAATTAAATAATTAAATTATTATTTAGTAATTAAATTATTAAATTTAAATAAATTTAAAGCTCTCTGTTAAAATACTTCTTCTGTTTGTGGGTTTACTAGATGAAAAGTAATAGATGAGTTAGAAAATCCCACCCTGACATGTATAGATTTTGGGGTTCAACTTTTGCTTCATTTTACAGATGAGTAAATTAAGAACCGGAGTTCTTGAGAGATTCACTCAGTATGACAGTCGGGGCAGTGTCCCATCAGTCGACGCCTACCTCAGGGCTCTTTCTGCTCAGCCTTATTCCTCTTTGAAGAGACATTTTGACTAAACTACTGGTCAGATCTCATACTTAAAACCCTTTGATCCTGTAACTAGCCTTATTGACATTTACCTTCGCAAATCTACTTCTCAAGGCTTAGTCTTAAGAGGGAGGTTGATCTCTTGCTTCCCAAGAGACTGTATTGAAAGGGGTGGGGGACAAATTGTGATTTACTATATCTTTACAGCACAAGAATACTTACCTTCAACCAATTTCACCCAGAAATTCTGAGAAATTCTTACATGCCATAGACAGTAGTAGGCAATATGAAGAGGTACAAATAGGGTGAGAGTGGACCCCTTTGCTTTAGGATGACAGAAGTTTCAGGTGCTTCTACTATTCCATTCTGTTTGCTTGTGTCACATTCAGCTACCTTCACCTTAGCTTGGTAATGATTGAAAATACTTGCTCAAGTTGATAGATTAAAAATTCAGCTCAAATTTGTGCCAGTAGGCAGCAAAAAACAAAGGGTGTGAAAAGGGGTTAAATAAACTTGGTTGGTTGTTTTTGTTTTGGTGTGCATGTGTGTGTGTGAGTGTGTGCGTGTGTGTGTGTGAAGGATAGATACATAAAGATGGGGGGGGGTTCCAGTATTTGCAGACTATTTTAGCATGAGAAAATTTTACCTTTTTGAAAACCAGAACACATTAGGAACCAAAGTCTACCCTACAATTTGACAATTTAAAGTCCAACTCTGCTAGGGTAGTAGTAATGAAAATCGGGCTGCCTAGATTTCTGTGCCATTTAATATCCATTTTTTCTTCCATTTTCATGAGCATTCTAAGATCGCCTGAACAAATTATAGCCGAATTTAGTTGTGCTTATTAGATTATTGCTATTGCTCGGTTTATGTCATGTAAAGTAGTAAGTTGCTAATGCCATCAATTAATAATAGTGATAGCAACACTCGAAAGCTTAATCGATCTTCAAAACAATGTATTGTTTGTGCAGCTTACAGTCAATGCTGCAATAGACTGTTCTTTTCATACACTTAAAAGTCACAGAGAAATTACCTTTCTTTCTTCTTAGCGGTATAGGCTGTTCCTTCCCTGACTTCCTAGAAGTGGCTGCTAGGAATGAATTATTGTCAGCCTTTGAACAAGCTACTGAAGATGGAATCAATTTTTCAGGAGAATAGTGGCCATTTTACTATCCTGTTTCTTATGCCAAGAGAGGGTTGAGAGCAAAAGTAGTTTTGGGTGAATAAAAATACAACTAATGGAAGTGATACAGCATCAATTCCTAGAGTGGAGTTATTGAAGAATAGATGAGCCAGAAGGGAAGGGTCGTGAATGCACGCTGAACATGCAGAGATGATTCTGTGCCAGACTGTGACATTTGTGCTCTGCCTGCTTCCTTCTGGTCCCTGCTTCTGGAAGCTCTCCACACACTCATGTGTTCTTGCCTCTCCGGCAACTCCACTCCTCTTTCTTGTCTGCTGCGGCAGCTAAATTAGTCCCCTGTGTTCCGTCGGAATGGAGTTTGACAAGCACATGGATGCAACTTGACTACAGGCCTGAGGTGGGCGCCAAGAGTTGGCTCCTTTATTTAACATAAAAAGCCAAGGGACAAGAAAAGGTGGGAGAGACTCCCAGTGGAAGGGTCCCCACCCTTTCCACGATGATAGTGTTCCTTCAACAAGCTGGAGAAACAGGGCTTACTCTCTGCTTCATTTCAGTTGGCTTTGTGAGATCTCTTCTCTGTTTCATTTCCTCATAGATTTTCTTGATGTTTATTTTAACCATACTTTATAGGGGAGAAGAAAAACCAATTTTGATTTGCCCCGGGTCTGATCCCTCTGCCCTTTTGAGAGCATCATTACACTGAATTTAAAGAGCTTACAAATGGTCAGGGAAGAGCCTAAAGATGATAAAATGATAGGGAAATAGAGCCCTATGAGAAAATATGTTTACAGAAATTGAATCATTTATTATAAAGAAATAAAAGAAGTGCAAGGATGATGAATGCACGGCAGCAAAGATTCCATCCAACGAGCTAACAGGGCATAAATAGAAACATGAAGCAGCTACACGCACAGGGGATGGAAACCTAAACCCAGATTTGTATTATGGTACCTTCAGTTAGTGAGGCACTGGAAGGGATTCCCTGGTTCTCACACGTCAGAATCACGTTATATTTCCCAATCACATTTTTAAGACTCCTCTCCAATGTTACCTTTTTTACTGTCTCTTTTGTTGCTTCTTCCAGTTGGCCCTTCCATCTAGAGCCCCGAGCCTCTTCTATTGCACTCGTAAACTTCCATCAGTTATTATAGTAGTGTGTATTCAGGTATACAGCTTTCATGGTGACTTTCACGGGGACCCTGAGCTCTGTGAGGATGGCAATCATATTCTTTTAATATTTTCGTAATTGAAAATCTATCACAGTGCTTCCCGTGTAACTGGTGCTCAATGAGTATTTTTTTTTAATTTTTTTAATATGAAATTTATTGTCAAGTTGGTTTCCATACAACACCCAGTGCTCATCCCAACAGGTGCCCCCCTCAATGCCCATCACTCACTATCCCTTCCCTGCCCAACCCCTCCATCAACCCTCAGTTTATTCTCGGTTTTTAAGAGTCTCTTATGGTTTGGCTCCCTCCCTCTCTAACTGTTTTTTTTCCTTCCCCTCCCCCATGGCCTTCTGTTAAGTTTCTCAGGATCCATGTAAGAGTGAAAACATATGGTGGCTACAATGAGTATTTTTTAAATCAGCTTAAAGAAGTTGCTAGAGGAGTGGTTTGACTCTGAAGCAAAGACTTCTGCGAAAGAGGTTTCACATGCATAGATCTCTGTAGAGCACTAGGAACCTTGCATCCCTGTACCAGCCTTGAGTTTTTCCCAGCTTTATTTTTTTCTACCATCCTCTCAGCTCCTTCCCGACAATTCTAACCAGCTACAGAGACCTAATAATTAGCAATCAAAATTAACTCAACCCGAAGTTTTAAAACCCCAACTAAAAGGAGCGAAAATGAGGACATAGAAGTCGTCCACCACCATTTACCCACATGATTCATTGACTTTTCAATAGAATCTAGGGCACCATATGGATGTGCTGAATGACTGATTCCCTGGGCAAGAAGACTGAAACAGCAACTCTTTGTGCATCTATGGGGAAGAAAATAGTACGAAGAATATGTTCATTGTTGGAAACTGGTTCACAGGGCCAGAAAGTGTCCGTTTGTTCAATAATCAGTTATTTTTATGAGCAGTCATAATCACTTTCTGTAAGTGACAATTAGCAATCTAAGTATCCCGAAAAATTCTCCAGTCCTTATCCTGGGTCCACATTACCTTTAGTAAAAAGCAAAACAGAAACAAAACACTGATCACTTGAAGTTTGTTTTTGACACTCTCATTGTCTCCTTTTCTTTAACATTCTTCATGTACTACCCTCACTTTCTGCTTTTTGTGAGCATGGCCGCAATGCTTAAAGTACTTCTTCTGTGTAAAGAGTTATTTTTTTTATTACTATTTTAGAGTCAGAGGGAAGGAGGTGAGGGACAGCAGGAGAGAGAAAGAGAGAGGGAGAATCTTAAGCAGGCTTCACGCTCAGTGCAGAGTCCAATGTGTGACTCTATCCCACAACCATGGGATCATGACCTGAGCTGAACTCAAGAGTTGGATGCTTAACTGATTGAGCCAACGAGATGCCCTGGAGTTTAAATCTTAAGTCTAATTGAGCAAAGGAAAGGCGTGTTCCCTTCTTAAGGATTTGGGGGAAAAAAATGAAAAGATCGCACGCTTCAATGAACACATGGAAGAGAAAACAATTTATCACATTGGATGAGGGGCATATACGAGGGCACTAAAGTCTGAGCCCGTAGGTGACCACCTCCTCTGTATAGGCAGGTGACTCATGGCATTCAGAAACAAGGAAAATTTTGAAATACTTGTTCAAGTTTAATGGCTAATTCATTGCTTTGAATAATGGGTTTCTTAAAAAAGTTTTTAATCTGAGTCTTCTTGTATCCTGACTACATGAGGGAATGTGAGTCCCGAAGTAAATAAATAGGCTCTGTATGCTCTAAATGCATGGAATATTGACCTCCACTCTTGCCAGCAGTATGGTGGAGCAGAATGGCAGAGATGACTTATGAGGCTAGTCTACTACATTAATTTCGGTGACATACTCTTCCCTTCACAAATGGCTTCGATGTTCTCTGCCCACACAGCAAGTGCCTTCCTCAGAGTCAGCAGTAATATAACATTTGCTCACTTTCCACACATGTAAATAACCAGTTCATAAACAGGCTCGTGGAGAGTTTGTTTGCACGTATTAAAAAAGGATGGACTTTGCTTTTGTGAAATTTCGTATTTAGCGCTGGCCTTCCAATGACTGTTTTTAGACAAAATATTACATCTTTGAACATTTTAATTAGAAATGAATTAGCCATTAAATGTGAACTAACAAAAGCAAAATATATGTCAAAAAGGTTTGACAAAATGCTGTAAATCAGCTCCACATCCGAAGTTTTCATCTTAGTTTAGTGGAATAACTACATATTATAAAGGGTCTTTTAAGTGCTGCATAGCCAAGAATGTGTCATATTTATGGTTTATTTTCTTGATGCACTCCCATAGCCTTGGAAAGCAAGTTCTATAATGAATATGACCACTCTGCATTTCTTACCATCTTTCAGCTCTGTAATTATTACAAAGTATTTTGAAAGTCAAGATTTCTCACCTTTATATGTACTTTATGTTAGAATTATGAAAGTAAGGTAGATGGGCAGATGAAAGGTTTATTTATCTTACCCTTTAGAGGAGAAAGTAAGAGATAAAATTAATAAATGGATTCCCTCAATGTTAGGAGCAAATTAGGAGACCAACAGATTTTTCCTGAACCTTTCAGCCGGTTTTGAATTCATTGTACTTTCAAGAAAATGTACTTAAAAGGGTAAATTTCTTTCTTATATAATAATATTATACTTCTGTGTAACATATTTGACTTCAGGATGTCAAAATGTAAATAACAGTGGATCACTTTAATTTTATGTATTTATTATAAATACTGTTGTTAACATAAAAAGTATTGAATGGGGCTTATAAGATACTATTTATTTTTATAACTTTTTAATGTTTATATATTTTTGAGAGAGAAAAAGAGAGAGTGCAAGTGGGGGAAGGGCAGAGAGAGAGGGAGATGCAGAATCCAAAGCAGGCTCCAGGCTCCAAGTTGTCAGCAGAGAGCCCGACACGGGGCTCAAACTCACAAACTGTGAGATCATGACCTGAGCTGAAGTCGCATGCTTAACTGACTAGGCCACCCAGGTGCCCCAAGATACCATTTTTATTAATTAAGAAAATTGGAGAATGGGAAAGTAAGTAGGAAAAATGAGATAAATTTGAGGATAATATTTAATCATAAAATATATTTTATAATACCCAATAGACTTTGCTAGGAGCTTGGCTGAAATTTTATCCTTAATCTTTCTGCAACCAACACAAGGAGCATTCAAGGATCATTTTATTTTGGATACTGCGAGATTTTTCCTTCCTTAAAATATAGATTTCAAACATATACTTCCAAAATGGTGAACTTAATAAAGGGATAATATAGTGAAAAAAGATTGTTACATTAAGAAAAGCAAACTAGGGGCGCCTGGGTGGCTCAGTCGGTTAAGCAGCCGACTTCGGCTCAGGTCATGATCTCGCGGTCCGTGAGTTCGAGCCCCGCGTCTGGCTCTATGCTGACAGCTCAGAGCCTGGAGCCTGTTTCACACTCTGTGTCTCCCTCTCGCTGACCCTCCCCTGTTCATGCTCTGTCTCTCTCTGTCTCAAAAATAAATAAAACATTAAAAAAATTTAAAAAAAAAGAAAAGCAAACTAAATTTTAATGAAAACATAACCTAAATTAGTCTTGGTATCAGACTTTTAGTTGGGATGAAATGATTTCTTGGCTGTGCCAAGAAAAACTGAAGAGAATATGAAAGTGGACATTACTATATATCTGTGGTAATATTTATTCCAACATCTTCCATATCCCTTAAGATTGTGGTGGATAATTTTATTCTGACAAATTAGCAAACTGGCCCCTGCGGAACTGTAAGTAAATATTGAATATAAGCTAAATGTATCCAGCTATCTCTATAAAACATATTGTAGGAATGCCAATGATACTGGCCAACTAGGAAAACATCCAGAGAAATATTTGGACCTTGATACCTTTTTCCTTGTTCCATAGATCATGCAAATATTTGTTCCCCATCCAGATGTTAGTTAATGTTAACAGTATTTAGTGAGCAACGATTATACGTCAGAGTTTGTAGTTGCTACAGTTGATATTTAAAAAGAGCAGTTCTATAATTTGTAGTGCATATAATATAGTAAAGATATGAGACAAATACGCCAAAGACTGTGATCCACAATCTGCCTCAGGAAGGCCACCAAGTATTATCAATGTGTCTGATGGAGTGGCAGAGAGGCAAGGAGGGCCTCTTTTGAAAGGGTAGAAGAGGTTTTCATGGAAGAGATGATATGTGAGGTGGGTCTTGAATCACGGATGTGCGTGGGACTAGTGGGGGGCAATGTTCCATGCAGAAAGAATGTATCAAGCACTGAAGTGGCTTTTAGCTCCACTCACATTCTTACCTCTCTGTCCTGAGCCACCCAGAGAAGCAGCCACTGTAGGAAAAAACATTTCATTTCCCCGCTCCTTTGTACAGTGTTAGACTGCGTCTCAATCTCTCCACTTTGAAACATGTCTCCTGTCCTATGTCTGTCCTCCCGGGTCCACCACAGACTCCTTATTTCTGTAGCATTCATCTAAACCAATAACTTATTTAGATGTCTGCCTGATTTTTCTTATCAGCAGCTCTGAGAGATGATCTGACTCAGATCATGCTCTTAGTGGCATGCTAGCTGCCTCGTGATAAGACTACAAGGAGCACCTCTTCCTCCCTATCCCTCTCCCCATCTTCCCCTGAAGCAGGCAGCCAGCACCAATACTTCGGATGAGTTGACTCTGGGACTCTGATTCTCTGCTTATCTGGGAGGCAGGACCAGATAATGGAAACCAGACCAATGATACAGGAACTGCAGGTAATCTGGTTTACTAGGAATAGGAGATTCACTCAGGAGATTGGTAAAACACAGGCTGCAAAGATAATCTAGGTTCATATAGTAGAAGTCTTTGAATGACAGGCTGAGGAAATTGTATTTGATTTGATAAGAAATGGGAGTCCAACAGAGGATTTTGAGCAGGGTCTACCGTTTGCATGCATTTCTCCCTCTCTAGATGGTGCATGTGTGCGTGTGTGAGTGTGTGTGTGCATGCGTGTTTTCCATGATACGCTCTTATAGGGGAAAGGATGGGGTCTATTAGATTTTCTTTACGGTGCCATTCACAACTGTGTGTGCACCAGAAAGACTGTGGTGATGAGGATGATGATGAAAGTGAGGAAGTTTGTTATGCCACAGTGCCTTTCAGAGTGTCATCTTCATAAAAGGTTCAAGCATCCTTGAAAGGGAAATGTATTGCTTATAAAAGAGAGTAGACAATGCCAGCAAAAATGGAAACATGTATTTACGCGGTGGAAGTCTTTAGTTTTAACTGGCAGAGACTGGATGGAAACTGAAACAAATCTCAGAGTTTCATGCTCTACTGACAGCAGAGATGTGGTTCAGTTAGCTTCTAGCCGAGTGTTTAAAGGATATTGAAACCCTTCCAGTTTACAGTACATTTGGCAGCTCTCTGTCGGATAATCTTTTTTTATGTGTATTCTGTTTGGAAGTGAATTGTACACCAGTTATTTTAAGTAGTATTTTTTAATCTGCTGCTGTGTTAATTATAGCAAGGACAACGGCAACACAATCATAGACTGATGTGAATGTTTTATTCAATGAAGCAAAGAAATATCCACCAGGGCTGTATAGAAGTTGCAGTGGACTGAAAATAATCAAATATGAATGGGTTTAGGTAGCCAATGGCACTGACAGCTTATGAAGCCGAGCACCAGATTTTTTTTTTTCCCTGCTGCAGTTTATATGAGAGTCACTGAAGACAGAAACCCTTGGCATGATTATATTTTCTTGTGGAATGTAACTAATTTCACAGTGGAATAATTTTGACAAGAGTTCTTAGTTTCCTTCCATATGTTTTATTTCATTTTCTAGAAAAGGGGTCCTCGCCCTGGCACATTTGAGTGCTATCAAGCACCATAGGAAAACTGTTTATTTTTTGTGCACTCATCAGTGGCGGGAAAAAAAAAAAGAAAGAGAGAAACACAAAGGGAAGGTGAGTCAGGGTGAACGCTCTTATGCCACTGCAGGCTAGCACGGAGACCTAAAAACCAAACAAAGCAAGCAGACATCTTGGCTCCTCATCGAGGTCTGAACCAAAGAGACAATTATGGATGACTATGTGCGTGGGGGCTCCATACCTTCTTTCCACCCCTGCTAAAATAACAGCCTTTATTTTAGAGACAGCCTGAGGAGTTGCTGTGTTTTCAATCAACTGTAGAAACACTTGAGAAGCAATAAAATGAGAAGAAGTGGCTGATACAAAAAAAAAAAAATCAAATTTTCACTTTTTTTCTATAAAAAGATATCCTAAAATTTGTATTTAGGGTACGCCAGGAAGAACACAAAGAACAAACAGATGTGCTCTAACTGATGTTGGATTCATTGAAAGGCCGGTCTCTTACTCTCTTGAATTTTCTATTAATTTACTTCAAAGATATCATTTCTAAACAGGTTTCTGGGACTAGGGATCTTGGCACAAAGGGCCAAGCCAGGAGGCTTTACTCTGGTAAAGCCTATTTTATAGACTAAAAAATGAAACTTTATTTTATTTTATAGACTAAAAAAAGAAATTTAGGACCATAAATGGTTATGTGGGCCTGCCTCCTCCACTCTACCCCATACACATATATACACGCACACACAGTCATGACATTTTTGAATTGTACTCCAGATAGAAGTCAGTCTTCTAAATAATCGCTGCTTGCTATTATTCAGTTTAGCATCACAGAACAGAGGGCGCTTGGGTGGCTCCGTCGGTTAAGCGTCTGACTTCGGCTCAGGTCATGATCTCGCTGCTCATGGGTTCGAGCCCCACGTCAGGCTCTGTGCTGACAGCTCGGAGCCTGGGGCCTGCTTTGGATTCTGTGTCTCCCTCTCTCTCTGCCCCTCCCCTGTTCTCTCTCTCATTCTGTCAAAAGTGAATAAATATAAAAAAAATTGTTTCAAGTATCATAGAATCAGGAAAGGAGATGTAGAGCCACAACAAAGCAGTGCTGTAAATGCTGTTAAATGTAGCTAACACCAATTTAATCATTCCAATTTAGCAGCAGTTTAAACTCAGAAGAAAAAAAATAAGCAAACACTAAAGATTCATTCACAGAAAATTTGTTGCTGAATTTTAGGCACCTGGCATTGTGGTAATGAAGAGAGGCCTGAATAAGACAGCTGAATAAGAAACGATATCTGCTCTTGAGATTTTCAAAGGCTAATAGCAACAATATTTGTGCCTATATAATAGCAAACATGGAAACATTTATGACATAATATAATGAGCTCAATAATAAATGAATAGTTAATAGGCAGCTAGAGAATGAAGGGGGTTACTATAAACAGAGTTAAAAGCAAATAGCACAAACTGGAAAACATTTGTAGCTCATATAACAGAAAAAGATCCAATTTCCCTAATATATAAAGAGCATCCATAAATGAGCCAGATTACCCAGCAGAAGAATGTGGAAATCATATAAACAATTAATTAAAAAGGAGATACACATGATCCTTAGAAGTGTGCAAAGGTACTCAACCTTAATCATAATAAAAGAAATGCAAATTAGTGTTACACTGAAGTAAGATCTCTTACCTATCAAGATTGATAAAGATACAGAAGTCTGATAACCCTGTGCTATCAAAAATATGGGTTAAATATGTACTTCACGTCTTTCTTGAGAAGGTATAAATTGCTATACACACGTATGTACAGGGCGATGGGAAATGTTTATGAAAATTTCATACTGTCTGGTAGATCAGTTCCAATTTATTCTGTAGGTATAATAGTCCATATTTGCAAAATGACATTTTATGAGGCTATTAATTGCTATAGGACTATTGCTCATTATAGCAAAAATTAGAAACAAAGCTCCATCAGGAGGAGACAGATTAAGTACATCATGCGATAACTCTGCAGTAAAATACCATACAGTTGTAAGAAAATGAAGTATTAATATGTACTTTATGTATTAATATAAAACTACTGCTCTCCAAAACATTTATCATTAAGTGAGAAAAAAGCAGTGTGCAGAACATATTGTATAGTATGCAGCATTTCTGTAAAACCAGAGGAAAATTATGCTTATCTTTGCTTATTTATGCATAAGTATTTTATGAAACACAAAACTCAACAAGAAGGAAAATTGGATGACAGAAAACGGTGGTGTAAAACAGGCTCTTCACTGCACGCCTATTTATATTTTTGGTTTTTGAATCATATGAATGCATTACCTGTCTGAAAAACTAAACACGTTTTTAAAAAAGAAAAGAGAAAGGAACATATCATTCCAGTCTGGATGGTCAGGAAAGACTTTAGAAACGAAGTGGGATCTGAGATGAATCTTGGAAGATGAGACGTTCAAGCAGAGAGGAAGAAAGGAAAGACGATCATGAGCAAATACTCAAAAGTATGAAAATATGTGGAGGGTCAGAAAAGCCATAAAATGGCACTTGGAAGGAAGCTTCAAAGAGCTACGAAGAGAGCAGTGATATATAAAACAAAGGGGATGGAAGGTTCAGGAAGGAGGGCATGATCATTAGCATCAAGAGCTGCAGGGAGGTCACTCAAGGCTATAGCACTCCTGCAGTCAGCCGGCAGCTGATTCTGCTTTTAGCTCTTAACTTTTTGCCATTGGATTCTGTGGTTGAGGGTGTTGGTTTTATGTCTAGTTTTGTTAACCAGTAATCTGCAGATTGTTTTCTATAAACACATCCCTGTTCAAAAAAAAGCAACAGGAGGCATAACAACGGATGACTTAAAAGATTTAAAAATCTATTTTATGAGAGCCATTGCACATGCCAAACAAATTGTGGCTGGTTACAAAGCAGTCTAAAAGCACAAAGCAGGGGCACCTGGGTGGCTCAGTCGGTTGAGCGTCTGACTTCAGCTCAGGTCATGATCTCACGGTTCGTGAGTTCAAGCCCCACCTTGGGCTCACTGCTGTCAGGACAGAGTCTGTTTTGGCTCCTCTGTCTCCCTCTCCCTCGCTCACTCTTTCTCCCTCTCTCCCAGAAATGAATAAACATTAAAAAAAATATAAAAGTACAAATAATGATTTTCCTAGCATTTGGCTTATTAAGATACTTAAAAATATTTGTTGACCGTCATCAAGTGAAGTCACATCCATGTTAATAAACCACTAGGGAGTGCAGTATAACATAGGGGACGATGATGAAGATGTTGATGGTGACGCAGTCATGGTGATCACAATAGTACTGGTGATCCTGAAATGAAGTGACATTTTCACTCTAGCCTTGGATTTGCCTTCACACCTAAGCAAGATCCCTCCAGTACTTTGCTTCAGACTTTGGTAAGTGAATAAAACTGGCTGGGGTTCCAAAAGGGCTCTGTGGATTTATGCTGGAAAAATGAGTAGGGTGCATCCGGGAGAAAAAGAGGATTGGGAAATGTAGACAGAAGAAACAACAACACGAGGAAAGCCGTGGTCTTCTGAAAGTGCCTGATGGGTTCTAGCGTCAGAAGTGGGAAGAGCTGCTACTGTTCTGACCTGGTCATTAACTGGTGGGGCAGGGGGTGGGGGAGGGGGGGTGGTGACGTTAACTGGTGGGGCCGGGGCGGGGGGGGGGGGGGGGTGACACTGGCCTCATCATTTCATTTTTCTCAGCTTCAGTTTAGTCACTTATAAAATGAGGAGTACCCTAGACAAGATCCATGGTTTTTTGTTTTGTTTTGTTTTGTTTTTTAATATAATTTGTTGTCAGATTGGTTTCCATACAACACCCAGTGCTCATCCCAACAATGCCCTCCGCCCTGCCCATCAGCCACTTTCCCCTCTCCCCCACCCACCATCTACCCTCAGTTTGTTCTCAGTCCTTAAGAGCCTCTTATGGTTTGCCTCCCTCCCTCTCTGTAACTTTTTTTCCCCTTCTCCCTCCCCCCATGGTCTTCTGTTAAGTTTCTCAAGATCCACATATGAGTGAAAACGTATGGTATCTGTCTTTCTCTGCCTGGCTTATTTCACTTGCCATAATATCCTCAGGTTCCATGGTTTTTAATTTTTCCCTTAGTGATACTATTTTATTTTTCCAAGAGGACCCTGCTTAAAACAAAACAAAACAAAAGAAAACAAAACACAAAGGAGGAGAACGGTGGGAGTGGCTCTGAGTGAAGCAGGTGTGGGCAACCCCCTGCTCTCTCTTCTTAGCACCTTGACAGTAGCTTTGGAAGGAAGCATTCTTACCCGTTTGTAAATGACTGACTCAGATCGTCTTATGGCCCCTTCAAGTGCTACCTTTTTAATTGTCCGTGGTTGCAGTATTCTGAAAACACTAATAAGATGAATAGTCTAAAGGTGGAGTTAATATAAGAGAACTTTCTCAGGGCACCTGGGTGGCTCAGTCACCTTGAGCATTGGCCTCTTGATTTCGGATCAGGTCATGATCATGGCTCAGGTCATGATCTCAAGGTTTTTTAGATGGAGCCCCAAGCCCAGCTCTGTGCTGACAGCACAGAGCCTACTTGGGATTCTTTCGCTCTCTCTCTCTCTCTCTCTCTCTCTCCTCCTCTGCCCCACCCTGCTCATGCTATCTCTTTCAAAATAAACTTAGGAAAAAAAAGGCAAGAGAGCTTTCTCAATGTTCCCCTTGATCATTTTGGTAGTTTTCCAACTTTTCATTGTAATAAAGCTATTCACCTGGATGTTCTGGTGGTTTCGGCTACCCCAATAACTTTACTGAAATATCTACATACCAATTTCAAAATCTCATAACTGAAAAATAGGTGGATTGGCAATTATTTATTATATAGACTGTAAAGGCAAAGACAATGTGAGTCATTTAAAACAATCTCATCTTAATATCAAATTATATTTACTGGCACTGTATTTTTCTCCTGCATTATGTTATTCTCCTATTATTCTCTTATATCTGCAAGATGATCAATTATTTAAAAAATTTTTTTAATGTTTATTTTTGAGACAGAGGGAGACAGAGCACGAGTGGGGAGGGGCAGAGAGAGAGAGAGAGAGAGAGGGAGACACAGAATCCGAAGCAGGCTCCAGGCTCTGAGCTGTCAGCACAGAGCCCCATGTGGGGCTTGAGCCCAAGAACAGTGAGATCATGACCTGAGCCAAAGTCAGACGCTTAACCAACTGAGCCACCCAGGCACCCCAATAATCAATTTAGAACAGAGAAGTAATGTATCAAAAGTTAATTTTCCTCACAGTGTGGCTATATTTCTATTTTTCTAAATGTTTATTTATTTATTTATTTTTAAAAGAGGAAGAGGGACAGGGAGAATGCAAGTGGGGTGGAGGGGGGAAGAGAGAGAGGGAAAGAGAGAATTCTATGCAGGCTCTGCACTGTCAGACTTGAACCCACAAACCATGAGATCATGACCTGAGCCAAAACTACGAATCAGACACTTAACTGACAGAGTCACCCAGGCGCCTAGATTTCTATCTATAATTGATTAGGGCACACATGTGAAAGTTCATGAAATTAAAAGCTTAAATGTCATGCTTGGGGCTAAACTTGTAGGCTATATTTGAAGCAGTCCAAATCAGTTTATTATAAAGAAATGCTATCACACAAATAGTTACTTAATCCATATTTCTATCCCTTATATGATGTGTAACTCAAAGTTAGTAAGCCAGCTTCTTGCTTACCAGAAAGATGGATTGATTCTACTACCTAACTGAAATTAATCAACATTCTCAGTGCATTTGCCAAAATGGATCGTTTAGGAGAAAAACTCATGGTGCTCAGTGCTCGCTTTATTCAATAAAATTGACTGGAAAGGGTTAAGAGCTGGTGAGTGAGGACTGCGGTGGCTTTGGCTGCCCTCTGATAGCTTGGGCAGATGTGCATCAAGCCTCATGCTTTACTTCATGCAGGGGAATAAAGGATGTCCCCTCATGTATACGCCCATGATTGGTGCCTGCTGCTGGAATAAATATTGGAATATTGTGCAGTCCTTGTAGTTCCTAGTAAATGATCTGCCCGATTGGCATGTGCTCCAGAAAGTAGCGAGACTGGATAGGAGACAGAAGGGAAATCGAGAATGAAATCAACAGCCTCCATGGGGGATTTATTTTAAAGCCTGCCATCTTGTCAACATTGTTTCAATATGACAGCTGAGGCTTTTGCCAAGTATTGAACATCTGACCCATTTGGCTCATCACTTTAAGCTGTGCCTTGTTCTAAATGGAAGGGCTGACCCTCTGAGAAAACCATACTCTGAATCTGCGTTTGGTTCATCACCAAGTTCAAGATGATTATCTGAAGTTTGTTGAAACCTCAAGGGAGAATAAAATTGAACCGAAATCTCACCAGAGCAAATTTCTCCAGTGAATTTTTGGCCTTTCAGCTTTGGCTTAGAAATGCCATGAAAGCAACCTTTGTCCTCTGGCCATTTGGGATTGGACAGTAGATTACAGATATATCATGTGCCAATCTGGTGATATTCCAGTAGGGAAAGGAATTTATTCAATCATTTTTGAAACGCGAAATAGGACGTGGAGTTTAGTGTCAGGTTTAAGCATTGTTTAAATTGTGTTTCTTCAGCCGACAGACACTTTCATATACAGCAGTTTATATATTTTAGCTCCCAGAGACTGAGATTTTTTTCCTACTAAAACTTCAACAGCAAGGATAAGTCAAATATAACTCTCAGAAATAGTTAATAAAAACGTAAACTTTGGAGTTAGACCTGGGTTTAAATTTTGGTTCTACCATTTCTTAGACAGGAAACCTAGGGCAAGTTACTAACTTCTCTGAACTTTGATCTCCTTATCTTTATAACAAGGCCCGGCATGGTCCCTTTACAAGGCCTGAAATGAGGATTATACAACCTCTAAGAATAGTGCCTGGACCACAGCAAATTCTTTAGAAATGGTTAATTATTTTTATGTCAATAGAGCGCACAGTAGACATGTAATACATGCAATTAACCTACAAACTTTTTAAAGTCCCATTTGCCACCATCCTTTCCAAGGCAAGGGATTTTGTTGAAAACAATAGTGGCAGGAATGCAATGATAATTTTGGAGAGGGATTATGGTACTAAATATTGCCCTTTTATTTTAGAACATTTGTAAGGCAGGGATTACATCCTTACATTTCACTGCGTATTGTTGGTATTTGCTATTTTTCCCTTTAAAAATCTGCCATGCACACTTGACTCCATCGGCCAATATCGTAACTACTTTTAAGAAACAATAATTCTTCTCATAATGATAAGAGCTGACAGGCTTTGTTTAGATTGGAGATGGTAATTTAAGAGCTTTTGATCCTCAGACTTCTGTCCTCCTAAATGGAGGAACATGACCATTCTTAGGATTGTAAACAACTATGCCAGGAATGATAATAGTCCCAAACTGGCGGCGGAATTTGCACTAGTATTGAACTGGTTTAAAGTGGCAATTGCAGACCAAAATACATCCCCCAGATTGTGACATTTAGGCGGGACGGTGTAGGCCACTTTTCTTCCTAAATGTTTATCTGGTGATACAGAGTAGCCCCGTGTAACCAGATCAATAGTCAAGGAGGAGTGGATTAGTGGGTTGACTCACGGGCGGTCAGGTCGTCTATTCAGCAAACTAGAATGAAAACAATTTACGAACCATGAATCTGTATTTAAATAAGTAGTTCTAAGAGTTTTATTTTTTACTGCTTCAATATAATTGTATGGCTCTGTCAATAAAATGAGGAGGCAGTAACTAGTCTGAGTAAAGAATATCTATTTTGATATATTGAAAGAGGAGGCGGAATTCAAGCTCTTCCATGGCTTGATATGGGATACGGGAAGTGACAGTGCCCGATTTTCTGTATGACTGGTATTATGTACAGAGTTGATTCCAAAAATGGTGTTTTAAAAATACTTAGAGCAAAGTTATTATTGGAGTAATAACTTTTGTGTAGGTTACTTTGAAGAAAAATACCCATTTAAGCGATAGGTAGTTAAGACAAAAAATTTTAAGTTTATTTATTTATTTTAAGAGAGACAGAGACAGTGTGAGTGGGGGGGGGGGGCAGAGAGAGAGGGAGACACAGAATCTAAAGCAGGCTCCAGTCTCTAAGCTGTCAGCAGAGCCTGATGCGGTCTTGAACTCACGAAACTGCGAGATCATGACCTGAGCCGAAATCAGGAGTTGGACGCCTAACCAACTGAGCCACCCAGGTGCCCCATATGATAGGTAGTTTTAATGCCTACACAATTTTGTTTCTTTATTATGTCGCCTTTATTTATACATCTAGCCTTTCTCTTGAATACTATTCTTGTGCTGCCCATTTTCACTATGTCACTTTATTAGAATATGTAATATTCTGAAAATAGATCATTAAAAACTCATTTAAACTCCATATTAAAAGAAAGCCACTTGTTACTAGTAGCCAGTCATTATGTGGTCCTAGTCACTCTTAAACATCAGTCAACTTTCATGGGAAAAGAGCACAATGGATGCCTTGATTGTTTTTAGTTTTCTAAAAATAAGTACTTAATTTCCATCAAAGGAAAATGAACATTTTCCCTTCTAAAGTTGACTAGTTAAGTGTACGAGTAATCAAAGCAGCCGACTATGGAGCAAAAATGCAGTTGCTTATGATTTGGTTCATTTACTAAATGCACAAATTTATTTTCTAAACTGCATCACAGGGAATAATATTGAGACTGATCGTAATAAACAGGTCTGTAAGAAGGATGGCCATCAACTATTTGAAACATGACAGTATATGTGTTTATCAAAGACTCAGAAAAAAGGCTGGGATCTTTCAGGTCCTGTGTACATTTCCCTAGATTTTACTTCAGTCTTTCATATTATATTCTCAATTTTATTCATGTGGGTGTTCTTAGGAATTATGAAAGATGCGGACTTACCACTTCTTGCTGGCTGTTACATGGTAGGAGATCCTTAGTATATCCTCTGGGTTCAGCCCATGCCTGGAAACATATTGTATGCATTAATCTATTTTCTCCTCTAACCTTTGTCAATACTTCTATCTCCCCAAATACTTGAGGACTATAAAATGACCAGAGTGTTTTGTCAAATGTCTAATCATTCCAATGGCTCCTGGATTATCTAAATTGCTCCAAAGAGAGATTACTATATTCAATAGGAAAATTATGTCATTGTTCTTATTCACCACATATAGACTAATAATGCCCTTATTCCTTTTAACAACAGGATTACCTTGTTGGTAATTATTTCTTGTAATCTTACTGAAAGGCATTTAAAGAAAACTAATTGTACTCTACCTAGTCTCTTCATAACTGTGTTCTATTAGTTTCTCGTTACATCTTCATTCAATCAGTGCCGTTTTGAATACCGCTCCAGACTACGAAGAACAGCTGGCTACTTGGAAGATTAGAAAAAAAAAAAAAAAAAAGGATGACCCAGATTTAATGTTAAGTAAAACTTCTGAATGTTTTGTTTTTTCTGCTCCTTATTAATGTGTATGGCCCCGTCTTCAAGGGGCTTTATCTTATCTCTCATTGAATGATGGCGTTGACCAAGAATGTCCTAATTCAAATTCCACTCAAGTGAATCTTTCAAAAAATGTAATAGATTTTATTTTGTGCAATCAGCTGCTGTGCTTTCTAAAGTACTCTCACGGAGCAATGGGCACAAGCAACACAGGTCTTGTCTTCCATGAGTTATTACGAAATAAAATGAAATGGTCACAAATTGCACAACACCACTGGCCTGCATTTCCTTCATACAAAATTACTTCTCCCAAATACACCCTATTAATAGTAGGAGGGTGCTTCATACTTATCTTTCTACCTTTATGTTCTAGTAATTCTTTCTTTCATTTACTCATTCATTAGTAATATTTTCTAGGGAGTCATACTTTTAGGGTGTGCTGTATTATTTTCTTTAACCAATGATCTTGGTATTCCTGTCTACTCTTGATGCTCCCTCCTTGCAAAAGTTCTATTTCTCAGTTTCAAACAAAGATGAAGAGATAGTGGCCTCCCTGGGCTTTTCAGATTCTCTTTATAGACTGTTACATTGCTCAAAGGATTCTCTCCCCAATCGCTCGTCCTTAGAAATCATGAGCCCATTTTTTTTTCTTATTCGTACTTTTAACTGGTAGGTGTTGCTTGGAAAGTTAAATTTCCTAGTCTAAAACTTTCAAGTGACAAGCCTAATAGAAATTTCAAAGTCACTATTTCCTAGAAAACATACCACCATATAAAAGGGGAATATAATTAGTTTATTTTAAAAAAATGCAGGCAAATTTGGTCATGGATATTGAGACAAGGAAATAAAGGAAACGTGACAAGTCAAGGTAAAAGAATGTTTTCCAATTAAAAAAAAAAGCGATTTATATTCTAGGTCTATGAAAATCCCTTTCAAAATAGTGCAGAGGCCAGAAAATATACAATTATTTCTCTACCCAAAGAATGGTGGATGATTGGAATAACTGAGTAATCAGTCCAAAAAAGCAAACACACCCGTATTTGTGCTTTGTTCCCATAAGCCATTTCACTCTGCTACAGCCTAAGGGCTATTAACCTGGAGTCTGAAGTTTTGCAGTACCCTGAATCCTGTTTTCCGCGAACAACTGACATTTGCATATACTGAACAAAATGACGTTTCAACAACAGAACATATGATCTTGAGATCTTCTTGTGAGGGGTCGATAATGAACAGAATTAACGGCAGTGTTGGATGTCATCGAGCAATTTTCGCAAAAGGCGGGGCGCATTCTAAACTCCACGAGTTGCATTGTAATCAAGCCACTCTTGTAATGAATGCAGGCCCTTAATTTATTGAAACTAATTTTGAAATCATGGTGCCACACATACCATCCGCTGTAGAAATAATTTATAAACATTAATTGCAGGAAAGAGAGGAGCCGTTTGCTTCAAAGAGCCCATCAGCAAGCTGTCCTTCCTGTTTTATCAGTAAGCAAAGCTGAGAGCAAATAACAGATGGAACTGTCCCTTGGTGGCGGCACAGAGCACTCATGAAATATAGCACAATCTTCCTCCAGTGTGTTATGTTTTTAACAGCGGAAGATCAGAAGCAGGCGAGGTGTGGGCTAGGATGAATGACTGCTTCTGATGAAACATCCTTTTCTTCTAGGAAGATTCTGGTAGCAGATTGGGCTTTGGCGGGTGATCTCGGTGGCTTGATACAGTGTCATTACAGAATGCATCTGGAAGATTCTGCGGAAAGAGACAAGCCTCGGAAGACCAAGGTGAAGCTGAGGCCTGATCTGTACTCTTAATGGGTGGTGAAATTCCAGTTCCTTTAAATAGCCATCAAAGACACCACAGAGCCTAACCTAAAGCTGCCCCAGACACTGAAACCTGGGACTCATTTACCATCTGCCACAATCATTCCATCCTCTTGCAATATTTTATTCCACTTACTGAAACTACAAGAAGGTATTCGTGCATTTTATGTGTGTGGGTGTGTGGCTAAAATCTCCTTTTGCATCTGTTGTTTGCATAATCACATCGAAGGCTGTTACCAGGGCTGGGGAAGCTGGATTTAGTATATACTTTCTTTTTTTCCCCCTAATGGAAAAATCTATCAGCCCAACTTTAGTGACTATTTTGAAACAGCTTTTTAGGCGGCGAGATAGGAAGTGGTCCTCAATTCCACTAGTACATCATTTATTCATGCATAGTTCACTTTCGCTCTTCATCAAAGCTTTTCTAAATGTTTTCCACTCACCCCGGGTACCTAACTCTGACTCATTCCTTCAACATTGAACACTGTTCTTATCTTCTGTTGGAGTAAAAAAGACCAAGACTATTTGAGAGAACTCTTTTTATAAACGACTGCAACCTGCCTTCCTTCAACTCACAGAATCCGTTCCCTCATTAATTCTTTCCTTTTCTCCGATGTTAGGTAGAAAATTACCCTCCTCCTCATGAAGTTAGCCCAGACACGTGTGTTCTTAATTTTGCCCGATTCCATTCATTTTCCATTAATCCCTTAATTACTGAAATATTCAGCTTTTTTCTCTTAAATACATCCTCTGATTGGCTTGCATTTATCCTTTAGAAAGAAACAGAAATAAAGCATTACTTTCAACACTGTGTTGCCCTTCAAGCTACTCTCGCTTTTACTCCCACAAAACTTCTGAAAAGATTGGTCTACAGTTCCTGTCATCAATTTCCTTCATTTATTCTACTCCTGTCTTCATTACAATCCCATTTTCTGCTCCCCCATTCTTTGAAACTGTTCTATAAGAGTGCACAATTCCTATCTAGCGAGGACAATTGTCATAGTTTTATACTATTCTGCATCTGAGTGCTCTTTCTGTTTGGTGTAAATCCTCGGGTTTCTACTTCTTAGCAGGAAGCAGGGTTTCATGTTCAACGATAAAGAGATCAGATGCTCTTTGTACCCCCAGGAAGCTAGGACACAGCACCTAGTACTGGTTTGGCAGTCAGATGGTTCCCACCTGGAGACAGAGGAGAATTTATTCACAGAGGGGCAGCAGCGGAGCCTGGAACAGAGGTGATGGTGCTAGTTATAGAGCCTCTGGTGTCCTAAATTAGACTTTCTCTCTTCAGTGTTTCCCATTGATTATCTCTCTTGGTTCCTTTCTGCTTTCTGAGCCTAATTTTCCAAGTTTCCCATAATTCTGAAAGCTGCCTAATACTTTTACCATAAACTCCTTTCATCCCTTACTTTTAACATATTTGGTTTATGTTCTTTTGAGTTAAAGACCTCACCGATACAGAGAAAGGTACTTGGGAATGGGTTTAATGTAATGGAACCTTAGGGAAAGTGGGGTTAGGAGTGAGGATGTGGCTGGTTTTCAGACTGGGGCTGAAAGCAATGAAATTCCATTCATCTTCGGCAACCTTGGCAGCCCATTGCATGCAGTGGTGAAAGAGCTAATTAAACACAGCCTACGGGTCTCTGGAATGAAAGACTCCCTTGGAATCAAATGCCTATTCAAGGTAAGGCTTTGGGAGAACCAAGTTGCCACTCTCATTAAACAGATAAAATAAAAGACTATAGGGTTGCCGAGAATGTTTTGAGAGCATTGAATAGATGACAAAGGCACATGGTAAGTTTCTCTCCTTAAATTCTTGATTATGGCAAAGACTGAATCTCAGAAACTCTGATAATGCTAAAAGAGTCTCTTCATTCTCTCAGCGTCTTTCAACATCCATGTACTTGAAAATGAAACTCAGGGTTTGATACGGTTGCCGAATTATGATAAAATTACCTTTGGTCTTGCTGTCTTCTTGTGTGAAAGTGAGGGCACTGATCAGAAAAATGTCGAACCCTAAAGCATCAGAATCAGACCATGTGAGCTGATTCCAAAGGCTTGCAGTTCCTTGAACTCCTCACCTCCTCTACCCCCACCCTCATCCCATCCCCCTCTGTGGTGGTGTTCTGGACCTGGCTTTTTATGGCTCATGAGGGCGGAGCATTTATCTCTTCCCACTATGTGTTCAGTGGGGCACAGTATTATGCCGACCACTTAAAGTAAGCCACAGAGTATTTTAAATGCTGCAAATCAGGATTCTCCTCCCCCTCTTGCTGGAGAGTGGGTTGTTAAACATTTACCAGCACATCCCTGTTCTTGGGATTTCAGAAGTACTTCCTTCATTATTTGATAGGTCTATCTCTTCTTGCTTGGGGATTGTATTCCTCTTTTCCCAGGGGCTAACTTTGCAAGAGAGAGAGCCAATTCACCCCTTGGAACTGTAGAGGAGAACTTTTTCCTTCTTCCCTTCTAAGTTCTTTGGTCGGTCTCATAGTTAAATTGACATAAGACAGAGTGACAGAAGAAACACAAACGCAATTTCATTTGTATGGGAGCCCATAAAAATATAAGACTCAAAGACATGACCAAAGCAGGCAGCTCTCATACATTTAAAAAGTTTTTTTTTTTTTCAACGTTTATTTATTTTTGGGACAGAGAGAGACAGAGCATGAACGGGGGAGGGGCAGAGAGAGAGGGAGACACAGAATCGGAAACAGGCTCCAGGCTCTGAGCCATCAGCCCAGAGCCTGACGCGGGGCTCGAACTCATTGACCGCGAGATCGCGACCTGGCTGAAGTCAGACGCTTAACCGACTGTGCCACCCAGGCGCCCCTAGCTTGCATACATTTTAGACAAGAAAGCAGTAAACTTGTGAAGAGTTGACCAAAAAAAAAGGGATTTGGGCTTGGGGTAACTAATTGGTGAAAAAGTAACAAGGTTTGTGTATACAGCCTCACAGCCCCGAATTTCCTATCCCTGGCTATAAGGATGTCTACTATCTTTCTTCTTAAAAAGGATACTTTCATGTGAAAGATTCAGGGGAACAAATGAGGGTCAGAGTGTTCTTTTTGTACTGTCTGGGTCTCAAGTAAGTTAAATTCAAAATAATCAGTATCCAAAGTGGCATATTTTGGGGTGGTATATTCTGCTCCTCTTCAGAATCTACAAACCTCCCATTATCTCCAAACTTCTAACTACTGGTCAGAGGCTGACATGTCCCAGAGGAGTCAATTGCGCTGTGAAACCTGGATGAGGTTTTCTCCTTTCATTTTTATGATGATAAAACTTGGGACTATACATAAGAATTATAATGACTAATAACAGTGACTGGCCTTGGACAGGTAAAGCATAATTTTTCAAAGTGATGACTGTATCATTCTGAGCTAGCTTGAGTGGGCCTGTTTCTTGGCTCATTTGTTTGACTATAATCTCAATTCAGTGGAGACTTAAGATAGTGAACTTGAGATTCTAGAAGTTCTTTAACTAACACAGAGAAGGGTAGTAAGTACTCTGGGGTGAAATTACCATATATAAGTAATCTTTACTCTAATTTGTCCCCCAAGAAGTCTAGATCATTACCAAGGTCTTAAGAAATGTATTGGCGAGGGGACTGGCAGCAGTTTTGAGGAGTTTGTTTGTACTGTTCTTCTAGGCTGAGGATATCAGGGGCAGATGCTTCAGTTGAAATGGTTTCCCTGATTGATAGGAGAAAAAAAACTGGTGTAGGGCAGTGGAGGTCAAGTGCAGCATTCAAAAGTAAAAGACAAAATTGTTGTGGTGGCCATAGTAGGCAGCAGGTCAAGTTCAGTAGTCAGAATGTTCTGAATTACAGGAAACTTTGGTAGTGGTTGGCTGATCAGGGGTCCCTTAACTGAAATATGTAATAGCACATTAGTCCTTCTTGATTTGTGTTATGAAAACACTCCACGACTGGAAAGCATAGGTCTGACACAGACCCCCATTGCAGGGAGTTGCTCACTCTAGCCCAATTATCATATTTGAGTTAGCTCCATAAGCAAGAATTACTTAATGATGGATTCAGCAATATCGCTTGATGTGCAATTAATCTCCTTCTTAGCCTTCACCGAAGGCTATTTGTTGGCTATTTACTATGTGGTACAGATAAATAGCTCTTAATCTGTTCAACTCAGTTCTGTGCTCTTGGTTCACTCAGAATGGCTGGGAAATTTTGTCCTTTTGAAGAAAGAATTCCAAAGACTATTGCTCTTTGATACCAACGATCTAGCAACCATCAAGAATAACAGTATTACATTGTGAGGTTAATGTGCTTTGAGGAGTCTACATTCACGTAAACATTATTAGGTACCAAGTGTTGTTGTCTTGACTTTGTGGCAAAAATAGACTTCATTTCAGGTCATGCTGATACAAAACCATCCTAGAATCTGGCTGCACACACATTTCATGCCAGGTATTATCTATATGTGAAAAGAATACAAAGAAGGCATAAAGTTCTGTATAGTAAAAATACATATAGCCAACATGCCCTGGGAAAGGGAGATAACTGGAGCTTTGGAGTATTGTTAAACACTGATTCTGAGCTACCTAATTCATGGAGACTGAGAATATCACTGTGGTCTACTGATCAGAATGACAAATTGTACTTCAGGTTATACATAGAGTTTCGATCCGAGTCTCCCTCTAGGTGTTCCAGTCTTGGGGTTATTTTTCTGAGGATATAAGTGGAATAAGTCTCATAAGCAATTGGTTGAGTCCCCCACTGGGTCCCTGTACCATGAATAGAGCTAGCAAGATTGAAATTGCCAAGCTTCTGGACTTGACCTTACCTACTCAAGTACTAAAATTCAAAGTAATATTGAATCCATAGGTGAATCACAAAAGTTAAAAGACATCATCAAAGCATGAATGATGTCCGGGTGAGGATTCTTTTCATGTCTCCATTTAGGCCTATGTAAAAGACACAGAGGTACATTGAGTGGTTATAAATTGTACCCAGTTATCCATTTAATAAACATGTATTCAGTACCAACCAAGTTTCATACTTTGCTGGATGTTGGGTACAATGGAGAAGACTGGCATTGATCAAGATAATTCTATGAGCTCATGTTGTCTGGTGTGTAAGTGTGTGCAGCGAAGGTTTGAAGGAAACAGCAGGAGAGATAAGGAAAGTCTTCCTTCAGCAAGTGACACTTCACATGAGCTCTGAGGCAGAGGTAGGTATTAGCTTAATCAAAGGGGAAGGGCCAAAACACTACCTGCCACGGGAGAGAAGAGTGTATCTAAAGAACTGAATGAAAGACCCTCTACCTGGAGTGGCGATGGCCTGGGCCAAAGTGGCCAGAGAGGAGGCTGAAGTAATAGACAAGGGCTAAACTGGCTGGATTTGCCAGTCTTAAGAGCAAGGCGAAATCAACCGCATGTATTTTTTTTTAACTTTTGTTTTTGTTTTTTAGAGAAAGAAAGTGCAAGCAAATGGGGGAGAGTGCCAGAGGGAGAAAGAGACAGAATCTTAAGCAGGCTCCATATTCAGCACAGAGCTCAACATGGGGCTCGATACCATGACCTGGGATCATGAGCTGAGCCAAAATCAAGAGTCAGATGTTCAATTGCCTGAGCCACCCACACGCCCCAAGTGCATGGTTTTGGTAAAGAAATGTCATGTTCAGATATTTAAAGGACTTCTCTGACTGCACTGTGGGTTTAATCAGAGAGTAACAAAATATAGTATTGATCTATTACAGCAATCCAAGGGAGGGTTTGTTGTATGGACATAGAAATAGGTAAATTTATGAGATATCTAGGAAGTGATATTAATAGGATTGGTGATGGCCTATTGATAATGATTTGAAAATTGGGCACATGGAAGTAGAAAATGTAAAGCAGTATTCTCATATTTCTGGCTTGTAGAGCAGAAGATTATCTATCTATCCATCTATCATCTTTCTATCTAAAATTTCTGGCTTGTATAGTATATGTATATATATATGTGTGTATATATTGTAAATATACATATATACACAATCTGAAGTATCTGGAGTGAGTCTGATTCTTGGCTCATTTGCTTTGAGGGGTGGGGAATAAACTTGGGGCAATGATCATAAGTTCATTCTTGGACCTGTAGAGATGGAGAAGCCTGACACATTTATGTGAAGATGTTAAGTGAAAACAGACACGGGGGTGAGGAATGAGAACTGGTTTGGTGATGAAATGCATAATAAATACAGGGGTCACTGGTCCATGAATTGGAAATGAAGCCAGAGCTGTGGGGAAATCAGAGAGAGAGAAGAGAAGAGCCTGAGACCATGCACTGAAGGACTCAGCAGCTAAGGTACGGGTCCCCCTGGAGTGCGGTTGTACAGCAAGCTGCACTTAGCAAGAATTCACTAGAGGTTTTCGCACTTAAAAGCAAACAAACCAAAACCGATGGAGAAGGAGAGCACCCTTTCAGTCCCTCTCACATTTTACTAGCTTACTCTAAAATAGTGAAGATAAACAGAAAACGTTCCAAGTTGGATTGTAACGTCTGACTAAACTCCTCTGGTTCTGATAATGTTGGCTTTTAGGTATTTGGTCTGGTGATTCAAATAAGGTAAAAGATTTCTCATTTGTAAAATGACTTTCTGGTGCTCTCTATTTTGTGCCTTTTTCAGTGCTTAGCAAACTCTGCTTTATATTTAAATTACTTGGCTGGGAATCTGTCCACCCTTTAAGCCTGGGAAATTTGGCAGAGGAGGCCCACGTTTCATTCACCTTTATGTTCACAATGCTGGGGTGGTGTCTCCATGAGAGTAATTGCTTCTGTCTCTTATCAACATTTGTTTTTTTTAAGGTGTGTTTCAATTTCTGTTATAAAAAAAAGTGTGTGTATATATATTCATATATATGTATATGTATGAACAGTTCATATTTTTTTTTTTGCCTGAATACAAGTTGGCAAAACTTTAAACGGAAACTCTCGTTTTTATTATTTGGCTTAAAAGTAATCGGGTACATTAATAAGCTACCGGTGCCCTTCGCATGTTTCACCAGATGGTCCCCAATTTTTTGTTCCTTAATATAAAAATGCACTTCTAAAACTAAACCACTGGGGGGAAGCATAGTGCAAAGTTAGCATTTAGTTCATCCTGGTGCCCAGTGTAGACTTAGCAAAGCCTCTGGGTCAAAGACTTGTGCTAAGCGCTTAGTGTTAGCAGAGCCTTTGTCTGTCTGTCAGTTGTCTTCCCTTTGTCAAATTCTTCCCACTTCCTCTTTTTTCCAGGGTGCTTTGTGGGTTAAAACTTTTATTTTGAAACTTCTAGAAGCTTAATTAATAAACATGAAAACCAAGTCAAAGCTGGCACGATGCCCTTATTTTGCTCAACCACATGGGCATGCTAGGGTAATTGTAGTTATTTACATTTGGCATCCAACTGACTCAACGAGCAACATTGCCTTTTTTTTCTACCAGTACCGAAGCTATTAAATTAAACAGGTTAATGTGGCTACCGCATTTCGCCCCCTACTATCCCCACAGCTACAGTAAATCTGCCACCTGTTTATTTCCATAAAAATTCAATTAGGCGCCGCCAGTTATTCTTCTTATGCGAGCAATTAACCTCAGGCAGTTTCAGGTCCCAAAGAAAGGCCAGGCTGGCCTGTTCCTTTTTTCCCTCTTTGCTCCCTTTAGCCGCCGGTGGTTTCTTTTGCTAAGTGACTGCACACCCTCACACCAGTGAAAAATGAAAGAATAGACTCGACTGCTGTGCACTGTCAGGCCGGTTGAAAAGCAAAAACTGAAAGATCGCCAACAACCCTTCCGCCTCCCCCTGCCTGGGCAGCGGGGGCGCCTTGGGGCCCCGGGGATGACAGCAGTGAGCCTGCGGCCAGGGCCCCGGGGACACCCCAGCGTTGCAGAAAAACACACCAAAAGGAAGGAGAACTTGCTCTAAAAACTGTTTGTTTTCTTTCTTCTTTGTCTTTGTTAAAATCTGACCGTGTAGGGAAAGGTTGGTAAAATGCCACGGCATCCTGGCTAAAGCAACAACACGATTATGACGAGATAAAGCCACATTCATCGGCGCTTCTCCACACTATGGATGGGACCAAACGCATAGCAATGCAGTCGCTTTTCCTTTCCTCTTTAAGAGGCATGTGTCTTCAGTACACGTTGAAAATGCTGACTTTTTCTTTTCTTTTTATGTCTGCTTCTCTTTGCCGTATTTCTTTCCCTTCTCTCAAAAGTCTACCAGTACAAAGAAAAATTACCGAATCTTACACCTAGAGATTTCCTACAGGATCTCATGGATGACCGGGGATTGAGGTATGGGCTTCTCGTTAATCTTTAGCACATTGACATGTGCTTGAAGAAATAATAGCAAATGCCTAAATGGAGTCTCAAGAGCAAATTAAGACTGGAATGATCATTAATTAAATCACTTGTAGGTTTTCGGATAAAACGAATGTTTCTTCATAAGTGGGTGGGTGCTCACTACCAATGTGTAGTGATTATCAACAAATTCAGTGAATGAGGGAACATGGAAACAAAGAAACGGATAGGGTGTGAGATGATAGAACCCAAGGTGACACGTGGAGAGCTCAGGTTATTCCTGGGTGTTGTCACAAGTCCCGGTGGATCCTGGAGTCACATTTGCTCAGGTGTGTTGCTGGGCTGGCACAGATGTCAGATATCAGGCATCCCCAAAATGCTCCCAAGGGATTAAGTGGGTGTATATATAACTATATCTTTCCTTTCCTCCTGCATCTGAAGGTGCCCTGTGCCAGCCAGCATTAGTACACTGCTGGGGTAGAAGAATGTAATAAAGTGGACTTTGAAGGCAGCATGTCACAGGAAAAAGATACAGTCTAATTAAATTTAATCTTCTTTTAAATGGTTACTCAAAAGAGAGACTCTATTAGAAGTTCAAAAGTGCATGTATAAATCCTCCCCAGGCAAGTCGGTACCCAGGGCTAACACAGCAGGTGGAAGAGTGAAGGAAATGTTAGAACCCGTGTTTCATCTTGATAGGGCTGACGGAGCTTTAATGAAGAAAGACCAATATTCTGTGGCCCTGAAACCACATCCTCTGCTGTCAAATGGGTTCAAGTTCATGGTCTTGAAAATTGTCCTTTTCCTGTCTTCAAATGTTCTCATGAGTCCTTTTCTTTTCAGTTCAAAGTAGAAATTAAAATAGGTTTTAAGTGTTTATTCTTCATCCTAGATTTTGGGCAGATGCCTAATTTCCACTGCTTCCTTACCTCCTGAAGAGTTTCAGGCTTTTTGCTTCTGCCAAAATGAAGCAAACATACAGCTTGGTACTTTGAAGTCTGAGTTAAAGCAAAACTAAATGGACCATGTTTATCTGATCAATTAAAGCATTGCCTACATCCTTAGAACTGATGTTTCTCATTTAGACAACATTCTATACAATCCTCAGGAAATTAACAACAGAGATTGAGTTTGGGGAATGGGGGTCGTTATATAAAGAAATGCAGGAAGAGTGTGGAAGAATTTGACCAGGCTCCAGTATAAGCTACATAAACTGACTGGGCTCCAATATAAACTAAAGAATGTCTTAGTAGAAGAGGGACTATAGAAAAATGTTAATGACAGTTCCCCGAGTAAAAGTTTGACTTCAAACTCCTGTTATGTGAAGGGATCTAGTATACTTAATAGTCTTTGGCATTATTGATGTGTATAATTTAAGAATAGTTATAATTATAAAAGCTCTCAGAGATTAGAATGTGTACAGTTCAGTTTAAGCATAGATCAACAAGGTGTGCTCTAAAAGCAGAACCATGCTAAGCAGAGCATTAGATTTAGAAAAATAAAAAGAGCATGAGTTACAACTCTCTTAGAAGTATATAGGTTTTTTTCCTAAATCACACAGATTAGCACCAATTAATTAAAATGATATGAAATAGTAGGTACTTGAACCTCCAGGCTGTCCCCAGTCAATACCCTGTTTCATTCTTCTCAGCAATAGTGTGAAGCGGGGCGCTTGGGTGGCTCAGTCGATTGGGCGTCCGACTTCTTCGGCTCAGGTCATGATCTCGCGGCTCGTGAGTTCAAGCCCCGAGTCAGGCTCTGTGCTGACAGCTCAGAGCCTGGAGCCTTCTTCGGATTCTGTGTCTCCCTCTCTCTCTGCCCCTCCCCTGCTCATGCTCTGCCTCTGTGTCAAAAATAAATAAAACATTAAAAAAAAAAAAAAGAAATAGTGTGAAGTAAAACTTGTTTGGCTTCCTTTCCAGCTTGCCCAGGACCTGTGCACATGACCTGTTCCAGAAAGACAGCAATCTCCCTTTCTTCAAAAACCCTGCTAGATTCGTTGTCTTTGGCTGGAGTGAGTTATTTCATCCAATTGGTGCCAACAGAATGAACTTTAAGCTGCATATAGATAATGGTTGTATATTTTCATATTTGGCAGATTCTGTGGAGATTGCCTTCCAAATTCCAAGATTTATCTCCAGAATTGTGGCTTGGCAGGAAGACTAATGTACAGTCTTCATGTGTAGGTTGTTTGATTTGGGGTGGATTTCAATACTGTAGGTGTAGAGGCAACCTGAAATTTTATAAAATAGCTTTCTTCAAGTGCAAAGTTTTATGCCTTTTCCTCTTCAACTATAAAGGGGGAAAATGGTACAGACAGAGCTGTTAAGTTCTTTGATCCATATATCCCTGCAAAGTTTTTTCCTCCCGGATTTGGTTTTGTATATGATTTATTTTATGCATCTATCCCTCCCACCAAGGCGGAGGGTGCCTGTTTTGATGTTTCATTAAGTTGTGATAACATTTTAATTTAATTACATATTATGCATTATAATTATTTGTGAAAACTTTTGTGGGTACAAGAAAAGCTGTAGAAGAAAAAAAGCAGATTTAAGGAAAACTGTTTTAAGATGCTGCATTTCTTGACAAAGAGCTGTGTCAATTTAATGGAACACTTAGGTCTCAATGCATTTACATATAAAATTTTGCGTCATTAAATGGCAGACTATGGGGCAAATTTGGAAATATTTAGAAAAAATATATATATTTTTTCCTTATATTTAGGAAAAATTCACATGTATGTTAACCCCTGAGACGGTGTTACTGATTATGTTATAATGAACTCATTATTTGCTTTGTCCTAGGCTTAGACTAAATGTCTTTGTTTATTTGACGTGATTGTAGGTATTCTTGAGTCCGGCCATATCTTCATATTGACCATTGAAATGATAATTTTGAGAAGAGTTAGAAAGAGTGAGGAACATTTTTATTCTACTCTATTTTTTCCTAGAATGTTTCAACCTGCCATGAATCTCTTGAAGGTGAAGATTCTTCTTCTCTTATCAACAGATACTTGATAACATTTGGTCTGTTTCATGTTTGGAAAGATGTGGGTCTTAGACCTAAAGTTCCTGGTTTGGTAAGTGCTGTGTGCCGAGGGAAAAAAAAAACAACAGCAAAAAAGAAAGTCAACAAGGCTGGTGAGACAGAATCACAGGAAAGGGTGTCAAATTCTTATCCTATTTGACCTGTTACTGTACGGCTGCCAAATAGTTAAAATACAATAAATTCAGAGAGTACATTTTGAGTTTGTCTTCTCAGTGTTGAACTGCATTTAAGTTGGTCCGTCTTGATAAGACAGGAAAATGGTCAAAATTTTGTAAATTTTAAGTCCATCTTTGGTTGGAACACTCCTCAACTTCTTCACGTAGTACACTTGACTAACAAGTTGTAATTAATTGGGTAACTCAAGGACTTGGACCTTCAGTTATCTGTTTGTTAAAGAATTTAACAAAAATAGGGGCGCCTGGGTGGCTCAGTCGGTTGAGCGTCCAACTTTGGCTCAGGTCATGATCTCGCGGTCTGTGATTTAGAGCCCCGCATTGGACTCTGTGCTGACAGCTCGGAGCCTGGAGCCTGTTTCGGATTCTGTGTCTCCCTCTCTTTCTGCCCCTCCCCCCACTCGCACTCTGTCTCCCTCTGTCTCAAAAATAAATAAACATTAAAAAAAAATAAAAAAAAAAGAACTTAACAAAAATAATCCCGAGAACAGCATATTCAAACACTTCACAAGTCCTTTTCAGATTTTATGTTCATATAAACTTCTCTGAATCTTCACTCCATTAATGTTTTAAGCATTGCCTCTAAAGGTTGTGAGTTTCCTCTATAAATTATAGGAATGAGTATCTTTGGTCATCATGTTGCATGAATAGTAAGGAATTTTTAGGTTACTGAACCTATTCAACTATTGACCCTCATTACCCTCACACTCTCCAGAGAGCTTAGGACCAGAACATTATGTGACTCTTCGGGTCACAACTGGACTCTGTGGTTGGGGACTTTGTGTTAGTGATCCTCTAAGAACTCAGTTTGAACACCTGGTCACTGCTTCTTCTACCAACCATCAGACAGGACCACTGAAAGAGTTAGGCTACTAGACGTGCAGTCAGAACAAATTATAATTTTGAAATGTCTGATTCCATCTCATTTTAAGTTATATTTCAAGACTCATTGAACTTCTGATCTCACTTTTCACATACTTCTAGAGGAGTCCGACAAGCATCCTCCTGAATGACAATTTGATGTAACTGGCTCCACTTTCAGAATGTCTCTCTTCTTCGTCTTGTGTCTTGGCCTTGGTCGACCTTGAAGCAAGTTCAATACTACCTTACATTCCTGACTATTGCCAGCATTTTTCCCTTTCCCTCCAGAAGTCATTATTGAAAGACACAGATTTTACTAAAATAAAGAAATCATTCAGCTTCCAAAATTCGTTATAAGAAAATCAGGCTTTGATATCTCTTCCTAAATTCTATTTCTCAAAATAGTCCTCATATTTCCTAGGAGACAGTTTATTTGTAAGAAGAGTTGTAGTAGTAAAAAGAACAAACTTTATGTTTCTACCTGAAAATAAATTTTATTGGTCATATAATGCTAATTTATTGGTTTACTTGGCTCAAATGGACAATTCCTCCTGTTCTCCAGCTACTGTCAAAAGGAATGCCTTAAGATGAATCAATGTGTGGGGCACCTGGGTGGCTCAGTCCGTTAAGCGTACGACTTTGGCTCAGGTCATGATCTCACAGTTTTTTAGTTCGAGCCCCGCGTTGCCAGGGGTCTGCTTTGGATTCTGTGTCTACCTTTCTCTCTACCCCTCCCCACTTGTGCTCTGTTCCTCTGTCTCTCAAAAATAAAATAAACATTAAGAAAAACAACAACAGGTGAATCAATCTGTAATTAACATCATTGTTTTTGAAACGTTGTCTAGAATAAGTCAATTCATTTGGCTACTTTTGACATGTTATGCAAATAATTAATCTAGCAGATATTTAATAAACTTATTATTCAAAACATATTTTATATAATTTTATGAATAGAAATTCTTTTGTTTGTTTTAAACAATTGGTAAACCTTTATTGTAACTTTCCAAGCTAAACCACTTAGGCCAAAGCTTCTTAAGCATCTGTAATAAAGTACTGCTTTGTTGGTGTTAATTGTCACAGTCACATTCCAATACTTTTGTAGAATTCACTGATCATGTGCTTGGATGGCATGACAATAACGAATTGATACGTAAGTCTCTTACTGCTTATATCCAATTTCTGTACTTCTTTTTCTTCTTCTTCTTTTTAAATGTTTATTTTTGAGAGAAACAGACACAGAGGGCAAGCGGGCAAGGGGCAGAGACAGAGGGAGACACAGAATCCAAAGCAGGCTCCAGGCTCCGAGCTGTCAGCACAGAGCTGAATGGGGCTCAAACTCATGAACCATGAGATCATGACCTGAGCCACAAAGTCAGACGCTTAACCAACTGAGCCACCCAGGTGCCCCAGGGATTTTTTTTTTTTTGACATTGTCCATTTAGTATTCTCTATTTGAAAATTCATGTGAAGAATCAAACTGATTTCGTATTTGTAGAGAAGGTGCTTTTTTGCAAGTTATTGTTTTAGGCCTAGTGCACTTTACTATATACAAGAATGAGTTGTTAATCTAGCCAGTCCAGGCTTAGATGTTACTGGAGCATTATTCATTTCTCCATGCAACAAGTAAGTATTGAATGCCTACTATATGCTAGGCATGGTACTATGTCCTACTAACTCAATGGTGAGTAAACCAGACATATTTCTTACTCTCAAAGAGTAGAGAGTCTAGTGGGGGAGACAGTCATATAGTTAAATAATAAGACAAATAAATGTAAACATTTGATTATGATAAGTGCCTTAAAAGGAGGGTACATTGTTATAGACGTGTACTTAACTGTTGGACTTATTTAACCAAAAGTGATGTGAACATGTTCTTCTCTTCCATTTCCTTGTTTTATGCTACTAGGTAGCTTAACACCGATAACAAATAAATCATCCCAAAGATATTAGGGATGGTGTGAAGTTCTAAGAAGAGAGATATCACTTGGGCCAACATTCTCTACAGGTAGATGGTTGATGTACTGATGGGCTTTACAGACTTGGCTAATGTAGTTATTTATTTATTACCATACATGACTTGGTGTTGCTATAGAGACAGTTGTCTGGGTGTTAGTGATGTTGGGTAGGTGGTAACTTCAAGCAGAATAAGGATGGAGATTCCCTTCTGGGGTGCAAGCACTCTCACAGACCAAGACTTTAAGGCTATTTCCTAGAGCTTAGAGGTCCCTATGGATATGGAAAAGCTGTAATTAGTGTCAAAAAATATTCTCCCCAAATTAGATTTTCTTCAACTCTGGCTACAAATCACGAAGGCCAAGATAAATACAGACAGATCTCTTTTGGAGGAAGATTTTGGATTTTAGATTATTAGTACTGAACCTGGGTAGGCAGAACCTGACCAACTGCTAAAGATTCCATCTATCTTCGATTTGTTGACAAGAATTATGTTAACCTTTTACGTTTTATCCTGTTTCTTGGCCTTGGCTGCGGAAATGGTGAAGTCGGGTCCTACTGGAGCAACAAAATCAAAGTTGGGAAAGAATTTGTACGCTGACTCCAGGGTAGTGAAGACTAGCCAAGATCTAGGGAATTAAATTCTGAGGAAAGGTGAGATGAAGGCAAAGCATCTGGCCGACATAGTTGCTTTTCATTGACCCGCAAACAGTTCCGGTTTGGGAATTGTAAAGGAGAAGCGTACAGAGATAAGGACACCCTGGGGCTTCCTGAAGGTTTATGGGAGAGCAAATGGCAGCACAACTAACCTCCAGTGGAAATAAAAATCATAATGAAACTTTAGTTATTGCCTGGTTACAATTAAAATATATGTTATAATGGTTGATGATAAAATCTTGGAATAAAAGTGGGTTTGTAAATATTCTCCAAACCCTGACCACTCGTTTGTTAGGGAATTGTCCAAGAGAAACAAAGGCCATGTTCAGATATAATCCTTATGGATTCTGCAATTAACACTATGATTTTTCGTTCCCATATCTTTTATCAAGAAGATCAGAGTCTCCTCTCACTTTGAGCTGTTAGCTACAAAGGTTCTGTTGCTCTCCCTTAAAATGTGCCCTTTGAACTTTAAGCTATGAGTGCAAACAAAGCTTATAAAACATAAATGTTAGAAAAATATATTTGTTCACTTACATTTATAGACCATACTTGTCATTGGCAATTGAATTTTCTCACTATTGTTGTGATAATTAACCCATGGGCTATGATCTCTTTTGTCTTTATTTAACCTACCAATATAAAAACTGTGTAAATAGTTGTGTGAGTTAGAAGGATGCCTTGGACTTTGGGTCTGTTTTTCTTTTCTCCTACTGAGCATGTAAGGAAATAAATATGATGGCTTGTGGCAAAGATTGGTCCTTTCCCACAATATCTACTCTCCTTTTTTCCTTAGTAACACAATTCCAACTTTATTCAATGCAGTTATGTGCCTAGCTAGCTAGGAATTGTTTGTGTTTTCTAAACATTAAGAGGTAGGGGCTATTATATACTAGCTTGTCTCTTGACAAACAAGAAACTGTCATGGATTATTTAAACTTTGGAAATGTTTAAAGAGTTACATTTATTTCAGTGGATAATGTATTTTTCAAGCCTCATAATGCCAGATAAAAGTCTTTGATTTACCCTGACTTCTGAATGAAATCTGTGGAGTTGAACTAAGCCAAAAAAGAAAATTGTGAAGGGAAGAATATTGGGACTTTAATATTTTACTACTTTAATTTACGAGGAGACAGAATTTTTATTGGGCATTTTACTTTCTGTGTGGTAGAATGATAATGGAATATTGTTCATTATGTTCAAGTTTGGGAAAAAAACTCCATTCTTATATTCGGAATATAATGGCTGAAATGTGCCTGAAACATTTGTTATTTTTGTCCTCTGGGTATCCCTTCTCCCTTCACTAACAAAATGCTCCTGTTTTGCTTTACTGAGACATCCTACTTCATTTCTCAGGCCATGTGATTGGGAGGGACTGATCTACTCCTGACTCCAGGGCAGTGGCAATTCTGAGTCCTGGCCAATCAGAATCATGAATTATTGTTTCAGGATAAGCTTGTAATATAAGCCTTCAGATTATCTCTCTTGCAGAATCCAAAGTACTAACCATTATTACACTCTGGAAAATCTGTCTTTCAGGATTAGTAAGGTAGAAAGATGTACGCACTGAGACGATATTGTCTTTTCAATAGCACGGAAAGAACCTGGCTGGGAATTAAGTCAATACAAAGGTAGAAGAACTAAAAGATGGAGAGCAAGCAAGCTCTGATGTCATGTTTTGCAGCACACATCTGAAGCTGTGCCACATCTGGATTTATCAATTAGGTGACACAGTAAATTCCTTGCTTTGTTTACGCTCCACTTGGGATGGTGTTTGGTTACTTGTAATTGAAAGAATGGATCTAAGACATTCTGTAAACTGTATAATTCTTTCTTGTGAACCATGTTTGGATCATGTAGCCGAGCATAAATTGAAATTTGAAGTAGAAAAGGGAGAAAATTTGGGGCACCTGGGTGGCTAAGTTGGTTAAGCGTCGACTTCAGCTCAGGTCAAGATCTTGCGGTTCGTGGGTTCCAGCCCCGTGTCGGGTTCTGTGTTGATAGCTCAGAGCCTGGAGGCTGCTTCAGATTCTGCGTCTCCCTCTCTCTGCCCCTCCCATGCTCAGGTTCTGTCTCTCTCTGTCTCAAGAATAAATAAACATTAAAAAAGAATTAAAAAAAATAAAAGGGAGAAAATTTAACCCAGTATTGAGTGTGTTTCAGAGTTAATGTTGGATGCCTGTTCTGGCATACTTCAAGAACCTAGTGAGCAAAAACCTAATTTTCCACTTCACTAGGACTTGGAGGCTACCAAATATCTCTTCTCCTACAATAGACACCGTTTCCCCGGTTGAAACTTAGCTATTATTGGATATAGATGAATACAAAATAAAAATGAGAGAGCATAAGAAAGAGCTGGGGATGTTACGCTGTCCTCAGGCCATACTCACCTCTGCAGATACCATTCTTAGCCCCTCCAAGGGAGAAAGACATATTAGTTAGATTAGTCCTTATTAGGTCATATTAGTCCTTATTAAACATATTAGTTAGATTAGTCCTTATTAGGTCATATTAGTCCTTATTAGACATATTAGTTAGATTAGTCCTTAGTACCATGAATGAATGTGTGTGCAGTGTGCAGTGCAGGTAGCCAGGACATACTGTTTGTGGGTGGAGTTATGGGGCAATGAAACCCTAGGCACATCCAAGTTCAGCTTCTAATTTCTCTTCCACTTCCTGTTTCCATGCAGCTGAGTGGATCTGGTTCCTCAATGGTTCTTGGGATGTGGTACTTTCTTCTGCTCTGTTTCTCCCTTTTTCTCTCTCTTCTCCTTATCTTTTCTCAGTGGTGAATGAGTGTGCTGTTCTCAAGACTTTAGATTCACAGAGTTAGGTAGCTCTGCTTGGAGCATTTAGACCATGTACTCCAGCTCAGACTTTACCAGAGTTCTGAACTTCAGAGTATGAAGCTTGTACAACACTGAATACAGAGGTATGCTGATTCACTCTTGTTATTTATGTGGAAAAGAAACAGTGTGTTTAAACAACAAAAATAAATGTGTTTTTTTTTCTTTTTATATTATTGCCAGGAGTTTCAAGACCAAATGTGTGGCTTAATTTTTGTATATGTAAAGAACCCTTGGGCATTCCTAATCTGTTTTTATAAGGCTGCACTCAAGCTATCATTGGGCTGAGTTCTCATGTAGAAGCTCGACTGAGGCAGGATTCACTTCTCTTCTCATTGAGGTTGTTGGCAGAATTCATTTCCACGTAGCTATATGACTGGAGCTTTTTGATGTCAGCTGCAGGCTATCCTCAGCTTCTAGGGGTTGCCTGCAATTCTTTGCCACAGAGTTCTCTCCATAGGTAGTTCAAAATATGGCTGTTTGCTTTTTCATGGCCAGCAGAGCAGTGTCTCCTATTAGTCTGCTAAGGAATCTTACATAACATAATATAATGATGAGGGTGACATCCCATTACCTTTGCTATATAATGAAACCTAACTAAGGGATGGATATCCCATTATCTTTGCTATATTAAATTAGCTAGAAGAAAGTCACAGGTTCTTCATACACTTACAGAGAGGAGATTTTGCAGAATGTAACACACAGGGGTGAGATCCTGGTAGTTCTCTTAGAATTCTGCCTCCCAGAGCCAATATTTCTCAAAGTACATTTCATTGAAGATTACTTCCATAGTCAATATTCATCAAGAATAGTTTTAAAGTAACAGGATATAAGTGCCAGGTGACTGATTCAAATCATCTTAAGAATATAAATGAAAAACTGATTTTTTTTTTTCTCACAGGACTGAAAATGTTAGCTTTAGGCAGAGGACAGGACAACAATGCGATGAGGATTGAGAAGGATTCTGCCTCCATTAAAAAGTTGATACAATAAGTAAAAGGGGACATCAAAAATGGGAAGTCATGAACGTTAGACAGCACTTGGGAAAAGTTCTGTTAGAGGAATTAGCCATAATGCGGAATGCGCTGAGGTTAGGATCAAGTGCAGTCCACTTGCCCTCTTCCCGGCGGACATTAAATCTGAAAGGACTCTGTCATGGACAGAATGAGAAAAGAACAAAACACAGGCTTATATCCTTCCACCCTGTCATGTTTTCCTAAACCAATATCACATTGTCTCTTATACCCTTCTGCATTTGTAAATATTGTCACTTTTTTTCTACGATAATCTTTGCTCATCTCATCCTCGTCTCTTATGCATCTGACAAACTTTCATTCATTTTTCTGTGACTCAGTGAGGTAACTCTAAGAGATCTTCTCTAACCTCTGCCTGTCATTTAGGTGGAGTTGGGTACCACAGCCCACATGTCCACAAGTTGGTAGATACTGTTTGTAAGCTTAGCAAACCCCCATTTCAATCCCCTTCCTCCTTGATACCTCTAGCCAGTCATGGCCATATGATATGGCTCTTGCCAATAAGCCACAAATTATATTTCAATGTGGGGAAAACTCTTGTTTTCTTGAAACAGGAATCCTCCCTTTTTGGATGCTATTCTCTTTCTGGCAGTGAACACAGACATAATGGCTGGGGCTGTTCTAGCAGTCTTGTGATCATTATGGGAAAGATAAGAGACTCACAAAGACCTGGTCTCTGATATCCCAAAGCTGATGAAGTAGACTAACAACCAACTCCCACTACAGTTACATATAAACCAAAAGAAAACAAAAACCAACCTTTAATTTCTTAAGTCATTATAGTTAGGCTCTTATTACCTGCAGCCTAATAAGGTTCTAAATGAAATATAGTTTTCATGTATTTCTAGATGGTAACACTAATTACAAACTGACAATTATTTAGTTTTTAACCTATCCTGTGGTGCCATGAATGAATTCCTTCATACTGTAAATGTTATCTTATTTCCATTTTATTCATTGTAGCTTCCATCGTCTTAGAAGCAGATCTAGCACATAAGAAACGTTCAGCAAATGTCTGTCACATCTTTTACCTTCCAAATTGTAAAAGCTTATCTGGAGAAAATAATGCATTCTTGTTAATCAGAATGAAAGATTTCTACTGGTATTATTTATCTAGGTTTTTAGTTGTCGCCTTATTTTATTCAGCATGTTGTCTCCAGCTTAGAAATAAGTCAGATGAATAAAATCTACAGGTGTTGCAAAAGCTGCAGCTATAGCTACACTCTTGGATGATAAAAGCAACATTCAGAATGAAATGCTGAAAAATTTGGGAAAGTCTCTTTTCCTAAATGTAGCAAAATCAATAGGAACCAAAGAACCGAACACTTAGAGGCAAAAAATAAAATTCACATCTACAATTTTGGATTCACTGTAGATCAGAAGGAAAAACTAACAAACCCAAACCTGTTTTGCTGAACATTAGACACATCAAAGTTAAATCAGATGAAAAAGCATTGACAGAATGAAGAATATGGTAGATACAGAAAAGGTAAGGAGAGAGAGTGCTTATAACGTGACATATTTGAAGCACTTTCTTGGAAGAGATAAGTTAGATTTATTGAATGCAGTTTCAAAGAGACTAAGAGAAGAATTTGGAGGAATATGTGAAAGCTTCAGGTTGAGAAATTGAAGCTCAAAATGAGGAAGATGCTATCAACACAGATTTTTCAAAAGTAGATTTGCCTTGTGGGGCCCAAAGCTGTGCTGACTGGCAGTGAATTGTCATGTAACCAACCCCCTGTTAAGGATAATGGCAGAGATCTTCATGCTTTGGTTAGGAGCTTGACTTGCCTGTTAAGATATTTTCCTTTAGGCTAAAACAGTTTGATAAATTCTTTTCTTTTGTCCCACAGGATGGTGTTTTGGGGTATGTTCTGAAAAAAAGTGACAAGGCAGTGGTAGTTATGGGGTGAGGGCTTATCAACCATATTACTTCTTAAATTGGGTTTTTACAAGATGAGGGTGTCCTATCCTGTTACTCCCTTATCTCAGGATAAAAGTATATCTAATGCTACCCGTTGCTGTTGGTGTGGGATGACGGACCATGATACTTGTCTATTTCAGATGGGTGCTGGCAGCTATTTATCTACAAACATAAGCATGTTCACATTCTGAGAAGTGTTGAATCAGAGGCCACAGAATACATGCCTGCATGATCATAGCATATTTTTATTTAATTTATCTTTTTAATTTACATTCAAGTAGGTTAGCATAGAGTGCAACAATGATTTCGGGAGTAGATTCCTAAATGCCCCTTACCCATTTAGCCCTTCCCCCCTCCCACCACCCCTCTGTATGAGATCATAGCATACCTTTAACTTGGTTTGTACAGGTGTGGACTTTTCGAATTTAATGTTTTTGAAGGTGTAATTAGCGGTGGACAAAGGGGACTTTGACACAAGTTTTCCAGCCCCTGTTGTGTTTCATTCTCTCATGAAAGTATGGACTTTTGCAATCTGTTTTGACTCCCAGGGATAAATCTGAATCTGATTGCTCTGATGACCCATATATTAGTATTCCTGGCCTTCGCTGCATATACCTAAAGCCATATTGGCCATGTTTCAAGTGCTCATTGGCCACATATCACTAGCAGCTACTGTATTTCACATTGCTGGCCTAGGCTTTTTAAGGGAGCCTCATAGGAATGACACATTAACTTCCAGGGGATTGCCATGTGAACAAATCCTCATTCCTAATACTGCCTCTTCTTTCTTTCCCCACTATCTTTCTTGGGTTATCTATCTATCTATCTATTATCTATCAACATTATCTATCATCTATCTATCATCTATCTAGCTATCTACCATCTATCATCTATCTGTCATTCATTTTTAATGGCCTTTAGGTCTCCTATGGTTCCATCTTCTACGTTTTCTAAAATAATTTACCCCTCTTTTGGAAACCATTGAGTCCCAAGTCCACTCTTGTGTCTCATAAATTACAGAACAGATATTTAGTGTGTTTTGTGCACTACTATTTCCCCAAACCTAAAAAGCTTCCTAACATGTGAATAAGAATTAAGAAAAAATGTTCAAATGAATGATTTCGTGCTCCAGATTAAGCCATAGGGTTGAAAGTGCTTTGGCTCTAAGAGAAGACTTCACTTGGAGTGAAGGAGTGATCTCTTGGACAGAGAAGGGACAAGCAAATGATCCAATTTGGGGAGACTAGTTTTTTGTTTTTTTGTTTTTGTTTTTTGTTTTTTGTTTTATCTTCCAAGGAGTATTTTTTAAAAATCTAATATCTTACACTGTAGAGATTAGTTTCCTATATTGGATAATCCTATTCCACCTGTTAACATAATATGATTTCTTTTCCAAGAGATATTGGCTCTTTTCCTGATGCGGGTTATATTACAAATTCTCTTTAATTAATTTGAAGGTAAAGGGTCCAGGTGTGCTACCAATGCTGATATCTTGCTATAGTGATAAAATAAAGGCTACGCTTATCAAATATATTTTATAAGTATATATCTCAAGTGCTGTAACCCTTGTTCCTTTCCCAGCTTAGCCTAGTGCCTTAAATGCAGTAGGTAGTCCGTAGACATTAAGTCATTTAACAAAGCCAAGCACTGCCCTAATCACGTCAAAGACCTCAGTCAACAGATGAAGGCAGATGAAAATCTTTACTTTTATGGAGCTTACATTTAAGTAGAATGATAGGAAGAAAGAAGATAGTAAGCCACAATTAAAATAAATAATGAAAAAATACATAAGGAAGAAATACACTTTATTAGACAGTGATCAGTGTAATGTGGAAAAGAGTAGAGTAGGAATAAGGAATAATGGGGCAGGGGGAGAGATGGGTTGTAACTTGAAGTAGGAAATGAATTAAAACATTTTAATTGAGGCCCCTATGCTCTGAGATCGTATACTATGTTATCATTTTAAAAGAGAAAGGCATAGTAGTCATATGCACACATTATTTATGTGTATAAAAATGCAACTGAGTTTTTTTAAATAAGAAATTTTATTTGTATATTACTTGGCAACCCTTTAGCTTGGATGAGACTGAATTGCTATAAACTGAAAGGTAATTATAGAGGGCTATGCAACTAACTGGAGAAAATATAAGGAAGCAAAAATACATATGCCTTACTCAATAACCTTTATTTAGAAAAGAATAGAAATGATCATGCCAACACATTTTGAGGAGTTTAATAAATATTTTGCAAATACCAATTATAATAAACCAATAATGACAATAACCTAACAATGGCAGAATTATAAAATAAAATTATATTTGAAAAAGACACATAACATAAAGCATCAGAATTATAGATATTTAAAAAAAATAGTAACAGAGAAAGAGGAGCTATATCAACTTAGTAGTTACCGACTTTAAATGGGGCCTTCAGATTAAATGTCAAAAATAAATAATAGGGCCAGGGAGCCACCGATTTATCCACATTTATAATAAGATACAATTTAACTTTTAGCCGCATTATATTATGAAAGTCATTAAATTGAAAATAACAGTTAGAAAAACAGCCTAGTAGAAGACGTTATAGTAATCTTTGATCATAGATGTGAATTTGGTCTCAAGTCTCGCACTGACAAATGACCTTCCATGTTTGCTGCTATAAATGAAATGGTTGGACCAAGGGCTCAGTGAGATCATTTCTAATTATAGAATTATATGACCCAAGCCTGTCCAAAGATTCTTCTGGATTATTTTAACTAATGGAAATAATTACTTACGTTTAGAGAACTGGATTGTGCCATTCAAAATCGTATAATCCTCCATCATAAACCCAAGATCACACAGCTATTTATTAGCATAAATTTTCCTTTTAGTTGGCCCCTTATGCAATTAGAAGTTTTTATTTCATTTCTGATACCAATTCACTCTGTCATTATGCTGGAAATGTACTGGTAGAGGATAAAGTGCGCATAAAGCTATACGGTTATTCCTGATGCGAAAATACATTTTTAAAAGTTTTTTTTTTTCCTTAAATCAATAGGTAGCAGAGAAATATCAATACCCTTAGTCATAATGGTCTCAGTACGGGGGTCATAACAATAAATTAGTGGGATACAAAAAAATAAAAGGCTCAGCTATAAAGACTTCAGCTAGTTTCAGATCATCATGATATTATCTTACTGTTACTCAGGAGAGTTTCACTTTTCAAGATGCCAGTGTGAGGAGTCTACGGACCTCATCTCCAGTGAAATGAGCAAAACTAGTGACAACTCTAAAACAAAATCCAACCATTTAAAGTCTCAGGAAAAACACATAATGGCATAGAGCAAAGAAGCAAAGGAAGAAACATATACTCAATAAAATCTGCTAAAATGCAAGATACTATATGTGAGCATCTGTGGTATTTGAGCCACAACCCACTTCCTCTTTCTTCCCCATTCTAGTTCAGATTAACAGAAACTTCATCCTGGGTGGGTGTGGCCAAGAAGATGGGCCTCCCTGTCCCTTCAGCTCCAATCAAAGCTTGCTTTATCACATTCCCAGCGGAGTCACCAGCATTTTTCATTCCTTCCAACTACAAGTTGAAGTGACTAAATTCCTGGTGAGTATGGATGAGAACTCAGGGGCGACCTTCTTCCACCCTGCCCCTATCCATAGGATGCAGCCTCTACTACATCCAGGAAGGTTGAGAATACTTGGCCCAAGATGGTCCTCACCCTGGCTCACTCACAGGACAAAGGTGCCATGATGGCAAAGGCAAGTGGAGAAATCAAGAGGCTACCATCATGGCTGGTGCCCAGAACAGCGGCTCACAGGAGGAGAGCAGTTCATGGGGTAGAAAGCTCTGTAGCCCTTCCTAAAGGAACAAGTGACTCATGCATTCACAGAATAAGGGAGAGATCATACAATATTCACAATAGGTAGTGAACAAAAGCATTTAGCGAAGTAAAGATTTGTGAAATAAAAAGGAATTGGGAAACTAAAAAAAGGATAACATTTCCTTATCCTGGAATAACATTTCTAAAAGAGAAAAACCTTGTGGCATGCATCATGTTAATGGTGAAATACTGAAATCTAATCCTCTCGTATGAGGAAGGGAAGACAAGAATGCCCTCGATTATTTCTATTCATTATCATGCTTGAGGTCTTAGCCACACAACAAAGCAAAAGTAAATATACAAAAACATACATAAATACTATTGGAAGGTAGAAAACAAATTGCCATTTTCTCATTGATGATGTTATTGTATATATAGAAATCCAAAAAAAAAATCTGTAAGTAACTTATTAGAACAAATTCATGAATTTAGCAAGATTGCTGGATAGAGGTTTACATTTTTAAATTTTATTTTATACAGCAACAACCAAGAATTTTAAATTTTACAGACATTACTAAAATAATGCATATGGATTTTCCACTCTCCAAATGAAGAGCAAGAACAGAAAACAACGTAAGGAGTCTTTGAAGAGAATACCACAGACTGATGTCAAGAAAGGGAGACTGCACATTGGCAACGACTTAGGAGGTGGCACAGGGTCATTTGTGCATTTGCCCTCAGCTCTTTTTTCTAATCACAATCTGTATCACAGAGGGCTGGATGCCTGAAGACTACCTTCTAGAAATTTCTTTGCCAGCTGGCTTCTCTTCGGCTCTGACCGTGTGGCAAAGGCACTGGAAGGTGACTGGAAAGTGGTTGGAAGAGAGAAGCCAAAGCCTTTTGGGGGGCGCTGAGGAGGGTAGAGCTTTCAGCAGAGCCTTGGCAGCAACGGTAAAGGGTGATGGGAGAGCTCCGGGGTTCCTCCTCAGGCAGCAGGTTTGCAACAGCAGCACGGGTTCTGTGGGGCAGAGCAAAGCAACAGTAGCGGCAGGTGCTGTATACAGCAGTCATGGCTAAGGCACCCTGCCCCCATCTACCCCAGTGACAGCCATGAGGAACTTTGGGCTCCAGGGTCCCTTCACAGTGGCAGGAGAATGGCAGGAGAATGACTGTGTACTCCAGGGGGTATCATTTCCCCTGGGCTCCTATAGCCTAAGCTGAAGGAGACTTACTGCAGGTACAAATCAGTGAGGAACTTGTCCTTTTCTTATTCCCTGTCTCAAATTTCCTCCAGGAGGAATACCAGGTGACGTTTCTATTTTCCTGACTGAACAGGGATACTGGATATATGATGGGAGTGTAATCCCGCAGAAGCCGAACCCGTTTTTCCTTTGTCTTTTCTTCCACATTTACTCATATTTAATTTTACTTAGTAGTATGTATTTTTAAATTTACATATCTAGAATAAGTTCTCTCACTGATGTAATACATACCACGTAAGCAGATTTAAAAATTCCATAATAAAATTTATCTCAAATAGGAATAAGATTATTAAATCAAGGAAAATATTAAATGTTGTACTTTGTATTTAAAAACATGAAACCACAGTAAGTCCTTCTGGAATTTAATACATGGAGTATAAATAATAACTTAAATCAAGATAGGCATCATATGATAGGTAAACACATTTTCCTTTCTCCTAAAAATTCTTTTTTGGGGCACATATTGAGAAGAAAATATGATTATGCTTTTAGAGTAGATATTTCTTATAGTATTTGTTCGCTAGAATTCAAGCTTCACATTTTGATTTTTTAGGACTTGTCACAATGTACTTATTACCAAGTATTGTATTTCCTGATTATGCTTTTTTTAATGCCTATTTATTTATTTGTGGGGGCGGGGAGGGTTTGAGGGGCAAAGGTGGGGGGGGGGTGATCCCAAGCAGGCTCTAGTCTCAGCTCAGAGCCCAACTTGGGTCTTGATAACACAGCCCTGGGATCATGACCTGAGCCAATCAAGAGTCAGATGCATAACTGACTGAGCCACCCAGGCGCCCCATGATTATATTTAAATTATGATAGCTCATTTCTCCATTGAATTTCAAGGAGCGTGATGTGATTCACTATGTATACTTATGAGTTGTTATTATCACAGAGGGAAACCATATATATATATATTTATATATAAATAAATAAATATATATATATTTATACATATATAAATAAATATATATAAATGAAAACATAATTTTAGACATAAGGAAAAAGCTTAACCTTCATGAACGTTTATCAGTGAAATCTGTGACACACCGAGAGCAAATGAGGAGGAAGATGACATGAGATAAGAGAATGTGCTTACCTAGTATTGTGCATTCTGGTGTATTCCCATATCTAGGGAATTTCTCCATATCAAGAAATAATAGATAAAGGTCTTTAACCCAAGATTTTCTGTAGATGACTGAAAGATTTGTTGAGAGTGATTGAAACCTCAATAAGAATTAGAACTATACATTTTACTACTCATTAAATTAGGCATATAAAAATCATATGTATTTGTATATATATAGATAATATTTTGATGTGGGATTTCTTTTTTTTTTTTCATTCCCTTGTTTGTGACTGATCCCCATCAGTCTAGATTACCTTACGATGGTATAATATAGAGGGAAAAGGGTATGGGCTCAGGATACAAGCTGTCTGGTTTCAATTCCTGGTTCCATCACCAACCGCATTCTTGGGTGATTTCCTGAATCTCCCCATACTTCAGGAATGTCATTGCCAAACATCACGAATGTAAAATTGATATTGCACACAACCACTTAGCAAGGTGTCTGCTCCAGTCCCTGTATATTACCACATTAATATCGTTATATCTGGAATGTGGAGGACAAAATAGTCAAAGTCAACCCTTTGCACTTTAAAATAGGTTCTTGAAGTCCATTTTATAGATTATATAATTAAAACTGGGCTTTCGGTGGCAAAGGACAAACACTTGAAAGCAGTTTTCTAAATTCCAAAATCTTTCCTTTAAACGTCTGGAACAAAAGCTTGGAGGATTGCACATGAAATTTTTACTATATATTATGAAATAGGAAGGGTGATTTAGGAGCAATTTCCTGCTGAACAGGGATTAGATGCGAGTTCTCCTCCCAGCTAGAGGAAAGCAGAGAAGAGTACATTTCAGGCTTCAAAGTGGAGCCTACTCCCATATTTTTGGTAATTTCAGGAGAGGGAGTATGTTCTCGGCTGCCACATGGGAGGCATGGCTTTATAATGCTTCCCAATTGGGATGACCAGAGGATTTTATGCGAAGGTTTTGTATTTCCATGCAGAAAGAGAGCTTGGATTACGTCTTCTGCTACATCCCGAAGCTTGGAGAGACCTGGTGTGGAGAAAATCAAGAAAATGCTTTATGCTCTAATAAAGAACATCTGATTACAATGAAGGTTACTGGATTATATAGGAGGCCTGGGGTTGAGCTAAGGAGCAAAGAGAATGCATAGACATCAAGACCATGCTAGGGGCTCTGGTCATAAGCAAGGATGCTGTCCACCCACCAAAGCCAGATGGGAACACTTACATCAGCTGTGGATACAAAAAGAACCAATGTGGTCATAAAAAATTAACAGGGAGTGTGATCTAGACCATCGGAATGTGAGGATGGTCGTAAAATGCATTCCCCTACCCCCACTGTTGCGATGACCCGTCAGCAAATTCTTGCTCTCAGAAGGCTTCTCATGGAGGAGGAGGGCAAGAGGCAACCGCACATAAAAGGGCATATCATTAATATCTCTATTAATTAAGCATTTACACCAAAGAGAACGTGTCAACGTGAAGTGACTGAGTTACCTGCAGAAGCCTAGATTACATTTCTTAAAAAATAGACTTTAGCTTATAGAGCAGTTTTAGGTTCACAGCAAAACTGGCGGAAGACAGAGAGATTCCCCCATACAGCCGCTGTGCCCACACATGCAGAGCCTCCAGGATTATCAATAGCCCCTCATCACAGTGGTAGTTTGTTACAATTGATGTACCTACGTTGATACATCCTTATTACCCAGAGCCCATAGATTACCTGAGGGCTCTTATTTTTAATTTTTTTAATGTCTATTTATTTTTGAGAGAGAGAGAGAGAGAGAGAGAGAGAGAGAGAGGCAGTGGGGAAGGGGCAGAGAGAGAAAGGGAGACACAGAATCCCAAGCAGGCTCCAGGCTCTGAGCTGTCAGCACAGAGCCCGAAGTGGGGCTCGAACTCAGGCACATCGAGATCATGGCCTGAGCCGAAATCAGACACTTAACTGACTGAGTCCCCCAGGTGCCCCTCCCTGAGGGTTTTTTTTGAGAGTCTTTATTTGCCCTTCACTTTTGAAAGAAAATTTGTAGGGTACAGAATAAAAGATTGGTGTTTTATTTTCACTCATCACTTTAAATATTTCACTCTCTTCTTGCTTGCTGATTTATGAGAAGTCAGATTAATTCTTAACTTTGTTCCTCTTTAGTCAGGTGTTTATGCTCTATGCTTTCTTTCAAGATTTTTTTTATCTTTCCTTTTCTGTAGTTTGGAAATGATATCCCTGGATGTGATTTTTTTTTTTTTCCTCCATGGAATCCGCTGAACTTTCTTGATCTATAGTTGGGTGTTTGATATTAATTTGGATAAATTCTCAGTCATTGTGTCAAATATTGTTTCTGTTCATTTACTTTTCTTCTCTTCCTCCTTCGGATATTCCTATTACATGTATATTACACCTTTTGTGGTTGTCCCACAATTCACGGATACTCTGTTTCTCTTTTTTCAGTTTTGTTTTTTTTTTCTTTTTGCTTCTCAATTCTGGAAGTTTCTATCGTGATATCCTAAAGTGCAGAAATTCCTTCCTCAGCTTTGTCCAATCTACTAATAAGCCCATCAAAGGCATCCTTCATTTCTCTTGCAGTGTTTTTGCTCTCTAGAATTTCTTTTTGGTTCTTATGATTTCCATCTCTCTATATCACCCATCTGTCTTGCGTGCTGTCTACTTTATCCTTTAGAGCCCTTAGCATTTTAATAATTGTTTTAAATTCCTAGTCTGATAATTCCAATATCCCAGACATGTCTGCTTCTCATGTTTACCCTGTTGTTCTAACGTGTGTTTTGCCTTGTAGAATGTAGAGTGTCTTATATATGCGTATATACATATATATGCGTGCATATATACATATATATGCGTGCATATATACATATATATGCACCTATATGTATAATGCACACATATATATGTATATATACACATATATATTGTAGGCAGTTGTGCTGAGTAGAAGAAGCTGCTGTAAAATCAGCCATTAGTAATGTGGGGGAGCCAGTTGGGGGAGGGGCAGCATTCCATAGTCTTTTGAGTAAGTCTCAGTCTTTTATCTGCTTCCGGTAAGCTTCACCATGTGTTTCTCAGTTACTCACTGGCTCCTCACCCTCCTCAGGTGGAACAGGACAGCTAGAGTGGGCTGGAATCGGGTACTTCCCTCCCCCCCAGGTCAGTTCGACTCTGATATATGCCAGTAGGTGAGGCTGGGGTTAAATAGTTTCTCCTGAGGGCAGACCTTGTTAGGGCGAACAGCATGTTCTGGTGTATTTCAAAATGGTTTCCTTCTCAGCTCTTGCTGAAAGTGAAAGGATTTTTCTCTCAGATATTTACTGTCAGAACCTGGTAGAGCTCTGGCAGGCACAGCTCAGGAAAGTGTGGGGTCCTCCCAATGACTGCGTCCCCCGGGAGTTTTTATCTTTCAGGCTTGTCCACACTGACAATTCATTCATTGCAGCTTTTCATACCCTGGCACTGGCTCCACAGAGGTGTCAGCCCCCGGGCTCCTGCTCCGGTAAGTTGTGTTTCTCTATATTCACCTGTCAGTGAGTTTGGTGACCGCCGTTTGCCGTGAGTTTGGTGACCGCCGTGACCTCGGTTCTCCTAGGGAACCTAAGGACGGTTGTTGACTTTTCAGTTTGTTCAGGTTCTCACTTGTTAGGACAGAGTGGCACCTTCCACGCCTGTTATATGTAGAATAGGAATCGGCAAGTCTGGGTTACAGTTTTAAAAGGAGGCTCAGAGAACAAGTTGACGGCAGCAGGGAGAAAAACAGCAAGTTATGTGTGGTGCCTAAAGGGGATATCTCTCAATCAGATGGGGACCCCCAAATGTGGGGCGACAATTGGGTGGAAGCTGGGGCATGGGAGGTGAAAGAATTCACCTGAAGCAAAACAAAGGTGATAGAAGTTTACTGAATGCACCGTAAGGGAGCTGTGGGCAGGACCACAGGGGAGAGGCTGTCTGCAGGGAGGCTGTGGGAGGGGACTGCTCTTGAGGAGGGAAAGTGCGGAGGTTGGCGACATATGCAGTTTTCTCTTTTTGGGTAAGTGGGCCTGGTTGTAAGTAGCCCATTGGTTAGTTAGAGCCTATGGGTATTTTGAGGTGGGTCGTCTGACGGGCCTGTCTGTATTCAGCCAAGTGGTTGCTTTGAGCCCTTTCTACATACATTCTATTGTACAAGCCTATTTGCCTGAAAGGGACCTCACATTATGTTTTTGTACATCTGAATCATTATGGATAAATACCAAACTTGCTATAAATGAAGCAAACTTACACACACTCTATAACACATACCTGTGAACCGTAATCACTAACACATGACTGTGAGGGAGCGCACAGGACTCCTCTTCCAGGCTCCTACTGCTCCTCTTCTGTCTGCATAGCTGGGTTTTGCAGCAATTCTCACTCCAGCCCCCTTCTCATGACCCAGCCTGTGTTAGGGCGGAGCAATCACTTCATTTCAAAACCTTTCCTTCTGAATTCTTAGTCCTCACCTTTGCAAACACGTGCCCTTCTCTGCCTGCATGGTGTTTACATTTGCATTGTTTCTCTCAGTTATGTTCTCTCCTCCTTATTCTTTAGCCACGGTGATGGTTTCTGTGAGTTTCTGTGTTCTGTAGTTGTGTATCCAAAGCAAACATCCTTTCATTTTTTAATGTTTACTTACTTATTTTGAAAGAGAGAATGAGCAGGTCTGCGCTTGAGCAGGGGAGGGGCAAAGAGAGATGGAGAGAGAATCACAAGCAGGATCCACGCTCAGCACAGAGCCTGACCTGAGGCTTGATCTCACAAACAGTGAAATTATGACCTGAGCCAAGATCAAGAGTCCCATGCTTAACCGACTGAGCCACCCAGATGCCCCTAAAGTGAACATCCTTAATCCCATACCTCACTCCTGTGTTTCTGTAATTGTCCAGCTATACAATCTACGTTCTGGACGATGTGTCAGCGAGAGGGTCCTTGTACATTGCCATTGGCAGGATGAGTTGCTTTGTGCTGAGAATTGAGCAGAAGGGTGAATCCTCAGTACCTAATTGGATATCACTTCCTATTGAAACATTACTGTTCCCTTGCCAGCAGCAGCTGCGATTTGTTAGCCCCCGAATATTTGCCATCTAATAGTGTATAGACAGCAAGAGTTCTGTATACTCCCGACTAAAGATCTAACATAAAAATGATGATGTGTTTTTTTTATGAAGATTGAGAGTACTATTTCATGGTGTGCATTCTTTAAAGCAAACTAAATATATTATTTCACAACCAAAAATCAATTGCTTGTTAGTGTGTTCAATTTTCAATAGTTTTGAGTGCATTTGGAAGGTATGAACTGTAAGTTACTGAAGAAGTTGATTTTCCTTGTTGAGGAAAGCTAATCACAAAGGAACCAAACTCAAGTTTCAACACACCAATTTTGATTACCTTTCTACAAGCAGTTAGAATGTTATTTTCAAAGCTGCAGAGCAATTAATGGCTAGAACTGCAGGAAGTATTTAATTGAGTATTGATTTAAGGCCAAGCTGTTGTTTGGCTGAGGCATTGCATTATAATTAATGGACCTTAACCAGAGTTTAATTTTTCTACACTATACCTGATTTTCAAGCATTATAATAGCAATCCTCAAACAATCTATAGAGGGAGCTTTGAATTTTTCCTCTTTTTTTAAAGTTTTGACTGCATTAAAAAATATTTAAATGTTTTATTTATTCTTGAGAGAAAGAGAGACAGAACATGAGTGAGGGAGGGGCACAGCAAGAGAGGGACACCGAATCCCAAGCAGACTCCAGGCTCTGGGCTGTCAGCACAGAGTCCGACGTGGGGCTCAAACTCACAAACCGTGAGGTCATGACCTGAGCGAAAGTCGGATGCTCAACCGACTGAGCCACCCAGGCGCCCCTTGAGTGCATTTTTAACATACCCAGAAGACTTCTGGCTTTTGATAGTAACTTGGAAGTCTATGGCATTTGTAATATACTTAAGATTAAATTCTCCCATTGACATATTGCCAAGTAGTCAATAAGTTCATTCATACAAACTTAATGCATGGAAGACAATGTTATTGGTGGAATGATTTACTGAAGAGGACTAGGCCTTCAACTTCCCTGCAGTTCTGTAGACAAAGAACAGCTTTCCAGTTGTTTGGGATAGTGCTGAATGCTTACTTGAAGGGCAGAGGATGGGGTAAAAATTCCTTTCCAGGGCTCATCCATAATAACATCCAGTGATCAGTCCCTATAGAATGACAGAAATGTATGAATTCATAATTTTAAAAGTAGCCATCTGGTCACTTTCTGAATTGGCATATGACTTAAAATCTAGCCTTGTTATATTTAAGATGATAACTTGAATTGTTATCAGTTTAACTACGTATCCAACGTAGACCATGTCATTGGGATCTGTAGGTATACATAGATGAACAAAACAGAAGTGGCCCTCTGTCATGTGACAGCCTATTTTGGACACCAACATGGCAGAAATAACTACACCATATGGTGATATGTAACACATACTGTAAGAAGGAATGGCTTGCTCATTAAATCTGTTTCAAAAAAAAAAAAAATTTCCTAAAATTATCAGCCATCTCCTTTTCTTTGTCCTACTTACAAGTCCTTACCTTTCCCTCCAGTCACCGTTACAGCTAACTCCCCTTAATTTCCAGTCTTATCAACATTACACAACAGTTGCTGCAAAGAATTCCGCAGTGTAAAAAAGTTTGTCTCTTCAATCTCATCTTGCTATCTTAACGTATGAGCCTCGCTGTTTGTTTCTGCTGTGGTGTGGGGATTTGTTGTAATCCCAGCGGCAATTTCAAGTCTGGCAACTGCTTCTCCCTTTCTGAAGTGTGGAACAGCGACTTTGTGTCAGCTCCCCCGAGAACGAACACGTTGGGGGGAAAAAGCAATGGAACACTTACAGGAATGGTTATCCTGGCTGCATTTTAAAACACTTCAATGGATTCAAGACTCCAGTACGTTTTAACGATCGTGTAGCCCAGAGCATAATTGGTTGATCTATCAGAAAAGTAGGTGTTTCAGGATTAACCATGCGGATTTTAGCTACGAGTCACTGAGTGACCTTTAATTTATTCTGCACCTTCAAAATTAAGTGGTGTGAAGAAAAGCAAGGAGGAAGGTCGTAGATTTAGTTCCATTTCAGATCAACCAACTCACCTGCTGGTAAAACAGCATAAAAATTTAACGCATTTATAACTATTTTCATTTTGGTTGCTCATCAGTAAATGTTAGGGGGTGGAACTGTGTGGGATGTGTATGTACTGATGAAAAGGGTCATTCTTATCTTTTTGTGACTGTATTGTCTATATAACCAAGTCTGCATGTCATTTAACATTTGCAGAATTGTCAGCTCACTTAAAGAATTTTTCCTCTTTACACCCTGATATTTATTCACTTGGACTTTATTTGACATAGATGACGAAAATTCAAAACATTTTTGAGTATGTGTGTTTGTACGCCTTAACTTGGTCCTCCAGCAATGCTATGGGAAAGCTCTTTCCTTAAATACTCATTATTAACATACTGGTTACAATAGAATTGTGCCTCTTATTTTTGTATTGAAATGTTTTCAAAGAAATACAAACGACTCTAACTGTATTGTCGAAGCAGAGGAATTCTGGACTCTGTTCTGTCTGACTGAGTTAGAGAATGGGAAGCCAAGACCCAATGAGCTGATGAGAAAGTGGCTTCATCTTAGAAAGGACGTGGGCATCTGGGCCGGAAAGTGCTTGTGAATTACATAGTTACAGTTCAGGGCACAACTAGGGTAAATTGGGAAAGGACAGGCGTCTTGTTCAATGAATGAATATATGAGTGAGTGAATGAGTGACACAATTAAAGAATAGCCAGTACTGTTGTTGGCCGCTATGGTTAAGTTGTATTTTCTGTTACCCACCTGTGTTTTCTCAGTTCCTATAGCAGACTGGGGAAATGCCATCAAGGAGATCCATCTAAAGGACAATAGCGATGAATGATATCAAAATGAGTGTTTGACCCCTTATGGTGGAGGCCCTAGAAGTGGAAACCCAAGCTGCATCCCTTCCCTGCCCAGGGTTCTATACAGATTGGGGGAAAAAAAAAGGCATCTGTTACATGAGGGTGGGAAAGACACTGGTCCTTGTCTCACAGATTTGAAAAGAATGAATCTCGTGGATGAGAGTGAGCAAAGCGATAGAGTTTGTTGAGAGAAAGTAGAAAGTTCTCAAGAGTGAGAGGGGTCCTGACTGGGTAGCTCCTGGGGATTTCTGTCCCTGGCTTTTTACTGTGACCTTCTCAGAAAGTTTGTGAGACTCCATGCATGGCATGGCACCTAACCCTGGCAGGTCCGGAACACGTTTATCTTATTCTCTTCTTCCCCAAACTCTGCTGTCACTGCCGCTTCTTCAGCTTCCCACTTGTAGCTTCATCCTGCCTCCCTGAAGGTCCCTTATCTCTCCCTGCCTAATGTAACCCTCTCCCGATTCACATCTACAATATCCCATTTCAGAGCTCAGTATGCTGTTTTTTGTTTTTGTTGTTGTTTTTTGCTATATAAACCACAGGTAAGTAACATTAGCCCACTATCCCTCAATTTCCTCCTCTTAAAAAGAGGATAATAATTGTCCCTGAGTCCTAGGGAAGGCTTGAATATTAAATGGGGTGATTTATGGGAACTATTTACAATAGTTCTTGACAAATGTGAAGAACTGTCTAGTTACCAGCAATTATCATCATTATTTCATGTGTGGAATTTTGAATGTTTCGTCCATTCCCTTCTGTAGACTTTTGAATTATTTTTCTGAAAATGATGTTCCCCATTTGCATGTCTGATCAAGAGTGTTGTTGTCCATTGTCCATGTTACTCTGACAGTCACACTGATCTAACAGTCACACATTGCTGCTCTCAGGCAATCCAGCTCTCATGTCATTCCTCCTTTCCTTGGGTGGTCCCTGTCTTTTTCCCTCTCTGAAATTTCTAACTAAAGGAAAGGATATCTTTATTCCCACGAGTCTTAGGGCAGGCCTGACTTTCTCAGTTTCTTACAGCGCCTTCATATTAAAACAATACTTATTAGTCTTTCCCTTTCTCTTGTAGATGTCTCTCAAGATCCCCGGGAATTGGTTGGAAAACAGCACATGTGGACCCTTAGAGTTCTGTACTCCCAAATACCTCTCATTCTACTAGTACTAGCCCAGGCCAGACCTCAACCACTGTCTTCCACTTCAGGTACGTTTGCTGATCACTCAGAGCACACTTAAGTTTTAATAGAATGTCTCTCCCAAACCTCTCATACGAAACTCATCATTCTGATACCGTAAGCTGCAGCTATTACTTCCAAAAATCTCTTTTTAATTTATCTAATGTTGCTATTCCTATATAGAAAGGAGGCAGAGCAGAGACGTGGGCAGGTTAAAAACTCGGGTGGACACATGGATATAACAGCTATTGCAAATGCAGAAAGCTGGGAGCCTTGAATTGCCAAACTGAAGCACACTGCTTTGACTCTGTTGTGTCACAAATATGCGTAATAATATTAAGGGAAACAACTTGAAGACCTACGGAGATGTTTTACATGGTAGCTTTGGTCAACTGAATGCCAATTCCACTGACCCTTGAGGTTGGAAATGGTTTAGGGGAATAGCACACTAAGAAGAAATTATAATGATTTCCCTTTCAACATGTATTTAGTTTCTCTATGGAAGACGTGCTTTGGACTATTTATGAGTCATTTTGGAAGACGCTGAGTGTAAATCTGGTTAGTGACCAAACAGGAAAAAATGTTTATTATTTTAATAATAAAAATACAGTGGCGTAGATTAAGAGAACAATTCATTACTCCATCCATGAGAGATTTCAGGAAAAAATTGCCATCGATTCAACAGAATTAATTTGAGCATCGTTATGAGTATGCAAAAGTATGTGAAAGAATGCAATTCATAGAGGCGGAAATGTTAAAAAAAAAAAACAAAAAAAAACCAAAAGCCATGCTCTGAAACTACAATATTTCTCATTCTTAAAAGGGATACGAGAATATGAAATAAAGCGATAACTTTGAAAGCAGATGTACAACACTGTGCCGTTCCGTTGTTATAAATCATAACAATGCTCCACAATGTAAATGTTGAAGATACTTTTATTGAATTACTGTGACAATAATAACGGCCCATGAAAGAAAGGCATCCATATGTATGCTAATTAAGAAAAAGCAACACACTGTAACTACTGCACAAATCATAAAATATTCAGTTCATGTTTGCTGAGAATCCAAAGAGGTTCTGTTTTAACTTTATAGGTGCAATTTGGCTGGAAAAGAGGTGTATGTGAAGCAGATTGCTAAACGCTCTTTTACTGTTACTCGCTGTTTAACAAGGTGCTCCAGTATGATGAGAGGGAAGGACAACTTGGACTTGAAATACTCTTTTAAATCACTTTGATGAGTTTGAAGAAGGATATTGACTCAAAAGGAAGTATCTGTGCTTTGCAAATCACTTTGATGGGCTTAAGTCTATTGGGTAGCTATTGACCAAGGTGATATGGTTAAATAGTTGGAATTGTTGGCCATAAGTTTGGTAGTACTTACTTTTTACCTGCATGTTAAACTCAGAGCTAAAGACTATAATGAGACCCATAACTCATTTCTTAAGTGGCCTTAAATGTACCCTACCGAATTGTCATTGTTCTTTCTATATCTGGGCTTCAGGGTACTTAACTACAGAAGACTGAAAAATGTCATTTCTTCCGTCAGATCTGAGAGTTAATTGAAATGATCTGACGAAATGCACTGGATATTTCCTCATTTGTTGTTTTATTTCTCCTTTATAATGCAGTATTTCTAGCCTTTGAACCAGACTTGAGTTGTACAATTTTTGGATCCTGGACTTATATTTTCTAGGGAGCATGGTTTTTTGTTTTTGTTTTTGTTTGTTTTTGTTTTTAACCATTGTTGTGTTTTTTACATTTTTTAAAATTTTTCTTTATTTTTGAGAGAGAGAGTGAGAGAGAGTGAGAACGGGGGAGGGGCAGAGAGAGTGGGAGACACAGAATCCGAAGCAGGCTCCAGGCTCTGAGCTGTCGACACAGAGCCTGATGCAGGGCTTGAACCTACGGACTGAGAGATCTTGACCTGAACGAAGTCAGACACTCAACTGACTGAGTCGCCCAGGTACCCCTTAAGGAGCATGTTTAAATTATTTTGGCTTTTGTGACTTTGTAGATAATAAAATTTTCTCCATAACCTGTTCCCCTTTCTCAATGATCTCACAGGCTCTCTCTTCCAAGTTGGTAAGGAGATACTGAAAATGGGTTAAAAACCTACGCTCAGAACTGCTATTTTGGGAACTCCACGCCTCTTCACCTGCTGCCAACTCTCTTTGTGTTCCAAGTCCTATAATGATCAGGGCAGTTTTAGCCCTAGTGCTAATGACTCTGTAGACCGATTGCTTTAACTCTCTTTCCTCACTACTACGTGCATCCTAATCCTAGCAAGATTACTAGAATAGGCATGAAATTGCCTACATAGCCTTGAAGGTTTTGCACCAAGCTAGTGCTCTGGCTGAAGAAATTCCTCAGAGGGCACGTTTGCAGGGGCACTTTACTTAAGAGAAGAGCATTTTGTGCCCTACTTATAAATTTGCTATTATAAACCACCAGGGCTGGAAAAGGCATATAGATTCAGCTCAACTTCTGAAAGCACTCAGTCTTACTGAAACCGATTAGAAATGTATTTGGAGTCCAGAATACAAACATTTCTTTACTTGTCCCCTCAGGTTATACTTAGTTGGTGTAGAGACTACTTTGAATCAGTGCTGGAAGTTATTTTCTTTTGAATCCTTCCTTGTTCCTTTTTATGTCTCCTTATCCCAAGTGTCAGTTTCATCTTTCTCATTCCTTTTATAATGAAACAGACTTATCTCATCTTAGCATTTTCCCTGGCGTCAGCATCAGAAATCCCATTATTATTATTTTTTTAATGTTTATTTACTTTTGAGAGAGAGAGACAGATATGAACAGGGGAGGGGCAGAGAGAGAGAGAGAGAGAGGGAGACACAGAATCCAAAGCAGGTTCTCGGCTCTGAGCTGTCGGCACAGAGCCTGACATGGGGCTTGAACTCACAAACTGTGAGATTATGACCTGAGCCCAAGTCAGACGCTTAACCGACTGAGCCACTCAGGCCCTCCATCAGAAATCCCATTTCGGGGGCGCCTGGGTGGCGCAGTCGGTTAAGCGTCCGACTTCAGCCAGGTCACGATCTCGCAGTCTGTGAGTTCGAGCCCCGCGTCGGGCTCTGGGCTGATGGCTCAGAGCCTGGAGCCTGTTTCCGATTCTGTGTCTCCCTCTCTCTGCCCCTCCCCCGTTCATGCTCTGTCTCTCTCTGTCCCAAAAATAAATACACGTTGAAAAAAAAAAAAAAAAAGAAATCCCATTTCGCTCTGGACGTCACATTCTTCAGACTGGAATTTTAATCCTGTGGTGGCTTCGAAGTGTGTCAACTCAGCAAGGGTAGTAGTGGGGCGGGGAATACTTCACATTCTGTCAAGTCCTTCTTTATTTAGCTTCTGACTCCTGGGGAGGTTATATGTACTTAGCTCCTACTCTCTGTAGCACACCTGTAGTGCCAAGTATAAAATAAATGGACAAGGGTTTCAGTTTGTCTCATGGGTTTCAGCTCATGCTTGTGAGTACCAGCTTGCTTTTTTCCTCTACCACGGTATGTCTATTTTTCCTTCCAACTACTTGCCCTGTGGGCTTCAAGCTCCAGACTCCAATGTGGACACAAGCACTTAATCAGCACTTCAAATTCCATAAGGCCAAATCCTTGTGATAATTGCTTAATAGTAATCTATTTTTATATCCATATCTATATATCCACCCTAGTGGCTTTGCACCTCTAATAAAATCCTGACGTATTAATTTTGTATTGGAAATAGTTCTAGGAGACCAGAATTTTAAGAATGATTACTCCAAAATGGTTCTGCATTTTCTTGAATTGGTTCTTTGATCTGATAGACCTAAAGGTATTAGTGACTCTATTTCCAGCAGTTAAGAGAGTACAGATAGGCTGTGCCATGCCATGGTAAAATGGTTGCATGAACGATCACCGTTAGATATCTGTAATTAAGCAACTCTAGAAGGCAAATCTCTGGATGACTAAGGATTAGCTGTCAGAAAAGCTTTTACTAACAATAAGAGTGTAATGGTATTGTTTGGTTGATTGTAACTCTCCTGGGGAACCTGGGAAAAATACATGATGAGCACAGGGCTTGAAATTCCAGGGTCCAAGTCTGCACTAGGGACCTGAAAGCTGCTTTGACTTCCAAAACAAAACAAAACAACAAGCAAAAACCAAAAACCAACCAAACAAAAAAATCCTTATATCCTGTAGTCACAATACTGAGTTCCTGGAAGTCAAACCTAAAAGCTAACCTAGGGTGACTGAATTACAGTGCAAATGATTTCCGAAACTCCTTGGATCTCTTTTGTTAAAGTTAAGGTGTTGATTGCGAAGGAAAGGGACTGTGAAAACGGGGATAGGGACATGAAGATGGGTTCTGATGATGCCAGAGTCTTAAACTCCTAAGTTTTGCCAGTTGGAGTGCCCCTGTCTAAAGAACCTGCAAAAGCTTCCCCTGAGTTGGTTGTTGACTTGCAAGGCACTCTGATCCTTCTCAGGACGTGCTCGGCAACCTTTCCTCTGGATCCTCCAGATCCTCTGGATCTGTAGTCAGCCTCCCATCCCGGCAGGCCCTAAATGAGTATGGCAAAAGTGTGACTGGTCTGACTTGTGAGGCGGTACAATACAGACCAAGGGAGCTTCATGATTTCTCCAATTTACAGTGAAAGAAATCTGGGGAGTATGTGTGGGAAAGGAACTTTAGGGCATATGATCAAAGTAGAAGAAACATGAAATTAGATCAGGATGAATTTGCAGATATAAGCATAGTAAGCAAAAATCCCCAATTCAATGTTTTAGCTTGAGGGGCGAGGAATTGCTCTAACACCTTGCTTAGCTGGTTGGCTAAAACACGGATTCGGAGGTCGCCTACGCTAAATGACATTGGAAGGCCAGAATCTGCATGGTACATTGGAGAGAAAGGTGTCTGAAGCCTTGGGGATATTGGAATGTTAGAACAGAATTATCACGTAAGACCTGCTCACCACCCTGGGAGGATCCAGAGGACTTTCCTTTCCATGTAACTTTGATAAATATATTTTTAAAGAGCTCTGTGATGGCTCTTTTCTGGAGGCCAGAAATAACAGTGGGAACTCCTGCCAACAAACTGGGATCCTGAAATATAATGAGGACGACAGGATTCCGAGGTGGCAGGGAATAAGCAGAGGCACTTAGTTAGACAGCAGAGCCAAAGCCATCACCAGGAACTTCTGACTCACAGAGCTGTTTGGCATTGGCTGATTGCTCATGGCGTTCCCTAGAACTAAAACAGAGTTAATCCTTCTTATTTTCAGATTCTATTTGGTAAAATATTTTTCTAACCTCAAAAGCAATACTAACAGTAATTCATGGATACATGCATGTGCAGAGTGGCAAAAAATTTGAATCACCTGACGCTCCCATGCCTGCTGAGGTCGAACAGTGCAACCCTTTGCTGTTTTGTTCAGGCATGAGTTACGATGCTTTTGGCCACGAGCTCAGTGTTAATGAATAAACGATATATATTAAATAAGGTATCTTTAACCAGAAACATATAAAATAAGGCTTTATACTGACTGCCTGTTGAAAGTGTAACCAGAGGCTGACAAGAATCTAACTCTGTATTTTCCTTAGGAGCAGTGGTTCAGTATTTGCTCATGCAGTGTCTGTGGTGACTTTATAGAACATAACTATGAATAATGGAATCAACTATATATAGTAATGAAGTCTTATTTTAAATGAGCAGAAAAGCTCTAAATCTGGTGAATTTGATTCATGAAAACAGGGTTGCAGCCTCTTAATTCTTTCCCATACTTGAGCTAGTTTACAGACCTAGAATCCTTCGAATAAAGGGAAGATTGGGTCTATTTGAGGAAAGATCTTGCTACACTGTCACAAAGTATAATGTCAATCACCCTCCCAGCCCTCCTCAGTGGTACCTGCAGTCATTGACCAGGGTTTTTGTGCATGTTTATGGATACTGGATACGGTATCTGAAGTCACATTAATTCCTAGAAATCCAAAGTGTCACTGTGGTCCACTGGTCAGAGGAGGAGCTTATGGACATTAGGTGATCAATGGATTTTCGTTTAGGTTCTCATACGGTGGGCCGAGTGGGTCTCCAAACCCACCCCGTGGTCATTTTATCCAGTCCTGAAATGTGTGATTGGAATAGATGACATCCTCAGAGACTGGATCCTGCTCTGTGAAGTGAGAGAATTCACAGGATCTGTCTCTATCTACAAAAATAGCAAACCACATTCCTGGGAGGATTACAGACATTAGCGGCACCATTGAGGACTTGAAAGTTGTAGCAGTTGTGGTTTAACTGCTACCTGGTAGACAGCTGCTGATCTGCACACAAACTGCAAGAAGTCGGGTAATTGTAGCTGGCTAGGCAAGGAGCAGACTTCTGCTCTCCTGCTGCAGGGCTCTATGAACTCTCCAGTCTTATGATCTTTGCCCCATGGATTTTGATCAGCTTCCTCCCACAGAATAATCTGTTCTTCTATGACGCTGATTATATGATTCTGCTGCGGCCCGGTGTGCGGGAAGCAGCGACTACTCCAGACGTTGGTAAGATCATTGAATGCCGGATGGTGAGAAACAAATCCCACAAACATGAAGTGGTCTACTAGCGTGGTTGATTTCTAGGTATCCAGTTGCGTGGGGGCCATACAATGGGAAGCACAAGTCCCTGCATGTGACCCGTTCAACCACTAAGAAGGGATAATACTCAGAGAGGAATTTCTGGATTTCAAACACAATATACAATTCACTGGTGTATGTCACTCTGACCCATTCATTGAGTGACCCAGTGAGTTGCCATTTTGAGTGATGCCCAGATAAGACAATACCCCACAACAGGTCCAACGGCTATGCAAGCCACTCTGCCACGTGGACCATTTGAATCAGCAAATCTGATGATGCTTGAAGTGTCCATGACAGGTAGGGAGGCTATTTGGTTGGCTAAAAGTGACCTACAACACAGCACTTAGGATTTTGGAGCAAAGCCAGGTCATTCGCTGTAAAAACAAAACAAAACAAAAGTCTATAGTCTTTAAGAACAGCTTCTGGCTTGCTACTGGACCTTAGAAGAAACAGAGCACCTGACCATGACCTGCTAAGTTATCATGTGACCTAAGCTGCCCTTTATGAACTGGCTGTTCATACCATATGGATGGTATGGCACACCATCCATGAAGTCAGCCGTGCACATGAGGACACCATAATAAAATGTAACCAAGTCTTGGAGGCACAAGAAAGTTGCATGAGAAAGTTGACCAAGGGGCCCTTACTTCTGACAGATTGTCTTCTCTTTCTCATCTTATATTTAAGTCTTCTTGCAGAGTTTTCTATGATCGGTTAGTTGCCTGAGGAAGGAAAATGCACAAACTATCCACACATGCCTACAGCACTGCCACCCCACTTTGGAAAGGCCTCCACCGAGAGTGGTAAAGGGAAACTCTTCCAGTGGGTAGGACTTCAGGGGTTTTTACCTAGTGGTTTATTTAGTTTGAAAGAAGAGATGGCCAAATAGTATGGACTGACAGCAAATCATAGACTGTGGCTAATTTTTTAGCCATTTGGTTGAATGGGCATAGAATGGAGACGTTTGTGTCCTATGTGAACATTTCTCAAATGGTGACCTCAACAGAAGGATTTTAATAATCAGGATGGAAAGATTTATTTGGTGGATACTAGTCAGCCTCCTACCCTGTTGTCTAATGGGCTCATAAACAAAGTGGCCATGGTGGCAGTGTAAAGGTTATGTATGTTTTTTTATTCACCAAGGCCAGTGTGACTGCAGTCACTGAGTGTTCAATCTGTCAGCAAATGAGATCAACACTGAACCCTGATATGTCCCCATTCCCCTGGGGTGTCAACAAGCTATATGTTGGCAGATTGATTGCTCAGGACTGCTTGCATAATAGATGGGGAGGTGTTTTGTTCTTACTGGAATAGACACTTTGGATATGGTTTCGCTTTAGATGTCCTCAGTGTTTCTGCCAAAACTACCATCTGTAGAATTATAGAACATCTTGTTACTACTTTCCATGTTTTGTTTTGTTTTGTTTTGTTTTAATGATAAATTAGGTGTCCTATAGCTTAGCTTCTGGCTCTGATAAAGCTATCAGCTTCCTATTAATCGCTTACCACTAAAATCTCCCTTGTTCTTAAGAGGTCCCTTAGTCTTAAATCTTCCCATACTCTGTAAAATCACATCCTTTGGAGAGACCCTCAATGTGCTCTATTCTCATGTCCTACCTCTTCCCTGTGCAAAACTCAAAGCCACTGTTCTAGAGCTGGGACAGTGACCTACTTTTCTTGGTGTGATCTTCTTTGTTATGGGCAGGACACTGGACAGGGTTTGTAATTTCTAGTTTTGGGGGCGTGCCTCTCCTAGTTTGGAGGCCTTACTTATCAAATGAGCTGGGTTAAGGATGATGGAGACCCCAGTATTCTCAGCCTGCTGTGTCTGAGCTAGAGCCAGAGCCCTAGGAGTATAGGCTGGGGGGGGGGGGGTGGGAAATACTAGGCTTACCCCTCGTGGGGAGATACACAGCCCTTGAGCTCAGGGACAAGGGTGCACTCTCTTTTTGGTCACACCCCGTTGGAGTGGATCTTCCATTAGCTGAGCTGTAATGGGGATAAGATCATGGCTGTGGTGCCACAGACTTGAGGTTCTTACTAAGAGGTAATAGATTTTCTTGAATAAAGATTTCTTCATTCGATTTATGTCTTTAGGACACTTTCTGAGACTTAACTATTTTTTTTTAATATTTTTAAAAAATGTTTATTTTCTTTGAGACAGAGAGACAGAGCATGAGTGGGGGAGGGGCAGAGAGAGAAGGAGACACAGATCGAAGCAGGTTCCAGGCTCTGAGCTGTCAGCACAGAGCTCAACGCGGGGCTCAAACTTATAAACTGTGAGATCATGACCTGAGCCGAAGTTGGACAACTGACCAACTGAGCCACCCAGGCGCCCCTTAACTATGTTTGTTTGTTTGTTTGTTTGTTTGTTTATTTATTTATTTATTTATTTACCATTATTGTTACTTTTCCTGGGAAGCCAGTCTGCGGAGCTCCTCATACCAGCTTTCTGGACATGTATCTCCAGTTTAGCTTGCTTTTGATAGCACCCGGGATATCCTATCTTGTTAGGCAGAGGTGTCACTTTGTTCTTATCTTTATTTGGAGATTAAATATTGTTTAATGAGATGTGTAAGCTTGGCCAATTGGAAAGCAGTTGACTATGGCTGCTTTGCATTGTGTCACTTTTGGCGAGGCTGAACTACATTTCCCAGAACTCCCTTTCCTTCACGTTTCTGATTAGGGTGGGCCACATGAGGGATTCTTCTGGGGCATTAGGAGGGCAGAAATATAGCAACAGCCATTTGGTATTTATTTGCAGATTCACCTCATGGTTGTGAGATCCCAGCTAGACCTGCAGCTGTTCCGCCTTTCTCTGGATGCGAATTCAGCTTCGCTGGCTCCTAGGTCCCAGCTTCTGTAGCTCTACCAAGTTCCAAGGCAACGGCTCACAGGTTTTTCTTTGCCTTCGTGGGCTCCAGCTCATGTTTGTGGGTTCCAGTGTTTTCTTGCTCTCCCTTACGCATACACAGGACCAAGTCCTGTGGTGACCAAGATGTTCTTTCATTGGGACTTAGAGCATCTGTGACCTAGGATGGTGGGGGTGGGGGTGGGGGGCTAGATGAATGATTAAAAAAAAGAAAAAAAAAACAAAAAAGAAACAAACAAACAAACAAAACCCTCTGGGACCTGTGGTCCTAGATATGCTTGGATTGTTGCAGACTTTTCTACAGAAACATGCAATGAGTAAGAATTTTGGCTTTCACTGGCTTTTAACTTTGAGACCTTGGGAAGGTTACCTAACTACCTTGTGTCTCAGTTTTCTTGGAACTCATACACGTTTTATAAAGATTGCAAAGCTCATGATAATTATCATTATTATTTGCCACCTCCTCTAGCCTTTCGCTCACCTTCCACACAGGGAAGTTTGGGAATAAGCTGAATAGACGGTCAGGCAGGCCCTCCCAGCCTGTTCACGTTGCAGCTGTAGGGGTCCCACTGTCACGGAGTGCCGGCCTGCTCAAGCAACCGAGTTTCAATTCTGGTTTCTGTAGTTTCCATATCTTGTTCTGGATTTTTTGGTCCAATATTCAAACTCTTTGCTGAGAGCCATAGTAATTTTTTCTCCTAGAGGAAATAGTGTTTTTCTACCATGTAGCCTTTCTTGTTGGCCTTCTGAGGGTTTGGGGCCTCTGGGACTCTTTAGAACCCCGCTTTCACAGGTGTATTGCGCCCTCTGCTGGTGGGATTTATTATGCTAGCAAGAGCTGCGGACTGAGATCTTGCTGGGTGCCTGGCACAGTGCAGGATTTGTGCACACATTACATCATTTACCTTTCGCCTAGCTCTATCAGCTCTATCAGTTCCATCAGCTCTATCAGTGTCTATAGAGACAGCTCTATCAGTGTCTATCATCTTACAGACAAGGAAACTAAGGCTCAGAGGGGGCTACTTCACCGTCATACAGCTGGTAAGCCAGCATTGGACCCAGTTAGTCTGTCTCTAGAAACTGTGCACTTCATCACTGTTCTGTAGGAAGAGCCGCTTTGGGCTCTACTGGGTTTGGAGTAGAAATCTCTCCTACCTGCTCACAAATATATGTTGAAGTTCTATTCCATGTGTGGCATTCCCGAGGGAACTTAAACTCCCACAATCAGCCAAAAGTACCTACCTCATGGGATTTTCATGAGGAGTCAAGGACATATTTTAATGTACACAATCTGGCATTATATCTGACGTGGTAGACCCTCAGCCAATATTACTTATTTTACCTTCTTCCAGATCTTTCTAGTTTCTTTCCACTTCTGCCTAGCTGTGGGAAAATTTCCTATAGCCTTAGAGCTTCTTTCTGAAGGACTAAAAACGTTTTAATCCCCTTTTATCACACAATCCTAACTTCAGGATTTGAGTCCCATCCTCAGTTTTAACATCCCGGTGGGTTTTAGTTTCCCCACTCCCATTCTCATCATAAGACTTACAGGCCTTAGGGCGCCTGGGTGGCTCAGTTGGTTGAGCATCCAACTTCGGCTCAGGTCACGATCTCGCGGTTTGTGAGTTCGAGCCCCGCATCGGGCTCTGTGCTGACAGCTCAGAGCCTGGAGCCTGCTTCACATTCTGTGTCTCCCTCTCTCTCTCTGCCCCTCCCCTGCTCTTACTCTGTCTCTCTCTCCTTCAAAAATAAATAAACATTAAAAAAATTCTTTTTAAAGACTTACAGGCCTTAATGCAACTAAGACTCCTGATAACTTGCCTTGATATTTCAGAGTTAACAAGACAATTACAAGATCAGTTTGCTCGTCATTCATAGCTTCCTACCCTCTAGATTGAATAATGTCAACACTAGCTCATGTTGGTAAATCTCTTAAGTCCAGGTTTCTTTGCGTGCAAACAAGGTGATTCAGGATGCCTGTCATTTAGATAAGTATGTGATGCAGTGTCATTTGGATTAGTCCCTGGGAAGTATGAATCAGCATACCGGCTATCAGATCAAAACATGAATGGCACGCCTGTTATATCAAAATGACTTGCCACATAAGTGTCCATTATTTTTAAAAAAAATTTTTTTTAATGTTTATTTATTTATGAGACAGAGAGAGACAGAGCATGAATGGGGGAGGGGCAGAGAGAGAGGGAGACACAGAATCGGAAACAGGCTCCAGGCTCTGAGCCATCAGCCCAGAGCCCGAAGCAGGGCTCGATCTCACGGACCGCGAGATAGTGACCTGGCTGAAGGCCGACGCTTAACCCTGCGCCACCCAGGCGCCCCAAGTGTCCATTATTTTAAGAAAGCGAGAGAGTTTACCTTTGTTTCCACAGCTGAATTTGCTAAAAATGAGTGATACTTCAATAGGCTATGCCTTTGCCATTTTAAACTTTGTTCAAATTCAGGAGGTTGGACCCAAAGATGTCTAAGATTCATTTATTCTAAATTCAAGTGGTTTTCATATTTCAGATCTCACCCTTCATATTTACTAAAGAATAGCCATGACACCCTAGTGGGTGTTTATTAATAAGCCTCAGATATAGGCACTGAAGTTACTGTTTGCATATAACCTGAAAACTATAATAACTTATAAGTGAAATTTATGGTACATCTAGTGACATTTTACAGTGTTTTTATTGCAAGTAAATCGTTCTTAAAAATCTTGCGTTATCAATGTACATTTAGAAAATAGCTCAAACGTAATAGCTTTTATGTAGCTCTTGATAGAAAAGTTGAATTGGTTTGAAATACAATGGAAGATAGAACTATAGATTTCACCAAGGTACTGTAAAGTTATAACGTACACTATATCTGTTTTAAGACGTCACTATGTAATTATGGGTATTTCTGAATAATTTAAGTAGATTAGTTACAATAAACCTTTGAAGAATGTTTCAAATTTGTCCCTCCCTTTGTGGGAGGGTAGTGGGCCTACTTGAGGAAAGCGATCCATGCCACTAATCCAGATCCTCTTTAAAAAAGAACAAACTTCAAAGAATTTGGGGATAATCTTATCAAAAGGATTAAAAGATATACTAGAGGAAATATGATTTGTCTGGAGAATGGAATGGCTCACATAGTTATTATTTGCTAAAGTGTAGTACAATGGACTGATACAGCTTCCTGCTTACCAGGATTAAATTACTATAATTTCTAAAATGCTCAGGCGTATTAAACCCTTGCCCATCTATTCTTGTGCTTTTTGGCATTTTGTGTCGTAATTGGTATGCAGAGGAAGTCTGCATGTGTCTATTGTATGACCCCCTACACCTGCTGTACCGTCTGTCTCTTTCAACAGATTGCATTAAGGACAATACAAAATACCTCGATTTTTCAATACAAAATCGTCCTTTTGGTGACATGGCACTGCTTTGCTAACTAATAAGTTATTCTGCATCTCAAACCATGTGGCCTAGAAGACAAGAAAGGTCCAAGAACGTTGAGTGCAATGGGGGGACATACAGAAGCGAGATTTGTCTATCATTCTGCTTCTGTGGATTCCAACCTATGGCTATGGATTTAGCTGTACATTTAAAACAATAAATCAAAGACACTGGAATTCATGTGTGTCAGGGGAAGCCCAGTACACTTTCCTTATACTGGGAAGGTAAGAACTACCAGATAAGGACTTCCCCCTCTCACCGTTTGCTACAGACTATGAGAACGTTGTACCCTTCAAAGGCTATTCATTTCCCTCCCAGGACATGGGACCTAATGTTCTGTGGCACATTAATCATGCACCAGCGTGATTTATATGCCTACATGTTAGAATCCCCTTGCTTCAGAGATGAAACAGCAATTGAATACAAAGTTATGTATTTGGGGTGGAAGTACAGATAGACATACATTGTAAAAAACCTTCATATTAATTATCGTGCAACTTAAATACGGATAGCCAGGACCAGGGTGGAGTTTCAAAAAAGAGAGAAAATAGAATAAGGCCCTTAAGCCATTTTGCTTATCTGAGTTTCTTATTCTAGCTATAATTCTCCTTATAAATCAGTACTTTCTAATCTCACTCTCGATGCAATGCTAGAGCTAACTGTGCTGAATAATAATTTTGTCCTCAGGTGGAGAGGAATGAAGGAGGAATAAACAGGCCTTCTAGATAATTGCATCAGCCTCCCCCACCATTGCAGTGCCATGCCAGCATTTCAAGTAATGTCTCTTTTGTCTCGCTGAGAAAAATCATTTCATGATTTACTACACTGGATTAAAGGGTGTATACACTCAGGAGCTAGAACATGACTGAAGGGCAATCAGGCATAAAGGATGTCAAAACACTTGGTATGTTTCAATTTTTCTGAATTTCCTAAGTTTTTGGGCTAGGTTTCCAAGAAAACAGACGATAAAACGGACACAAGTTATGTGAACTCTAAATGATGGCACCTGGCCATCCCCCTATTTTAGAATTAGGAGAAGAAACGGGTTCTGCAGAAGGCTTTCTTTTATTGAGATTTCTGTTTCAGCAAATTACCGTTTGTCAAAATGAATTCAACATGTGACTTCTTTCAATATCATTCTTTGTCAGTGAGATTGAGAGCCACGGTCGTTTCAGTGCACGGAATATACCATAAACACGAGCTGATAGTTTTTTTTTCTCCAGATATCACTTTAAAAAAGCATAAAATCAAAGTTTATTATAGTGTTCTGTGCTCTGAATACCTGAAATCAGAGGGGGTCTCGGTCAGTATGGCAGTGATGAAATTTGATTTCTCATTTCTAAGTAGCTCTCGCTCCAGATAAGTTAGCTATTTCATCTACTTATTACTGAATCGGTTTCCTCTTTGTTTAAGATGACAAAGTTCCTCCTTCATGTGCACTTTAAATTGTTAAAAGCAAAAGAAATAATTTTATTTACTTTTGATTCCTCACAAGGAAAGTTGAGCCCTCAACTGTACACTACAATAAATAAGATATTTAAGTATTTAAAGTTTCCAGAAGAAGCCAGTTCTACTCTTCCAGCCACTCTTTTCTTTTCTTAAAGATATTTATTTATTTTGAAAGAGAGAGAAGGGGGGAAAAAGAGAGGGAGAGAGTGCACGTGTGCAAGCAGGGGAGGGGCAGAGAGGGAGAGAGAGTCCCCAGCAGGCTCTGTGCTGTTAGAAGCAGGGAGCTGGACTCAGGACTCAATCCCACAGATCCTGAGATCATGACCTGAGATGAAATCAAGAGTCTGACCGGACACTTAATCGACTGAGTCACTCAGGCACCCCCATCCACTCTTTTCGACTGAAGAATTTCATAAGATTTTGTGAAGAGAAAGAGAACTTGCCTAGCCAGCCAGATTTAAGTCAGATTATTCATCACAGAGGTGATGGATATCATGTCCCACTTACACTTATTCCTATATGTCATCTGTCTACTTCATGAAAACATAATTGCAAAATAAAAAGGACACCGTGTCCTCTCATCACCATCACCAATAAAAATTTATGTTAACAGAAACCTTATGTGTTCTGACTTAGTCTATTCTGAAAGTATCATTTTCAAAATAGTTAAAACCTTAGTTCTTTTTTTTAACGTTTATTTATTTTTGAGACAGAGCATGAACGGCAGAGGGTCAGAGAGAGAGGGAGACACAGAATCGGAAACAGGCTCCAGGCTCTGAGCCATCAGCACAGAGCCTGAGGCGGGGCTTGAACTCACGAACCGCGAGATCATGACCTGAGCCGAAGTCGGACGCTTAACCGACTGAGCCACCCAGGCGCCCCTAAAATCTTGGTTCTTATGCAAGTTGAGTGAGCATGATTCCAAAGTTTCTTTAGCTTGTCAATGAGGAACCAACAGAATAGCAAAATGGATTCATAAATGCATAAACAGAAATATTTATACTTCCTGAAACAATATGGGTATAGCATTGCTAAATTAAATAAAAACTCCATGCCCTTCAGGGATTTGTGCATGTGGCTTTTGTCTCACAGAGTAAATGCAATGAGACTGACAAAAGACCACGAAATTCTTGGGAAAATTATAGCAGCAGAAACACTGTAAACATGAAAGGAAAGAGGGGATAGTACAAAATGAAAGGGGGCACGGTCCCCAGAAGGCCGGCTGAGAAACCTATTCAGTTACAGACTTGTGCTACCTTTCTTGAAAATGAAGGGTAAGCATTTGTTGCTTAAATTTGCTAGGTTTTGGGGTAAGCTGTTACTCAGCAGTAGATAACTGAGACACAGTGAAAGGTTCAGTGTTGTATTTGAAGTAAGTGGCCTACACATAATTTACGAATGGAGATAAGAAAGGCGCAGACATCCTTTACACAAGGTTAAGGAAGTGTCACTAGAAAGGCCCACAGGAAGTCTTACATCAGCTCCTTGAAAGAGTGAGCCAAGAGCACATTTGGCCATAGGGACAAGAACGGGCAAATGAGATGTTTACAAGAAGCAGTAAGTGAAAACACAGGGGCTGGATTTGAAACCCAATCCTGCCAGTTATGTGTTGTGTAAAGTGGGGCCGGTCAGCCCCTTTGACTTGTTTCTCTGTGTGTAAAATGTGGGTGGAGATCACCCACCGTGATGATTAAATGGGCCAAAGGCATATTCTTGTTTGCTCAGGATAGCCTGTTTTTATGTTATTTGCCCAGGATATATTTTAATAGTGCCCCTCTTTCCTCTTTCACTCTCAAAGCTTAGGTTGAATGATAAATTCTGTGGTGACCTGAAGATTGATCAAAATGATTCAGATGCAATTTTAAAAAGTTCTCTTTTAAAAAATCCCCACATTTACCCTTCGCAACAACTATAATTAACATTCAGTGAATTTTATTTCAGTTAACTCTTTGCAAATATACAGATCCGTACAGAGATATGGTCTATTGTGCATTGGTGGATGTGTAGGTGAGTGTATACATACTGTTTACCCATAAAATGTAAAAATATATGCCATATTTGCAAACACTTTAAGAAGATTAATCTGATGGTGGTGAGTCACGTGATTCAGAGTAGAGGGAAGAATAAGAATATGGCAGGATATGGCAGATCTGGTACCGGATTCTTCACGTTCATGTGCAGCATGGATCTGTTTCTGTCTGATGGGGTATAGTACAGGAAACGAGGAATATCCTAAGTTACAGCTATGGTGATGTCTCACCCATAAAAAGTTATTTAAAAAGAAAGAAAAATCAACAAAACAACAGAACTAAACTTTAAGCAGAACCAACTGGGATGGTGGGGACAGCAATGGGAATAGGAACTTAAAAAGTTACTGGCTTGCAGAACACCAGGATGGAGGCGCCTGGGTGGCTCAGTGGGTTAAACATCCGACTTCGGCTCAGGTCATGATCTCACAGCTTGTGAGTTCGAGCCTCGCGTCGGGCTCTGTGCTGACAGCTTGGAGCCTGGAGCCTGCTTCAATTCTGTGTCTCCCTCTCTCTCTGCCCCTATCCTGCTTGTGCTCTCTGTTTCTCATAAATGAATAAATGTTAAAAAAAAAAAAAAAAAAAAAAAGAACACCTGGATGGCTCCTTGGGTTAAGCACCTGACTCTTGGTTTCAGCTCAGGGCATGATCCCCGGTTTCGTGAGCTTGAGCCCCACATTGGGCTCTGTGTGCTGTCTGCTTGAGATTATCTGTCTCCCTCTCTGTCTGCCCCTCCCCTGCTCATGCCCTCTCTGTCTCGATCTCTCTCAAAATAAATAAATAAGAAAGAATTAAAAAAATAACTCACTGGCTGGGGCACTTTCTCAGGACATGGGTTTAGCACTCTGCTAAGAACCTAGTGACGGGGTGAGCTTGATTGTAGGGGAGCTCTTAAAAGATTCAACAAAGCGCTGTCCTGAGTGAACAAATCGAAATGTTTGTGTTGACCTGGCAGATGGTTAAAAAAAAAAAAGTAGTACAAAGTCAAATCTTAGATGTAAATACTAAAATGTGTGTGTGAGGTGAGCCCAGAAACCTTTCCAGAGGGTTATTTTCCAAAGAGGGTCCAGGAGATAAATCACTTACCACGGCTGTCAGAAACCAGATCAACATCACTGAAAAGTCAGTGGTGGCCTCCTCTACAGACCAGGGCTACCTGCCTCAAGGGATGTGCCATCTACCTCGCGCAGTGACCTAATTCATGCTTTCAAGGCAATTCTCATTTCCTGAAATTCTCTCAAAGTTGCATCTTAAGCCTGAGTTGTACAAAATTACTATTAATAGTAGCAAAGTATGTTCTACTCATGAAAACAATTGCTTTTCTTTTCCTACTAATGTATCTTTTCCTACTAATGTTACTTCTAGAAATTCTGTTCTTCATAAAATACCATAATGTCCTGGGTTGTGGGGAAAGTTTAGTGAATCTTGGAATTTTCTTCTGTTACCAGACATATAACTTCGGCTATAAAAATTCTCTGAATTTCACAGGGTGCCTCGGTGGCTCAGTCAGTTAAGTGTCTGACTCTTGATTTCTGCTCAGGTCATGATCTCATGGCTTGTGAGATCTAGCCCTGTTTTAGGCTCTGAGCTGAGTGTGGATCCTCTTGGGATTCTCTCTCTCCCTCTCTCCCTGCCCCTCCCCTGAACACATGCATGAACTTTCTCTCTCTGTCTCTCAAGTAAATATTAAAAACATTCTCTGAATTTCAAGCTCCTTATATTTAATATAATAAGCACTGACATTTGTTGAGTACATACATGATATGTACAAAACACTCTTCTAAGCACTTTTCTTAGCATTCTTTATTCAGTCCTCATTATAACCCATGAACGTTTTACTATTATCATCCACAGTTTATTGATAAGGAAACTGAGGCAAAGCAAGATTGATAACTAGTAATGTGACATGATTTGTCATGGGATAGATTATTCTGGAATGTCTGGACCCACGCTCTTAGTCTTTTGATAATTTGCCTTTCTACTTTGACTTACTATTTTAAAAGGTGTTTGTTAGGCTCTTACTCCAATCTTGGTTTCATGGATACAGTAGAAAATGAAATAGAAAAGATCTCTGTCATATTGTTGGTCACATTACACAGTGGAGAAGTGAAAATATGGAGGTGATTGTTATCAGGTTCAAATTCTTAATCCAGTGGACCTGGAATATATAGGGGCTAATTTTTTTTAAATAGCTTTCTTTCTTTAAATGTCAGGGAAAATGATTGATATATGACAAAGTGAAAGGCCCAAATTCATAACAGATGGAAACTCAAAACTTGCCATTGTGAATTCTGGCAAAGTGCAAAACCTTTGTGATTTAGTGATCAGAGGGAGGCAAATGACTCCTCTGTGCATAGTAACAAACTTTTTACGGGCAGATAATTCAGTATATTAAATAATAACTTTGCACAGTTTGGGTGAATCATTTTATCTTCGATCTCTGGTGTTGCAATAGCTTTCACGTTTTTATCAGATTTGCCTTGGTATGAAGGATTTTTACAAACTTATTATCTATATTATGTATAATGTTATTGGGAATAGGGTAGAAATATAAAATAGGGTTCTATCCTCAAAATGGATTTATAATCCAAAGTAAAGTGGGAGGAAGGCCTGTTATACATATTTCATTAGCTGCTTTGTGGTAATACCTATAGTTTTAAGGAAATGTGCAGAAAAAGAAATGATTGGTGTGGACTGACATAGATTTAGTAGGTTTTACTACGTAGACTGGCTTCTGACATTCACTGACTTTCAGTTCCTACCATCAGAGAAAAAGTGATCATTAAGGTCCTCAGAAAGGACAATATAACCTGGGAAGTTCAATTTTTTTCATCATCTGTTGTTTCTTGTATGTGTATCATAGAAATGATATGCTTAACCGAAAGTAAAATTCGTATTAACCACACATAAAAAAAATTACTGCACACAAGAAAAGAAAATACCAGGTAAACCAATAAGACGTTATTCATTTTTAGGATATATGTTCTGTTGTTAAGCCATATGTAATTTATTCCTATAGATTTGTAATAAATAATTGATATAATTAAATTTATGGATTGTAATTGATTACTGAGCTTATGGTACAGATGAAACAATACATGCAGGTTCTAATTTATTAATGGTTTACATATCAGAATTCAGCCAACTGCTCCTTATGGAACCTGGTGAGATTCTGTCTGTAATTTGCCGGGCCCAACAAATAATGGAGGACCTTTGGTCCTTATTTGACTCTGGTAGGCACTGAAGATCTTTCTGAGGAGCATAGACATAATCTGCTATTACATATACTCTGGTATTATCTAGGTGCTGACACATCTATACCCTTTTAGCAAGGGGAATGACTATCTTTGTTAAATGGTTATTTGACATTCCCATTCTCCATTATAAGCACACATTAGCCAACTGTGGATGTACAGATGTTGTTGGGTTACTATGTTTGGAAACAACCCATTACTGCCCAAAGGATAAAATTTCTCAAATAACATATTTGTTTTTGTTGTAAAGAAAGACATGCTAAATGTAGAAAGCCTGGCCAACAAGAGGAAGAAATGAAAGGGTCATCTTATTGTTTACTTTGGTAGAAAAGAGTGTAGAGTGAAGCAAATATTTATTCTAGATTCTATTGCAGTGTTGTATTTTAATTTTTTTTTAATCTTTATTTCTTTTTGAGAGAGAGAGACAGCGTGTGAGCAGGGGAGGAGCAAAGAGAGAGGGAGACACAGAACAGGAAGCAGGCTCCAGGCTCCGAGCCGTCAGCACAGAGCCTGATGCAGGGCTCGAACTCACAAACTGTGAGATCATGACCTGAGCCGAAGTCGGACGCTCAACTGACTGAGCCACCCAGGCGCCTCTGCAGTGTTACATTTTGACTCAATATTTTTACTTGGTGATTTAGGTTTTTAGTATAGCAAAATGATTAATATTGTGAGTATTGAGTATTGAGTTAAAAGTTTTGACAGTATAGAGAAGTATTACTCCTATGATGATACCCTTGCTTTTGTAATGGAAATAAATAAGAAAATAGAATTCACTAAGATCAAAACAAACCAATAATATTTTTAAAAACATTTATTGTTTGGGGCACCAGGGTGGGTTAGTCAGTTAAGCATCTGACTTCAGTTCGGGTCATGATCTCACAATTCGTGAGTTTGAGTCCTACGTAGGGCTCTGTGCTGACAACTCAGAGCCTGGAGCCTGCTTCGGATTTTGTCGTCTTCTCTCTCTGCCCCTCCCCTGCTCACGCTCTCTCTCTCTCTCTCTCTCTCTCTCTCTCTCTCTCTCCCTCTCTCAAAAATAAACAAATATTTAAAAAATTTAAAGACATTTAGTGTTAATATCACATTAGAAATTTACATGTTTAAACTAAACTTCAATTCCATTATTTCCAAGTAGTCTATAGTCTACTTTTGCTTTCACATAAATCTTCGCTATGCTGTAACAAGTATGGTAGAGAATCCAGATTGCCCACACAAATGGTACAGTAAACCACAAGTTATTCTATTTCCCCCTACTGAAATTTATCTTCTCATTTTTTCCCACCACTACCACTCCATCATAATGACCACCTCAATTCTGTCCACTTAAAATTTTGTTTTAATGTTTATTCACTTTTGAGAGAGACAGACAGAGCACAGGCAGGCAAGGGGCAGAGAGAGAGAGGGAGACACAGAACCCGAAGCAGGCTCCAGGTTCTGAGCTGTCATCACAGAGCCCAAGGTGGGGCTCAAACCCACGAACCATGAGATCATGACCCGAGCAGAAGTCAGACGCTTAACCTACTGAGACGCCCAGGTGCCCCGGATCCTGTTGACTTTCAAATGAGAAAACTTTAAGACCCAAAGGCTTGTGGTGTCAAAGTTAATGGCATAGTTCCCGACTTCTGGTGTGTCCAAGCCCACGGATTAACTGTCCTTGTGTCACTGCCCTAAGATTATAGGTTAAACCTTGGATAGTCCCACCTGAGTATCTATCCTCAAACAAGAACAGTCTGCGGGAGTTCACAGTGCTTTTTTTCCCCACTCACCACCCTCCCCGCCCCAGAGAGGACAGCTCTCTTTCCAGGTAGCAAATGTGTGAAGCTCATCCAATTAAAATCTCCATTGACTCCTCGCACTGCCGGCTTCCCTCCAGCTAACCTGGCTGAGATTTAATTTTCTGCCGGGATCAGGTCAAACTCTAATCAGCCAGCCGTATATACATTAAGTACATTTAGACAAACTGATGATTCATACTAATTGTTTTCAAATTACGAACACCCAGAGGTTCCTCAAGGGTTCCTCTACTAAGCAGTATTGATTACTTCATTCTGAATATCATCATTGAGTACATACTATGCTCCAGGGTCCAGGGATTTGGGGGATATAAGAGTGAGAAAAATCAACAAGATTCTTCCCTAACAGTGATTATCATTTAGTAACAATATATAGTAGCTTCATCTTGTCATGTACATGTCCTTTTTACAGATGATTTACACTGAGAACATTGCTAAAATATTTATTGAAAACTGCTGAGTTTATTTGAAGACGTGCAAGGGCAAAATGCAAGCTTGTCTCTGAGTTCCTATTTGACTAATAAACAGAAAGGAATAAATATAACGTAATTTGTTTAGCAAGAGGTATTATAAACATGGGGAAGAGTAGCTTACTTATATTAATTCAGATACCTTCCGGAGAGAGAAAGGAAAAGGCCGTTATGCAGCTGACGAAGAAATTGCTCAACTTTTTCTTTTGCTTGTGGGTGGGTAGCCCTGATAGGATAGAACCTTAATTTGAGAGGTTCCCCCCACCCCTAGCTGTCCTAACAGTGGAGTGAATAAAGTTAACTGAACTGTTCTCATCAATTACTGAATGGTTGACTTAAATTGATTAAAAAAGTTCATTCTTTTCCCATAGATATTTAGATACCTTGATGTTTCTAATTTTGAACTTTTAAAGTAAAGCAGTATGTACTGGATAGAAGATTCAAAACTCGAAATTAATAAGTCCCACGTGGATTTCGTTTGTTTTACTAACTTCCATGACAATGAGTTTAAATTTGACACACATTGGTCTATTTTCACCCCAATGTTTTATTGGTTCTCTGGAGCAAGAATCAGAAAGGAGAGTAGCTATTGCATAAAATATTGTCATTTTGACTTGCTGTGCCATTCTTTTTTTTTTTTTTTAATTTTTGTTTATTTTTGAGAGAGGTGGGGAGGGAGAGAGAGAGAGAGGGAACATGAATGAGGGAGGGGCAGAGAGAGGGAGACACAGAATCTGAAGCAGGCTCCAGGCTCTGAGCTGTCAGCGCAAAGCCCAATGCAGGGGTTTGAACCTATGAGCCATGAGATCATGACCTGAGCTGAAGTCAGACGCTCAACTGCTCAACCAACTGAGCCACCCAGGTGCCCCTGTGCTACTTACTTAGAGGTTTCCTTTGTCTTTATTTTTTTTCACAAATATCTAAGATAAAACTTAAACCAACTTCCTATATAACTTAAATCAGATATTTTGAAGGAAGGGATATGCATATTTTTGGGGATGCCAAGAAATAAAATCAAGATAATACAAGAATAAATTGTGATTCCAAGTCAGTAATTAGTGCTGAACTTTAAAAGTTACTAATGGTGAATAAGAATTTTCCAAAACGGTATGGTTTTGTTTCATCATTAACTAATAGGTGAATAAGTATGTATTTAAATATTATAATCTTCATTTAAATTAAGAGAAATATAATTAAAAATTTTGCAGTGGAAAAGCAGCTCTTAAACATGTGTTTTCACCACCCTTAGTTCTCTAACACAAGAGAATTTTTAAATTAGTTTGGATAACTCAGAAATCAGAAGAAAAAAGCTTTTTTTTTTTTTTAAATGTTTTTTTACCTATTTTTGAGAGAGAGAGAGACAGAGTGCAAGCTGGGGAGGGACAGAGAGAGAGACACAGAATCCGAAACAGGTTCCAGGCTCTGAGCTGTCAGCACAGACCTGACGCGGAGCTCAAACTCACAAACTGTGAGATCATGACCTGAGCAGAAGTCATACGCTTAACTGACTGAGCCACCCAGGTGCCCCTGGAAGAAAAAAGTTTTAACATAGTTTTTATAATAAGGAATATAAGAAGTAAAAGAGTAAATGCTTTGAGTGCTTACTTTTGACGAAGCATTGAGTTGGATACATGATATGACATATTTCATATGTTATAAAGATAATATTTTATACTTTCTACAGTAAGGAATATCGCATAGGTCAGTATCATCGGCATGTGAATAGTTTACACCCTTAGGTCATTTTTGAGAAGGGTCAGTAGTCAGCAGTAAAATCTTCCTGCTGGCCTAACGTTGCTAGAGACACAGTGCCCCTGTATCTTCCATAGTTTATCTTCTTCTTCTTTACCTGTTACAACCCAGCCATGTGCCCACTGTTGAACGAATCGGTTTTTACAATGGAAATACTAACCAGGAACCATTTACACTGGGGCTTATGTTTGCCCTGAGCCAGGTGCCAGCATCCATATGCACCAGCAGGGAGTACTCATTAGCAAATGTCTCCTGATAGATGGACTTGTCACCAGTACTCTTCTGGTGATTGAAATCTGTTACATGGCATTGTGATACAGCAGTTTGGAGTTGGGGACGTTTTTGCTTGTTTTGTTTTGTTTTGTTTTTCCTTGCTGGAAAGATTAACTTATTGGACTTATAGCTCTTAGAAATTACCAAGTAACACATGAAACCTGCATTCTTAGTCTATGCTAGAATCTTAACCCTTCCCTGCTTAGGAGTATTAGGGATGTCATTAAGAAAAGTTTAATAAGAGTAACAATGAAGACTGAATTACAGTTAAGGATTGAATATGGATATGTCTTATACTCCTATTTGTAATAAAAATGATATTTAAGGACGTAAATTATGAAGCTTCTCATTATTTTGAGACTTTTATAGTCAAAAAGATAGATGAAGATACAATCCAGAAGCTTACGGAAAACAATGTGGAATAAACTAGGGCAACTCTCCAACTTTTATTTCTATTTAAAAATCTTATTGGACTAATTTGCATTTCTAAAAATGTGAAAATTAAGACTTTTTTTGTTCTCTGGTTTAAATGTGAATTCTTACAGCACTCACCACATTGGAGTGGTTATTAATAATGATTTAGTAGTTGTTTTGAGATAGATATTTTTTATCATGTTCAGAAAGATCTTCTTACTACCGGGGCACCTGGGAGCCTCAGTCGGTTGAGTGTCCAACTCTTGATTTCAGCTCAGGTCATGATGTCATGGTTCCTGAGTTTGAATCCTGTGTTGGGCTCTGTGTTTACAGTGCAGAGCCTGCTTGAGATCCTCTCTCTCTTTCTCTCTCTTAAAATAACTTTAAAAAAAGAAATATCTTCTTACTACTCATTGCTAATAAATTTCATTGAGTATTTTCTCTAAACTGGGATAGTTTCTTTTTGAACTATAGATGTTATAACATTTAGTAATTTTTCTAATATTAAAACATGTTTGACTTTCCACCTCCAAGTTTACTTTGTTACAAATTAAAATTTTATACTAATAGTCAAATAAAATTGATTTATTATCTTCTTTTAAGGGATATTTTCTTATAAGGATTCTTTGCTCAATAAAATGCATTGACAAGCTTAATATATTTTTATTTTCAAATGCTATATATAGGGTGAAAATATTCCTCTTGGCTGTCTGGAAGAACTTATACCTGAAATATTTGGAAATAATTATATGATACATGTTTGTTCCTTTCAAGGAAGATCCCTTCTTTCCTTTCTTCCATCCGTCCACATTTACTTCCTTCCTTCTGCTCTTTTATTAAGTATAATATGCATGCAAAAACTGCACAAAACATAAACAGCTCAGCTCTCTTAACATGTGTGTGTAGGTGTGTGTGTGTGTATGTATATATGCGTTTGTGTGTGTATGTGTGTGTGTATGTATGTATATACATATACTTTATATCCCTCCCCTGCAAATGTAAACATTGTCTCAGAGTTTCTAAACCTCAGCACTATAAATAGTTTGTACTAGAAAATTCTTTGTTGAAGGGAGTCTTACTGGGCATTGTAGAATGTTAAGCATCATCACTGTTTTCTACCCACTAGATGTCAGTAGAACACTCTTACCTTCTCTCTGCCCTCCTGCACCCCCTCCTTGCAAATTGTGACAAACGAATATGTCTCCTGATATTGCCAAATGACGCTGGGGCGTGGGAGAAAATCACCCCTGGGTGAGACTCACTGTATTACACTGACTTTTATGGTAGTCACTTCCTTTCCTTATTCTTTACCATGTAACTATGCATCCTTAAACATTATAAGGTAGTTTTGCTTGGAAAGCTTTATAAAATAATATAACTTATTAAATAGACTCCTGATCCTGGGCCCTTAAAATAGCCCACATAATTTATAACCTAACCTAAACTGGAGCCACAAGCATTAAGTATGATTGACCCAGGCAAGTCTGTATGATCACCCTACTTCTAAGATACATCAGCAGTGAACATTAACTTTACAGCCCCACACATCTAGGGCTCCCTCTTCCAATGGATAATTATACATAAAGTGATGAAAGAACAATTAAAAACAGGACATCCTCTAGGGAAAAATAGGGAGGCCTAACTCAAAGCATCAGAGATGAGAAGTTGCAGAATAGAGCATTCCTCTAATTTGGGTCATAAAATTTCTAGTCTTCAAATAATTTTCTCTACTAACACAACATACTGATTAAAATAAACGTCTTTCAAGATTTGCACATAAATGCAAAAAGGATCATAATCATCATGTTGAAGAGATTTTGTGTCTGTGGGGGATGTGTGTGTATTTTATTGAGGTATAATTCATAAGCCATTCAACTCACACATTTAAAGTATACAACTGAACAGTTGTTAGGATGTTCACAAAGTTGTGTACCTATCTTCACTATTGATTTCAGAATGTTTACAACACCCCCAACACCCCTTCCCCCCCATACCACTTAACAGTCTTAATTCCTCCTTCGCCCTAGTCAGGCAACCACTAACCTACTTCCTGTGTGTAAGTATTTGCCTATTCTGGACATTTCATATAAATGGAATGATACAATGTGTGGTCTTTTGTGACTGAATTCTTTCATGTAGCATAGTATTTTCAGGGCTCATTCATGCTGTATCATATTTTGCTATGGCATTTCTGTTCATTGTCAAATAATATTCACTTGTATGTCCATTCTACATTTTATCTAGTCATCAGTTGATAGACATTTGTATGATTTTCATTTCTTGGCTATTGTGAATAATGCTGCTATGAACATTCCATGTGCAAGTATTTTTGTGGACATATGTTTTCATTCTCTTTGATATATACCTATGTGTGGAATTGTTGGTCTTGTCATTCTATGTTTTACGTTGTAAAGAACCAACAAACTGCTTTACAATGTGGCCACACCACTGTACAATCCCGCAGAAATGAATGAGGGTTACAATTTCTTTATATTCTTGTCAGCATTTGTTATTGTCGGTCTTTTTTTATTATTATTTTATCCATCTTAGTGGGTGATATCTCATTACAATTTTGATTTGCATTTCTCTTATGGCTAATGACATTAAACATCTTTTTACATGTTACTTAACCATTTGTATATCATCTTTGGAAAAATGCCTGTTAAAATATTTCCCCTATTTTTACACTGGGTTCTTTTTTTAACTACTAAATTATAAGAGTTCTTTCTATATGCTAAATACATGGCCTATGTCAGTTATAGGATTCACAAATACTTTTTCCAGTTCTGTGAATTGTCTTAATAAAGGGTCTGACCGTTGTTAATGTTTGTCTCCTGGAAACTTTTAAACCCTACCCATCTGAATTCCCCTTCTGCCCCACACCTGAGTAAGCTGATAAAATCCAAACCGTCCTTCCTTTGGTTCAAGGGAAGTTCAAACCATGCATAAGGACTCTCAGCCCAGCCTTATCCTATAACTGCAAAATACCCCCAACCAATCTCCTTTCCTGGCTCTCTCAAGCTATTTTTTCACCTGCTCAGGAGTCATCTTGCTCACTTAGAAAGCGTCCTTGGATGAAAGTATGTATTTCATATCCTCGTGGTTCATACGTGGTGTCATCAGTCTTGCTATCCAAACTAATTATGGGTGGAAGTCCATTGGTTAAGAGGAGCGAGTGGTCACATAATTGTCTTTTCTCTGTCCCAGTATTGTCCTTTGAGGCACAAAATTTTATAATCTTGACAAAATCCAATTGATTTACTTTTTCTTTTATCATTTGTGCTTCTGCTGTAATATATAAGAAGACTGTAGATAACCCAATCTCATGAAAGTTTACTCCTAGGTTTTCTTGTAGGAAGTTTATAGTTTTATCACTTGCCTTTTGTCTATGGTCCATTCTAAATTAATGTTGTATATGGTGTAAAGAAAGGACACAACTTCATTCTTTTGCATATGGATATCTACTTGCCCTACTATTTGTTGAAAAGACTATTCTTGCCTCCATTGAATTCTCTTGGCACACTTGTTGAAAATCTTCTGACCATAAATGTAAGAGCTTATTTCTAGACTTTAAGTCCTATTCCATTGATCTACATGTCTGTTCTTATGCCAGTATCCCACCATCTTGATTAGTTTGTAGTAAGTTTTGAAATTAAAAAAAAAAAGTGAGTCTTCCAACTTGGCCTTTTTCAAAATTGTTTTGGTTATTCTAACCCTTTTTATTTTCATATGAATTTCAGGAAGAGCTCATCAATTTCTATAAAAAGAAAGCTGAAATTTTTATGGAAATTGTATTGAATGAAAAAGATTCATTTGATGAGTATAGCCATCTTAGGAATATTAAGTTTTGGATCCATGAACATGGGAAGTTTCCCCATTTATTTATGTCTTCCTTAATTTCTTTCAACATGTTTTATAGTTTTTATGTGTAAGTCATGCATCTCTTTATTTTTTTTATTTTAGAGAAAGAGAGAGAGAGAAAGAGAGTGCAAGTGAGGGAGATAGGCAGAGGGACAGAGAGAGAATCTTAAGCAGATCCCATGCTCAGCGTGGAGTCCAACATAGGGGTCAATCCCTTGACCCTGGGATTATGACCTGAACCAAAATCCAGAGTCAGGTGCTCAACCGACTGAACCACCCAGGAAACCCTCTTTTTTAATTTAATTTTATTTTTTACACCCTTTATTAAACTTATTTTTAACTATATTTTTTCTTTTTGATGGTATTATAAATAAAAAAAATTTATTTTTTCTGAATTTATTGAGGTAAAATTGGAAAATGTTTCTTTAATTTCTTTTTTGAATGGTTTGCTATGTATGTAAATACTAATTTTTGTTGTTTATAGATCTTCCTCAACCTTGATGAATTTATTAATTTGTTTAAATAGTTCCTTAATTAATGCCTTTGGATTTCCTATATACAAGACAAGACAATATTGTCTATGGATAGAGATTGTTTTAATTCTTTGTTTCCAAATATAGATGCCTTTTATTTTATTTTCTTGACTAATTGCCTTCCCTAGAACCTCCAGTACAATGTTGATTATGTGTGATGATACCAAACATTCTTGAATTGTTCCTTAGGGGAAATGCATTTAGTCTTCCATCATTAAATATGATGTCATCTATGGGATTTTGTAGATGTCCTTTATCAGATTGAAGAAGTTCCTTACTATTAGTTTGTTGAGTGTTTTGTCATGAAGAGATGTTGGATTTTGTCAAGCCCTACTTCTTTATCTTTGAGATAATCATGTGGTTTTTGTCCTTTATTCTATCGATAGAGTACATTTGTTAATTTTCAAATGTCAAACCAACCTTGCATTAACAAACCTACTTGGTCATACTCTTTAATATTTGTATGTGTTGGATTCTGTTTGCTAATAATTTTGTGAGGATTTCTGCATTTATGTCTTTAAGGGATATTGTTCTGTACTTTTCTTTTATTGTCGTATCATTATCTGGTATTGGTAACAGGGTAGTAGCAGCCTCCTAGAATGATTTGGAAAATGATTCTCCCTCTTTTATATTTTGATAGAGGATGTGAAGGATTGATATTAATTCTTCTTCAAAGGTTTAGTAGAATTCAGAAGTGAACAATCTTGTCCAGGGCTTTTTTTGGGGAAAGTGTTTTTTGTTTGTTTGCTTGTTTTGTTTTTAATTACTAATTTAATATATTTACTTGTTACAGGTCTATTCAGATTTTCTGTTCTTTGAGACAGTTTTTGTAGTTTCTGTCCTAACAGGACTTTGCTTCATCCAGGTGATCTAATTTATTTGAAAACAGGTTTTTATAGTATTACTCTATAATACTTTTTATTTCTTTAAGGTCACTAGTAATGTCTCACATTACTGGTTCTACTAACTTGAATCTTCTCTCTTCTTGGTCAATTCAGAGAAATTTTTGTTATTATTTCCAAAAAGCGAACTTTTTAAACGGGATATGTATTCTCTCTTTTAGCATGGCTCATAACTGTTTTCTTAATAAAAGACTGACTATGTAGTAATAGTGGCAACCCTGGAAATCAGAAGATTATGTCTTGGGTTTATTTGTCACCATTTTTGGTGTTGTTGCTTTGGTTGTTTGTTTTTAATGACTTTACAGGGAAGATTCTGTAAAGAATGGATTTTTTTTTAAAATGCTACTACTGAATGCTCTTAGTTAGCTTAGTTCTCAGCTAATGACTGAACAGAAATTTCCTTAAATGCCTTGAATGTCCCCATCTTTGCTTTGTGAATGTGATGGGACACATTTTCATATCTCTGGCAGATATCACTACTGCCTTAGTCTGCACTTCCTTCTTGCTCAGAGCTGTAAGATTACCCAACTGAGAGATTAAGCCTTCTGAAGCCTTTCATGGTCATGTTCACAGCATTGGACATGCAAGTAATCATCTATATTCCCAGGAATATATTGGAAGGTTACAAAGCCCTCTATGGACCTCTCATTTGCCAGATTTTCTTGATTTTTTTAACATGTTTGCTCAACCTTGTTTCACTGCCTCAAGCAGGTGCAATTTTAAATAATTGCTGCTGATTATTTCTGACAAACACCCTGGGGATATGGTTTTTCTCCTAAATGAGCTGTGAGTCAGTTCAAATGAAGACAAGCTGTATAAATAAGACTTTTCCAGGCAATTGCCAGATAAATCAGATAGTAAGTATTCTCTGAGGCAAAGCTTTGTGAAGAGATTCAAACCTATTTTGCCCCCTTTATTGGCTGCTAGGCTGCTGTTTTTCACAACTATTGTAGTTATGACACTATTGATTTTCAAAACTACCACAGAGCAGGGGAGGGGTGATTGGGAATCAGAGCAAGTTAAAGTGTTACAAAGTTTTCTGTTCTTACATGGGTTTTAGTCCTTTTGTTGAACAAGTTCTCTTTAGATTGTTGCAAGTTTTTAATTTCCAGAGTTCAGAAAAAATTTTGAAAAGTTGTGCCATTTTAAATTGCTTTTATTAAGCAGCTGATTTTCCTGAAGTCCATACTCTGCCATTTTGGAAGTGCTTTATTTTTGAAGGAATTTAGAATTTTTTTTTCCTAGAAATCCTATCATTCATTAAGAGTTTTGATATTATTAGGTGTAACAAACATTATCTTTTCATGTTATTTTTAGCTAATGTAACATTTTATTTTTCTATTTTCTGTTTGTGCTTTTTTAATAATGGATTTCAATATTTTAGTCCTTTTTAATATACCTTTTCTTATAAATTTTTATTAACTTCTACTTTAATACTTCTTATTCTTTCCTTTTGTTTTTAATTATTAGTCTAATTACTTTTCTTCTGATTAACTGAAAATGGTTACATTTACATGAGAGTCCATGAGTTTTTCCCCAATAATTGTTCTCAGTGATAGATCCTTGAATATTGAGTTTATACTACTCAGAAGAAAGAAAATTTCTCAGCTATCTTTATAGGTTGGTACATCCAAGTGGAAATAGCATGTGCAATTTCTGGGTAGTGTCCCTAGAGGGAGCTGTCCTCTTCTTGCCTTTTTACTCATTCTGCTGTCTGCAAAGCAAACATGATACTGGAAGTTGTAATTACACTGGAGCAAAGAGCTGGAAGGATACTGATGATCTTTAAGTTGATCTCTTTATTCTGGATTTCTTACATTTAGGATTTTTTTCTTTAATGAGAAAGAAATTTCATCTTGTTTAAACTATCATTACAGGAGTTCTGTCAGTTGCAGATGAAAATAATTTTAACAGAAATAATTCCTAAGTGCTGATTTGATTAAATCCTATGTGTTTAACATGGTGTTACTTTTATTGCATTCCAAGAAATCTCATTTCTATGTGATTCTGTCATTTACTTAGCTATTATTCAGAAAATTCTCATTTTATTAAAATTAAAGATGCTTTTGGATTTAATTTTTATAATTTAGTTCTAGGGTTTTTTTTTTTTCCTTTGAATTATGACAAGTAAAATTTCTGCTTTTTGAAGCATATTATGGACATTTTTGTAGAATAGTAAAAGGTCACACATAATAAATATATCACACAGAGAGGGGATTCCATTTGTGGAATGGTCATATGAAGAGGTCTTTGGGCTGCTCTCCAGTGAAGTGACAATAACTGGAGAAAATTGAAAATTAGGTTAAAAACAACCATTCAGTGTCTCTGAGAATTGTTCTAGGAATATACAGAAATGAATATAAAAATATAAAAATATATATATATATATATATATATTCAAACCAGGATCTTTGGGTTGGAGTAGGAGAGGTAGGGGAAGGGTGGTTGAGCCAGGAATAGGTTAATACTTTTTAGTGAAATATAATTAACCTACAGTATTATATTAGTTTCAGTTGTATGGTATCATGATTCAACGTTTCTATACATTACTCAGTG